>NC_140213.1:20410502-21097889 GCF_951802725.1 Rutilus rutilus | reverse complement strand
GCCTTAAAGGCCTTAACTGCTTGAACCCCGATAAATGCTGCTTGCAGCTTTAATTATTATTATTATTATTTTTCTTCTGCCGTAAAACTCATCGTGCAGCCCAAACCGTAAGAGCTGGAGCTTTGAAACTTTGCCAGATGGTAGTACAAAAATCGAGGAGAGGTTCAGAGAATATGACCCCAATTGGCCCATAGGTGGCGCTATAGCAACCAAAAGCGCGAAACTGCTCATAACTCCTAGACCGTATGACGTAGACTCAAGTGTCTTATATCACTGGAAAGGAGGAAACCTGAAGGTCAAAACGTATATCTCCGATTTCATTTCCTGTATGCAAATTGTCCGCCATTTTGAATTTAGTTAAAAACCTACTTTTGCGAACTAGTCCTAGGTTTTTTGTCCAATTGGATCCAAAACAGTGCAGAAATGTTCTCTGGAGTCTGAATATCAATAATTATCGAAAAAAAGTCGAAATTTCGATTCCTGATCGCCAGGGGGTGATAAATTAATGTTGTGGGAGGAGCCTATTTTACTAAAATGGCTATAACTCGAGAATGAAATTAGATATCTTCACCAAACTTGGTGCACATGTGTATGAGTTCAATCTGGGGTCACAGTAAAAAAATCGCGACGATTGATCACTAGGTGGCGCTATAACATGAAAAAAACATGAAAACGGCTATGACCACGTGACCGTTAGTCCGATTGACTTGAAAATTGGTATGCAGTGTCTTGGTCCAAGGTACCATGTATGTCTATGAGGACATTGGCGTATCTCGAAAAACATGGCCGCCATCGACCAATGAAATTTGAGCACCTATTAGACAAGGTTAACGGAGGCCGATCGGAACGAAACTCGATGGGCATGTTCGACTCATGGCCCTAGAGGTCTGTAAGAGTTTTGAAAGAAATCGGCCACTAGTTGGCGCTAACGAGTTTTATGGCTCTGTAATCACGTGGTGTTACACTTATCGTCACAAAATGCATATCATCTGATAGATCTGCTCATGCTGAACAACTTTGCCTCAAGAACTAATGCTGTCAATTAAACCGTTTATTAAATATTCGTAATTATGTTAAAAACCTACTTTTGCAAACTAGTCCTAGGTTTTTCGCCCGATCGAAACCAGACCAGTCTAGGACAATTCTCTGGACACTCTAGATCAATAATTATCAAAAAAAAAGTTGAACTTTTGCATGTAGATGGCAGTAATAGGGTCATTTAGAAAAGGGGCGTGGCAAAAAAACACTAAAAAGCCTATAAATCCTAAATGAAAACTCAGAACTTCACAAAAACTGGTGGGCATATGTGACATAACATCATTAACAAGCATGCCAATTTTTATGGAGATCGGACCATAGGTGGCGCTATAACTGCTAAAAAGCTTTAAAACCATATATTTCCTATGGTATTTCCTGTAAATGGTCTTTTCCATCTATTATGTCAGTAGTTACATGCTTGCTAAATAAAACTTAATCACTTTTGATGCTTTTGTGCTTAAAGGCCTTAACTGCTTGAACCCCGATAAATGCTGCTTGCAGCTTTAATTATTATTATTATTATTAGGGGTTCAAGCATGAAATGCTGAAACCCTATTGTAATTGTAAGGATTCGTAAAACGCATCGTGCAGGACAAACCGTAAGGCCTAGAGATGTGAAACCTGGCCAGATGGTAGGCCTCAATTTGGGGACAACCTATCAGAGTATGACCCCGAATGGCCCATAGGTGGCGCTACAGCAAACAAAAGTTCAAAATTGCTCATAACTCTTGGACCGTTTGTCTCAGGATCAAGTGTCTTATATCGTTGGAATCCTTGGCTCAAGGCGGACAAAATGGCTATCTCCGATTTTGATTTAGGCAGGGAAAAATTTCTGCTATGTCGAATTTTGTCCAAAACATACTTTTGCGAACTAGTCCCTGGTTTTTCGCCCGATCGGAACCAAACCAGTCTAGGACAATTCTCTTGACTCTCTAGATCAATAATTATCGAAAAAAAGTTGAACTTTTGCATTTGGGTGGCTGTAACAGGGTCATTTAGAAAAGGGGCGTGGCAAAATACACTAAAAAGCCTATAAATCCCAAATGAAAACTCAGAACTTCACCAAAATTGATGAGCATATGTGTTAGAACATGGTGAGGAAGCATGCAGAGTTTGATGGAGATCGGACCATAGGTGGCGCTATAACTGGCAAAAAGCCTTCATTCTTATTAGGGGTTCAAGCATGAAATGCTGAAACCCTATTGTAATTGTAAGGATTCGTAAAACGCATCGTGCAGGCCAAACCGTAAGGCCTAGAGACGTGAAACCTGGCCAGATGGTAGGCCTCAATTTGGGGACAACCTATCAGAGTATGACCCCGAATGGCCCATAGGTGGCGCTACAGCAAACAAAAGTTCAAAAATTGCTCATAACTCTTGGACCGTTTGTCCCAGGATCAAGTGTCTTATATCGTTGGAATCCTTGGCTCAAGCCGGATAAAATGGCTATCTCCGATTTTGATTTAGGCAGGGAAAAATTTCTGCTATGTCGAATTTTGTCCAAAACCTACTTTTGCGAACTAGTCCCTGGTTTTTCGCCCGATCGGAACCAAACCAGTCTAGGACAATTCTCTGGACTCTCTAGATCAATAATTATCGAAAAAAAGTTTAACTTTTGCATTTGGGTGGCTGTAACAGGGTCATTTAGAAAAGGGGCGTGGCAAAATACACTCAAAAGCCTATAAATCCCAAATGAAAACTCAGAACTTGACCAAAATTGATGAGCATATGTGTCAGAACATGGTGAGGAAGCATGCAGAGTTTCATGGAGATCGGACCATAGGTGGCGCTATAACTGGCAAAAAGCCCTCATTCTTATTAGGGGTTCAAGCATGAAATGCTGAAACCCTATTGTAATTGTAAGGATTCGTAAAACGCATCGTGCAGGCCAAACCGTAAGGCCTAGAGACGTGAAACCTGGCCAGATGGTAGGCCTCAATTTGGGGACAACCTATCAGAGTATGACCCCGAATGGCCCATAGGTGGCGCTACAGCAACCAAAAGTTCAAAATCGCTCATAACTCTTAGACCGTTTGTCCCAGGATCAAGTGTTTTATATCGTTGGAATCCTTGGCTCAAGGCGGACAAAATGGCTATCTCCGATTTGGATGTAGGCAGGGAAAATTTTCTGCTATGTCGAATTTTGTCCAAAACCTACTTTTGCGAACTAGTCCCTGGTTTTTCGCCCGATCGGAACCAAACCAGTCTAGGACAATTCTCTGGACTCTCTAGATCAATAATTATCAAAAAAAAAGTTGAACTTTGGCATTTGGGTGGCTGTAACAGGGTCATTTAGAAAAGGGGCGTGGCAAAATACACTCAAAAGCCTATAAATCCCAAATGAAAACTCAGAACTTCACCAAAATTGATGAGCATATGTATCAGAACATGGTGAGGAAGCATGCAGAGTTTGATGGAGATCGGACCATAGGTGGCGCTATAACTGGCAAAAAGCCCTCATTCTTATTAGGGGTTCAAGCATGAAATGCTGAAACCCTGTATGACCCCGAATGGCCCATAGGTGGCGCTACAGCAACCAAAAGTTCAAAATCGCTCATAACTCTTAGACCGTTTGTCCCAGGATCAAGTGTTTTATATCGTTGGAATCCTTGGCTCAAGGTGGACAAAATGGTTATCTCCGATTTGGATTTAGGCAGGGAAAATTTTCTGCTATGTCGAATTTTGTCCAAAACCTACTTTTGCGAACTAGTCCCTGGTTTTTCGCCCGATCGGAACCAAACCAGTCTAGGACAATTCTCTGGACTCTCTAGATCAATAATTATCGAAAAAAAGTTGAACTTTTGCATTTGGGTGGCTGTAACAGGGTCATTTAGAAAAGGGGCGTAGCAAAATACACTCAAAAGCCTATAAATCCCAAATGAAAACTCAGAACTTCACCAAAATTGATGAGCATATGTGTCAGAACATGGTGAGGAAGCATGCAGAGTTTCATGGAGATCGGACCATAGGTGGCGCTATAACTGGCAAAAAGCCGATTGGCCCATAGGTGGCGCTACAGCAACCAAAAGTTCAAAATCCCAGGATCAAGTGTCTTATATCGTTGGAATCCTTGGCTCAAGGCAGACAAAATGGCTATCTCCGATTTGGATATAGGCAGGGAAAATTTCTGCTATGTCGAATTTTGTCCAAAACCTACTTTTGCGAACTAGTCCCTGGTTTTTCGCCCGATCGGAACCAAACCAGTCTAGGACAATTCTCTGGACTCTCTAGATCAATAATTATCGAAAAAAAGTTGAACTTTTGCATTTGGGTGGCTGTAACAGGGTCATTTAGAAAAGGGGCGTGGCAAAATACACTCAAAAGCCTATAAATCCCAAATGAAAACTCAGAACTTCACCAAAATTGATGAGCAGATGTGTCAGAACATGGTGAGGAAAGATGCAGAGTTTCATGGAGATCGGACCATAGGTGGCGCTATAACTGGCAAAAAGCCGATTGGCCCATAGGTGGCGCTACAGCAACCAAAAGTTCAAAATCGTTCATAACTCTTAGACCGTTTGTCCCAGGATCAAGTGTCTTATATCGTTGGAATCCTTGGCTCGGGGCGGATAAAATGGCTATCTCCGATTTTGATTTAGGCAGGGAAAATTTTCTGCTATGTCGAATTTTGTCCAAAACCTACTTTTGCGAACTAGTCCCTGGTTTTTCGCCCGATCGGAACCAGACCAGTCTAGGACAATTCTCTGGACTCTCTAGATCAATAATTATCGAAAAAAAGTGGAACTTTTGCATTTGGGTGGCTGTAACAGGGTCATTTAGAAAAGGGCGTGGCAAAATACACTCAAAAGCCTATAAATCCCAAATGAAAACTCAGAACTTCACCAAAATTGATGAGCATATGTGTCAGAACATGGTGAGGAAGCATGCAGAGTTTGATGGAGATCGGACCATAGGTGGCGCTATAACTGGCAAAAAGCCGATTGGCCCATAGGTGGCGCTACAGCAACCAAAAGTTCAAAATCGCTCATAACTCTTAGACCGTTTGTCCCAGGATCAAGTGTCTTATATCGTTGGAATCCTTGGCTCGGGGCGGATAAAATGGCTATCTCCGATTTTGATTTAGGCAGGGAAAATTTTCTGCTATGTCGAATTTTGTCCAAAACCTACTTTTGCGAACTAGTCCCTGGTTTTTCGCCCGATCGGAACCAGACCAGTCTAGGACAATTCTCTGGACTCTCTAGATCAATAATTATCGAAAAAAAGTTGAACTTTTGCATTTGGGTGGCTGTAACAGGGTCATTTAGAAAAGGGGCGTGGCAAAATACACTCAAAAGCCTATAAATCCCAAATGAAAACTCAGAACTTCACCAAAATTGATGAGCATATGTGTCAGAACATGGTGAGGAAGCATGCAGAGTTTCATGGAGATCGGACCATAGGTGGCGCTATAACTGGCAAAAAGCCGATTGGCCCATAGGTGGCACTACAGCAACCAAAAGTTCAAAATCGCTCATAACTCTTAGACCGTTTGTCCCAGGATCAAGTTTCTTATATCGTTGGAATCCTTGGCTCGTGGCGGATAAAATGGCTATCTCCGATTTTGATTTAGGCAGGGAAAATTTTCTGCTATGTCGAATTTTGTCCAAAACCTACTTTTGCGAACTAGTCCCTGGTTTTTCGCCCGATCGGAACCAGACCAGTCTAGGACAATTCTCTGGACTCTCTAGATCAATAATTATCGAAAAAAAGTTTAACTTTTGCATTTGGGTGGCTGTAACAGGGTCATTTAGAAAAGGGGCGTGGCAAAATACACTCAAAAGCCTATAAATCCCAAATGAAAACTCAGAACTTCACCAAAATTGATGAGCATATGTGTCAGAACATGGTGAGGAAGCATGCAGAGTTTCATGGAGATCGGACCATAGGTGGCGCTATAACTGGCAAAAAGCCGATTGAACCATAGGTGGCGCTACAGCAACCAAAAGTTCAAAATCCCAGGATCAAGTGTCTTATATCGTTGGAATCCTTGGCTCAAGGCGGACAAAATGGCTATCTCCGATTTGGATATAGGCAGGGAAAATTTCTGCTATGTCGAATTTTGTCCAAAACCTACTTTTGCGAACTAGTCTCTGGTTTTTCGCCCGATCGGAACCAAACCAGTCTAGGACAATTCTCTGGACTCTCTAGATCAATAATTATCGAAAAAAAGTTGAACTTTTGCATTTGGGTGGCTGTAACAGGGTCATTTAGAAAAGGGGCGTGGCAAAATACACTCAAAAGCCTATAAATCCCAAATGAAAACTCAGAACTTCACCAAAATTGATGAGCAGATGTGTCAGAACATGGTGAGGAAGGATGCAGAGTTTCATGGAGATCGGACCATAGGTGGCGCTATAACTGGCAAAAAGCCGATTGGCCCATAGGTGGCGCTACAGCAACCAAAAGTTCAAAATCCCAGGATCAAGTGTCTTATATCGTTGGAATCCTTGGCTCAAGGCGGACAAAATGGCTATCTCCGATTTGGATATAGGCAGGGAAAATTTCTGCTATGTCGAATTTTGTCCAAAACCTACTTTTGCGAACTAGTCTCTGGTTTTTCGCCCGATCGGAACCAAACCAGTCTAGGACAATTCTCTGGACTCTCTAGATCAATAATTATCAAAAAAAAGTTGAACTTTTGCATTTGGGTGGCTGTAACAGGGTCATTTAGAAAAGGGGCGTGGCAAAATACACTCAAAAGCCTATAAATCCCAAATGAAAACTCAGAACTTCACCAAAATTGATGAGCAGATGTGTCAGAACATGGTGAGGAAGGATGCAGAGTTTCATGGAGATCGGACCATAGGTGGCGCTATAACTGGCAAAAAGCCGATTGGCCCATAGGTGGCGCTACAGCAACCAAAAGTTCAAAATCGTTCATAACTCTTAGACCGTTTGTCCCAGGATCAAGTGTCTTATATCGTTGGAATCCTTGGCTCGGGGCGGATAAAATGGCTATCTCCGATTTTGATTTAGGCAGGGAAAATTTTCTGCTATGTCGAATTTTGTCCAAAACCTACTTTTGCGAACTAGTCCCTGGTTTTTCGCCCGATCGGAACCAGACCAGTCTAGGACAATTCTCTGGACTCTCTAGATCAATAATTATCGAAAAAAAGTTTAACTTTTGCATTTGGGTGGCTGTAACAGGGTCATTTAGAAAAGGGCGTGGCAAAATACACTCAAAAGCCTATAAATCCCAAATGAAAACTCAGAACTTCACCAAAATTGATGAGCATATGTGTCAGAACATGGTGAGGAAGCATGCAGAGTTTCATGGAGATCGGACCATAGGTGGCGCTATAACTGGCAAAAAGCCGATTGGCCCATAGGTGGCACTACAGCAACCAAAAGTTCAAAATCGCTCATAACTCTTAGACCGTTTGTCCCAGGATCAAGTGTCTTATATCGTTGGAATCCTTGGCTCGGGGCGGATAAAATGGCTATCTCCGATTTTGATTTAGGCAGGGAAAATTTTCTGCTATGTCGAATTTTGTCCAAAACCTACTTTTGCGAACTAGTCCCTGGTTTTTCGCCCGATCGGAACCAAACCAGTCTAGGACAATTCTCTGGACTCTCTAGATCAATAATTATCGAAAAAAAGTTGAACTTTTGCATTTGGGTGGCTGTAACAGGGTCATTTAGAAAAGGGGCGTGGCAAAATACACTCAAAAGCCTATAAATCCCAAATGAAAACTCAGAACTTCACCAAAATTGATGAGCATATGTGTCAGAACATGGTGAGGAAGCATGCAGAGTTTCATGGAGATCGGACCATAGGTGGCGCTATAACTGGCAAAAAGCCGATTGGCCCATAGGTGGCGCTACAGCAACCAAAAGTTCAAAATCCCAGGATCAAGTGTCTTATATCGTTGGAATCCTTGGCTCAAGGCGGACAAAATGGCTATCTCCGATTTGGATGTAGGCAGGGAAAATTTCTGCTATGTCGAATTTTGTCCAAAACCTACTTTTGCAAACTAGTCCCTGGTTTTTCGCCCGATCGGAACCAAACCAGTCTAGGACAATTCTCTGGACTCTCTAGATCAATAATTATTGAAAAAAAGTTGAATTTTTGCATTTGGGTGGCTCTAACAGGGTCATTTAGAAAAGGGGCGTGGCAAAATACACTCAAAAGCCTATAAATCCCAAATGAAAACTCAGAACTTCACCAAAACTGATGAGCATATGTGTCAGAACATGGTGAGGAAGCATGCAGAGTTTCATGGAGATCGGACCATAGGTGGCGCTATAACTGGCAAAAAGCCCTCATTCTTATTAGGGGTTCAAGCATGAAATGCTGAAACCCTATTGTAATTGTAAGGATTCGTAAAACGCATCGTGCAGGACAAACCGTAAGGCCTAGAGACGTGAAACCTGGCCAGATGGTAGGCCTCAATTTGGGGACAACCTATCAGAGTATGACCCCGATTGGCCCATAGGTGGCGCTACAGCAACCAAAAGTTCAAAATCGCTCATAATTCTTAGACCGTTTGTCCCAGGATCAAGTGTCTTATATCGTTGGAATCCTTGGCTCAAGGCGGACAAAATGGCTATCTCCGATTTTGATTTAGGCAGGGAAAATTTTCTGCTATGTCGAATTTTGTCCAAAACCTACTTTTGCAAACTAGTCCCTGGTTTTTCGCCCGATCGGAACCAAACCAGTCTAGGACAATTCTCTGGACTCTCTAGATCAATAATTATCGAAAAAAAGTTGAACTTTTGCATTTGGGTGGCTGTAACAGGGTCATTTAGAAAAGGGGCGTGGCAAAATACACTCAAAAGCCTATAAATCCCAAATGAAAACTCAGAACTTCACCAAAATTGATGAGCATATGTGTCAGAACATGGTGAGGAAGCATGCAGAGTTTGATGGAGATCGGACCATAGGTGGCGCTATAACTGGCAAAAAGCCGATTGGCCCATAGGTGGCGCTACAGCAACCAAAAGTTCAAAATCGTTCATAACTCTTAGACCGTTTGTCCCAGGATCAAGTGTCTTATATCGTTGGAATCCTTGGCTCGGGGCGGATAAAATGGCTATCTCCGATTTTGATTTAGGCAGGGAAAATTTTCTGCTATGTCGAATTTTGTCCAAAACCTACTTTTGCGAACTAGTCCCTGGTTTTTCGCCCGATCGGAACCAGACCAGTCTAGGACAATTCTCTGGACTCTCTAGATCAATAATTATCGAAAAAAAGTTTAACTTTTGCATTTGGGTGGCTGTAACAGGGTCATTTAGAAAAGGGCGTGGCAAAATACACTCAAAAGCCTATAAATCCCAAATGAAAACTCAGAACTTCACCAAAATTGATGAGCATATGTGTCAGAACATGGTGAGGAAGCATGCAGAGTTTCATGGAGATCGGACCATAGGTGGCGCTATAACTGGCAAAAAGCCGATTGGCCCATAGGTGGCACTACAGCAACCAAAAGTTCAAAATCGCTCATAACTCTTAGACCGTTTGTCCCAGGATCAAGTGTCTTATATCGTTGGAATCCTTGGCTCGGGGCGGATAAAATGGCTATCTCCGATTTTGATTTAGGCAGGGAAAATTTTCTGCTATGTCGAATTTTGTCCAAAACCTACTTTTGCAAACTAGTCCCTGGTTTTTCGCCCGATCGGAACCAAACCAGTCTAGGACAATTCTCTGGACTCTCTAGATCAATAATTATCGAAAAAAAGTTGAACTTTTGCATTTGGGTGGCTGTAACAGGGTCATTTAGAAAAGGGGCGTGGCAAAATACACTCAAAAGCCTATAAATCCCAAATGAAAACTCAGAACTTCACCAAAATTGATGAGCATATGTGTCAGAACATGGTGAGGAAGCATGCAGAGTTTCATGGAGATCGGACCATAGGTGGCGCTATAACTGGCAAAAAGCCGATTGGCCCATAGGTGGCGCTACAGCAACCAAAAGTTCAAAATCCCAGGATCAAGTGTCTTATATCGTTGGAATCCTTGGCTCAAGGCGGACAAAATGGCTATCTCCGATTTGGATGTAGGCAGGGAAAATTTCTGCTATGTCGAATTTTGTCCAAAACCTACTTTTGCGAACTAGTCCCTGGTTTTTCGCCCGATCGGAACCAAACCAGTCTAGGACAATTCTCTGGACTCTCTAGATCAATAATTATTGAAAAAAAGTTGAACTTTTGCATTTGGGTGGCTGTAAAAGGGTCATTTAGAAAAGGGGCGTGGCAAAATACACTCAAAAGCCTATAAATCCCAAATGAAAACTCAGAACTTCACCAAAACTGATGAGCATATGTGTCAGAACATGGTGAGGAAGCATGCAGAGTTTCATGGAGATCGGACCATAGGTGGCGCTATAACTGGCAAAAAGCCGATTGGCCCATAGGTGGCGCTACAGCAACCAAAAGTTCAAAATCCCAGGATCAAGTGTCTTATATCGTTGGAATCCTTGGCTCAAGGCGGACAAAATGGCTATCTCCGATTTGGATGTAGGCAGGGAAAATTTCTGCTATGTCGAATTTTGTCCAAAACCTACTTTTGCGAACTAGTCCCTGGTTTTTCGCCCGATCGGAACCAAACCAGTCTAGGACAATTCTCTGGACTCTTTAGATCAATAATTATTGAAAAAAAGTTGAATTTTTGCATTTGGGTGGCTGTAACAGGGTCATTTAGAAAAGGGGCGTGGCAAAATACACTCAAAAGCCTATAAATCCCAAATGAAAACTCAGAACTTCACCAAAACTGATGAGCATATGTGTCAGAACATGGTGAGGAAGCATGCAGAGTTTCATGGAGATCGGACCATAGGTGGCGCTATAACTGGCAAAAAGCCCTCATTCTTATTAGGGGTTCAAGCATGAAATGCTGAAACCCTATTGTAATTGTAAGGATTCGTAAAACGCATCGTGCAGGACAAACCGTAAGGCCTAGAGACGTGAAACCTGGCCAGATGGTAGGCCTCAATTTGGGGACAACCTATCAGAGTATGACCCCGAATGGCCCATAGGTGGCGCTACAGCAACCAAAAGTTCAAAATCGCTCATAACTCTTAGACCGTTTGTCCCAGGATCAAGTGTTTTATATCGTTGGAATCCTTGGCTCAAGGCGGACAAAATGGCTATCTCCGATTTGGATGTAGGCAGGGAAAATTTTCTGCTATGTCAAATTTTGTCCAAAACCTACTTTTGCGAACTAGTCCCTGGTTTTTCGCCCGATCGGAACCAAACCAGTCTAGGACAATTCTCTGGACTCTCTAGATCAATAATTATCAAAAAAAAAGTTGAACTTTGGCATTTGGGTGGCTGTAACAGGGTCATTTAGAAAAGGGGCGTGGCAAAATACACTCAAAAGCCTATAAATCCCAAATTAAAACTCAGAACTTCACCAAAATTGATGAGCATATGTGTCAGAACATGGTGAGGAAGCATGCAGAGTTTGATGGAGATCGGACCATAGGTGGCGCTATAACTGGCAAAAAGCCCTCATTCTTATTAGGGGTTCAAGCATGAAATGCTGAAACCCTATTGTAATTGTAAGGATTCGTAAAACGCATCGTGCAGGCCAAACCGTAAGGCCTAGAGACGTGAAACCTGGCCAGATGGTAGGCCTCAATTTGGGGACAACCTATCAGAGTATGACCCCGATTGGCCCATAGGTGGCGCTACAGCAACCAAAAGTTCAAAATCGCTCATAACTCTTAGACCGTTTGTCCCAGGATCAAGTCTTTTATATCGTTGGAATCCTTGGCTCAAGGCGGACAAAATGGCTATCTCCGATTTGGATGTAGGCAGGGAAAAATTTCTGCTATGTCGAATTTTGTCCAAAACCTACTTTTGCGAACTAGTCCCTGGTTTTTCGCCCGATCGGAACCAAACCAGTCTAGGACAATTCTCTGGACTCTCTAGATCAATAATTATCAAAAAAAAAGTTGAACTTTGGCATTTGGGTGGCTGTAACAGGGTCATTTAGAAAAGGGGCGTGGCAAAATACACTCAAAAGCCTATAAATCCCAAATGAAAACTCAGAACTTCACCAAAATTGATGAGCATATGTGTCAGAACATGGTGAGGAAGCATGCAGAGTTTGATGGAGATCGGACCATAGGTGGCGCTATAACTGGCAAAAAGCCCTCATTCTTATTAGGGGTTCAAGCATGAAATGCTGAAACCCTGTATGACCCCGAATGGCCCATAGGTGGCGCTACAGCAACCAAAAGTTCAAAATCGCTCATAACTCTTAGACCGTTTGTCCCAGGATCAAGTGTTTTATATCGTTGGAATCCTTGGCTCAAGGTGGACAAAATGGTTATCTCCGATTTGGATTTAGGCAGGGAAAATTTTCTGCTATGTCGAATTTTGTCCAAAACCTACTTTTGCGAACTAGTCCCTGGTTTTTCGCCCGATCGGAACCAAACCAGTCTAGGACAATTCTCTGGACTCTCTAGATCAATAATTATCAAAAAAAAAGTTGAACTTTGGCATTTGGGTGGCTGTAACAGGGTCATTTAGAAAAGGGGCGTGGCAAAATACACTCAAAAGCCTATAAATCCCAAATGAAAACTCAGAACTTCACCAAAATTGATGAGCATATGTGTCAGAACATGGTGAGGAAGCATGCAGAGTTTGATGGAGATCGGACCATAGGTGGCGCTATAACTGGCAAAAAGCCCTCATTCTTATCAGGGGTTCAAGCATGAAATGCTGAAACCCTATTGTAATTGTAAGGATTCGTAAAACGCATCGTGCAGGCCAAACCGTAAGGCCTAGAGACGTGAAACCTGGCCAGATGGTAGGCCTCAATTTGGGGACAACCTATCAGAGTATGACCCCGATTGGCCCATAGGTGGCGCTACAGCAACCAAAAGTTCAAAATCGCTCATAACTCTTAGACCGTTTGTCCCAGGATCAAGTCTTTTATATCGTTGGAATCCTTGGCTCAAGGCGGACAAAATGGCGATCTCCGATTTGGATGTAGGCAGGGAAAAATTTCTGCTATGTCGAATTTTGTCCAAAACCTACTTTTGCGAACTAGTCCCTGGTTTTTCGCCCGATCGGAACCAAACCAGTCTAGGACAATTCTCTGGACTCTCTAGATCAATAATTATTGAAAAAAAGTTGCACTTTTGCATTTGGGTGGCTGTAACAGGGTCATTTAGAAAAGGGGCGTGGCAAAATACACTCAAAAGCCTATAAATCCCAAATGAAAACTCAGAACTTCACCAAAATTGATGAGCATATGTGTCAGAACATGGTGAGGAAGCATGCAGAGTTTGATGGAGATCGGACCATAGGTGGCGCTATAACTGGCAAAAAGCCCTCATTCTTATTAGGGGTTCAAGCATGAAATGCTGAAACCCTGTATGACCCCGAATGGCCCATAGGTGGCGCTACAGCAACCAAAAGTTCAAAATCGCTCATAACTCTTAGACCGTTTGTCCCAGGATCAAGTGTTTTATATCGTTGGAATCCTTGGCTCAAGGTGGACAAAATGGTTATCTCCGATTTGGATTTAGGCAGGGAAAATTTTCTGCTATGTCGAATTTTGTCCAAAACCTACTTTTGCGAACTAGTCCCTGGTTTTTCGCCCGATCGGAACCAAACCAGTCTAGGACAATTCTCTGGACTCTCTAGATCAATAATTATCAAAAAAAAAGTTGAACTTTGGCATTTGGGTGGCTGTAACAGGGTCATTTAGAAAAGGGGCGTGGCAAAATACACTCAAAAGCCTATAAATCCCAAATGAAAACTCAGAACTTCACCAAAATTGATGAGCATATGTGTCAGAACATGGTGAGGATGCATGCAGAGTTTGATGGAGATCGGACCATAGGTGGCACTATAACTGGCAAAAAGCCCTCATTCTTATTAGGGGTTCAAGCATGAAATGCTGAAACCCTATTGTAATTGTAAGGATTCGTAAAACGCATCGTGCAGGCCAAACCGTAAGGCCTAGAGATGTGAAACCTGGCCAGATGGTAGGCCTCAATTTGGGGACAACCTATCAGAGTACGACCCCGAATGGCCCATAGGTGGCGCTACAGCAACCAAAAGTAAAAAATTGCTCATAACTCTTAGACCGTTTGTCCCAGGATCAAGTCTTTTATATCGTTGGAATCCTTGGCTCAAGGCGGACAAAATGGCTATCTCCGATTTTGATTTAGGCAGGGAAAAATTTCTGCTATGTCGAATTTTGTCCAAAACCTACTTTTGCGAACTAGTCCCTGGTTTTTCGCCCGATCGGAACCAAACCAGTCTAGGACAATTCTCTGGACTCTCTAGATCAATAATTATCAAAAAAAAAGTTGAACTTTGGCATTTGGGTGGCTGTAACAGGGTCATTTAGAAAAGGGGCGTGGCAAAATACACTCAAAAGCCTATAAATCCCAAATGAAAACTCAGAACTTCACCAAAATTGATGAGCATATGTGTCAGAACATGGTGAGGATGCATGCAGAGTTTGATGGAGATCGGACCATAGGTGGCACTATAACTGGCAAAAAGCCCTCATTCTTATTAGGGGTTCAAGCATGAAATGCTGAAACCCTATTGTAATTGTAAGGATTCGTAAAACGCATCGTGCAGGCCAAACCGTAAGGCCTAGAGATGTGAAACCTGGCCAGATGGTAGGCCTCAATTTGGGGACAACCTATCAGAGTACGACCCC
The DNA here is from genome assembly GCF_951802725.1 of Rutilus rutilus. Classification (NCBI taxonomy): domain Eukaryota; kingdom Metazoa; phylum Chordata; class Actinopteri; order Cypriniformes; family Leuciscidae; genus Rutilus; species Rutilus rutilus. The sequence continues at coordinate 21,083,222 of NC_140213.1, read as the reverse complement.
GAATGGCCCATAGGTGGCGCTACAGCAACCAAAAGTAAAAAATTGCTCATAACTCTTAGACCGTTTGTCCCAGGATCAAGTCTTTTATATCGTTGGAATCCTTGGCTCAAGGCGGACAAAATGGCTATCTCCGATTTTGATTTAGGCAGGGAAAAATTTCTGCTATGTCGAATTTTGTCCAAAACCTACTTTTGCGAACTAGTCCCTGGTTTTTCGCCCGATCGGAACCAGACCAGTCTAGGACAATTCTCTGGACTCTCTAGATCAATAATTATCGAAAAAAAGTTGAACTTTTGCATTTGGGTGGCTGTAACAGGGTCATTTAGAAAAGGGCGTGGCAAAATACACTAAAAAGCCTATAAATCCCAAATGAAAACTCAGAACTTCACCAAAATTGATGAGCATATGTGTTAGAACATGGTGAGGAAGCATGCAGAGTTTGATGGAGATCGGACCATAGGTGGCGCTATAACTGGCAAAAAGCCCTCATTCTTATTAGGGGTTCAAGCATGAAATGCTGAAACCCTATTGTAATTGTAAGGATTCGTAAAACGCATCGTGCAGGCCAAACCGTAAGGCCTAGAGACGTGAAACCTGGCCAGATGGTAGGCCTCAATTTGGGGACAACCTATCAGAGTATGACCCCGAATGGCCCATAGGTGGCGCTAAAGCAAACAAAAGTTCAAAATTGCTCATAACTCTTGGACCGTTTGTCCCAGGATCAAGTGTCTTATATCGTTGGAATCCTTGGCTCAAGGCGGACAAAATGGCTATCTCCGATTTTGATTTAGGCAGGGGAAAATTTCTGCTATGTCGAATTTTGTCCAAAACCTACTTTTGCAAACTAGTCCCTGGTTTTTCGCCCGATCGGAACCAAACCAGTCTAGGACAATTCTCTGGACTCTCTAGATCAATAATTATCAAAAAAGAGTTGAACTTTGGCATTTGGGTGGCTGTAACAGGGTCATTTAGAAAAGGGGCGTGGCAAAATACACTCAAAAGCCTATAAATCCCAAAGGAAAACTCAGAACTTCACAAAAATTGATGAGCATATGTGTCAGAACATGGTGAGGAAGCATGCAGAGTTTCATGGAGATCGGACCATAGGTGGCGCTATAACTGGCAAAAAGCCTTCATTCTTATTAGGGGTTCAAGCATGAAATGCTGAAACCCTTGTAATTGTAAGGATTCGTAAAACGCATCGTGCAGGACAAACCGTAAGGCCTAGAGACGTGAAACCTGGCCAGATGGTAGGCCTCAATTTGGGGACAACCTATCAGAGTATGACCCCGAATGGCCCATAGGTGGCGCTACAGCAACAAAAAGTTCAAAATCGCTCATAACTCTTAGACCGTTTGTCCCAGGATCAAGTGTCTTATATCGTTGGAATCCTTGGCTCAAGGCGGACAAAATGGCTATCTCCGATTTGGATTTAGGCAGGGAAAATTTTCTGCTATGTCGAATTTTGTCCAAAACCTACTTTTGCGAACTAGTCCCTGGTTTTTCGCCCGATCGGAACCAAACCAGTCTAGGACAATTCTCTGGACTCTCTAGATCAATAATTATCAAAAAAAAAGTTGAACTTTGGCATTTGGGTGGCTGTAACAGGGTCATTTAGAAAAGGGGCGTGGCAAAATACACTCAAAAGCCTATAAATCCCAAATGAAAACTCAGAACTTCACCAAAATTGATGAGCATATGTGTCAGAACATGGTGAGGAAGCATGCAGAGTTTGATGGAGATCGGACCATAGGTGGCGCTATAACTGGCAAAAAGCCCTCATTCTTATTAGGGGTTCAAGCATGAAATGCTGAAACCCTATTGTAATTGTAAGGATTCGTAAAACGCATCGTGCAGGCCAAACCGTAAGGCCTAGAGACGTGAAACCTGGCCAGATGGTAGGCCTCAATTTGGGGACAACCTATCAGAGTATGACCCCGAATGGCCCATAGGTGGCGCTACAGCAACCAAAAGTTCAAAATCGCTCATAACTCTTAGACCGTTTGTCCCAGGATCAAGTGTCTTATATCGTTGGAATCCTTGGCTCAAGGCGGACAAAATGGCTATATCCGATTTGGATGTAGGCAGGGAAAATTTTCTGCTATGTCGAATTTTGTCCAAAACCTACTTTTGCGAACTAGTCCCTGGTTTTTCGCCCGATCGGAACCAAACCAGTCTAGGACAATTCTCTGGACTCTCTAGATCAATAATTATCAAAAAAAAGTTGAACTTTGGCATTTGGGTGGCTGTAACAGGGTCATTTAGAAAAGGGGCGTGGCAAAATACACTCAAAAGCCTATAAATCCCAAATGAAAACTCAGAACTTCACCAAAATTGATGAGCATATGTGTCAGAACATGGTGAGGAAGCATGCAGAGTTTGATGGAGATCGGACCATAGGTGGCGCTATAACTGGCAAAAAGCCCTCATTCTTATTAGGGGTTCAAGCATGAAATGCTGAAACCCTATTGTAATTGTAAGGATTCGTAAAACGCATCGTGCAGGCCAAACCGTAAGGCCTAGAGACGTGAAACCTGGCCAGATGGTAGGCCTCAATTTGGGGACAACCTATCAGAGTATGACCCCGATTGGCCCATAGGTGGCTCTACAGCAACCAAAAGTTCAAAATCGCTCATAACTCTTAGACCGTTTGTCCCAGGATCAAGTGTTTTATATCGTTGGAATCCTTGGCTCAAGGTGGACAAAATGGTTATCTCCGATTTGGATTTAGGCAGGGAAAATTTTCTGCTATGTCGAATTTTGTCCAAAACCTACTTTTGCGAACTAGTCCCTGGTTTTTCGCCCGATCGGAACCAAACCAGTCTAGGACAATTCTCTGGACTCTCTAGATCAATAATTATCAAAAAAAAAGTTGAACTTTGGCATTTGGGTGGCTGTAACAGGGTCATTTAGAAAAGGGGCGTGGCAAAATACACTCAAAAGCCTATAAATCCCAAATGAAAACTCAGAACTTCACCAAAATTGATGAGCATATGTGTCAGAACATGGTGAGGAAGCATGCAGAGTTTGATGGAGATCGGACCATAGGTGGCGCTATAACTGGCAAAAAGCCCTCATTCTTATTAGGGGTTCAAGCATGAAATGCTGAAACCCTATTGTAATTGTAAGGATTCGTAAAACGCATCGTGCAGGCCAAACCGTAAGGCCTAGAGACGTGAAACCTGGCCAGATGGTAGGCCTCAATTTGGGGACAACCTATCAGAGTATGACCCCGAATGGCCCATAGGTGGCGCTACAGCAACCAAAAGTTCAAAATTGCTCATAACTCTTGGACCGTTTGTCCCAGGATCAAGTGTCTTATATCGTTGGAATCCTTGGCTCAAGGCGGACAAAATGGCTATCTCCGATTTTGATTTAGGCAGGGGAAAATTTTTGCTATGTCGAATTTTGTCCAAAACCTACTTTTGCGAACTAGTCCCTGGTTTTTCGCCCGATCGGAACCAAACCAGTCTAGGACAATTCTCTGGACTCTCTAGATCAATAATTATCGAAAAAAAGTTAAACTTTTGCATTTGGGTGGCTGTAACAGGGTCATTTAGAAAAGGGGCGTGGCAAAATACACTAAAAAGCCTATAAATCCCAAATGAAAACTCAGAACTTCACCAAAATTGATGAGCATATGTGTTAGAACATGGTGAGGAAGCATGCAGAGTTTGATGGAGATCGGACCATAGGTGGCGCTATAACTGGCAAAAAGCCCTCATTCTTATTAGGGGTTCAAGCATGAAATGCTGAAACCCTATTGTAATTGTAAGGATTCGTAAAACGCATCGTGCAGGCCAAACCGTAAGGCCTAGAGACGTGAAACCTGGCCAGATGGTAGGCCTCAATTTGGGGACAACCTATCAGAGTATGACCCCGAATGGCCCATAGGTGGCGCTAAAGCAAACAAAAGTTCAAAATTGCTCATAACTCTTGGACCGTTTGTCCCAGGATCAAGTGTCTTATATCGTTGGAATCCTTGGCTCAAGGCGGACAAAATGGCTATCTCCGATTTTGATTTAGGCAGGGGAAAATTTCTGCTATGTCGAATTTTGTCCAAAACCTACTTTTGCGAACTAGTCCCTGGTTTTTCGCCCGATCGGAACCAAACCAGTCTAGGACAATTCTCTGGACTCTCTAGATCAATAATTATCAAAAAAGAGTTGAACTTTGGCATTTGGGTGGCTGTAACAGGGTCATTTAGAAAAGGGGCGTGGCAAAATACACTCAAAAGCCTATAAATCCCAAAGGAAAACTCAGAACTTCACAAAAATTGATGAGCATATGTGTCAGAACATGGTGAGGAAGCATGCAGAGTTTGATGGAGATCGGACCATAGGTGGCGCTATAACTGGCAAAAAGCCCTCATTCTTATTAGGGGTTCAAGCATGAAATGCTGAAACCCTATTGTAATTGTAAGGATTCGTAAAACGCATCGTGCAGGCCAAACCGTAAGGCCTAGAGACGTGAAACCTGGCCAGATGGTAGGCCTCAATTTGGGGACAACCTATCAGAGTATGACCCCGAATGGCCCATAGGTGGCGCTACAGCAACAAAAAGTTCAAAATCGCTCATAACTCTTAGACCGTTTGTCCCAGGATCAAGTGTTTTATATCGTTGGAATCCTTGGCTCAAGGCAGACAAAATAATAATAATAAATTTATTTTGTATAGCGCCTTTAAAAGTAGCTTTCTCAAAGCGCTTTACAGACAAGCATAAGAGCAAATGAATAAACACAATGGAAATACAAAACAAATAAACACATAAAAATCAAGTTCATGTAAAAGCAATCCTAAAATAAAATGTTTTAAGAAGAGATTTAAAAGTCACTAATGTACTTGCTTCCCTGATGTCGGCCGGGAGAGAATTCCAGAGCTTAGGAGCATAGGCAGAAAATGCTCGGTCACCCCACGTATGAAGCCGTGTCTTCGGAACAACCAAAAGACCACTCTGAGAGGAGCGCAAATTGCGACGTGGTGTGTAGGGGATTAATAAGTCAGTCAAATACTGAGGTGCCAGATTGTGCAGAGATTTATAGGCCAGCATAAGGATTTTAAAATCAATACGGTACCTAACAGGTAGCCAGTGCAGGGACTCCAAGACCGGGGTTATATGGTCCCTGGCCCTGACCCCAGAAAGTACTCTAGCAGCTGAATTTTGAAGATATTGCAATTTATCCAATGATGATTTAGATACCCCAACTAGAAGACCATTGCAGTAGTCAATGCGCGAAAAGACAAAAGAGTTTATCAACTTCTCAGCTACCGAAAAGGACAACATAGGACGTAGCCGGGCTATATTTCTAAGGTGATAAAATGATGTCTTAACTGTATTCTGGACAAAAGGCTCAAATGACAGTGTGGCGTCAAAAATGACACCCAGATTTTTTAATTTGGTCTTAAACTCCAGTGCAACGCCATCAACAGACAGAGTAGGAGACCCAACCTTTCGCAGTTGATGTGGAGATCCAAGGAGCATAACTTCTGTTTTTGAGCCGTTTAGAGACAGAAAATTATTGGACATCCAAGTCTTTATCTCAGCAATACAGTTAGAAAGATGCCCAACGTTCACTTGCTGACCCGGTCTAGTATGTATATAAATCTGTGTATCATCAGCATAAAGGTGATAGTTAAGGTTGAGAGATTGTAGTAATTGACCAAGTGGATAGATGTACATACTAAAGAGTAAAGGACCCAAGACTGACCCTTGTGGAACACCCGTATGAACAGAACCAACTTTGGACCTATAACCACCCATGAAAACAAATTGACTGCGGTCAGTGAAATAGGACTTGAACCAGTCAAGAACAGTCTCTGACAAGCCGAATACATGTTCGAGGCGATCGAGTAGTAGGGCATGGTCAATAGTGTCAAAGGCTGAACTGAGATCCAAGAGAATGAGAACGGACGTGGAGCCGGAGTCGGAGGCAATTAGTAAGTCATTAGCGACTTTCACCAACGCAGTCTCAGTGCTGTGTAATTTTCGAAATCCTGATTGATGTGGCTCACATAGTTTATTTTCAATTAAGTGTTTGTTTAATTGAGCTGCAACCACACCCTCCAAGATTTTAGACAGAAATGATAGATTTGAGATTGGGCGATAATTTGACAGATTTCTCACATCAGAATTTTGCTTTTTTAAAACAGGAGTGACTGCAGCAGTTTTAAGTGCTGCTGGCACCTCCCCAATTGATAAAGAGTCATTTATTATAGCAAGAACTGAGGGACATAAAGGACCAAAGCAAGATTTAAACAGGCCACCAGGCATGGGATCAAGTATGCAGGTGGTAGCTTTCATACTAGAAACCTGGTTGCAAAGCATCTCAGGTTGCAATAAAGTAAATTTGGATAAAGGAATGCCAGAGAACCTAGGAGTATTAACTGTAAGATCGGCAGACTGCAAGGAATGAATATTTGTGCGAATATTGTAAATTTTTTCACTGAAAGATTTGAGAAACTCATTACACAGCCAGCCAGATGAAGTCAGAGAACTGACACTATCTACATTAAGTAGACTGTTAATTGTATGAAAGAGCTTCCTGGAATTGCTTTGATTAATATCAATAATATTTGAGAAATAGGCAGATCTTGCAGTTTCAATGGCTACTCTGTAGTTTGACAAGCAATCTTTCCAGGCCTGGTGGAACACATTTAAACCAGAGTGACGCCATTTTCGCTCTAATTTCCGACACACAGCCTTCTGTGTACGCAAATCACCATTATACCAGGGGGCTGACTGTGCAAATGAAACATTACGTGTTTTTATGGGTGCAAAGATGTCCAAGTTGGCTGTAAGGACATTATTAAATACTGAAATTTTATCCTCAAGAGGAGCAGAAGACATGCCAACTAATGAAGATACAGTCGAGTTTGCAAAGGTAGCATGATCAATTGATTGCCATTTACGGAAAGAAATAGTTCGTGAAGTCTCTCTACTAGAATGAAATGTCTCAATATTAAAAAAGATAGCTAGATGATCAGAAAGTCCAGTATCCACAACAGAGAGATTAGAAAGAGATGAGTCATTTGCAATAATTAAATCTAACGTGTGTCCTTTACAGTGAGTAGGGACATTTACAAACTGAGAAAAATTAAAACAGTCCAAGAGTGATAGAAAATCCTTGGCCAAGGGACAGGCTTTCTGATCTACATGCAGGTTGAAATCACCCAGAATCAAAATTCTCTTAAATCTGACGGACAATATAGAGAGAAGATCAGCAAACTCAGACAGAAAGTCCTTATTTAGTTTAGGAGGTCGATAGATAGTGACCATGGCAGAATGGAGAGCAGAGTGAGTATCAGACACATTTAAAACAAGACATTCAAAAGTTTTAAAAGGAGGAACGGATACAGGGTGAATCTTGTATTGCAGTTTGTAAAGAACTATAATACCACCACCTCTACCTGTAGTTCGTGAAACGTCAATGAGTCCGAAGCCCGCGGGAGTCAGCTGATTAAAAAGAAAACCATCGTCCTGTTTGTGCCATGTTTCCGTGATGAAAAACAAGTCTAGCTTCTTGTCCATAATAAGATCCGCCAGCAATAGAGCTTTGTTGTTCACAGAGCGCGCGTTTAGTAGCGCGGCTTTTAAAGGGCTTGCAGACACCGCATCACAGAAATGCCGCTCGTACGGCAGAGCAGAAAAGTTAGTAAGATCAACCCCGGAGGAAGACAGTCTTGTAATCCTTCGCCGGCAGTTCAATACTGGGATGGAGGACGACGAGGAAGAGATGTAGCTTCGTCCTGTGCTCCGATGAATATACCGCTTGGGCCGCAGTAATCCAGTCCTGTCACAGTGGTCATAGGTGTCCCCCGACAGATAGTAATTCCGCTTCAGGGATAAGAGCTGGCGAGAGGTGTACTGTAAGGCCATGTTCATTAAAGCCTCGTCTGCGTCAGCTCCCAATAAGCCTAACTGTGAATCCACAGAGCCGATAGAAAGCAACCAGGCCAACACCAAGAAAAACAATTTCCCGGCAAACATGAAGAGAGCACACGGCATCACAACGGATAGAGAGGAGCGGCAGCCAGAGCGCGCCAGCGTACCCTGCTCACCCGTCAGCCGGAAGTGTAGATAGATAGGCTCCTATGGCTATCCAAAATGGCTATCTCCGATTTGGATGTAGGCAGGGAAAATTTTCTGCTATGTCGAATTTTGTCCAAAACCTACTTTTGCGAACTAGTCCCTGGTTTTTCGCCCGATCGGAACCAAACCAGTCTAGGACAATTCTCTGGACTCTCTAGATCAATAATTATCAAAAAAAAAGTTGAACTTTGGCATTTGGGTGGCTGTAACAGGGTCATTTAGAAAAGGGGCGTGGCAAAATACACTCAAAAGCCTATAAATCCCAAATGAAAACTCAGAACTTCACCAAAATTGATGAGCATATGTGTCAGAACATGGTGAGGAAGCATGCAGAGTTTGATGGAGATCGGACCATAGGTGGCGCTATAACTGGCAAAAAGCCCTCATTCTTATTAGGGGTTCAAGCATGAAATGCTGAAACCCTATTGTAATTGTAAGGATTCGTAAAACGCATCGTGCAGGCCAAACCGTAAGGCCTAGAGACGTGAAACCTGGCCAGATGGTAGGCCTCAATTTGGGGACAACCTATCAGAGTATGACCCCGAATGGCCCATAGGTGGCGCTACAGCAACCAAAAGTTCAAAATCGCTCATAACTCTTAGACCGTTTGTCCCAGGATCAAGTGTCTTATATCGTTGGAATCCTTGGCTCAAGGCGGACAAAATGGCTATATCCGATTTGGATGTAGGCAGGGAAAATTTTCTGCTATGTCGAATTTTGTCCAAAACCTACTTTTGCGAACTAGTCCCTGGTTTTTCGCCCGATCAGAACCAAACCAGTCTAGGACAATTCTCTGGACTCTCTAGATCAATAATTATCAAAAAAAAGTTGAACTTTGGCATTTGGGTGGCTGTAACAGGGTCATTTAGAATAGGGGCGTGGCAAAATACACTCAAAAGCCTATAAATCCCAAATGAAAACTCAGAACTTCACCAAAATTGATGAGCATATGTGTCAGAACATGGTGAGGAAGCATGCAGAGTTTGATGGAGATCGGACCATAGGTGGCGCTATAACTGGCAAAAAGCCCTCATTCTTATTAGGGGTTCAAGCATGAAATGCTGAAACCCTATTGTAATTGTAAGGATTCGTAAAACGCATCGTGCAGGCCAAACCGTAAGGCCTAGAGACGTGAAACCTGGCCAGATGGTAGGCCTCAATTTGGGGACAACCTATCAGATTATGACCCTGATTGGCCCATAGGTGGCTCTACAGCAACCAAAAGTTCAAAATCGCTCATAACTCTTAGACCGTTTGTCCCAGGATCAAGTGTTTTATATCGTTGGAATCCTTGGCTCAAGGTGGACAAAATGGTTATCTCCGATTTGGATTTAGGCAGGGAAAATTTTCTGCTATGTCGAATTTTGTCCGAAACCTACTTTTGCGAACTAGTCCCTGGTTTTTCGCCCGATCGGAACCAAACCAGTCTAGGACAATTCTCTGGACTCTCTAGATCAATAATTATCAAAAAAAAAGTTGAACTTTGGCATTTGGGTGGCTGTAACAGGGTCATTTAGAAAAGGGGCGTGGCAAAATACACTCAAAAGCCTATAAATCCCAAATGAAAACTCAGAACTTCACCAAAATTGATGAGCATATGTGTCAGAACATGGTGAGGAAGCATGCAGAGTTTGATGGAGATCGGACCATAGGTGGCGCTATAACTGGCAAAAAGCCCTCATTCTTATTAGGGGTTCAAGCATGAAATGCTGAAACCCTATTGTAATTGTAAGGATTCGTAAAACGCATCGTGCAGGCCAAACCGTAAGGCCTAGAGACGTGAAACCTGGCCAGATGGTAGGCCTCAATTTGGGGACAACCTATCAGAGTATGACCCCGAATGGCCCATAGGTGGCGCTACAGCAAACAAAAGTTCAAAATTGCTCATAACTCTTGGACCGTTTGTCCCAGGATCAAGTGTCTTATATCGTTGGAATCCTTGGCTCAAGGCGGACAAAATGGCTATCTCCGATTTTGATTTAGGCAGGGAAAAATTTTTGCTATGTCGAATTTTGTCCAAAACCTACTTTTGCGAACTAGTCCCTGGTTTTTCGCCCGATCGGAACCAAACCAGTCTAGGACAATTCTCTGGACTCTCTAGATCAATAATTATCGAAAAAAAGTTGAACTTTGGCATTTGGGTGGCTGTAACAGGGTCATTTAGAAAAGGGGCGTGGCAAAATACACTCAAAAGCCTATAAATCCCAAATGAAAACTCAGAACTTCACCAAAATTGATGAGCATATGTGTCAGAACATGGTGAGGAAGCATGCAGAGTTTGATGGAGATCGGACCATAGGTGGCGCTATAACTGGCAAAAAGCCCTCATTCTTATTAGGGGTTCAAGCATGAAATGCTGAAACCCTATTGTAATTGTAAGGATTCGTAAAACGCATCGTGCAGGCCAAACCGTAAGGCCTAGAGACGTGAAACCTGGCCAGATGGTAGGCCTCAATTTGGGGACAACCTATCAGAGTATGACCCCGATTGGCCCATAGGTGGCTCAACAGCAACCAAAAGTTCAAAATCGCTCATAACTCTTAGACCGTTTGTCCCAGGATCAAGTGTTTTATATCGTTGGAATCCTTGGCTCAAGGTGGACAAAATGGTTATCTCCGATTTGGATTTAGGCAGGGAAAATTTTCTGCTATGTCGAATTTTGTCCAAAACCTACTTTTGCGAACTAGTCCCTGGTTTTTCGCCCGATCGGAACCAAACCAGTCTAGGACAATTCTCTGGACTCTCTAGATCAATAATTATCAAAAAAAAAGTTGAACTTTGGCATTTGGGTGGCTGTAACAGGGTCATTTAGAAAAGGGGCGTGGCAAAATACACTCAAAAGCCTATAAATCCCAAATGAAAACTCAGAACTTCACCAAAATTGATGAGCATATGTGTCAGAACATGGTGAGGAAGCATGCAGAGTTTGATGGAGATCGGACCATAGGTGGCGCTATAACTGGCAAAAAGCCCTCATTCTTATTAGGGGTTCAAGCATGAAATGCTGAAACCCTATTGTAATTGTAAGGATTCGTAAAACGCATCGTGCAGGCCAAACCGTAAGGCCTAGAGACGTGAAACCTGGCCAGATGGTAGGCCTCAATTTGGGGACAACCTATCAGAGTATGACCCCGAATGGCCCATAGGTGGCGCTACAGCAAACAAAAGTTCAAAATTGCTCATAACTCTTGGACCGTTTGTCCCAGGATCAAGTGTCTTATATCGTTGGAATCCTTGGCTCAAGGCGGACAAAATGGCTATCTCCGATTTTGATTTAGGCAGGGAAAAATTTTTGCTATGTCGAATTTTGTCCAAAACCTACTTTTGCGAACTAGTCCCTGGTTTTTCGCCCGATCGGAACCAAACCAGTCTAGGACAATTCTCTGGACTCTCTAGATCAATAATTATCGAAAAAAAGTTGAACTTTGGCATTTGGGTGGCTGTAACAGGGTCATTTAGAATAGGGGCGTGGCAAAATACACTCAAAAGCCTATAAATCCCAAATGAAAACTCAGAACTTCACCAAAATTGATGAGCATATGTGTCAGAACATGATGAGGAAGCATGCAGAGTTTGATGGAGATCGGACCATAGGTGGCGCTATAACTGGCAAAAAGCCCTCATTCTTATTAGGGGTTCAAGCATGAAATGCTGAAACCCTATTGTAATTGTAAGGATTCGTAAAACGCATCGTGCAGGCCAAACCGTAAGGCCTAGAGACGTGAAACCTGGCCAGATGGTAGGCCTCAATTTGGGGACAACCTATCAGAGTATGACCCCGATTGGCCCATAGGTGGCTCAACAGCAACCAAAAGTTCAAAATCGCTCATAACTCTTAGACCGTTTGTCCCAGGATCAAGTGTTTTATATCGTTGGAATCCTTGGCTCAAGGTGGACAAAATGGTTATCTCCGATTTGGATTTAGGCAGGGAAAATTTTCTGCTATGTCGAATTTTGTCCAAAACCTACTTTTGCGAACTAGTCCCTGGTTTTTCGCCCGATCGGAACCAAACCAGTCTAGGACAATTCTCTGGACTCTCTAGATCAGTGGTTCTCAACCTTTTTTTTCAGTGGGCCGCACTATGTCTAAGTTCAAGTTTCACGGGCCGCATATAATTTACATTTGACGTCACCAATGCAAACTAACCAGATATTAAGGTATCTAAATGATTACAGTTAGATTTATTATTATTATTATTATTATTAGAGAGTATAATTCTACTTACCATTAATGGGACACCTGATGTTGTCGGGAGCAGACCAGTTTGGTGAAATTTGGCTCAAAAGGAGTAACAGCACAATGAAGTTGCGACTGTAAGTTGCAGTCTGTAAGACGCGCACGGAAACGTGACTTGATGCGCGTCATTGCAGAAAATGTGCGTTCGCAAATGTATGTCGACCCAAATATGGAAAGCACTTTTGAACTTAATAATCTGAGGTTTTGTCCAGAGATGTTTCGCCACATTTCTGTAACTGAGGATGACTGTTGCGCGGTATGGCTGTGTCCTCTTGCCTGAACATCCATCAGTTCATCTTCGAGTGCGCGGCGGGACAAACCGAAAGTTGCAGCCAAGTCCTTGATTTTTTCCACAGGGAAAGTCAATGGCTCTCTGATGAAATGTCCTGCAGATTTTATTCTCTCAAAATCAGAAAAACGAGAGGTGAATTTTTCCTGCATTTGACTGACAGTTTTAACGAATCATTCTTTCTGTTGTATGTCCAGTACACCCTCACACGCGTCATTCAGAAGTGGAAAGTGAGTTAAATCGTCATCTATGAGTTGTGCAGTGTACAGCCCTAGCTTCATTTTGAAACTCTCAACACAGCCCAACAGGTCATCAACGTGTTTTTCGTCACCTTGAAGTTGTAAGTTCAGCTTGTTTAGGTGAGCTGTGACGTCTGAAAGAAAAGCAACGTTTGTTTTCCACTCATTGTCTCTCAAGACTGGAAATCTTTCTCCCTCGCCGATGTCATTAAGAAAGTTTACTATCTCGGGGAGTACAGCCAGAAAGCGATGCAAGACTTTCCCACGACTTAGCCATCTCACTTCACTGTGCAGAATGAGGTCTCCGTAAGCACTGTCCAGTTCGCCCAACAACGTAATAAAACGTCGGTGCATTAGAGGCCGCGCTCGAATGAAGTTGACCACCTTGACCACAGTGTTCATAACCTCCACAAAGTATCCATCAACTAACTTGCTGCATAGTGCTTGTTGATGCACAATACAGTGAAATGCCAACAAGTCAGGGGAGATTTTTCGCATTTCAGCTACGAGACCCTTGTGTTTTCCCGTCATTGAGGGAGCACCGTCAGTAGTGATGGAGACAACTGAGGATTCCGGTACGTTCATGTCTTTGCATGCTTCACTAAGTGCTCTATAAATGTCCTCGCCCCTTGTTCGTTCATGTAGCGATTTCAATGCCAGTAAATCTTCTGTAACCTCAAAAGTCTCTGAATTCACACATCTTACCCAAATGCAAAGCTGAGCAACATCTCCGATGTCTGTCGATTCATCCGCAGCCAAACTGAGTGCTGAAGCAGTGGCTAGCTTAGTTTTTAGTTGTTCTGTCAAATTCTCAGACATTTCAGAAATTCAACGAGTAACTGTGTCATTGCTGAGCTGTAAACTTTTTATCCTGCGAATTATCTCGCTCTTGTTGCTCAGATCATCAAACAGACATTGTGATTCCAGAAAACAGTTCTTAACTAGCTCTCCATCACTGAATGGTTTGCCGTGTTTGGCAAGGAGCCAGGAAATTTTGAACGTTGCTAATGTCACGGCCTGAGACACTTTTAAGCTAGCTCGCATTGTATTCTGTTCAACAATGGCATTTTTTTCAAGACTAGATATCTTGAAAGCTCTTTCCTGAGATCCAGGTGGATATTTCGTGTCAAAAGTTGCATGGGTGGTATCGAAATGCCTTTTGAGATTGTAAGTTTTGCATACGCCCAGTATTTTATTACAGAGCAAGCAGAAAGGCTGTCCATCTCGCTCGTTGACAGCAAACTGATTCTTCCATTCTTCAAGCACTTTCCTACCTTCACTGCTGATGCTACGACTCTTCTTGTTTGCAATTGCATGTGCTCCTTTATCACTATTTTCCTCGCATCTTTTTTCTCCTCTAATAACAAATTTGTCCATTTTGAGTTTTAAATCTGCCAGAGCGCGCGCTTGTAATTGTGTGCGTTAACTGTGTAATTGTCAGTTCATAGTTGCGTCAGTACTGCGCATATCTGAAACCACATGATCAGCAAAATTATTTTACAAAAAAAAAATATATTGTTCAAACTTTAATTGGTTTAATACATTAAAAAAAACAATAATGAAATATGAATTGTAAAACTATAAGTTATTATTTTTTTTTTATTTTATTTTTTTTTCTTACGTGGTCAGCATGGGCCGCATCAGCATTTGTGACGGGCCGCATGCGGCCCGCGGGCCGCGGGTTGAGAACCACTGCTCTAGATCAATAATTATCAAAAAAAAAGTTGAACTTTGGCATTTGGGTGGCTGTAACAGGGTCATTTAGAAAAGGGGCGTGGCAAAATACACTCAAAAGCCTATAAATCCCAAATGAAAACTCAGAACTTCACCAAAATTGATGAGCATATGTGTCAGAACATGGTGAGGAAGCATGCAGAGTTTGATGGAGATCGGACCATAGGTGGCGCTATAACTGGCAAAAAGCCCTCATTCTTATTAGGGGTTCAAGCATGAAATGCTGAAACCCTATTGTAATTGTAAGGATTCGTAAAACGCATCGTGCAGGCCAAACCGTAAGGCCTAGAGACGTGAAACCTGACCAGATGGTAGGCCTCAATTTGGGGACAACCTATCAGAGTATGACCCCGAATGGCCCATAGGTGGCGCTACAGCAAACAAAAGTTTAAAATTGCTCATAACTCTTGGACCGTTTGTCCCAGGATCAAGTGTCTTATATCGTTGGAATCCTTGGCTCAAGGCGGACAAAATGGCTATCTCCGATTTTGATTTAGGCAGGGAAAAATTTTTGCTATGTCGAATTTTGTCCAAAACCTACTTTTGCGAACTAGTCCCTGGTTTTTCGCCCGATCGGAACCAAACCAGTCTAGGACAATTCTCTGGACTCTCTAGATCAATAATTATCGAAAAAAAGTTAAACTTTTGCATTTGGGTGGCTGTAACAGGGTCATTTAGAAAAGGGGCGTGGCAAAATACACTAAAAAGCCTATAAATCCCAAATGAAAACTCAGAACTTCACCAAAATTGATGAGCATATGTGTTAGAACATGGTGAGGAAGCATGCAGAGTTTGATGGAGATCGGACCATAGGTGGCGCTATAACTGGCAAAAAGCCCTCATTCTTATTAGGGGTTCAAGCATGAAATGCTGAAACCCTATTGTAATTGTAAGGATTCGTAAAACGCATCGTGCAGGCCAAACCGTAAGGCCTAGAGACGTGAAACCTGGCCAGATGGTAGGCCTCAATTTGGGGACAACCTATCAGAGTATGACCCCGAATGGCCCATAGGTGGCGCTAAAGCAAACAAAAGTTCAAAATTGCTCATAACTCTTGGACCGTTTGTCCCAGGATCAAGTGTCTTATATCGTTGGAATCCTTGGCTCAAGGCGGACAAAATGGCTATCTCCGATTTTGATTTAGGCAGGGGAAAATTTCTGCTATGTCGAATTTTGTCCAAAACCTACTTTTGCGAACTAGTCCCTGGTTTTTCGCCCGATCGGAACCAAACCAGTCTAGGACAATTCTCTGGACTCTCTAGATCAATAATTATCAAAAAAGAGTTGAACTTTGGCATTTGGGTGGCTGTAACAGGGTCATTTAGAAAAGGGGCGTGGCAAAATACACTCAAAAGCCTATAAATCCCAAAGGAAAACTCAGAACTTCACAAAAATTGATGAGCATATGTGTCAGAACATGGTGAGGAAGCATGCAGAGTTTCATGGAGATCGGACCATAGGTGGCGCTATAACTGGCAAAAAGCCTTCATTCTTATTAGGGGTTCAAGCATGAAATGCTGAAACCCTTGTAATTGTAAGGATTCGTAAAACGCATCGTGCAGGACAAACCGTAAGGCCTAGAGACGTGAAACCTGGCCAGATGGTAGGCCTCAATTTGGGGACAACCTATCAGAGTATGACCCAGATTGGCCCATAGGTGGCGCTACAGCAAGCAAAAGTTCAAAATCGCTCATAACTCTTAGACCGTTTGTCCCAGGATCAAGTGTCTTATATCGTTGGAATCCTTGGCTCAAGGCGGACAAATGGCTATCTCCGATTTGGATGTAGGCAGGGAAAATTTTCTGCTATGTCGAATTTTGTCCAAAACCTACTTTTGCGAACTAGTCCCTGGTTTTTGGCCCGATCGGAACCAAACCAGTCTAGGACAATTCTCTGGACTCTCTAGATCAATAATTATCAAAAAAGAGTTGAACTTTGGCATTTGGGTGGCTGTAACAGGGTCATTTAGAAAAGGGGCGTGGCAAAATACACTCAAAAGCCTATAAATCCCAAAGGAAAACTCAGAACTTCACAAAAATTGATGAGCATATGTGTCAGAACATGGTGAGGAAGCATGCAGAGTTTCATGGAGATCGGACCATAGGTGGCGCTATAACTGGCAAAAAGCCTTCATTCTTATTAGGGGTTCAAGCATGAAATGCTGAAACCCTATTGTAATTGTAAGGATTCGTAAAACGCATCGTGCAGGACAAACTGTAAGGCCTAGAGACGTGAAACCTGGCCAGATGGTAGGCCTCAATTTGGGGACAACCTATCAGAGTATGACCAAGATTGGCCCATAGGTGGCGCTACAGCAAGCAAAAGTTCAAAATCGCTCATAACTCTTAGACCGTTTGTCCCAGGATCAAGTGTCTTATATCGTTGGAATCCTTGGCTCAAGGCGGACAAATGGCTATCTCCGATTTGGATGTAGGCAGGGAAAATTTTCTGCTATGTCGAATTTTGTCCAAAACCTACTTTTGCGAACTAGTCCCTGGTTTTTGGCCCGATCGGAACCAAACCAGTCTAGGACAATTCTCTGGACTCTCTAGATCAATAATTATCAAAAAAGAGTTGAACTTTGGCATTTGGGTGGCTGTAACAGGGTCATTTAGAAAAGGGGCGTGGCAAAATACACTCAAAAGCCTATAAATCCCAAAGGAAAACTCAGAACTTCACAAAAATTGATGAGCATATGTGTCAGAACATGGTGAGGAAGCATGCAGAGTTTGATGGAGATCGGACCATAGGTGGCGCTATAACTGGCAAAAAGCCTTCATTCTTTTTAGGGGTTCAAGCATGAAATGCTGAAACCCTATTGTAATTGTAAGGATTCGTAAAACGCATCTAGCAGGACAAACCGTAAGGCCTAGAGACGTGAAACCTGGCCAGATGGTAGGCCTCAATTTAGGGACAACCTATCAGAGTATGACCCCGAATGGCCCATAGGTGGCGCTACAGCAAAAAAAAGTTCAAAATTGCTCATAACTCTTAGACCGTTTGTCCCAGGATCAAGTGTCTTATATCGTTGGAATCCTTGGCTCAAGGCGGACAAAATGGCTGTCTCCGATTTTGATTTAGGCAGGGGAAAATTTCTGCTATGTCGAATTTTGTCCAAAACCTACTTTTGCGAACTAGTCCCTGGTTTTTCGCCCGATCGGAACCAAACCAGTCTAGGACAATTCTCTGGACTCTCTAGATCAATAATTATCGAAAAAAAGTCATTTAGAAAAGGGGCGTGGCAAAATACACTCAAAAGCCTATAAATCCCAAAGGAAAACTCAGAACTTCACAAAAATTGATGAGCATATGTGTCAGAACATGGTGAGGAAGCATGCAGAGTTTCATGGAGATCGGAGTATGACCCCGATTGGCCCATAGGTGGCGCTACAGCAAGCAAAAGTTCAAAATCGCTCATAACTCTTAGACCGTTGGTCCCAGGATCAAGTGTCTTATATCGTTGGAATCCTTGGCTCAAGGCGGACAAAATGACTATCTCCAATTTGCTCGCCTTTTGGCGCCAATTTCGAGTAAATTGCATTTTTTTGAAAAACTTATTTTTGCAAACTTCTCCGAGGTTTTTGGCCCGATCAGAACCAAACCACTGCAAGAATATTCTCTGGAGTCTGACAATCAATAATCATCCAAAAAATTCAAAATTTCTATTAACGGTTGATAAGGGGAACCAAAATCTTTGATGGCACCAGGGCCACTTTTACTAAAACGGTTATAAATTGTGAACGGAAAGAGATTTTTTTGTTAAACTTGGGACACATCTTCCTGAGCTCAATCTGAGATCACTTGAAAAAAATCGCAACAATTGGCCACTTGGTGGCACTATAAAACTGTTATAACTTGTGAACGGAAAGAGATATTTTCGCAAAACTTGGGACACATGTTCAAGAGCTCATTCTGAGGTCACGTGAAAAAAATCATGACAATTGGCCACTTGGTGGCGCTATAAAATGGTTATAACTTGTGAGCGGAAAGAGATATTTTCGCTAAACTTGGGACACATGTTCATAAGCTCAATCTGAGTTGACATGAAAAAAATCGTCACAATTGGCCACTTGGTGGCGCTATAACAGTGAAAAAATCATGAAAATAGCTATAAGCGCACCCAACCGTTAGTCTACTGAAAATTGGCACGCAGTGTCTTTGTCCAGGGTGCCATGATAGTCTATGAGAACATTGGTGTATCTAAAAAAACTCAGTATACGTCATTGGCACAATGCCTTGAAGGAGCCTTAGAAATTTCAAGCCAGTGTTTTTTCACAGGAGTGACCTCCTAAGACTCCTGAATCCTTGCTGAGTCCAACAATACCAAACATGCCAGGTTTCGCCTTATGGTTTTTGTAAGTGTCATTTAGAGCTTTAAAAAATTGTGGTTATCTTCAAAGCCGTTAGTCCGATCGAGACAACAACAAAAAAACAAAGGAAATTTGAAAACATAAGTAAATAGCTAAACAATAATGCCAAAATGTTAAAATTCTGATAGGAACTGACAAAAATAAATAAACAAATAAAAATTTAAATCATTGTCACCCATGGATCATTTTTATTCTCTCATAAACAGAAGTGTCTAAACTTCAAAACAAAATGAGATATTTACAACAAATTTGACAGACATGCATGGGCACACTTTGAGGACACTTAATAAAAGTGATGGAGATCAGGCAAGATGTGGTGCTATAACTGTCAAAAAAAAACTTTCCTCAGTAAATTGCCTGTATTGGCTGTAAATGGTATTTTCCATCAATGATCTAAGTTTATTTGTTTATTTGGATCCCCATTAGCCACTACCTAGGCAGTGGCTACTCTTCCTGGGGTCCCAACAAGTAAAACATACAAAACTACATTTAATCAACAACAATAAAAGTCACTGAAACATATTAACGCAACATTCATTCCAAATATCAAAATCAACAATTTACTATATATTTTGCCATTAAATGTTCCTTTAAATATTTTTTTTAAACTAATTTTTCTTTGTAAAAATGTGATATCAATGGTAAATGATTCCATATTTTCATTCCTCTATACATTACAGTCCGTTGTTTTCCAGTGGTTTTCGAAACAGGAAATAAAAAACATTCCTTTTATTCATGCCTGGTGTAAAAAATTATGACTAGTACTACACAAAAGTTGAGAGTACAGCACATTAGGAACTCTAGACACAGAAATATTTCTTTCTTTCTTTTTTCTTTACTTGATGCACTGGTTGCCACACCACTGGCACTGGGCGATAACACGCGATTCATCCAATCACTGATTGATTGTGCTGCAGTGACTGACACCCCTGAGAGCCAACAGTAGCGGCATATTCATAAGGCCCGCCCACTGTTCGCGCTGGCGCTGCCAGCATGATGAGAGAACAGATCAGATGAGACAGCAGCACGGAACATTTATCCAGAAACTCCTTGTACTAAATGATCATCATAATCTATCGGAAACTTTGGATGCATCAACTAGAGTGTTGTCGTCAGAGAAAGGTGAAGTGGAAATCGGAGTAAAGATTTAGTGGATCCCAGTGTGATAATCTTTATTGAATAATCTTCTTTAATTGAATATCTGATGCAATCTCGTTTTGGTGAGTGACTTTTTTTTTATCATATGTTATCTTATGCCAGATATGTCAATTTCAGAAATTATTTGATATGAGCTGAGTTGTGTAACGTTAGGCCGCAGTCACAGCGCAAGCTGAACTAGTTAGCCGTGGGCTAAAGCTACCGCGTGTAACAATGATCTTTGTATCATGAGTTGAGACAAAGAGTGATTAATGAGTGTCGATGTGTTAAATAACTTTCGTAAAGTTGGATTAATGTGTCATTTGAGCTGCGCATGTCATTTGTTACTGAAATGTTGAGTCAGAAATTAATTATTGTACGTTTTCCAAGGCTGCGTTTTCTGTGAACGTGATCGGCAAGTGTATCCTGTTTTGTGCCATAAATAATCCCGTGAAGGTGAATCGTCTGCCTAGTGGATGCAATTACATATGCACAAATGCTGACCAGTGCCCATGGACCTGTTTCCCCTTTGAACTGTAATTTGAAACCATCAACTGGTAGGATAATTACAATTTTCTTTTGTTTTTTTGGACTCAAAGGACTTTTTTTTTTTTTTTTTTTTTTTTTTTTTTTTTTTACTTCTGAAATGGAGAGACTTTGTTTTTTTGTACTTTAACTGATCGAGAGAAGTTTGAACAACTCTTTAAACTGAATCATTTGATTCACGAACTCTGATCAGCTGAGTTGTTTGATTCATGAACTTTGTTCAACTTAATCAATTCATCTCTCCAGCATTTCCAATTCATATTGTTGAACATACTATTTTTCTATAGAAAGATAAGGTGGTTTATTGGAAGGAATTATGAATCACATTGTGTTTTCAGTCAAAACCAATACTAGTGTTACTTTCGTCTACAAAAATTGACTAAATATCGTCGTCAACGAACCACGTGACGAAAACGAGACAAGACGCAATGTAAATGCTGCTCATGTGATTATAACTATAATTAAATGTATAATGCAATATTGTTGACGAATAAAAACGAGATTAAATGTGGTTAACAAAATAAAAACTATGCTAAAATGTCTGTTCATTTTCGTTGACCAAAACGAGACGAAATGTTAGGACATTATTTCGTCTCGTTTAGTCGCATTATTATTATTATTATTATTATTATTATTATTATTTTGCAGTATTTCTATTTCCCTTGTCTCACTTCAGGGGCTGCATCAGGTCTCACTGCGCAGACGCAGGCGACGTCACTTCCTCAAGCCCCACTCGTGGCATTATTTAGAAGATGCAGCTGCAGTGAGTTAGCATAAACGACAACAAACAAAGTTAAGTATGACGCCCGTTTCACACACACTCCGTGTGTATGCGGTGCAGGAACAGCACGTGCTATAGTGCTTTCACATATGCTGCGTTTGCAGTGCGTAACTGATCCACGGCTTTACCACAAACTCTCTCTGTTTATTTCAAATCCAGAAGTTATCAGCTACTTTTTTTTTTTTTTTAAGTTTGTCAGCATTGCAATTCGCTTTGTACACACATACTCTTTAATAGACGTAATTCACTGTTACGTCCCAGTTGCATCCAAAGGATGTGGGACCAACAATTAATTTATTTTCCGGGGTGGAAAGTCAAGCAAGCGACACATGAATTCAAATTTTAACAGATATTTATTATAGATCTACAGCAAACGGAGAAACGGTCTCCACCGGAGACAGTCAGAAGACAGCTAAACAACTTGCAGGAAAAATAGATAATGAAGAATAAGTGAAAACAGTAGTCAGTGAAATAACAACGAGGGACAAACTTAATACACACTAACAGGGACATGCAATAATTAGTTATCTAAGGCACACCGTCTTTCCCCGACACCCGCGGCTTCCACAGTAGATCGCGGCAGCACCACCCAGCACACACGGTGACACGCCGCCAACACGACCCGACAGTCGATCACAGCACAGCACACACTGACACGACGCCAACACGATCAGACTCCTCTCCCCCTCACTCCAGCCCTGAGGGCTTTATCACTGCAGCTGATTAGCAACAACCAGCCGCAGCTGCACGATTGATACCTGCAGCTGATTAACAATAACCAGCAGCAGCTGAGAGACTTGCTTAACGTCACAGCACCAGCACATACCTAGAGAGAGAGAGAGAGAGAGAGAGAGAGAGAGAGAGAGAGAGAGAGAAAGAAAAACAAAAAAAAAACAGGGACTACAAATAATAACCCCAATACAGAACCTTACGGGACGTAACATTCACTTTTAAGCACAATTTAAACAACGTATTATTCAATGCACTACTTCTATATAGATTTATAAGCAAGTGGTAAAATATTTAGCTGTGTAGTTATATTAAAATCGCAAACATTTTAAATTAAAACTTAAAATTGACAAAAACAGCCGACAGCCGACTCTCATGCCTTTTCTTTTGCATTTAAATTTTAATACAATAAATCTTGGATGTCACAAAGAACTTGTTTTTCAACCTCCACGAATGAGACGAGTGTTAAATAGAATTACATTACTAAAAAGAGACTAAAATACAATTTTCATTGACTAAAACTAGACTAAATGTCATCAGTTTTCGTCGACTAAAACTAGACGAAAATAGTCATGGATAATTCTGATTTAAGACTAAAATGCTCAGACTTTTAGTCCACTGAAACTTAACTAGACTAAAAAGAGTATGAACGTGACTAAAACTAATAAAAACTAAAATGACAGCTTGACACAAAGACTACACTAAAACTAAAAATAAAACAGGCAGCCAAAAACAACACTACTGATTACATTTCTTTTTGTACATTTGGGTTATAGAATGTAGGGTTGTCTCGTGAAGGAGTTTCCCATGCGGTAATGTTGAGTGGCTCAATAGCACGACATGCAGTATTATCACCATTTATATATTTGTCGTTTATTTATATTTATGTGTTGCTATATAAATAAATGTTAAGATGTGTATAGCATGCACAAAAATCAAGGACATTTTCTGTAACGAATGTAGCCGAAACTAAACAGCATCTTTGCGCATTGAAAGGCTGTCACTCAGTGCGCAGTCACATTGTTACAGCAACGGATTGTCTTTGAGTCATTAAACCGTACATGTACAAACACATTCAAAAACACTGATTCATTAAAAAGATAGATGTGATGAAACTAGGTGTTAATTATTTTTAACTTTAAGCTCCACTTTTCAAGGCTCAGCTGACCAGCAATGCGTCGCATGGGTAACGCTGAAGCTTCATAGCTTAATAGAGACATTGACAGTGGCATTGATTCACTGCATGACTCGCCGATTTATTTTCCAGCTGCTTCCTCGCACTGTGAAATGCCATTTATGGTAAATACCCTTAAACATTAAAAGGGCGATACAATATTTCACTTTCCTTGGACACAACAACCTTTTTAACATATATATGACTTGACCTCAAAGACAGACGCAGGTAATCACACATGCTCAGTCGATCTCTCGTTCTCATTCACTGTCTGATTCAAGAACTGTCTGTCTGTTACAAATCACCATGATAAACAGTCTTGTTATCATTATTAACGTATTTAACATTCAATACACACAAAGTTCAAAACAAAAACGGTATAGCCTTATGAAAACAAAACATGCGTATATCGCAGTTGCTGCAGTTACTTGCATTCCTCTGCGGTTGGCTTGTCAGTAGCGCAGTACTGCAATATTGCGGTTATCGCGATAGCCCTAATAGAATGTATTATTTTGTTTTATTATTGTAAGTTATTTGGTTCAAGGTGAAAGAAACAGATGTAGTATTGTTTTTTTTTTTGTTTTTTTTTTACACATTGTATGAAAACTGCGGAACTTCACCTAATTTAATCGAAGCTTTTAGGCTGTTGAATCATTCAAAAGAAACGAGTCGGTGATGTCTGTTTTCATTTACTAACTATCTATTGTTCTTATTTGTCACTCATCTTTCTGAAACAAACTACGAAGAGAACTTTTTAAAGAATAATTTTTCAAAGAGAATAATTTTCTCTTTGAATCACAACAAAATTGTCAACTATTTGCTCACCTGTTGCACCATTTCCTCCCTCCAGTAGATGATCCTTGCTTCTGATTTAATTAGGCCCTACCAAATACTATAACTGGGTGTAGCATGTCAAGTCAAGTTGCGCGCTACATGCTACACAGTGTTGTGGTAAAACCAACCACCGACAAGGGTGGGTGTTGTGAGGTTTTCGCGTGCAGCCGTCATAGGCAGCCATGCACGAGCGCAAAAACCTCACAACATCCACCCCTGTCGGTGATTGGTTGAAACACTATTTATTTTGGTCTTAAGTGGTGGTGAGCGCAGTTGTTTTTGTGTGCAGATCTCAGAGCCTAGGCTGCTTACAGAGACACGTTTTTTTTGACGGCCTGCTTATGGGGCGGACAGCAAGCGGATCGTTAGAAAAGATTAGATGAATGTAATAATTTATGTTTGGACCTGAAATCGCTGATACAACCTTTAATTGATGTTGCAGGTAAATATGTTTTATCATCTGTATACATGACTGTCCACACACTTTAAAACAAGAGGAAGATCATTGGTCTTAAACAACTTCCTTGAGGCACACCACATTGCAACTCTTTCACATCTGAATAACTTCCATTATAAATGCACATTGTCCCATGATACAGTTAACTTTTAAACCAATGTAGAGTATGAGAAGTAAATTTGTAAAATTTCAGTTTATCCAGCAACAATTTATAATCCAGTACATCAAAAGATGAGCTAAAATCTAACAATACTGCTCCTACGTTATTGTCATCAATCTATGCTCTCTCAATATCAATGCTAAAAATGAGAGAAAAATGTTAATTTCCGCCATGATAAATTTTCCACCATTTTGAATTTTGTCAACAACCTACTTTTACTAACTAGTCCTAGATTTTTCGCCCGATCGGAACCAAACCAGTGCAGAAATGTATAGAAAATCCTATAAATCTTAAGCAAAAATTAGTGGGCATATGTAATATAACATAGTAAAAAAGCATGCAACATTTTATGAAGATCGGAACATAGGTATTACTGTCAAAAAGCTTTGAAAACCATTTATTTCCTATGGTAAATCGCCAGTATTGGCTTTTAATGGACTTTTCCAATCATGATGTCAGTGGTTAAA
Organism: Rutilus rutilus; assembly: GCF_951802725.1. Lineage (NCBI taxonomy): Eukaryota > Metazoa > Chordata > Actinopteri > Cypriniformes > Leuciscidae > Rutilus > Rutilus rutilus. The sequence goes on along the minus strand of NC_140213.1, from coordinate 21,057,980 downwards.
AGCTTGCTAAATAAAGCTTAATGTCTTTTGATGCTTATGTGCTTAATGGCCTTAAATGCTTGAACCCCGCTAAATGCTGCTTGCAGCTTTAATTATTATTAGGGGTTCAAGCACGAAGTGCTGAAACCCTATTGTAATTGTGCTGATTTTTATTAGGGGTTCAAGCACGAAGTGCTGAAACCCTATTGTAATTGTGCTGATTTTTATTAGGGGTTCAAGCACGAAGTGCTGAAACCCTATTGTAATTGCTCTGATTTTTAGGGGTTCAAGCACGAAGTGCTGAAACCCTATTGTAATTGTGCTGATTTTTATTAGGGGTTCAAGCACGAAGTGCTGAAACCCTATTGTAATTGTGCTGATTTTTATTAGGGGTTCAAGCACGAAGTGCTGAAACCCTATTGTAATTGTGCTGATTTTTATTATTATTAGGGGTTCAAGCACGAAGTGCTGAAACCCTATTGTAATCGTCCTGATTTTTATTATTATTATTTTTCCGCCATAAAACGCATCGTGCAGCCCAAACCGTAAGACCTAGAGACTTGAAACTTTGCCAGATGGTAGTACTATTGCTCGCTACTCAGATACACGGACTCAGCCCAATCGGCCCATAGGTGGCGCTATAGCAATCAAAAGCGCAAAACTGCTCAGAACTCCCAGACCGTAAGGCGTAGCTTCAAGTGTCTTATATTATTGAAATCCAGAGCTCCTGAAGAAAAAAACGTATATCTCCGATTTCATTTCCGCCATGATAGATTTTTCGCCATTTTGAATTTTGTCAAAAACCTACTTTTGCGAACTAGTCCCTGGTTTTTCGCCCGATCGGAACCAAACCAGTGCGGAATTGTTCTCTGGAGTCTGAAGATCAATAATTATCGAAAAAAAGTTGAAATTTCGATTAATGGTCGCTAGGGGCTGCAAAATTAACGTTGTGGGAGGAGCCTATTTTACTAAAATGGCTATAACTCAAGAAGTAATTAAGTAAACTTCACCAAACTTGGTACACATGTGTAAGAGGCCAATCTGAGGTCACAGTAAAAAAATTGCGTCGATTGGCCACATGGTGGCGCTATAAAACAAATAAAAACATATAGACAACTGACCGTTTTTCCGAATGACTTGAAATTTGGTATGCAGTGTCTTGGCCCAAGGGGCCATGTATGTCTAAAAGGATATTGGCGTATCTCGAAAAACATGGCCGCCATTGGCCAATGAGGTTTGAGCACCGTTAACGAAGTCCGATCGGAGCGAAACTCGATGGGCATGTTCGGCTCAAGCCCCTAGAGGTCTGTAAGAATTTTGAAAGAAATCGGCCACTAGTTGGCGCTAACGAGTTTTAAGGCTCTGTAATCACGTGGTGTTACACTTATCATCACAAAATGCATATCATCTGATAGATCTGCTCATGCTGAACAACTTTGCCTCAAGAACCATCACTGTCAATCAAACTGTTCATTAAATATTCATGAATATGTTAAAAACCTACTTTTGCGAACTAGTCCCTGGTTTTTCGCCCGATCAGAACCAGACCAGTCTAGGACAATTCTCTGGACTCTCTAGATCAATAATTATCGAAAAAAAGTTGAACTTTTGCATTTGCCTGGCTGTAACAGGGTAATTTACAAAAGGGGCGTGGCAAAATACACTAAAATGCCTATAAATCATAAACGAAAACTCAGAACTTCACGAAAATTGGTGAGCATATGTGCCATAACATTCTAAACAAGCATGTAAAATTTCATGAAGATCGGACGATAGGTGGCGCTATAACTGTTAAAAAGCTTTGAAAACCATATATTTCCTATGGTAAATTGCCTGTTTTGGCTGTAAATGGTCTTTTCCATCTATTATTTCAGTGGTTAAAAGCTTTCCAAATAAAACTTAATGTCTTAAATGCTTATGTGCTTAAAGGCCTTAAATGCTTGAACCCCGATAAATGCTGCTTGCAGCTTTAATTATTATTATTAGGGGTTCAAGCACGAAGTGCTGAAACCCTATTGTAATTGTGCTGATTTTTATTATTATTAGGGGTTCAAGCATGAAATGCTGAAACCCTATTGTAATTGTAAGGATTTTTATTATTATTATTCTTCCCTAAAACGCATCGTGCAGCCAAAACCGTAAGGCCTAGAGACGTGATACTTGGTCAAATGGTAGTAGTATTGCTCGCTACTCAGATACACGGACTTAGCCAAATCGGCCCATAGGTGGCGCTACAGCGACCAAAAGCGTGAAACTGCTCATAACTCCTAGACTGTATGTCGTAGACTCAAGTGTCTTATATCCATGTAATCAAGACCTCATGGCAAACAAAATGTATATCTCCGATTTCATTTCCGGTATGCAAATTTTTCCGCAATTTTGAATTTTGTCAAAAACCTACTTTTGCGAACTAGTCCCTGGTTTTTTGTCCGATTGGAACCAAACCAGTGCAGAAATGTTCTCTGGAGTCTGGTTACCAATAATTATCGAAAAAAAATTGAAATTTCGATTCATGGTTTCTAGGGGGCGCTAATTGATTTTTGTGGAAAGAGCCTATTTTACTAAAACGGCTATAACTCGAGAAGTAAATTAGATATCTTCACCAAACTTGGTACATATCTGTATGAGTTCAATTTGGGGTCACGGTAACAAAGTCGCGACGATTGAACACTAGGTGGCGCTATAACATGAAAAAAACATAAAACAGGCTATAACCACCTGACCGTTAGTCTGATTGACTTGAAAATTGGTATGCAGTGTCTTGGTCCAAGGTGTCATGTATGTCTATGAGGACATTGGCGTATCTCAAAAAACATGGCCGCCATCGGCCAATGAAGTTTGAGCACCTATTAGACAAGGTTAACGGAGGTCGATCGGAACGAAACTCGGTGGGCATGTTCGACTCATGGCCCTAGAGGTCTGTACGAATTTTAAAAGAAATCGGCCACTAGTTGGCGCTAACGAGTTTTATGGCTCTGTAATCACGTGGTGTTACACTTATTGTCACAAAATGCATACCATTTGATAGATCTCCTCTTGTTGAACAACTTTGCCTCAGGAACCATTGCTGTCAATTAAACCGTTCATTAAATATTTGTAATTATGTTAAAAACCTACTTTTGCGAACTAGTCCTAGGTTTTTCGCCCGATCAGAACCAAACGAGTCTAGGACAATTCTATGGACTCTCTAGATCAATAATTATCAAAAAAAAGTTGAACTTTTGCATTTTTCGCACGGGTATATTGGGTCATAAAGAAAATGGGCGTGGCAAAATGCACTCAAAAGCCTATAAATCCTAAACGAAAACTCAGAACTTCACGAAAATTGGTGAGCATATGTGCCACAACATCATTAACAAGCATGCAAAATATCATGGAGATCGGACTATAGGTGGCGCTATAACTGTTAAAAAGCTTGCCTGTATTGGCTGTAAATGGACTTTTCCATCTATTATTTCAGTGATTAAAAGCTTTCTAAATAAATCTTAATGTCTTAAATGCTTATGTGCTTAAAGGCCTTAAATGCTTGAACCCCGATAAATGCTGCTTGCAGCTTTAATTAGGGGTTCAAGCACGAAGTGCTGAAACCCTATTGTAATTGTGCTGATTTTTATTATTATTATTATTATTATTCCGCCGTAAAACGCATCGTGCAGCCCAAACCGTAAGAGCTGGAACTTTGAAACTTTGACAGATGGTAGTACAAAAATCGAGGAAAGGTTCAGAGATTATGACCCCGATTGGCCCATAGGTGGCGCTATAGCAACCAAAAGCGCGAAACTGTTCATAACTCCTAGACCGTATGTCGTAGACTCAAGTGTCTTATATCCTTGGAAAGCTGGATGCCTGACGAATAAAACGTATATCTCCGATTTCATTTCCGCCATGATAGATTTTCCGCCATTTTGAATTTTGTCAAAAACCTACTTTTGCGAACTAGTCCCTGGTTTTTTGCCCGATTGGAACCAAACCAGTGCAGAAATGTTGTCTGGAGTCTGAATATCAATAATTATCGAAAAAAAGTGGAAATTTCGATTCACGGTCGCTAAGGGGTGCCAAAACGTACGTTGTGGGAGGAGCCTATTTTACTAAAATGGCTATAACTCCCGATGTAAATGAGGTATCTTCACCAAACTTGGTACACATGTGTATGAGTTCAATCTGGGGTCACAGTAAAAAAATCGCGACGATTGGCCTCATGGTGGCGCTATAAAATGAAAAAAACATAAAACAGGCTATAACCACCTGACCGTTTGTCCGATTGACTTGAAAATTGGTATGCAGTGTCTTGGTCCAAGGTGCCATGTATGTGTATGAGGACATTGGCGTATCTCAAAAAACATGGCCGCCATCGGCCAATGAAGTTTGAGCACCTATTAGACAAGGTTAACGGAGGCCGATCGGAACAAAACTCAATGGGCATGTTCGGCTCATGGCCCTAGAGGTCTGTAAGAATTTTGAAAGAAATCGGCCACTAGTTGGCGCTAACGAGTTTTACGGCTCTGTAATCACGTGGTGTTACAATAATCATCACAAAATGCATATCATTTGATAGATCTGCTTATGCTGAACAACTTTGCCTCTAGAACCATTGCTGTCAATCAAACCGTTCATTAAATATTCGCGAACATGTTAAAAACCTACTTTTGCGAACTAGTCCCTGGTTTTTCGCCCGATCGGAACCAAACCAGTCTAGGACAATTCTTTGGACTCTCTAGATCAATAATTATCGAAAAAAAGTTGAACTTTTGCATTTGAATGGCTGTAATAGGGTCATTTATAAAATGGGCGTGGCAAAATACACTAAAAAGTCTATAAATCCTAAATAAAAACTCAGAACTTCACAAAAATTGGTGAGCATATGTGACATAACATCCTTAACAAGCATGCAACATTTCATGGAGATCGGACAATAGGTGGCGCTATAACTGTTAAAACGCTTTAAAATCATATATTATATGGTAAATTGCCCGTATTGGCTGTAAATGGTATTTTCCATCTATAATCATATAATGTTCATATAATAATGTTCAAAACCAGTGCAGTGCAATTCTCTGGACTCTCTAGATCAATAATTATCAGAAAAAGTATAACTTCTTCATTTGGATGGCTATAATAGTGTCACTTCAATATGTAGCCTTGACCAAGTGTCTCCAAAAGCCTATATCTCTTTAATAAAAACAAGTCAGAACATGTGACTCTTAAGAAGTATGAAAAATTTCAGACAGATCGGACAAAATTTGCCTCTATAACAGTTAAAAATGTAAAAAAATATATAACATGGCATATTAAGCCAATAAGTGGTATTGTACTGCCCCCTGCTGTCATTTCATCATACTACTCCCTAATATTGCTATATAATTCATATTTAGACTTTATAAAATCATTATTTTAACATTTACAATCATATTTTGTCAAAACTCATCTATTGAAGTATTACTATTGACAATTGTGTCACATTAATGAATGGAATCCAGAAACGAAAGTAAAAACGGAGGCCGCCATTTAGGCCACGCCCCCCCAGTACAAATTCACTCATAACTCGAAAACGGAAAGTCGCTGCGCGTTCAAATTTTGATGGTAAGGACGTCTCCGGGCTCTTGATCGAAACGTATGGTCGCGGGCCTCGGGAGCGCCCCCCCCCCCCCCGCGGATCGTTAGTCCGCGGGACCCCGACTTTGAACGCCCGTAACTCCCGACCCAGACCACCCCGAACCTTGTGTGAGAGCTCGTTGGAAAGGGCGCGTCCTTGGCTAGCATCGATTCAAATGTGGTGTAATTTGCCCTGGGCATTCCAGAGATAAAAGCCCCAAAATAATATGCCTCATAACTCCCGGGCCCAATCGCCCAAAAACACTGCGATGGTCTCATTCAACAGGACTCCTCAAGCACTATCTATGCTCTGAGTTTCAGAATTTTTCGCCTTCTGGTTCCCGAGATATAAGTGAAAAACCAAATTCCCATTCATTCATTCAAACACTTCAACTGTAAGATGGAGACTGTAATTCCACTGTTGTCCACTAGAGGGAGCAGCAGGATTACGCATGATCTTTTAATTCGCTTTCAGTATTGGGAAATAAACAAATGCTTTAAGAAGCAGTCTTTTTTTATTATGATGTTTTTTTTTTTTTTATGATATTTGTATATATATATATATATATATATTTTATTATGATTATGAACGGTTTGATTGACATTAGTAATTCTTGAGTCAAAGTTGTTCAGGATGAGGAGATGAAGATATTTTCACAATATCACATCCTAAAAACATTGAAAACATTTGTCTTTGTGTGTGTGGATGTGTTTGTGTCTGTGTGTGTGTCTGTGTGTGTAAGCATGCTTAATGGAAAGAACATGGAGAAACTGCTTTGTTTTACTGGTGGATAAAAAAGTCTTTCAAATGAAAGTGAGTCAATTAGTGGTCTTCTACTGCCCTCTGCAGGACATTCTACTTAATAAAATATTTTCATCTGTGCTTTTGCATTAAGTTTTGGACTATATAAAATTACTTGCATGAAAATCACCTATTATAACACAATCATGTTTTGTCAAAGTTTATCACTTCATTTGTACTGAGCTCTCAGTTTGAACAATTCTGCCTCTCAGTGATTAATTTGAAATCTGAAAATGGTGTTATACAGAGGAGATTTGCAATTATCATTTTGTTACCTATCTTTTATTTTAAATATCTACATCTACAACAAAATGTGTGTGCATGTGTGTGTTCAAGCATGGTTAGTGTATTAAGTATTATTGTTTAAGTATTATTGTTTTCATTTACATTTTAACCACCAGAAGAAGAACACTCATTGGTTCATTCTACCCACTAAAATATTATTTTTCATTTTTTTTTCCCATTTGAAATATTGTTTAAACTTAATAAAATCATTAAAATAACATTTCAAATCATATTTTGTCTGTTTATAAATCCCACAGACTCACATTGGCTGCAATACTAATGTTTTTGTAAAACACAGACCTGATAGTCTAAACTGTGTGTATTGTGCATATATTATTGATATTATTACTATTACAAATCATGTTATTGTAACTCATATCTTAATAGAATATTATTTGTAATTTTAATTCTTTATTTCTTAATTGTTTTTGTTTTTTATGATTACAGATATTATCACCAAAGATATCAACTACACCTTCACTTTTAGTATTGATAAGCTGCACACACAGCACAATCACACACTCACTAATGCATTCAAATAAATGTAATCTTACTGTGCTACTTTATTTGTACATGATTAGAATGAACAGAAATCTAAGAATATTTTTCTTCTTTTGTTAAAGCCATTTCAGACTGCAAGTAAGCATTACATTACTAATCATCTATTTAAAGTGCCATACAATTGAAAACTGTATTTATCTTGGCATAGTTGAATGATAAGAGTTCTGGACATGGAACTGACATACCGTGAGCCTCAAACACCATTGTTTTCTCCTTCATGTGTAAATCTCCTGTTTGCAAAAGACCGCTGAAAAATGAGTGAATCCCAGCATAACACTGACTGTGACGTTGGAGTCATATATGTCAGTGGTTAAATGCTTGCTAAATAAAACTTAATAACTTTTGATGCTTTTGTGCTTAAAGGTCTTAAAGGCCTTAACTGCTTGAACCCCGATAAATGCTGCTTGCAGCTTTAATTATTATTATTATTATTATTATTATTATTCCGCCGTAAAACGCATCGTGCAGCCCAAACCGTAAGAGCTGGAACTTTGAAACTTTGACACATGGTAGTACAAAAATCGAGGAAAGGTTCAGAGATTATGACCCCGATTGGCCCATAGGTGGCGCTATAACAACCAAAAGCGCGAAACTGCTCATAACTCCTAGACCGTATGTCGTAGACTCAAGTGTCTTATATCATTGGAAAGCTGGACGCCTGACGAACAAAACGTATATCTCCGATTTCATTTCCGCCATGATAGATTTTCCGCCATTTTGAATTTTGTCAAAAATCTACTTTTGCGAACTAGTCCCTGGTTTTTTGCCCGATTGGAACCAAACTAGTGCAGAAATGTTCTCTGGAGACTGAATATCAATAATTATCGAAAAAAAGTGGAAATTTCGATTCACGGTCGCTAAGGGGCGCCAAAACGTACGTTGTGGGAGGGGCCTATTTTACTAAAATGGCTATAACTCCCGATGTAAATGAGGTATCTTCACCAAACTTGGTACACATGTGTATGAGTTCAATCTGGGGTCACAGTAAAAAAATCGCGACGATTGGCCACATGGTGGCGCTATAAAATGAAAAAAACATAAAACAGGCTATAACCACCTGACCGTTAGTCCGATTGATTTGAAAATTGGTATGCAGTGTCTTGGTCCAAGGTGCCATGTATGTGTATGAGGACATTGGCGTATCTCAAAAAACATGGCCGCCATCGGCCAACGAAGTTTGAGCACCTATTAGACAAGGTTAACGGAGGCCGATCGGAACGAAACTCAATGGGCATGTTCGGCTCATGGCCCTAAAGGTCTGAAAGAATTTTGAAAGAAATCGGCCACTAGTTGGCGCTAACGAGTTTTACGGCTCTGTAATCACGTGGTGTTACAAATATCCACACAATATGCATATCATTTGATAGATCTCCTCATCCTGAACAACTTTGCCTCAAGAACCATTGCTGTCAATCAAACTGTTCATTAATTATTCATTAATATGTTAAAAACCTACTTTTGCGAACTAGTCCTAGGTTTTTTGCCCGATCGGAACCAGACCAGTCTAGGACAATTCTCTGGCCTCTCTAGATCAATAATTATCAAAAAAAAGTTGAACTTTTGCATTTGGATGGCTGTAATAGGGTAATTTATAAAATGGGCGTGTCAAAATACATTAAAAAGCCTATAAATCCTAAATAAAAACTCAGAACTTCACAAAAATTGGTCAGCATATGTGACATAACATCATTAACAAGCATGAAAAATTCTATGGAGATCGGACGATAGGTGGCGCTATAACTGTTAAAAAGCTTTAAAATCATATATTTCCTATGGTAAACTGCCTGTATTGGCTGTAAATGGTCTTTTCCATCTCTGATCATATAATTTTCATATCATAATGTTCAAAACTAGTGCAATACAATTCTCTGGACTCACTAGATCAATAATTGTCAGAAAAAGTTGAACTACTTCATTTGGATAGCTATAATAGGTTCACTTCAAAATCTGGCCTTTACCAAGTGTCCCCGAAAGCCTATATCTCTTTAATCAATGCTCAGACCTTCTTAAAAACAAGTCAGAACGTGTGAAATATCACCCTGAACAAGCATGAAAATTTTCAGACAGATCGGACAAAATTTGCCTCTATAACAGTTAAAAAGGTGAAAATGATATGAATTAATGGCATGTTAAGCCAATAAGTGGTATTTTACTGCCCCCTGCTGTTTAAAATAGTCATTTTCTCATATTGGTATTGGTATCAGCCATGGTAAATCATGATAAATGATGGTGTGTGTGTGTGTGTGTGTGTGTGTGTGTGTGTGTGTGTGTGTGTGTGTGTGGTACAAATATAACAAAGGTTTTATTTTCCAACATGAAAACAAACATAACAGAGTGCTAGTGCACAAACAATAACCGACAATGATAATGGATGAGAGGGGAACTTAAATACACAGATCAAGACAAGGACAACAGGTGACGGTTATGATGATGAGGAGCAGGTGATGATGAGGAGGGTGATGAGGAGCAGGTGCAGGTGATGACGACAGATGGTGAATGTGATGAAGACAGAAGGTGAATGTGATGAAGGTGAATGTGACACCAATATCACTGAAACATTTGTGTGTGTGTGTGTGTGTGTGTGTGTGTAGCATTATTGTGTGTAGCATATGTAGCAAGTATGCATTATTGAGTTAACATGGAAACACTGGTTTGCTTTAGTGCAGAAAACTGGTCAAAATCATGAGGTTTAAAGTGAAAGTGAGCCAATAAGTGGTCTTCTACTGCCCTCTGCTGGCCATTCTACTTATTAATTAAAATTTTCCACATGTGCTTGCATTTATACTTGAATACACACTAAAAATCACTTATATAGCAATAACTATTATAACACAATCATATTTTGTCAGTGTTAATCACTTTATTTGCACTGACACTTCAAATAATTGCTAGTAATGTGGTAAATCAGGCTAGAAACATGGTAAATCAAAGTAAATAATACTAGATTGTCGTTTATCTCCTGGTAAATAATACTAGAACGTGGTATATCATGGTAAATCATGGTTAACTATGCTGTGTGTGTGTGTGTGTGTGTGTGTGTGTGTAAGCATGCATTGAGTTAACATGGAAAAACTGGTTTGCTTTAGTGCAGAAAACTGGTTTAAAGTGAAAGTGAGCCAATAAGTGGTCTTCTAGTGCCCTCTGCTGGCCATTCTACTTAATAATGAAATATTTTACATGTGCTTTTGCATTCATACTTGGACACACACTAAAAATCACGTATATAACTAACTATTATAACACAATAATATTTTGTCAGTGTTCATCACCTCATTTGCACTGACACTTCACATAATTGCTAGTAATGTGGTTAATCATGCTAGAAACATTGTAAATCATAGTAAATAATACTGAAATGAGGTGTATCAAGGTAAATCATGCTAGAATCCTAATAAATCATTCTGGAACATGGTATATGATAGTAAATCATGCTAGAATCATATTAAATAATTCTAGAATGTGGCAAATCGTTGTGGGAGGAGCCTATTTTACTCAAATGGCTATAACTCAAGAAGTAAATGAGATATCTTCACCAAACTCAGTACACATGTGTATGGGTTCAATTTGAGGTCACAGTAAACAATTTTATGGAGATCGGACCATAGGTGGCGCTATAACTGTTAAAAAGCTTTAAAACCATATATATCCCATGGCAAATTGCCTGTATTGGCTGTAAATGGTCTTTTCCATCTATTATGTCAGTGGTTACATGCTTGCTAAATAAATCTTAATAACTTTTGATGCTTTTGTGCTTAAATGCCTTAAAGGCCTTAACTGCTTGAACCCCGATAAATGCTGCTTGCAGCTTTAATTATTATTATTATTATTATTATTCCGCCGTAAAACGCATCGTGCAGCCCAAACCGTAAGAGCTGGAACTTTGAAACTTTGACAGATGGTAGTACAAAAATCGAGGAAAGGTTCAGAGATTATGACCCCGATTGGCCCATAGGTGGCGCTATAGCAACCAAAAGCGCGAAACCGTTCATAACTCCTAGACCGTATGTCGTAGACTCAAGTGTCTTATATCATTGGAAAGCTGGATGCCTGACGAACAAAACGTATATCTCCGATTTCATTTCCGCCATGATAGATTTTCCGCCATTTTGAATTTTGTCAAAAACCTACTTTTGCGAACTAGTCCCTGGTTTTTTGCCCGATTGGAACCAAACCAGTGCAGAAATGTTCTCTGGAGTCTGAATATCAATAATTATCGAAAAAAAGTGGAAATTTCGATTCACGGTCGCTAAGGGGCGCCAAAACGTACGTTGTGGGAGGGGCCTATTTTACTAAAATGGCTATAACTCCCGATGTAAATGAGGTATCTTCACCAAACTTGGTACACATGTGTATGAGTTCAATCTGGGGTCACAGTAAAAAAATCGCGACGATTGGCCTCATGGTGGCGCTATAAAATGAAAAAAACATAAAACAGGCTATAACCACCTGACCGTTAGTCCGATTGACTTGAAAATTGGTATGCAGTGTCTTGGTCCAAGGTGCCATGTATGTGTATGAGGAAATTGGCGTATCTCAAAAAACATGGCCGCCATCGGCCACTGAAGTTTGAGCACCTATTAGACAAGGTTAACGGAGGCCGATCGGAACGAAACTCAATGGGCATGTTCGGCTCATGGCCCTAGAGGTCTGTAAGAATTTTGAAAGAAATCGGCCACTAGTTGGCGCTAATGAGTTTTATGGCTCTGTAATCACGTGGTGTTACACTTATCATCATAAAATGCATATCATTTGATAGATCTGCTTATGCTGAACAACTTTGCCTCTAGAACCATTGCTGTCAATCAAACCGTTCATTAAATATTCGCGAACATGTTAAAAACCTACTTTTGCGAACTAGTCCCTGGTTTTTCGCCCGATCGGAACCAAACCAGTCTAGGACAATTCTTTGGACTCTCTAGATCAATAATTATCGAAAAAAAGTTGAACTTTTGCATTTGAATGGCTGTAATAGGGTCATTTATAAAATGGGCGTGGCAAAATACACTAAAAAGTCTATAAATCCTAAATAAAAACTCAGAACTTCACAAAAATTGGTGAGCATATGTGACATAACATCCTTAACAAGCATGCAACATTTCATGGAGATCTGACAATAGGTGGCGCTATAACTGTTAAAACGCTTTAAAATCATATATTATATGGTAAATTGCCCGTATTGGCTGTAAATGGTATTTTCCATCTATAATCATATAATGTTCATATAATAATGTTCAAAACCAGTGCAGTGCAATTCTCTGGACTCTCTAGATCAATAATTATCAGAAAAAGTATAACTTCTTCATTTGGATGGCTATAATAGTGTCACTTCAATATGTAGCCTTGACCAAGTGTCTCCAAAAGCCTATATCTCTTTAATAAAAACAAGTCAGAACATGTGACTCTTAAGAAGTATGAAAAATTTCAGACAGATCGGACAAAATTTGCCTCTATAACAGTTAAAAATGTAAAAAAATATATAACATGGCATATTAAGCCAATAAGTGGTATTGTACTGCCCCCTGCTGTCATTTCATCATACTACTCCCTAATATTGCTATATAATTCATATTTAGACTTTATAAAATCATTATTTTAACATTTACAATCACATTTTGTCAAAACTCATCTATTGAAGTATTACTATTGACAATTGTGTCACATTAATGAATGGAATCCAGAAACGAAAGTAAAAACGGAGGCCGCCATTTAGGCCACGCCCCCCCAGTACAAATTCACTCATAACTCGAAAACGGAAAGTCGCTGCGCGTTCAAATTTTGATGGTAAGGACGTCTCCGGGCTCTTGATCGAAACGTATGGTCGCGGGCCTCGGGAGCGCCCCCCCCCCCGCGGATCGTTAGTCCGCGGGACCCCGACTTTGAACGCCCGTAACTCCCGACCCAGACCACCCCGAACCTTGTGTGAGAGCTCGTTGGAAAGGGCGCGTCCTTGGCTAGCATCGATTCAAATGTGGTGTAATTTGCCCTGGGCATTCCAGAGATAAAAGCCCCAAAATAATATGCCTCATAACTCCCGGGCCCAATCGCCCAAAAACACTGCGATGGTCTCATTCAACAGGACTCCTCAAGCACTATCTATGCTCTGAGTTTCAGAATTTTTCGCCTTCTGGTTCCCGAGATATAAGTGAAAAACCAAATTCCCATTCATTCATTCAAACACTTCAACTGTAAGATGGAGACTGTAATTCCACTGTTGTCCACTAGAGGGAGCAGCAGGATTACGCATGATCTTTTAATTCGCTTTCAGTATTGGGAAATAAACAAATGCTTTAAGAAGCAATCTTTTTTTATTATGATGTTTTTTTTTTTTTATGATATTTGTATATATATATATTTTTTTTTTTTTTATTATGATTATGAACGGTTTGATTGACATTAGTAATTCTTGAGTCAAAGTTGTTCAGGATGAGGAGATGAAGATATTTTCACAATATCACATCCTAAAAACATTGAAAACATTTGTCTTTGTGTGTGTGGATGTGTTTGTGTCTGTGTGTGTGTCTGTGTGTGTAAGCATGCTTAATGGAAAGAACATGGAGAAACTGCTTTGTTTTACTGGTGGATAAAAAAGTCTTTCAAATGAAAGTGAGTCAATTAGTGGTCTTCTACTGCCCTCTGCAGGACATTCTACTTAATAAAATATTTTCATCTGTGCTTTTGCATTAAGTTTTGGACTATATAAAATTACTTGCATGAAAATCACCTATTATAACACAATCATGTTTTGTCAAAGTTTATCACTTCATTTGTACTGAGCTCTCAGTTTGAACAATTCTGCCTCTCAGTGATTAATTTGAAATCTGAAAATGGTGTTATACAGAGGAGATTTGCAATTATCATTTTGTTACCTATCTTTTATTTTAAATATCTACATCTACAACAAAATGTGTGTGCATGTGTGTGTTCAAGCATGGTTAGTGTATTAAGTATTATTGTTTAAGTATTATTGTTTTCATTTACATTTTAACCACCAGAAGAAGAACACTCATTGGTTCATTCTACCCACTAAAATATTATTTTTCATTTTTTTTTTCCATTTGAAATATTGTTTAAACTTAATAAAATCATTAAAATAACATTTCAAATCATATTTTGTCTGTTTATAAATCCCACAGACTCACATTGGCTGCAATACTAATGTTTTTGTAAAACACAGACCTGATAGTCTAAACTGTGTGTATTGTGCATATATTATTGATATTATTACTATTACAAATCATGTTATTGTAACTCATATCTTAATAGAATATTATTTGTAATTTTAATTCTTTATTTCTTAATTGTTTTTGTTTTTTATGATTACAGATATTATCACCAAAGATATCAACTACACCTTCACTTTTAGTATTGATAAGCTGCACACACAGCACAATCACACACTCACTAATGCATTCAAATAAATGTAATCTTACTGTGCTACTTTATTTGTACATGATTAGAATGAACAGAAATCTAAGAATATTTTTCTTCTTTTGTTAAAGCCATTTCAGACTGCAAGTAAGCATTACATTACTAATCATCTATTTTAAAGGTGCCATACAATTGAAAACTGTATTTATCTTGGCATAGTTGAATGATAAGAGTTCTGGACATGGAACTGACATACCGTGAGCCTCAAACACCATTGTTTTCTCCTTCATGTGTAAATCTCCTGTTTGCAAAAGACCGCTGAAAAATGAGTGAATCCCAGCATAACACTGACTGTGACGTTGGAGTCATATATGTCAGTGGTTAAATGCTTGCTAAATAAAACTTAATAACTTTTGATGCTTTTGTGCTTAAAGGTCTTAAAGGCCTTAACTGCTTGAACCCCGATAAATGCTGCTTGCAGCTTTAATTAGGGGTTCAAGCACGAAGTGCTGAAACCCTATTGTAATTGTAAGGATTTTTATTATTATTATTTTTCTTCTGCCGTAAAACGCATCGTGCAGCCCAAACCGTAAGTGCTAGAGACTTGAAACTTTGCCATATGGTAGTACAAAAATCGAGGAGAGGTTATCAAAATATGAGCCAGATTGGCCAATAGGTGGCGCTACAGTGCAAAAACCAAAAAAATGGCATATTTTTGCTTAAATCTCACCAACCCTTTGTCACAGACTCAAGTGTCTTATATCATTGGAATCCTTGGCTCAAGCCGAACAAAAAAGGCCTCAAGGATTTCCTTTCCGGTATGCAAATTTTCCGCCATTTTGGATTTTGTCCAAAACCTACTTTTGCGAACTAGTCCTAGGTTTTTTGTCCGATCGGAACCAAACAAGTGCAGAAATGTTCTCTGGAGTCTGAAGATCAATAATTATTAAAAAAAAGTTTAAATTTTGATTCACGGTCGCTAAGGGGCGCCAAAACGTTCGAAGGAGGCGGAGCTAGTTTTACTAAAATGGCTATAACTCCAGAAGTAAATGAGTTATCTTCACCAAACTTGGTACACATGTGTAAGAGGTCAATCTAAGGTCACAGTAAAGAAATCGCGGTGATTAGCCACATGGTGGCGCTATAACATAAAAAAAACATAAAACAGGCTATAACCACCTGACCGTTTGTCCGATTGACTTGAAAATTGGTATGCAGTGTCTTGGTCCAAGGTGCCATGTATGTCTATGAGGACATTGGTGTATCTCGAAAAACATGGCCGCCATCGGCCAATGAAGTTTGAGCACCTATTAGACAAGGTTAACGGAGGCCAATCAGAACGAAACTCAGTGGGCATGTTCGGCTCAAGCCCCTAGAGGTCTGTAAGAATTTTGAAAGAAATCGGCCACTAGTTGGCGCTAACGAGTTTAATGGCTCTGTAATCACGTGGTGTTACACTTATTGTCCAAAAAATGCATATCATTTGATAGATCTGCTCATGCTGAACAACTTTGCCTCAAGAACTATTGCTGTCAATCAAACCGTTCATTAAATATTCGTAATTATGTTAAAAACCTACTTTTGCGAACTAGTCCCTGGTTTTTCGCCCGATCGGAACCAGACCAGTCTAGGACAATTCTCTGGACTCTCTAGATCAATAATTATCAAAAAAAAGTTGAACTTTTGCATTTGGATGGCTGTAATAGGGTCATTTATAAAATGGGCGGGGCAAAATAAATAAAAAAACCTATAAATCATAAATAAAAACTCAGAACTTCACAAAAATTGGTGAACATATGTGAAATAACATCATTAACAAGCATGCCAAATTTTATGGAGATCGGACCAAAGGTGGCGCTATAACTGTTAAAAAGCTTTAAAACCATATATTTCCTATGGTCTTTTTCATCTATTATGTCAGTAGTTACATGCTTGCTAAATAAATCTTAATAACTTTTGATGCTTTTATGCTTAAAGGCCTTAAAGGCCTTAATTGCTTGAACCCCGATAAATGCTGCTTGCAGCTTTAATTATTATTATTTTTCTTCTGCCGTAAAACGCATCGTGCAGCCCAAACCGTAAGTGCTAGAGACTTGAAACTTTGCCATATGGTAGTACAAAAATCGAGGAGAGGTTATCAAAATATGAGCCAGATTGGCCAATAGGTGGCGCTACAGTGCAAAAACCAAAAAAATGGCATATTTTTGCTTAAATCTCACCAACCCTTTGTCACAGACTCAAGTGTCTTATATCATTGGAATCCTTGGCTCAAGCCGAACAAAAAAGGCCTCAAGGATTTCCTTTCCGGTATGCAAATTTTCCGCCATTTTGGATTTTGTCCAAAACCTACTTTTGCGAACTAGTCCTAGGTTTTTTGTCCGATCGGAACCAAACAAGTGCAGAAATGTTCTCTGGAGTCTGAATATCAATAATTATTAAAAAAAAGTTTAAATTTTGATTCACGGTCGCTAAGGGGCGCCAAAACGTTCGAAGGAGGCGGAGCTAGTTTTACTAAAATGGCTATAACTCCAGAAGTAAATGAGTTATCTTCACCAAACTTGGTACACATGTGTAAGAGGTCAATCTAAGGTCACAGTAAAGAAATCGCGGTGATTAGCCACATGGTGGCGCTATAATATTAAAAAAACATAAAACAGGCTATGACCACCTGACCGTTTGTCCGATTGACTTGAAAATTGGTATGCAGTGTCTTGGTCCAAGGTGCCATGTATGTCTATGAGGACATTGGTGTATCTCGAAAAACATGGCCGCCATCGGCCAATGAAGTTTGAGCACCTATTAGACAAGGTTAACGGAGGCCAATCAGAACGAAACTCAGTGGGCATGTTCGGCTCAAGCCCCTAGAGGTCTGTAAGAATTTTGAAAGAAATCGGCCACTAGTTGGCGCTAACGAGTTTTACGGCTCTGTAATCACGTGGTGTTACAAATATCCACACAATATGCATATCATTTGATAGATCTCCTCATCCTGAACAACTTTGCCTCAAGAACCATTGCTGTCAATCAAACTGTTCATTAATTATTCATGAATATGTTAAAAACCTACTTTTGCGAACTAGTCCCTGGTTTTTCGCCCGATTGGAACCAGACCAGTCTAGGAAAATTCTCTGGACTCTCCTGATCAATAATTATCGAAAAAAAGTTGAACTTTTGAATTTTTCGTATGGTTATAATTGGGTCATAATGAAAATGGGTGTGGCAAAATGTACTCAAAAGCTTATAAATCCTAAACGAAAACTCAGAACTTCACGAAAATTGGTGAGCATATGTGCCATAATATTCTAAACAAGCATGCCAAATTTCATGTTGATCGGACCATAGGTGGCGCTATAACTGTTAAAAAGGTTTGAAAACTATATATTTCCTATGGTAAATTGCCTGTATTGGCTGTAAATGGACTTTTCCATCTATTATTTCAGTGTTTAAAAGCTTTCTAAATAAAACTTAATGTCTTAAATGCTTATGTGCTTAAAGGCCTTAAATGCTTGAACCCCGATAAATGCTGCTTGCAGCTTTAATTATTATTAGGGGTTCAAGCACGAAGTGCTGAAACCCTATTGTAATTGCCCTGATTTTTATTATTATTATTATTCTTCCCTAAAACGCATCGTGCAGCCAAAACCGTAAGGCCTAGAGACGTGATACTTGGTCAAATGGTAGTAGTATTGCTCGCTACTCAGATACACGGACTTAGCCAAATCGGCCCATAGGTGGCGCTACAGCGACCAAAAGCGCGAAACTGATCAGAACTCCTAGACCGTATGTCGTAGACTCAAGTGTCTTATATCATTGGAAAGCTGGATGCCTGACGAACAAAACGTATATCTCCGATTTCATTTCCGCCATGATAGATTTTCCGCCATTTTGAATTTTGCCAAAAACCTACTTTTGCGAACTAGTCCTAGGTTTTTCGCCCGATCGGAACCAAACCAGTACAGAAATGTTCTCTGGAGTCTGAATATCAATAATTATCGAAAAAAAGTTGAAATTTCGATTCACGGACGCTAAGGGGCGCCAAAACGTACGTTGTGGGAGGGGCCTATTTTACTAAAATGGCTATAACTCCAGAAGTAAATGAGGTATCTTCACCAAACTCGGTACACATGTGTAAGACGTCAATCTGAGGTCACAGTAAAGAAATCGCGGCGATTGGCCACATGGTGGCGCTATAACATGAAAAAAACATAAAACAGGCTTTAACCACCTGACCGTTAGTCCGATTGACTTGAAAATTGGTATGCAGTGTCTTGGCCCAAGGTGTCATGTATGTCTATGAGGACATTGGTGTATCTCAAAAAACATGGCCGCCATCGGCCAATGAAGTTTGAGCACCTATTAGACAAGGTTAATGGAGGCCGATCGGAACAAAACTCGATGGGCATGTTCAACTCATAGCCCTAGAGGTCTGTAAGAATTTTGAAAGAAATCGGCCACTAGTTGGCGCTAACAAGTTTTACGGCTCTGTAATCACGTGGTGTTACACTTATTGTCACAAAATGCATATCATTTGATAGATCTGCTCATGCTGAACAACATTGCCTCAAGAACCATTGCTGTCAATCAAATCGTTCATTAATTATTCGTGAATATGTTAAAAACCTACTTTTGCGAACTAGTCCCTGGTTTTTCGCCCGATCGGAACCAGACCAGTCTAGGACAATTCTCTGGACTCTCCTGATCAATAATTATCGAAAAAAAGTTGAACTTTTGAATTTTTCGTATGGCTATAATTGGGTCATAAAGAAAATGGGCGTGGCAAAATGCACTCAAAAGCTTATAAATCCTAAACGAAAACTCAGAACTTCACGAAAATTGGTGAGCATATGTGCCATAATATTCTAAACAAGCATGCCAAATTTCATGTTGATCGGACCATAGGTGGCGCTATAACTGTTAAAAAGGTTTGAAAACCATATATTTCCTATGGTAAATTGCCTGTATTGGCTGTAAATGGACTTTTCCATCTATTATTTCAGTGGTTAAAAGCTTTCTAAATAAAACTTAATGTCTTAAATGCTTATGTGCTTAAAGGCCTTAAATGCTTGAACCCCGATAAATGCTGCTTGCAGCTTTAATTAGGGGTTCAAGCACGAAGTGCTGAAACCCTATTGTAATTGTAAGGATTTTTATTATTATTATTATTATTCTTCTCCGCTAAAACGCATCGTGCAGCCCAAACCGTAAGAGCTAGAGACTTGAAACTTGGCCACAAGGTAGTACAAAAATCGAGGAGAGGTTATCAAAGTATGAGCCCGATTGGCCAATAGGTGGCGCTATAGCGCAAAAAACAAAAAAAAATCACTATTTTGCTCATATCTCAATAACCATTTGTCTCAGCTTCAAGTGTCATACATCATTGGAATCCTTGGCTCAAGCCGAACAAGAAATATAGGAGGTATTTTATTTCCGGTATGCAAATTTTTCCGCCATTTTGGATTTTGTCCAAAACCTACTTTTGCGAACTAGTCCCTGGTTTTTTGCCCGATCGGAACCAAACCAGTGCAGAAATGTTCACAGCAGTCTGAATATCAATAATTATCGAAAAAAAGTTGAAATTTCGATTCACGGTCGCTAAGGGGTGCCAAAACGTTTGAAGAAGGCGGAGCCTATTTTACTAAAATGGCTATAACTCCAGAAGTAAATGAGGTATCTTCACCAAACTCGGTACACATGTGTAAGAGGTCAATCTGAGGTCACAGTAAAAAAATCGCGGCGATTGGCCACATGGTGGCGCTATAACATGAAAAAAACATAAAATGGGCTATAACCACCTGACCGTTAGTCCGATTGACTTGAAAATTGGTATGCAGTGTCTTGGTCCAAGGTGCCATGTATATCTATGAGGACATTAGTGTATCTCAAAAAACATGGCCGCCATCAGCCAATGAAGTTTGAGCACCTATTAGACAAGGTTAACGGAGGCCGATCGGAACGAAACTCGATGGGCATGTTCGACTCATGGCCCTAAAGGTCTGTAAGAATTTTGAAAGAAATCGGCCACTAGTTGGCGCTAACGAGTTTTATGGCTCTGTAATCACGTGGTGTTACACTTATCGTCACAAAATGCATATCATTTGATAGATCTGCTCATCCTGAACAACTTTGCCTCTAGAACCATTCCTGTCAATCAAACCGTTCATTAAATATTCATGAATATGTTAAAAACCTACTTTTGCGAACTAGTCCCTGGTTTTTCGCCCGATCGGAACCAGACCAGTCTAGGACAATTCTCTGGACTCTCTAGATCAATAATTATCAAAAAAAAGTTTAACTTTTGCATTTGTATGGCTGTAATAGGGTCATTTATAAAATGGGCGTGGCAAAATACACTAAAAAGCCTATAAATCCTAAATGAAAACTCAGAACTTCACAAAAGTTGGTGAGCATATGTGACATGACATCATTAACAAGCATGCAACATTTTATGGAGATTGGACCAAAGGTGGCGCTATAACTGTTAAAAAGCTTTAAAACCATATATTTATAATGGTAAACTGCCTATATTGGCTGTAAATGGTCTTTTCCATCTCTGATCATATAGTTTTCATATCATAATGTTCAAAACTAGTGCAATACAATTCTCTGGACTCACTAGGTCAATAATTGTCAGAAAAAGTTGAACTACTTCATTTGGATAGATATAATAGGTTCACTTCAAAATGTAGCCTTTACCAAGTGTCCCCGAAAGCCTATATCTCTTTAATGAATGACTCAGACCTTCTTAAAAAGCCAGTGAAATATCACTCTGAACATGCATGAAAATTTTCAGACCGATCGGACAAAATTTGCCTCTATAACAGTTAAAAAGGTGAAAATTATATGAATATAATGGCATATTAAGCCAATAAGTTGTATTTTACTGCCCCCTGCTGTTTAAAATTTATAAAATCACTATTTTAACATTTACAATTACATTTAGTCAAAATCCGTCCGTTAAAGTATTAGTATTGACAGTTTTATCACATCATATATTTCAAATGTCTGTATCTACAACATAATGTGTTTGTGTAGTCTTAGGTTTCTGAATAAATTCTGAATCTTCTGATTAATAGCTAACAAAGACTTTGTGAAATGTTTATAGACCATTCAAATATATTTTCATTATGACATATCCCAATAGCATTGAAAAAACAACAACATTTGTCTTCGTGTGTGTGTGTGTGTGTGTGTGTGTGTAAGCATGCATGATTGAGTTAACATGGAAAAACTGGTTTGCTTTAGTGCAGAAAACTGCTTAACTATATAGTTATAACTATAAATCCTAAACGAAAACTCAGAACTTCACAAAAATTGATGAGCATATGTGTCATAACCTGCTAAAGAAGCATGGAAAATTTTATGGAGATCGGACCATAGTTGGCGCTATAACTGTTAAAACGCTTTAAAACCATATATTTCCTATGGTAAATTGCCTGTATTTGCTGTAAATGGTGTCTTCTATCTATTATCGTATAATGTTCATATCATAATGTTCAAAACCAGTGCAGCACAATTCTCTGAACTCTATAGATCAATAATTATCAGAAAAAAAGTTTAACTTCTTCAAAAGGTGATTTTATATGAATATAATGACATATTAAGCCAATAAGTGGTATTTTACTGCCCCCTGCTGTCATTTCATCATACTACTCCCTAATATTGTTATAAAATTCATATTTAGACTTTATAAAATCATTATTTTAACATTTACAATCACATTTTGTCAAAACTCATCTATTGAGTATTACTGTTGACAATTGTGTTACACTGAGATATGGAAATGGACGAAAGTAAGTGAATGAAATGAAACGAAAGTATAACGGCATTTAAGCCACGCCCCCGAATACAAATTCATTCATAACTCGAAAACGGAAAGTCGTTGCGCGCTCAAATTTTGATGGTGAGGACCTCTCCGGGCTCTTGATCGAAACGTGTCGTCGCGGGCCTCGGGAGCGCGCCCCCCGCACATCGCCAGCCCGCGGGACCCCCGATTTTGAACGGCCATTACTCCCGACCCAGACCACCCCGAACATTGTGTAAGAGCTCGTTGGAAAGGGCACGTCCTTGGCTAGCTTCGATTCAAATGTGGTGTTATCTGCCCTGGGCATTCCAGAGATAATAGCCCGAACAGATATGCCTTATAACAGTCATAACTCCCAGCCCCAATCGCCCAAAAACACATTGATGGTCTCATTCAACAGGGCTCCTCAAGCACTATCTATGCTCTGAGTTTCAGAATTTTTCGCCTTTTGGTTCCTGAGATATAAGTAAAAAAACAAATTCCCATTCATTCATTCAAACACTTCAACTGTAAAATGTAAGCTATAATACCACTGTTGTCCACTAGAGGGAGCAGCAGGATTACGCATGATCTTTTAATTCGCTTCAGTATTGGGAAATAAACAAATGCTTTAAGAAGCAATCTTTTTTATTATGATCTTTTTTTTTTATTATGATATTTGTATATATTTTATTTTTTTATTATAATTATGAACGGTTTGATTGACATTAGTGATTCTTGAGGCAAAGTTGTTCAAGATGAGGAGATGAAGATATTTTCACAATATCACATCCTAAAAACATTGAAAACATATTTGTCTTTGTGTGTGTGTGTGTGGATGTGTTTGTGTTTGTGTGTGTGTCTGTCTGTTTAAGCATGCTTAATGGAAAGAACATGGAGAAACTGCTTTGTTTTACTGGTGGATAAAAAAGTCTTTCAAATGAAAGTGAGTCAATTAGTGGTCTTCTACTGCCCTCTGCAGGACATTCTACGTAATAAAATATTTTCATCTGTGCTTTTGCATTAGTTTTTGGACTATATCAAATTACTTGCATGAAAATCACCTATTATAACACAGTCATGTTTTGTCAAAGTTTATCACTTCATTTTTACTGAGCTCTCAGTTTGAACAATTCTGCCTCTCAGTGATTAATTTGAAATCTGAAAATGGTGTTATACAGAGGAGATTTGCAATTATCATTTTGTTACCTATCTTTTATTTTAAATATCTCCATCTACAACAAAATGTGTGTGCATGTGTGTGTTCAAGCATGGTTAGTGTATTAAGTATTATTGTTTAAGTATTATTGTTTTCATTTACATTTTAACCACCAGAAGAAGAACACTCATTGGTTCATTCTGCTCACTAAAATATTATTTTTCATTTTTTTTCCATTTGAAATATTGTTTAAACTTAATAAAATCATTAAAATAACATTTCAAATCATATTTTGTCTGTTTATAAATCCCACAGACTCACATTGGCTGCAATACTAATGTTTTTGTAAAACACAGACCTGATAGTCTAATCTGTGTGTATTGTGCATATATTATTGATATTATTACTATTGCAAATCATGTAATTGTAACTCATATCTTAATAGAATATTATTTGTAATTTTAATTCTTTATTTCTTAAGTGTTTTTTTTTTATGATTACTACAGATATTATCACCAAAGATATCAACTACACCTTCACTTTTAGTATTGACACGCTGCACACACAGCACAATCACACACTCACTAATGCATTCAAATAAATGTAATCTTACTGTGATACTTTATTTGTTCATGATTAGAATGAACAGAAATCTAAGAATATTTTTCTTCTTTTGTTAAAGCCATTTCAGACTCCAAGTAAGCATTATATTACTAATCATCTATTTTAAAGGTGCCATACAATTGAAAACTGTATTTATCTTGGCATAGTTGAATGATAAGAGTTCTGGACATGGAACTGACATACCGTGAGCCTCAAACACCATTGTTTCCTCCTTCATGTGTAAATCTCCTGTTTGCAAAAGACCGCTGAAAAATGAGTGAATCCCACCATAACACCGACTGTGACGTTGGAGTCAGGATCATTAATATTTATACCCCCCAAATTTGCATTTTCCAGTCCATGTTCTAGGCCAGGCAGTGTTAATGTGGACCTGCACAGCCGAATCATCAGAAGATCTGCAGGTATTGTGAAGAAGCAAGCAAGGACAATAGTGAAAATGGCAGATCATGGATATAAATGTTATGTCTGAGGCTGTGCTGCAGATTTGAGAACTTTTCATTCCCTTCCCACAAAAGAGAACTGTCAACAGGCATGGTTGATGTTTACAACAGGATACCTCACCATTTTAATTCAAAGCTGTTAGTTTGCTCTTAACGGAGGCCGATCAGAACGAAACTCGTGGGCATGTTCGACTTGTGGCCCTAGAGGTCTGTAAGAATTTTGAAAAATCAGCCACTAGTTGATTTAAGACCCTAAATGCTTGAACCCCGCTAAATGCTGCTTGCAGCTTTAATTATTATTATTATTTTCCCCTAAAACGCATCGTACAGCCCAAACCGTAAGTGCTAGAGACTTGAAACTTTGCCAGATGGTAGTACAAAAATCGAGGAGAGGTTCAGAGAATATGAGCCAGATTGGCCAATAGGTGGCGCTACAGTGCAAAACCCAAAAAAATGGCATATTTTTGCTTAAATCTCACCAACCCTTTGTCACAGACTCAAGTGTCTTATATCATTGGAATCCTTGGCTCAAGCCGAACAAAAAAGGCCTCAAAGATTTCCTTTCCGGTATGCAAATTTTCCGCCATTTTGGATTTTGTCCAAAACCTACTTTTGCGAACTAGTCCTAGGTTTTTTGTCCGATCGGAACCAAACCAGTGCAGAAATGTTCTCTGGAGTCTGAATATAAATAATTATTAAAAAAAAGTTTAAATTTCGATTCACGGTCGCTAAGGGGCGCCAAAACGTTCGAAGGAGGCGGAGCTAGTTTTACTAAAATGGCTATAACTCCAGAAGTAAATGAGTTATCTTCACCAAACTTGGTACACATGTGTAAGAGGTCAATCTAAGGTTACAGTAAAGAAATCGCGGTGATTAGCCACATGGTGGCGCTATAACATAAAAAAAACATAAAACAGGCTATAACCACCTGACCGTTTGTCCGATTGACTTGAAAATTGGTATGCAGTGTCTTGGTCCAAGGTGCCATGTATGTCTATGAGGACATTGGTGTATCTCGAAAAACATGGCCGCCATCGGCCAATGAAGTTTGAGCACCTATTAGACAAGGTTAACGGAGGCCAATCAGAACGAAACTCAGTGGGCATGTTCGGCTCAAGCCCCTAGAGGTCTGTAAGAATTTTGAAAGAAATCGGCCACTAGTTGGCGCTAACGAGTTTAATGGCTCTGTAATCACGTGGTGTTACACTTATTGTCACAAAATGCATACCATTTGATAGATCTCCTCTTGTTGAACAACTTTGCCTCAAGAACAATTGCTGTCAATTAAACCGTTCATTAAATATTTGTAATTATGTTAAAAACCTACTTTTGCGAACTAGTCCTAGGTTTTTCGCCCGATCAGAACCAAACGAGTCTAGGACAATTCTATGGACCCTCTAGATCAATAATTATCAAAAAAAAGTTGAACTTTTTCATTTTGCACACGGGTATATTGGGTCATAAAGAAAATGGGCGTGGCAAAATGCACTCAAAAGCCTATAAATCCTAAACGAAAACTCAGAACTTCACGAAAATTGGTGAGCATATGTGCCACAACATCATTAACAAGTATGCAAAATATCATGGAGATCGGACTATAGGTGGCGCTATAACTGTTAAAAAGCTTGCCTGTAATGGCTGTAAATGGACTTTTCCATCTATTATTTCAGTGGTTAAAAGCTTTCTAAATAAATCTTAATGTCTTAAATGCTTATGTGCTTAAAGGCCTTAAATGCTTGAACCCCGATAAATGCTGCTTGCAGCTTTAATTATTATTATTATTATTATTATTCCGCCGTAAAACGCATCGTGCAGCCCAAACCGTAAGAGCTGGAACTTTGAAACTTTGACAGATGGTAGTACAAAAATCGAGGAAAGGTTCAGAGATTATGACCCCGATTGGCCCATAGGTGGCGCTATAACAACCAAAAGCGCGAAACTGCTCATAACTCCTAGACCGTATGTCGTAGACTCAAGTGTCTTATATCATTGGAAAGCTGGACGCCTGACGAACAAAACGTATATCTCCGATTTCATTTCCGCCATGATAGATTTTCCGCCATTTTGAATTTTGTCAAAAATCTACTTTTGCGAACTAGTCCCTGGTTTTTTGCCCGATTGGAACCAAACTAGTGCAGAAATGTTCTCTGGAGACTGACTATCAATAATTATTGAAAAAAAGTGGAAATTTCGATTCACGGTCGCTAAGGGGCGCCAAAACGTACGTTGTGGGAGGGGCCTATTTTACTAAAATGGCTATAACTCCCGATGTAAATGAGGTATCTTCACCAAACTTGGTACACATGTGTATGAGCTTACTCTGGGGTCACAGTAAAAAAATCGCGACGATTGGCCTCATGGTGGCGCTATAACATGAAAAAAACATAAAACAGGCTATAACCACCTGACCGTTAGTCCGATTGACTTGAAAATTGGTATGCAGTGTCTTGGTCCAAGGTGCCATGTATGTGTATGAGGACATTGGCGTATCTCAAAAAACATGGCCGCCATCGGCCAACGAAGTTTGAGCACCTATTAGACAAGGTTAACGGAGGCCGATCGGAACGAAACTCAATGGGCATGTTCGGCTCATGGCCCTAAAGGTCTGTAAGAATTTTGAAAGAAATCGGCCACTAGTTGGCGCTAACGAGTTTTACGGCTCTGTAATCACGTGGTGTTACAAATATCCACACAATATGCATATAATTTGATAGATCTCCTCATCCTGAACAACTTTGCCTCAAGAACCATTGCTGTCAATCAAACTGTTCATTAATTATTCATTAATATGTTAAAAACCTACTTTTGCGAACTAGTCCTAGGTTTTTTGCCCGATCGGAACCAGACCAGTCTAGGACATTTCTCTGGACTCTCTAGATCAATAATTATCAAAAAAAAGTTGAACTTTTGCATTTGGATGGCTGTAATAGGGTAATTTATAAAATGGGCGTGTCAAAATACATTAAAAAGCCTATAAATCCTAAATAAAAACTCAGAACTTCACAAAAATTGGTCAGCATATGTGACATAACATCATTAACAAGCATGAAAAATTCTATGGAGATCGGACGATAGGTGGCGCTATAACTGTTAAAAAGCTTTAAAATCATATATTTCCTATGGTAAACTGCCTGTATTGGCTGTAAATGGTCTTTTCCATCTCTGATCATATAATTTTCATATCATAATGTTCAAAACTAGTGCAATACAATTCTCTGGACTCACTAGATCAATAATTGTAAGAAAAAGTTGAACTACTTCATTTGGATAGCTATAATAGGTTCACTTCAAAATCTGGCCTTTACCAAGTGTCCCCGAAAGCCTATATCTCTTTAATCAATGCTCAGACCTTCTTAAAAACAAGTCAGAACGTGTGAAATATCACCCTGAACAAGCATGAAAATTTTCAGACAGATCGGACAAAATTTGCCTCTATAACAGTTAAAAAGGTGAAAATGATATGAATTAATGGCATGTTAAGCCAATAAGTGGTATTTTACTGCCCCCTGCTGTTTAAAATAGTCATTTTCTCATATTGGTATTGGTATCAGCCATGGTAAATCATGATAAATGATGGTGTGTGTGTGTGTGTGTGTGTGTGTGTGTGTGTGTGTGTGTGTGTGTGTGTGTGTGGTACAAATATAACAAAGGTTTTATTTTCCAACATGAAAACAAACATAACAGAGTGCTAGTGCACAAACAATAACCGACAATGATAATGGATGAGAGGGGAACTTAAATACACAGATCAAGACAAGGACAACAGGTGACGGTTATGATGATGAGGAGCAGGTGATGATGAGGAGGGTGATGAGGAGCAGGTGCAGGTGATGACGACAGATGGTGAATGTGATGAAGACAGAAGGTGAATGTGATGAAGGTGAATGTGACACCAATATCACTGAAACATTTGTGTGTGTGTGTGTGTGTGTGTAGCATTATTGTGTGTAGCATATGTAGCAAGTATGCATTATTGAGTTAACATGGAAACACTGGTTTGCTTTAGTGCAGAAAACTGGTCAAAATCATGAGGTTTAAAGTGAAAGTGAGCCAATAAGTGGTCTTCTACTGCCCTCTGCTGGCCATTCTACTTATTCATTAAATTTTTCCACATGTGCTTGCATTTATACTTGAATACACACTAAAAATCACTTATATAGCAATAACTATTAGGCTATAACACAATCATATTTTGTCAGTGTTAATCACTTTATTTGCACTGACACTTCAAATAATTGCTAGTAATGTGGTAAATCAGGCTAGAAACATGGTAAATCAAAGTAAATAATACTAGATTGTCGTTTATCTCCTGGTAAATAATACTAGAACGTGGTATATCGTGGTAAATCATGGTTAACTATGCTGTGTGTGTATGTGTGTGTGTGTGTGTGTGTGTGTGTGTGTGTGTGTGTAAGCATGCATTGAGTTAACATGGAAAAACTGGTTTGCTTTAGTGCAGAAAACTGGTTTAAAGTGAAAGTGAGCCAATAAGTGGTCTTCTAGTGCCCTCTGCTGGCCATTCTACTTAATAATGAAATATTTTACATGTGCTTTTGCATTCATACTTGGACACACACTAAAAATCACGTATATAACTAACTATTATAACACAATAATATTTTGTCAGTGTTCATCACCTCATTTGCACTGACACTTCACATAATTGCTAGTAATGTGGTTAATCATGCTAGAAACATTGTAAATCATAGTAAATAATACTGAAATGAGGTGTATCAAGGTAAATCATGCTAGAATCCTAATAAATCATTCTGGAACATGGTATATGATAGTAAATCATGCTAGAATCATATTAAATAATTCTAGAATGTGGCAAATCGTTGTGGGAGGAGCCTATTTTACTCAAATGGCTATAACTCAAGAAGTAAATGAGATATCTTCACCAAACTCAGTACACATGTGTATGGGTTCAATTTGAGGTCACAGTAAACAATTTTATGGAGATCGGACCATAGGTGGCGCTATAACTGTTAAAAAGCTTTAAAACCATATATATCCCATGGCAAATTGCCTGTATTGGATGTAAATGGTCTTTTCCATCTATTATGTCAGTGGTTACATGCTTGCTAAATAAATCTTAATAACTTTTGATGCTTTTGTGCTTAAATGCCTTAAAGGCCTTAACTGCTTGAACCCCGATAAATGCTGCTTGCAGCTTTAATTATTAGGGGTTCAAGCACGAAGTGCTGAAACCCTATTGTAATTGTAAGGATTTTTAGGGGTTCAAGCACGAAGTGCTGAAACCCTATTGTAATTGTCCTGATTTTTATTATTATTATTTTTCCGCCATAAAACGCATCGTGCAGCCCAAACCGTAAGACCTAGAGACTTGAAACTTTGCCAGATGGTAGTACTATTGCTCGCTACTCAGATACACGGACTCAGCCCAATCGGCCCATAGGTGGCGCTATAGCAATCAAAAGCGCGAAACTGCTCAGAACTCCCAGACCGTAAGGCGTAGCTTCAAGTGTCTTATATCATTGAAATCCAGAGCTCCTGAAGAAAAAAACGTATATCTCCGATTTCATTTCCGCCATGATAGATTTTTCGCCATTTTGAATTTTGTCAAAAAACTACTTTTGCAAACTAGTCCCTGGTTTTTCGCCCGATCGGAACCAAACCAGTGCAGAATTGTTCTCTGGAGTCTGAAGATCAATAATTATTGAAAAAACGTTGAAATTTCGATTCATGGTACCTAGGGGGTGCAAAATTAACGTTGTGGGAGGAGCCTATTTTACTAAAATGGCTATAACTCAAGAAGTAATTAAGTAAACTTCACCAAACTTGGTACACATGTGTAAGAGGCCACTCTGAGGTCACAGTAAAAAAAAATGCGTCAATTGGCCACATGGTGGCGCTATAAAAAAAAAAAACGTATAGACACCTGACCGTTTTTCCGAATGACTTGAAATTTGGTATGCAGTGTCTTGGCCCAAGGGGCCATGTATGTGTAAATGGATATTGGCGTATCTCGAAAAACATGGCCGCCATTGGCCAATGAGGTTTGAGCACCGTTAACGAAGTCCGATCGGAGCGAAACTCGGTGGGCATGTTCGGCTCAAGCCCCTAGAGGTCTGTAACAATTTTGAAAGAAATCGGCCACTAGTTGGCGCTAACGAGTTTTAAGGCTCTGTAATCACGTGGTGTTACACTTATTGTCACAAAATGCATATCATTTGATAGATCTCCTCATGCTAAACAACTTTGCCTCAAGAACCATTGCTGTCAATCAAACCGTTCATTAAATATTCATGAATATGTTAAAAACCTACTTTTGCGAACTAGTCCCTGGTTTTTCGCCCGATCGGAACCAGACCAGTCTAGGACAATTCTCTGGACTCTCTAGATAAATAATTATCGAAAAAAAGTTGAACTTTTGCATTTGCCTGGCTGTAACAGGGTAATTTACAAAAGGGGCGTGGCAAAATACACTAAAATGCCTATAAATCATAAATGAAAACTCAGAACTTCACAAAAATTGGTGAGCATATATGACATAACATCATTAACAAGCATGCCAAATTTTATGGAGATCGGACCAAAGGTGGCGCTATAACTGTTAAAAAGCTTTAAAACCATATATTTCCCATGGTAAACTGCCTGTATTGGCTGTAAATGGTCTTTTCCGTCTATTATGTCAATTGTTAAATGCCTGCTAAATAAAACTTAATGTCTTTTGATGCTTGTGTGCTTAAAGGCCTTAAAGGCCTTAACTGCTTGAACCCCGATAAATGCTGCTTGCAGCTTTAATTATTATTATTATTATTATTCTTCTGCCGTAAAACGCATCGTGCAGCCCAAACCGTAAGGGCTGGAGACTTGAAACTTTGCCAGATGGTAGTACAAAAATCGAGGAGAGGTTCAGAGATTATGACCCCGATTGGCCCATAGGTGGCGCTATAACAACCAAAAGCGCGAAACTTCTCATAACTCCTAGACCGTATATCGTAGACTCAAGTGTCTTATATCATTGGAAAGGTGGAAACGTGATGAACAAAACGTATATCTCCGATTTCATTTCCGGTATGGAAATTTTTCCGCCATTTTGAATTTTGTCAAAAAACTACTTTTGCTAATTAGTCCTAGGTTTTTTGTCCGATCGGAACCAAACCAGTGCAGAAATGTTCTATGGAGTCTGACGATCAATAATTATCAAAAAAAAAAATCGAAATTTCGATTCAAGGTCGCTAGGGGGCATAAAATAAACATTGTGGGAGGAGCCTATTTTACTAAAATGGCTATAACTCAAAAAGTAAATGAGATAGCTTAACCAAACTCGGTACACATGTGTATGGGTTCAGTCTGGGGTCACAGTAAAAAAATCGCGACGATTGAACAATAGGTGGCGCTATAACATGGAAAAAACATGAAAAGGGCTATAACCACCTGACCGTTAGTCCGATTGACTTGAAAATTGGTATGCAGTGTCTTGGCCCAAGGTGCCATATATGTCTATGAGGACATTGGCGTATCTCAAAAAACATGGCCGCCATTGTCCAATGAAGTTGAGCACCTATTAGACAAGGTTAACGGAGGCCGATCGGAACGAAACTCGATGGGCATGTTCATCTCATGGCCCTAGAGGTCTGTAAGAATTTTGAAAGAAATCGGCCACTAGTTGGCGCTAACAAGTTTTATGGCTCTGTAATCACGTGGTGTAACACTCATCCACACAATATGCATATCATTTGATAGATCTGCTCATGCTGAACAACTTTGCCTCAAGAACCATTGCTGTCAATCAAACCGTTCATTAAATATTCGCGAACATGTTAAAAACCTACTTTTGCGAACTAGTCCTAGGTTTTTCGCCCGATCGGAACCAGACCAGTCTAGGACAATTATCTGGACTCTCTAGATCAATAATTATCGAAAAAAAGTTGAACTTTTGCATTTGGATGACTGTAATAGGGTCATTTATAAAATGGGCGTGGCAAAATACATTAAAAATCCTATAAATCCTAAATGAAAACTCAGAACTTCACAAAAATTGGTGTGCATATGTGACATAACATCATTAACAAGCATGCCAAATTTTATGGAGATCGGACCATAGGTGGCGCTATAACTGTTAAAAAGCTTTAAAACCATATATTTCCTATGGTACATTGCCTGTATTGGCTGTAAATGGTCTTTTCCATCTATTATGTCAGTGGTTACATGCTTGCTAAATAAAACCTGATAACTTTTGATGCTTTTGTGCTTAAAAACCCTTAAAGGCCTTAATAGCTTGAACCCCGATAAATGCTGCTTGCAGCTTTAATTATTATTATTATTATTAGGGGTTCAAGCATGAAATGCTGAAACCCTATTGTAATTGTAAGGATTTTTAGGGGTTCAAGCACGAAGTGCTGAAACCCTATTGTAATTGTACTGATTAGGGGTTCAAGCACGAAGTGCTGAAACCCTATTGTAATTGTACTGATTTTTATTAGGGGTTCAAGCACGAAGTGCTGAAACCCTATTGTAATTGCCCTGATTTTTATTATTATTATTATTCTTCCCTAAAACGCATCGTGCAGCCAAAACCGTAAGGCCTAGAGACGTGATACTTGGTCAAATGGTAGTAGTATTGCTCGCTACTCAGATACACGGACTTAGCCAAATCGGCCCATAGGTGGCGCTACAGCAACCAAAAGCGCGAAACTGCTCAGAACTCCTAGACCGTATGTCGTAGACTCAAGTGTCTTATATCATTCGGAAGCTGGATGCCTGACGAACAAAACGTATATCTCCGATTTCATTTCCGCCATGATAGATTTTCCGCCATTTTGAATTTTGCCAAAAACCTACTTTTGCGAACTAGTCCTAGGTTTTTCGCCCGATCGGAACCAAACCAGTACAGAAATGTTCTCTGGAGTCTGAATATCAATAATTATCGAAAAAAAGTTGAAATTTCGATTCACGGACGGTAAGGGGCGCCAAAACGTACGTTGTGGGAGGGGCCTATTTTACTAAAATGGCTATAACTCCAGAAGTAAATGAGGTATCTTCACCAAACTCGGTACACACGTGTAAGAGGTCAATCTGAGGTCACAGTAAAAAAATCGCGGCGATTGGCCACATGGTGGCGCTATAACATGAAAAAAACATAAAACAGGCTTTAACCACTTGACCGTTAGTCCGATTGACTTGAAAATTGGTATGCAGTGTCTTGGCCCAAGGTGTCATGTATGTCTATGAGGACATTGGTGTATCTCAAAAAACATGGCCGCCATCGGCCAATGAAGTTTGAGCACCTATTAGACAAGGTTAACGGAGGCCGATCGGAACGAAACTCGATGGGCATGTTCAACTCATAGCCCTAGAGGTCTGTAAGAATTTTGAAAGAAATCGGCCACTAGTTGGCGCTAACGAGTTTTACGGCTCTGTAATCACGTGGTGTTACACTTATTGTCACAAAATGCATATCATTTGATAGATCTGCTCATGCTGAACAACATTGCCTCAAGAACCATTGCTGTCAATCAAATCGTTCATTAATTATTCGCGAATATGTTAAAAACCTACTTTTGCGAACTAGTCCCTGGTTTTTCGCCCGATCGGAACCAGACCAGTCTAGGACAATTCTCTGGACTCTCCTGATCAATAATTATCGAAAAAAAGTTGAACTTTTGAATTTTTCGTATGGCTATAATTGGGTCATAAAGAAAATGGGCGTGGCAAAATGCACTCA
Source organism: Rutilus rutilus (assembly GCF_951802725.1). Classification (NCBI taxonomy): domain Eukaryota; kingdom Metazoa; phylum Chordata; class Actinopteri; order Cypriniformes; family Leuciscidae; genus Rutilus; species Rutilus rutilus. The sequence goes on along the minus strand of NC_140213.1, from coordinate 21,023,696 downwards.
AAAGCTTATAAATCCTACACGAAAAATCAGAACTTCACGAAAATTGGTGAGCATATGTGCCATAATATTCTCAACAAGCATGCCAAATTTCATGTTGATCGAACCATAGGTGGCGCTATAACTGTTAAAAAGGTTTGAAAACCATATATTTCCTATGGTAAATTGCCTGTATTGGCTGTAAATGGACTTTTCCATCTATTATTTCAGTGGTTAAAAGCTTTCTAAATAAAACTTAATGTCTTAAATGCTTATGTGCTTAAAGGCCTTAAATGCTTGAACCCCGATAAATGCTGCTTGCAGCTTTAATTATTATTATTATTATTATTATTTTCCCCTAAAACGCATTGTGCAGACCAAACCGTAAGAGCTGGAACCTTGAAACTTGGCCAAATGGTAGTCCTCAATTTGGGGAGAACCTATAAAAGTATGACCCCGATTGGCCCATAGGTGGCGCTATAGCGACCAAAAGCGCGAAAGTGATCATAACTCCTAGACGGTATGTCGTAGACACAAGTGTCTTATATCATTGGAAAGCTGGACGTCTGACGAACAAAACGTATATCTCCGATTTCATTTCCGTCATGATAGATTTTCCGCCATTTTGAATTTTGTCGAAAACCTACTTTTGCGAACTAGTCCCTGGTTTTTTGCTCGATCGGAACCAAACCAGTGCAGAATTGTTCTCTAGAGTCTGACTATCAAAAACTATCGAAAAAAAGTTGAAATTTCGATTCACGGACGCTAAGGGCCGCCAAAACGTACGTTGTGGGCGGGGCCTATTTTACTAAAATGGCTATAACTCCAGAAGTAAATGAGGTATCTTCACCAAACTTGGTACACATGTGTAAGAGGTCAATCTGAGGTCACAGTAAAAAAACCGCGGCGATTGGCCACATGGTGGCGCTATAACATGAAAAAAACATAAAACAGGCTATAACCACCTGACCGTTAGTCCGATTGACTTGAAAATTGGTATGCAGTGTCTTGGTCCAAGGTGCCATGTATGTGTATGAGGACATTGGCGTATCTCAAAAAACATGGCCGCCATCGGCCAACGAAGTTTGAGCACCTATTAGACAAGGTTAACGGAGGCCGATCGGAACGAAACTCGATGGGCATGTTCGACTCAAGGCCCTAGAGGTCTGTAAGAATTTTGAAAGAAATCGGCCACTAGTTGGCGCTAACGAGTTTTAAGGCTCTGTAATCACGTGGTGTTACAAATATCCACACAATATGCATATCATTTGATAGATCTCCTCATCCTGAACAACTTTGCCTCAAGAACCATTGCTGTCAATCAAACCGTTCATTAAATATTCGCAAACATGTTAAAAACCTACTTTTGCGAACTAGTCCTAGGTTTTTCGCCCGATCGGAACCAGACCAGTCTAGGACAATTCTCTGGACTCTCTAGATCAAAAACTATCAAAAAAAAGTTGAAATTTTGCATTTGGATGGCTCTAATAGGGTCATTTATAAAATGGGCGTGGCAAAATACATTAAAAATCCTAAATGAAAACTCAGAACTTCACAAAAATCGGTGAGCATAGGTGACATAACATAATTAACAAGCATGCCAAATTTTATGGAGATCGGACAATAGGTGGCGCTATAACTGTTAAAAAGCTTTAAAACCATATATTTCCTATGGTACATTGCCTGTATTGGCTGTAAATGGTATCTTCTATCTATTATCGTATAATGTTCATATCATAATGTTCAAAACCAGTGCAGCACAATTCTCTGAACTCTCTAGATCAATAATTATCAGAAAAAAAAGTTTAACTTCTTCAAAAGGTGATTTTATATGAATATAATGACATATTAAGCCAATAAGTGGTATTTTACTGCCACCTGCTGTCATTTCATCATACTACTCCCTAATATTGTTATAAAATTCATATTTAGACTTTATAAAATCATTATTTTAACATTTACAATCACATTTTGTCAAAACTCATCTATTGAGTATTACTATTGACAATTGTGTTACACTGAGATATGGAAATGGACGAAAGTAAATGAATGAAATGAAACGAAAGTATAACGGCATTTAAGCCACGCCCCCGAATACAAATTCATTCATAACTCGAAAACGGAAAGTCGTTGCGCGCTCAAATTTTGATGGTGAGGACCTCTCCGGGCTCTTGATCGAAACGTGTCGTCGCGGGCCTCGGGAGCGCGCCCCCGCGCATCGCCAGCCCGCGGGACCCCCGATTTTGAACGGCCATTACTCCCGACCCAGACCACCCCGAACATTGTGTGAGAGCTCGTTGGAAAGGGCACGTCCTTGGCTAGCTTCGATTCAAATGTGGTGTTATCTGCCCTGGGCATTCCAGAGATAATAGCCCGAACAGATATGGTAAAATGGTAAATGGACTGCATTTATATAGCGCTTTCACAGACCCAATGGCCACCAAAGCGCTTTACAATATTGCCTCACATTCACCCATTCACTCACTCATTCATACACCGACGGCGGTGTCAGCCATGCAAGGCGATCCAGCTCGTCGGGAGCAGCTGGGGTTAGGTGTCTTGCTCAAGGACACCTCGACACTTGGTCAGGTGGAACCGGGGATTGAACCACCAACCTTCCAGTTTGTAGACAATCTACATGAACCACTGAGCCACTGCCGCCCCTGAGATATGCCTTATAACAGTCATAACTCCCAGCCCCAATCGCCCAAAAACACCTTGATGGTCTCATTCAACAGGGCTCCTCAAGCACTATCTATGCTCTGAGTTTCAGAATTTTTCGCCTTTTGGTTCCTGAGATATAAGTAAAAAAACAAATTCCCATTCATTCATTCAAACACTTCAACTGTAAAATGTAAGCTATAATACCACTGTTGTCCACTAGAGGGAGCAGCAGGATTACGCATGATCTTTTAATTCGTTTTCAGTATTGGGAAATAAACAAATGCTTTAAGAAGCAATCTTTTTTATTATGATGTTTTTTTATTTATTATGATATTTGTATATATTTTATTTTTTATTATGATTATGAACGGTTTGATTGACATTAGTGATTCTTGAGGCAAAGTTGTTCAAGATGAGGAGATGAAGATATTTTCACAATATCACATCCTAAAAACATTGAAAACATATTTGTCTTTGTGTGTGTGTGTGTGGATGTGTTTGTGTTTGTGTGTGTGTCTGTGTGTGTAAGCATGCTTAATGGAAAGAACATGGAGAAACTGCTTTGTTTTACTGGTGGATAAAAAAAGTCTTTCAAATGAAAGTGAGTCAATTAGTGGTCTTCTACTGCCCTCTGCAGGACATTCTACTTAATAAAATATTTTCATCTGTGCTTTTGCATTAGTTTTTGGACTATATAAAATTACTTGCATGAAAATCACCTATTATAACACAGTCATGTTTTGTCAAAGTTTATCACTTCATTTTTACTGAGCTCTCAGTTTGAACAATTCTGCCTCTCAGTGATTAATTTGAAATCTGAAAATGGTGTTATACAGAGGAGATTTGCAATTATCATTTTGTTACCTATCTTTTATTTTAAATATCTACATCTACAAAAAAATGTGTGTGCATGTGTGTGTTCAAGCATGGTTAGTGTATTAAGTATTATTGTTTAAGTATTATTGTTTTCATTTACATTTTAACCACCAGAAGAAGAACACTCATTGGTTCATTCTGCTCACTAAAATATTATTTTTCATTTTTTTTCCATTTGAAATATTGTTTAAACTTAATAAAATCATTAAAATAACATTTCAAATCATATTTTGTCTGTTTATAAATCCCACAGACTCACATTGGCTGCAATACTAATGTTTTTGTAAAACACAGACCTGATAATCTGTGTGTATTGTGCATATATTATTGATATTATTACTATTGCAAATCATGTTATTGTAACTCATATCTTAATAGAATATTATTTGTAATTTTAATTCTTTATTTCTTAATTGTTTTTTTATGATTACTACAGATATTATCACCAAAGATATCAACTACACCTTCACTTTTAGTATTGACATGCTGCACACACAGCACAATCACACACTCACTAATGCATTCAAATAAATGTAATCTTACTGTGCTACTTTATTTGTACATGATTAGAATGAACAGAAATCTAAGAATATTTTTCTTCTTTTGTTAAAGCCATTTCAGACTCCAAGTAAGCATTATATTACTAATCATCTATTTTAAAGGTGCCATACAATTGAAAACTGTATTTATCTTGGCATAGTTGAATGATAAGAGTTCTGGACATGGAACTGACATACCGTGAGCCTCAAACACCATTGTTTCCTCCTTCATGTGTAAATCTCCTGTTTGCAAAAGACCGCTGAAAAATGAGTGAATCCCACCATAACACCGACTGTGACGTTGGAGTCAGGATCATTAATATTTATACCCCCCAAATTTGCATTTTCCAGTCCATGTTCTAGGCCAGGCAGTGTTAATGTGGACCTGCACAGCCGAATCATCAGAAGATCTGCAGGTATTGTGAAGAAGCAAGCAAGGACAATAGTGAAAATGGCAGATCATGGATATAAATGTTATGTCTGAGGCTGTGCTGCGGATTTGAGAACTTTTCATTCCCTTCCCACAAAAGAGAACTGTCAACAGTTCAAATTCAAAGTTTAATTCAAAGCTGTTAGTTTGCTCTTAACGGAGGCCGATCAGAACGAAACTCGGTGGGCATGTTCGACTCGTGGCCCTAGAGGTCTGTAAGAATTTTGAAAAATCAGCCACTAGTTGATGCTAACAGGTTTTACGGCTATGTAATCATGTGATGCATATCATTTGATAGATCTCCTCATACTGAACAACTTTGCCTCAAGAACTACTGCTGTCAATCAATTTGTTCATTAAATACTTGCGATTATGTTAAAAACCTACTTTTGCGAACTAGTCCTAGGTTTTTCGCCCGATCGGAAATATACCAGTGCAGTACAATTCTCTGGAAGCTCTAGATTATTAATTATATAAAAAACTTTAACTTTATCCATTGGGTAGCCATAACAGGATCATTTAGAAAATGGGTATGGCAAAAAACACTCAAAAGCCTGTAAATCCTAAACAAAAACTCAGACAACTCACTAAACTGCCTTATGTGCTTAAAGACCCTAAATGCTTGAACCCCGCTAAATGCTGCTTGCAGCTTTAATTAGGGGTTCAAGCACGAAGTGCTGAAACCCTATTGTAATTGTACTGATTTTTAGGGGATCAAGCACGAAGTGCTGAAACCCTATTGTAATTGTGCTGATTTTTATTATTAGGGGTTCAAGCATGAAATGCTGAAACCCTATTGTAATTGTAAGGATTTTTAGGGGTTCAAGCACGAAGTGCTGAAACCCTATTGTAATTGTGCTGATTTTTATTATTATTTTTCTTCTGCCGTAAAACGCATCGTGCAGCCCAAACCGTAAGAGCTGGAACCTTGAAACTTTGCCAAATGGTAGTACAAAAATCGAGGAGAGGTTATCAAATTATGACCCCGATTGGCCCATAGGTGGCGCTATAGCAACCAAAAGCGCGAAACTGCTCAGAACTCCTAGACCGTATGTCGTAGACTCAAGTGTCTTATATCATTGGAAAGCTAGACGCCTGACGAACAAAACGTATATCTCCGATTTCATTTCCGCCATGATAGATTTTCCGCCATTTTGAATTTTGTCAAAAACCTACTTTTGCGAACTAGTCCCTGGTTTTTTGCCCGATTGGAACCAAACTAGTGCAGAAATATTCTCTGGAGACTGAATATCAATAATTATCGAAAAAAAGTGGAAATTTCGATTCACGGACGCTAAGGGGCGCCAAAACGTACGTTGTGGGAGGGGCCTATTTTACTAAAATGGCTATAACTCCCGATGTAAATGAGGTATCTTCACCAAGCTTGGTACACATGTGTATGAGTTTAATCTGGGGTCACAGTAAAAAAATCGCGACGATTGGCCTCATGGTGGCGCTATAAATTGAAAAAAACATAAAACAGGCTATAACCACCTGACCGTTAGTCCGATTGACTTGAAAATTGGTATGCAGTGTCTTGGTCCAAGGTGCCATGTATGTGTATGAGGACATTGGCGTATCTCAAAAAACATGGCCGCCATCGGCCAATGAAGTTTGAGCACCTATTAGACAAGGTTAACGGAGGCCGATCGGAACGAAACTCGATGAGCATGTTCGACTCATGGCCCTAAAGGTCTGTAAGAATTTTGAAAGAAATCGGCCACTAGTTGGCGCTAACGAGTTTTATGGCTCTGTAATCACGTGGTGTTACACTTATCGTCACAAAATGCATATCATTTGATAGATCTGCTCATCCTGAACAACTTTGCCTCTAGAACCATTGCTGTCAATCAAACCGTTCATTAAATATTCATGAATATGTTAAAAACCTACTTTTGCGAACTAGTCCCTGGTTTTTCGCCCGATCGGAACCACACCAGTCTAGGACAATTCTCTGGACTCTCTAGATCAATAATTATCAAAAAAAAGTTTAACTTTTGCATGAGTATGGCTGTAATAGGGTCATTTAGAAAAGGGGCGTGGTAAAATGCACTCAAAAGCCTATAAATCCTAAACGAAAACTCAGAACTTCACAAAAATTGATGAGCATATGTGTCATAACCTGCTAAAGAAGCATGGGAAATTTTATGGAGATCGGACCATAGTTGGCGCTATAACTGTTAAAACGCTTTAAAACCATATATTTCCTATGGTAAATTGCCTGTATTTGCTGTAAATGGTGTCTTCTATCATCATATAATGTTCATATCATAATGTTCAAAACCAGTGCAGCACAATTCTCTGAACTCTCTAGATCAATAATTATCAGAAAAAAAGTTTAACTTCTTCAAAAGGTGATTTTATATGAATATAATGACATATTAAGCCAATAAGTGGTATTTTACTGCCCCCTGCTGTCATTTCATCATACTACTCCCTAATATTGTTATAAAATTCATATTTAGACTTTATAAAATCATTATTTTAACATTTACAATCACATTTTGTCAAAACTCATCTATTGAGTATTACTATTGACAATTGTGTTACACTGAGATATGGAAATGGACGAAAGTAAATGAATGAAATGAAACGAAAGTATAACGGCATTTAAGCCACGCCCCCGAATACAAATTCATTCATAACTCGAAAACGGAAAGTCGTTGCGCGCTCAAATTTTGATGGTGAGGACATCTCCGGGCTCTTGATCGAAACGTGTCGTCGCGGGCCTCGGGAGCGCGCCCCCCGCGCATCGCCAGTCCGCGGGACCCCCGATTTTGAACGACCATTACTCCCGACCCAGACCACCCCGAACATTGTGTGAGAGCTCGTTGGAAAGGTCCCGTCTTTGGCTAGCTTCGATTCAAATGTGGTGTTATTTGCCCTGGGCATTCCAGAGATAATAGCCCGAACAGATATGCCTTATAACAGCCATAACTCCCAGCCCCAATCGCCCAAAAACACCTTGATGGTCTCATTCAACAGGGCTCCTCAAGCACTATCTATGCTCTGAGTTTCAGAATTTTTCGCCTTTTGGTTCCTGAGATATAAGTAAAAAAACAAATTCCCATTCATTCATTCAAACACTTCAACTGTAAAATGTAAGCTATGATACCACTGTTGTCCACTAGAGGGAGCAGCAGGATTACGCATGATCTTTTAATTCGCTTTCAGTATTGGGAAATAAACAAATGCTTTAAGAAGCAATCTTTTTTATTATGATTTTTTTTTTTTTATGATATTTGTATATATTTAATTTTTTTATTATGATTATGAACGGTTTGATTGACATTAGTGATTCTTGAGGCAAAGTTGTTCAAGATGAGGAGATGAAGATATTTTCACAATATCACATCCTAAAAACATTGAAAACATATTTGTCTTTGTGTGTGTGTGTGTGTGTGTGTGTGTGTGTGTGTGTGTGTGTGTGTGTGGATGTGTTTGTGTGTGTGTCTGTGTGTGTAAGCATGCTTAATGGAAAGAACATGGAGAAACTGCTTTGTTTTACTGGTGGATAAAAAAAGTCTTTCAAATGAAAGTGAGTCAATTAGTGGTCTTCTACTATGGAAGCAGGACATTCTACTTAATAAAATATTTTCATCTGTGCTTTTGCATAAGTTTTTGGACTATATAAAATTATTGCATGAAAATCACCTATTATAACACAGTCATGTTTTGTCAAAGTTTATCACTTCATTTTTACTGAGCTCTCAGTTTGAACAATTCTGCCTCTCAGTGATTAATTTGAAATCTGAAAATGGTGTTATACAGAGGAGATTTGCAATTATCATTTTGTTACCTATCTTTTATTTTAAATATCTACATCTACAACAAAATGTGTGTGCATGTGTGTGTTCAAGCATGGTTAGTGTATTAAGTATTATTGTTTAAGTATTATTGTTTTCATTTACATTTTAACCACCAGAAGAAGAACACTCATTGGTTCATTCTGCTCACTAAAATATTATTTTTCATTTTTTTTTCCATTTAAAATATTGTTTAAACTTAATAAAATCATTAAAATAACATTTCAGATCATATTTTGTCTGTTTATAAATCCCACAGACTCACATTGGCTGCAATACTAATGTTTTTGTAAAACACAGACCTGATAATCTGTGTGTATTGTGCATATATTATTGATATTATTACTATTGCAAATCATGTTATTGTAACTCATATCTTAATAGAATATTATTTGTAATTTTAATTCTTTATTTCTTAATTGTTTTTTTATGATTACTACAGATATTATCACCAAAGATATCAACTACACCTTCACTTTTAGTATTGACACGCTGCACACACAGCACAATCACACACTCACTAATGCATTCAAATAAATGTAATCTTACTGTGCTACTTTATTTGTACATGATTAGAATGAACAGAAATCTAAGAATATTTTTCTTCTTTTGTTAAAGCCATTTCAGACTCCAAGTAAGCATTATATTACTAATCATCTATTTTAAAGGTGCCATACAATTGAAAACTGTATTTATCTTGGCATAGTTGAATGATAAGAGTTCTGGACATGGAACTGACATACCGTGAGCCTCAAACACCATTGTTTCCTCCTTCATGTGTAAATCTCCTGTTTGCAAAAGACCGCTGAAAAATGAGTGAATCCCACCATAACACCGACTGTGACGTTGGAGTCAGGATCATTAATATTTATACCCCCCAAATTTGCATTTCCCAGTCCATTTTCTAGGCCAGGCAGTGTTAATGTGGACCTGCACAGCCAAATCATCAGAAGATCTGCAGGTATTGTGAAGAAGCAAGCAAGGACAATAGTGAAAATGGCAGATCATGGATATAAATGTTATGTCTGAGGCTGTGCTGCGGATTTGAGAACTTTTCATTCCCTTCCCACAAAAGAGAACTGTCAACAGGCATGGTTGATGTTTACAACAGGATACCTCACCATTTTAATTCAAAGCTGTTAGTTTGCTCTTAACGGAGGCCGATCAGAACGAAACTCGGTGGGCATGTTCGACTCGTGGCCCTAGAGGTCTGTAAGAATTTTGAAAAATCAGCCACTAGTTGATGCTAACAGGTTTTACGGCTATGTAATCACGTGATGCATATCATTTGATAGATCTCCTCATACTGAACAACTTTGCCTCAAGAACTACTGCTGTCAATCAATTTGTTCATTAAATACTTGCGATTATGTTAAAAACCTACTTTTGCAAACTAGTCCTAGGTTTTTCACCCGATCAGAAATATACCAGTGCAGTACAATTCTCTGGAAGCTCTAGATTATTAATTATATAAAAAACTTTAACTTTACCCATTGGGTAGCCATAACAGGATCATTTAGAAAATGGGTATGGCAAAAAACACTCTAAAGCCTGTAAATCCTAAACAAAAACTCACTAAACTGCCTTATGTGCTTAAAGACCCTAAATGCTTGAACCCCGCTAAATGCTGCTTGCAGCTTTAATTAGGGGTTCAAGCATGAAATGCTGAAACCCTATTGTAATTGTGCTGATTTTTATTATTATTATTATTATTCTGCCGTAAAACGCATCGTGCAGCCTAAACCGTAAGTGCTAGAGACTTGAAACTTGGCCAGAAGGTAGTACAAAAATCGAGGAGAGGTTCAGAGAATATGAGCTAGATTGGCCAATAGGTGGCGCTACAGTGCAAAAAACAAAAAAATGGCATATTTTTGCTTAAATCTCATCAACCCTTTGTCACAGACTCAAGTGTCTTATATCTTTGGAATCCTTGGGTCAAGCCGAACAAAAAAGGCCTCAAGGATTTCATTTCCGGTATGCAAATTTTCCCGCCATTTTGGATTATGTCCAAAACCTACTTTTGCGAACTAGTCCCTGGTTTTTCGCCCGATCGGAACCAAACCAGTGCAGAAATATTCACAGGAGTCTGAAGATCAATAATTATCGAAAAAAATGTAAAATTTCGATCCACGGTTGCTAAGGGGTATCAAAACGTTCGCAGGAGGCGGAGCTAATTATACGAAAATGGCTATAACTCGTGAAGGAAATGAGATATTTTCACCAAACTCGGTACACATATGTAAGAGCTCAAGTTAAGGTCACAGTAAAAAAATCGCGGTGATTGGCCTCATGGTGGCGCTATAATATGAAAAAAACATAAAACAGGCTATAACCACCTGACCGTTAGTCCGATTGACTTGAAAATTGGTATGCAGTGTCTTGGTCCAAGGTGCCATGTATGTGTATGAGGACATTGGCGTATCTCAAAAAACATGGCCGCCATCGGCCAATGAAGTTTGAGCACCTATTAGACAAGGTTAACGGAGGCCGATCGGAACGAAACTCAATGGGCATGTTCGGCTCATGGCCCTAGAGGTCTGTAAGAATTTTGAAAGAAATCGGCCACTAGTTGGCGCTAACGAGTTTTACGGCTCTGTAATCACGTGGTGTTACAAATATCCACACAATATGCATATCATTTGATAGATCTCCTCATCCTGAACAACTTTGCCTCAAGAACCATTGCTGTCAATCAAACTGTTCATTAATTATTCATTAATATGTTAAAAACCTACTTTTGCGAACTAGTCCTAGGTTTTTTGCCCGATCGGAACCAGACCAGTCTAGGACAATTCTCTGGACTCTCTAGATCAATAATTATCAAAAAAAAGTTGAACTTTTGCATTTGGATGGCTGTAATAGGGTAATTTATAAAATGGGCGTGTCAAAATACATTAAAAAGCCTATAAATCCTAAATAAAAACTCAGAACTTCACAAAAATTGGTCAGCATATGTGACATAACATCATTAACAAGCATGAAAAATTCTATGGAGATCGGACGATAGGTGGCGCTATAACTGTTAAAAAGCTTTAAAATCATATATTTCCTATGGTAAACTGCCTGTATTGGCTGTAAATGGTCTTTTCCATCTCTGATCATATAATTTTCATATCATAATGTTCAAAACTAGTGCAATACAATTCTCTGGACTCACTAGATCAATAATTGTCAGAAAAAGTTGAACTACTTCATTTGGATAGCTATAATAGGTTCACTTCAAAATCTGGCCTTTACCAAGTGTCCCCGAAAGCCTATATCTCTTTAATCAATGCTCAGACCTTCTTAAAAACAAGTCAGAACGTGTGAAATATCACCCTGAACAAGCATGAAAATTTTCAGACGGATCGGACAAAATTTGCCTCTATAACAGTTAAAAAGGTGAAAATGATATGAATTAATGGCATGTTAAGCCAATAAGTGGTATTTTACTGCCCCCTGCTGTTTAAAATAGTCATTTTCTCATATTGGTATTGGTATCAGCCATGGTAAATCATGATAAATGATGGTGTGTGTGTGTGTGTGTGTGTGTGTGTGTGTGTGTGTGTGTGTGTGTGTGTGTGTGTGTGTGTGTGTGTGTGTGTGTGTGGTACAAATATAACAAAGGTTTTATTTTCCAACATGAAAACAAACATAACAGAGTGCTAGTGCACAAACAATAACCGACAATGATAATGGATGAGAGGGGAACTTAAATACACAGATCAAGACAAGGACAACAGGTGACGGTTATGATGATGAGGAGCAGGTGTTGATGAGGAGGGTGATGAGGAGCAGGTGCAGGTGATGACGACAGATGGTGAATGTGATGAAGACAGAAGGTGAATGTGATGAAGGTGAATGTGACACCAATATCACTGAAACATTTGTGTGTGTGTGTGTGTGTGTGTGTGTGTGTGTGTGTGTGTGTGTGTGTGTGTGTGTGTGTGTGTGTGTGTGTGTGTAGCATTATTGTGTGTAGCATATGTAGCAAGTATGCATTATTGAGTTAACATGGAAACACTGGTTTGCTTTAGTGCAGAAAACTGGTCAAAATCATGAGGTTTAAAGTGAAAGTGAGCCAATAAGTGGTCTTCTACTGTCCTCTGCTGGCCATTCTACTTATTAATTAAATTTTTCCACATGTGCTTGCATTTATACTTGAATACACACTAAAAATCACTTATATAGCAATAACTATTATAACACAATCATATTTTGTCAGTGTTAATCACTTTATTTGCACTGACACTTCAAATAATTGCTAGTAATGTGGTAAATCATGGTAAATCATGGTTAACTATGCTGTGTGTGTGTGTGTGTGTGTGTAAGCATGCATTGAGTTAACATGGATAAACTGGTTTGCTTTAGTGCAGAAAACTGGTTTAAAGTGAAAGTGAGCCAATAAGTGGTCTTCTACTGCCCTCTGCTGGCCATTCTACTTATTAATGAAATATTTCAACATGTGCTTGCATTCATACTTGAATACACACTAAAAAAATCACTTATATAGCAATAACTATTATAACACAATCATATTTTGTCAGTGTTAATCACTTTATTTGCACTGACACTTCAAATAATTGCTAGTAATGTGATAAATCAGGCTAGAAACATGGTAAATCAAAGTAAATAATACTAGATTGTCGTTTATCTCCTGATAAATAATACTAGAACGTGGTATATCATGGTAAATCATGGTTAACTATGCTGTGTGTGTGTGTGTGTGTGTGTGTGTGTGTGTGTGTGTGTGTGTGTGTGTGTGTGTGTGTGTGTAAGCATGCATTGAGTTAACATGGAAAAACTGGTTTAAAGTGAAAGTGAGCCAATAAGTGGTCTTCTAGTGCCCTCTGCTGGCCATTCTACTTAATAATGAAATATTTTACATGTGCTTTTGCATTCATACTTGGACACACACTAAAAATCACGTATATAACTAACTATTATAACACAATAATATTTTGTCAGTGTTCATCACCTCATTTGCACTGACACTTCACATAATTGCTAGTAATGTGGTTAATCATGCTAGAAACATTGTAAATCATAGTAAATAATACTGAAATGAGGTGTATCAAGGTAAATCATGCTAGAATCCTAATAAATCATTCTGGAACATGGTATATGATAGTAAATCATGCTAGAATCATATTAAATAATTCTAGAATGTGGCAAATCGTTGTGGGAGGAGCCTATTTTACTCAAATGGCTATAACTCAAGAAGTAAATGAGATATCTTCACCAAACTCAGTACACATGTGTATGGGTTCAATTTGAGGTCACAGTAAACAATTTTATGGAGATCGGACCATAGGTGGCGCTATAACTGTTAAAAAGCTTTAAAACCATATATATCCCATGGCAAATTGCCTGTATTGGCTGTAAATGGTCTTTTCCATCTATTATGTCAGTGGTTACATGCTTGCTAAATAAATCTTAATAACTTTTGATGCTTTTGTGCTTAAATGCCTTAAAGGCCTTAACTGCTTGAACCCCGATAAATGCTGCTTGCAGCTTTAATTATTATTATTATTCTTCCCTAAAACGCATCGTGCAGCCAAAACCGTAAAGCCTAGAGACGTGATACTTGGTCAAATGGTAGTAGTATTGCTCGCTACTCAGATACACGGACTTAGCCAAATCGGCCCATAGGTGGCGCTACAGCGACCAAAAGCGCGAAACTGCTCATAACTCCTAGACTGTATGTCGTAGACTCAAGTGTCTTATATCCATGTAATCAAGACCTCATGGCAAACAAAATGTATATCTCCGATTTCATTTCCGGTATGCAAATTTTTCCGCAATTTTGAATTTTGTCAAAAACCTACTTTTGCGAACTAGTCCCTGGTTTTTTGTCCGATTGGAACCAAACCAGTGCAGAAATGTTCTCTGGAGTCTGGTTACCAATAATTATCGAAAAAAAATTGAAATTTCGATTCATGGTTTCTAGGGGGCGCTAATTGATTTTTGTGGAAAGAGCCTATTTTACTAAAACGGCTATAACCCGAGAAGTAAATTAGATATCTTCACCAAACTTGGTACATATCTGTATGAGTTCAATTTGGGGTCACGGTAACAAAGTCGCGACGATTGAACACTAGGTGGCGCTATAACATGAAAAAAACATAAAACAGGCTATAACCACCTGACCGTTAGTCTGATTGACTTGAAAATTGGTATGCAGTGTCTTGGTCCAAGGTGTCATGTATGTCTATGAGGACATTGGCGTATCTCAAAAAACATGGCCGCCATCGGCCAATGAAGTTTGAGCACCTATTAGACAAGGTTAACGGAGGTCGATCGGAACGAAACTCGGTGGGCATGTTCGACTCATGGCCCTAGAGGTCTGTACGAATTTTAAAAGAAATCGGCCACTAGTTGGCGCTAACGAGTTTTATGGCTCTGTAATCACGTGGTGTTACACTTATTGTCACAAAATGCATACCATTTGATAGATCTCCTCTTGTTGAACAACTTTGCCTCAAGAACCATTGCTGTCAATTAAACCGTTCATTAAATATTTGTAATTATGTTAAAAACCTACTTTTGCGAACTAGTCCTAGGTTTTTCGCCCGATCAGAACCAAACGAGTCTAGGACAATTCTATGGACTCTCTAGATCAATAATTATCAAAAAAAAGTTGAACTTTTGCATTTTTCGCACGGGTATATTGGGTCATAAAGAAAATGGGCGTGGCAAAATGCACTCAAAAGCCTATAAATCCTAAACGAAAACTCAGAACTTCACGAAAATTGGTGAGCATATGTGCCACAACATCATTAACAAGCATGCAAAATATCATGGAGATCGGACTATAGGTGGCGCTATAACTGTTAAAAAGCTTGCCTGTATTGGCTGTAAATGGACTTTTCCATCTATTATTTCAGTGGTTAAAAGCTTTCTAAATAAATCTTAATGTCTTAAATGCTTATGTGCTTAAAGGCCTTAAATGCTTGAACCCCGATAAATGCTGCTTGCAGCTTTAATTAGGGGTTCAAGCACGAAGTGCTGAAACCCTATTGTAATTGTGCTGATTTTTATTATTATTATTATTAGGGGTTCAAGCACGAAGTGCTGAAACCCTATTGTTATTGTAAGGATTTTTATTAGGGGTTCAAGCACGAAGTGCTGAAACCCTATTGTAATTGCCCTGATTTTTATTATTATTATTATTCTTCCCTAAAACGCATCGTGCAGCCAAAACCGTAAGGCCTAGAGACGTGATACTTGGTCAAATGGTAGTAGTATTGCTCGCTACTCAGATACACGGACTTAGCCAAATCGGCCCATAGGTGGCGCTACAGCAACCAAAAGCGCGAAACTGCTCAGAACTCCTAGACCGTATGTCGTAGACTCAAGTGTCTTATATCATTGGGAAGCTGGATGCCTGACGAACAAAACGTATATCTCCGATTTCATTTCCGCCATGATAGATTTTCCGCCATTTTGAATTTTGCCAAAAACCTACTTTTGCGAACTAGTCCTAGGTTTTTCGCCCGATCGGAACCAAACCAGTACAGAAATGTTCTCTGGAGTCTGAATATCAATAATTATCGAAAAAAAGTTGAAATTTCGATTCACGGACGCTAAGGGGCGCCAAAACGTACGTTGTGGGAGGGGCCTATTTTACTAAAATGGCTATAACTCCAGAAGTAAATGAGGTATCTTCACCAAACTCGGTACACATGTGTAAGAGGTCAATCTGAGGTCACAGTAAAAAAATCGCGGCGATTGGCCACATGGTGGCGCTATAACTTGAAAAAAACATAAAACAGGCTTTAACCACCTGACCGTTAGTCCGATTGACTTGAAAATTGGTATGCAGTGTCTTGGCCCAAGGTGTCATGTATGTCTATGAGGACATTGGTGTATCTCAAAAAACATGGCCGCCATCGGCCAATGAAGTTTGAGCACCTATTAGACAAGGTTAACGGAGGCCGATCGGAACGAAACTCGATGGGCATGTTCAACTCATAGCCCTAGAGGTCTGTAAGAATTTTGAAAGAAATCGGCCACTAGTTGGCGCTAACGAGTTTTACGGCTCTGTAATCACGTGGTGTTACACTTATTGTCACAAAATGCATATCATTTGATAGATCTGCTCATGCTGAACAACATTGCCTCAAGAACCATAGCTGTCAATCAAATCGTTCATTAATTATTCGCGAATATGTTAAAAACCTACTTTTGCGAACTAGTCCCTGGTTTTTCGCCCGATCGGAACCAGACCAGTCTAGGACAATTCTCTGGACTCTCTAGATCAATAATTATCGAAAAAAAGTTGAACTTTTGAATTTTTCGTATGGCTATAATTGGGTCATAAAGAAAATGGGCGTGGCAAAATGCACTCAAAAGCTTATAAATCCTAAACGAAAACTCAGAACTTCACGACAATTGGTGAGCATATGTGCCATAATATTCTAAACAAGCATGCCAAATTTCATGTTGATCGGACCATAGGTGGCGCTATAACTGTTAAAAAGGTTTGAAAACCATATATTTCCTATGGTAAATTGCATGTATTGGCTGTAAATGGACTTTTCCATCTATTATTTCAGTGGTTAAAAGCTTTCTAAATAAAACTTAATGTCTTAAATGCTTATGTGCTTAAAGGCCTTAAATGCTTGAACCCCGATAAATGCTGCTTGCAGCTTTAATTATTATTATTATTATTATTCCGCCGTAAAACGCATCGTGCAGCCCAAACCGTAAGAGCTGGAACTTTGAAACTTTGACAGATGGTAGTACAAAAATCGAGGAAAGGTTCAGAGATTATGACCCCGATTGGCCCATAGGTGGCGCTATAACAACCAAAAGCGCGAAACTGCTCATAACTCCTAGACCGTATGTCGTAGACTCAAGTGTCTTATATCATTGGAAAGCTGGACGCCTGACGAACAAAACGTATATCTCCGATTTCATTTCCGCCATGATAGATTTTCCGCCATTTTGAATTTTGTCAAAAATCTACTTTTGCGAACTAGTCCCTGGTTTTTTGCCCGATTGGAACCAAACTAGTGCAGAAATGTTCTCTGGAGACTGAATATCAATAATTATCGAAAAAAAGTTGAAATTTCGATTCACGGTTGCTAAGGGGCGCCAAAACGTACGTTGTGGGAGGGGCCTATTTTAATAAAATGGCTATAACTCCCGATGTAAATGAGGTATCTTCACCAAACTTGGTACACATGTGTATGAGCTTACTCTGGGGTCACAGTAAAAAAATCGCGACGATTGGCCTCATGGTGGCGCTATAACATGAAAAAAACATAAAACAGGCTATAACCACCTGGCCGTTAGTCCGATTGACTTGAAAATTGGTATGCAGTGTCTTGGTCCAAGGTGCCATGTATGTGTATGAGGACATTGGCGTATCTCAAAAAACATGGCCGCCATCGGCCAACGAAGTTTGAGCACCTATTAGACAAGGTTAACGGAGGCCGATCGGAACGAAACTCGATGGGCATGTTCGGCTCATGGCCCTAAAGGTCTGTAAGAATTTTGAAAGAAATCGGCCACTAGTTGGCGCTAACGAGTTTTACGGCTCTGTAATCACGTGGTGTTACAAATATCCACACAATATGCATATCATTTGATAGATCTCCTCATCCTGAACAACTTTGCCTCAAGAACCATTGCTGTCAATCAAACTGTTCATTAATTATTCATTAATATGTTAAAAACCTACTTTTGCGAACTAGTCCTAGGTTTTTTGCCCGATCGGAACCAGACCAGTCTAGGACAATTCTCTGGACTCTCTAGATCAATAATTATCAAAAAAAAGTTGAACTTTTGCATTTGGATGGCTGTAATAGGGTAATTTATAAAATGGGCATGTCAAAATACATTAAAAAGCCTATAAATCCTAAATAAAAACTCAGAACTTCACAAAAATTGGTCAGCATATGTGACATAACATCAGTAACAAGCATGAAAAATTCTATGGAGATCGGACGATAGGTGGCGCTATAACTGTTAAAAAGCTTTAAAATCATATATTTCCTATGGTAAACTGCCTGTATTGGCTGTAAATGGTCTTTTCCATCTCTGATCATATAATTTTCATATCATAATGTTCAAAACTAGTGCAATACAATTCTCTGGACTCACTAGATCAATAATTGTCAGAAAAAGTTGAACTACTTCATTTGGATAGCTATAATAGGTTCACTTCAAAATCTGGCCTTTACCAAGTGTCCCCGAAAGCCTATATCTCTTTAATCAATGCTCAGACCTTCTTAAAAACAAGTCAGAACGTGTGAAATATCACCCTGAACAAGCATGAAAATTTTCAGACAGATCGGACAAAATTTGCCTCTATAACAGTTAAAAAGGTGAAAATGATATGAATTAATGGCATGTGAAGCCAATAAGTGGTATTTTACTGCCCCCTGCTGTTTAAAATAGTCATTTTCTCATATTGGTATTGGTATCAGCCATGGTAAATCATGATAAATGATGGTGTGTGTGTGTGTGTGTGTGTGTGTGTGTGTGTGTGTGTGTGTGTGTGTGTGTGTGTGTGGTACAAATATAACAAAGGTTTTATTTTCCAACATGAAAACAAACATAACAGAGTGCTAGTGCACAAACAATAACCGACAATGATAATGGATGAGAGGGGAACTTAAATACACAGATCAAGACAAGGACAACAGGTGACGGTTATGATGATGAGGAGCAGGTGATGATGAGGAGGGTGATGAGGAGCAGGTGCAGGTGATGACGACAGATGGTGAATGTGATGAAGACAGAAGGTGAATGTGATGAAGGTGAATGTGACACCAATATCACTGAAACATTTGTGTGTGTGTGTGTGTGTGTGTAGCATTATTGTGTGTAGCATATGTAGCAAGTATGCATTATTGAGTTAACATGGAAACACTGGTTTGCTTTAGTGCAGAAAACTGGTCAAAATCATGAGGTTTAAAGTGAAAGTGAGCCAATAAGTGGTCTTCTACTGCCCTCTGCTGGCCATTCTACTTATTAATTAAAATTTTCCACATGTGCTTGCATTTATACTTGAATACACACTAAAAATCACTTATATAGCAATAACTATTATAACACAATCATATTTTGTCAGTGTTAATCACTTTATTTGCACTGACACTTCAAATAATTGCTAGTAATGTGGTAAATCATGGTAAATCATGGTTAACTATGCTGTGTGTGTGTGTGTGTGTGTGTGTGTGTGTGTGTGTGTGTGTGTGTGTGTGTGTGTGTAAGCATGCATTGAGTTAACATGGATAAACTGGTTTGCTTTAGTGCAGAAAACTGGTTTAAAGTGAAAGTGAGCCAATAAGTGGTCTTCTACTGCCCTCTGCTGGCCATTCTACTTATTAATGAAATATTTCAACATGTGCTTGCATTCATACTTGAATACACACTAAAAAAATCACTTATATAGCAATAACTATTATAACACAATCATATTTTGTCAGTGTTAATCACTTTATTTGCACTGACACTTCAAATAATTGCTAGTAATGTGATAAATCAGGCTAGAAACATGGTAAATCAAAGTAAATAATACTAGATTGTCGTTTATCTCCTGGTAAATAATACTAGAACGTGGTATATCATGGTAAATCATGGTTAACTATGCTGTGTGTGTGTGTGTGTGTGTGTGTGTGTGTGTGTAAGCATGCATTAAGTTAACATGGAAAAACTGGTTTGCTTTAGTGCAGAAAACTGGTTTAAAGTGAAAGTGAGCCAATAAGTGGTCTTCTAGTGCCCTCTGCTGGCCATTCTACTTAATAATGAAATATTTTACATGTGCTTTTGCATTCATACTTGGACACACACTAAAAATCACGTATATAACTAACTATTATAACACAATAATATTTTGTCAGTGTTCATCACCTCATTTGCACTGACACTTCACATAATTGCTAGTAATGTGGTTAATCATGCTAGAAACATTGTAAATCATAGTAAATAATACTGAAATGAGGTGTATCAAGGTAAATCATGCTAGAATCCTAATAAATCATTCTGGAACATGGTATATGATAGTAAATCATGCTAGAATCATATTAAATAATTCTAGAATGTGGCAAATCGTTGTGGGAGGAGCCTATTTTACTCAAATGGCTATAACTCAAGAAGTAAATGAGATATCTTCACCAAACTCAGTACACATGTGTATGGGTTCAATTTGAGGTCACAGTAAACAATTTTATGGAGATCGGACCATAGGTGGCGCTATAACTGTTAAAAAGCTTTTAAACCATATATATCCCATGGCAAATTGCCTGTATTGGCTGTAAATGGTCTTTTCCATCTATTATGTCAGTGGTTACATGCTTGCTAAATAAATCTTAATAACTTTTGATGCTTTTGTGCTTAAATGCCTTAAAGGCCTTAACTGCTTGAACCCCGATAAATGCTGCTTGCAGCTTTAATTATTATTATTTTTCTTCTCCGCTAAAACGCATCGTGCAGCCCAAACCGTAAGAGCTGGAACCTTGAAACTTTGCCAGATGGTAGTACAAAAATCGAGGAGAGGTTCAGAGAGTATGACCCCGATTGGCCCATAGGTGGCGCTATAGCAACCAAAAGCGCGAAACTGTTCATAACTCCTAGACCGTATGTCGTAGACTCAAGTGTCTTATATCATTGGAAAGCTGGACACTTGAAGAACAAAACGTATATCTCCGATTTCATTTCCGGTATGCAAATTTTTCCGCCATTTTGAATTTTGTTATAAACCTACTTTTGCGAACTAGTCCTAGGTTTTTCGTCCGATCGGAACCAAACCAGTGCAGAAATGTTCTCTGGAGTCTGAATATCAATAATTATCGAAAAAAAGTCGAAATTTCGATTCACGGTCGCTAAGGGGCGCCAAAACGTATGTTGTGGGAGGAGCCTATTGTACTAAAACAGCTATAACTCCAGAAATGAATGAGGTATCTTCACCAAACTCTGTACGTATATGTAAGAGGTCAATCTGAGGTCACAGTAAAAAAATCGTGGCGATTGGCCACATGGTGGCGCTATAACATGAAAAAAACATAAAACAGGCTATAACCACCTGACCGTTAGTCCGATTGACTTGAAAATTGGCATGCAGTGTCTTGGTCCAAGGCCCCATGTATGTCTATGAGGACATTGGTGTATCTCAAAAAACATGGCCGCCATCGGCCAATGAAGTTTGAGCACCTATTAGACAAGGTTAACGGAGGCCGATCGGAACGAAACTCGGTGGGCATGTTCGACTCATGGCCCTAGAGGTCTGTAAGAATTTTGAAAGAAATCGGCCACTAGTTGGCGCTAACGAGTTTTATGGCTCTGTAATCACGTGGTGTTACACTTATTGTCACAAAATGCATATCATTTAATAGATCTGCTCATGCTGAACAACTTTGCCTCAAGAACCATTGCTGTCAATCAAACCGTTCATTAATTATTCGCGAATATGTTAAAAACCTACTTTTGCGAACTAGTCCTAGGTTTTTCGCCCGATCGGAACCAGACCAGTCTAGGACAATTCTATGGACTCTCTAGATCAATAATTATCAAAAAAAAGTTGAACTTTTGCATTTTGCGCATGGCTATAATAGGGTCATAAAGAAAATGGGTGTGGCAAAATGCACTAAAAAGCCTATAAATCATAAATGAAAACTCAGAACTTCACAAAAATTGGTGGGAATATGTGCCATAACATCTTTAACAAGCATGCCAAATTTTATGGAGATCGGACCATAGTTGGCGCTATAATTGTTAAAAAGCTTTAAAACCATATATTTCCTATGGTAAATTGCCTGTATTGGCTGCAAATGGTCTGTTTCATCTATGATCAAATAATTTTCATATCATAATGTTCAAAACTAGTGCAGTACAATTCTCTGGACTCTCTAGATCAATAATTATCAGAAAAAGTTGAACTACTTCATTTGGATGACTATAATAGGGTCACTTCAATACGTGGCCTTGACCAAGTGTCCCCGAAAGCTTATATCTTTTAAGATGCTCAGACCTTCTTAAAAACAAGTCAGAACATGTGAAATATCACTCTAAACATGCATGAACATTTTCAGACAGATCACACACACACACACACACACACACACACACACACACACACACACACACACACACACACACACACACACACACAAATGTTGTTTTTTCAATGCTATTGGGATATGTCATTATGAAAATATATTTGAATGGTCTATAAACACTTCACAAAGTCTTTGTAAACTATTAATCAGATTATTCAGAATTTATTCAGAAACCTAACTTCACATAATTGCTAACAATGTGGTAAATCATGGTAAATCACGCTAAAAACATGGTAAATCATAGTAAATAATACTAGAATGTGGTGTATCAAGGTAAATCATACTATAATCCTGGTACATCATTCTAGAACATGGTATATCATGGTACATCATGCTAGAACATGGTAAATCATGGTAAACGTTGCTAGAACAGGGTAAATCATGGTAAACTATGATAAATCATGATAAACTATGGTGAACCATGCTAGAATCACAGTAAACAATGGTAAATCATACTAGAATGTATGGTAAATCATACTAGAATGTAGTATATCATGGTAAATCCTGCTAGAATATGGCAAATCATGCTAGAATCATAGTAAATAATACTAGAATGTGGTAAATTGTTGTGGGAGGAGCCTATTTTACTAAAATGGCTATAACTCAAGAAGTAAATGAGATATCTTCACCAAACTCAGTACACATGTGTATGGGTTCAATTTGAGGTCACAGTAAACAATTTTATGGAGATCGGACCATAGGTGGTGTCGCTATAACTGTTAAAAAGCTTTAAAACCATATATTTCCTATGGTACATTGCCTGTATTGGCTGTAAATTGTCTTTTTCATCTATTATGTCAGTGGTTACATGCTTGCTAAATAAAACTAATAACTTTTGATGCTTTTGTGCTTAAAGGCCTTAAAGGCCTTAACTGCTTGAACCCCGATAAATGCTGCTTGCAGCTTTAATTAGGGGTTCAAGCACGAAGTGCTGAAACCCTATTGTAATTGTACTGATTAGGGGTTCAAGCATGAAATGCTGAAACCCTATTGTAATTGTAAGGATTTTTATTATTATTATTCTTCCCTAAAACGCATCGTGCAGCCAAAACCGTAAGGCCTAGAGACGTGATACTTGGTCAAATGGTAGTAGTATTGCTCGCTACTCAGATACACGGACTTAGCCAAATCGGCCCATAGGTGGCGCTACAGCGACCAAAAGCGCGAAACTGCTCATAACTCCTAGACTGTATGTCGTAGACTCAAGTGTCTTATATCCATGTAATCAAGACCTCATGGCAAACAAAATGTATATCTCCGATTTCATTTCCGGTATGCAAATTTTTCCGCAATTTTGAATTTTGTCAAAAACCTACTTTTGCGAACTAGTCCCTGGTTTTTTGTCCGATTGGAACCAAACCAGTGCAGAAATGTTCTCTGGAGTCTGTTTACCAATAATTATCGAAAAAAAATTGAAATTTCGATTCATGGTTTCTAGGGGGCGCTAATTGATTTTTGTGGAAAGAGCCTATTTTACTAAAACGGCTATAACTCGAGAAGTAAATTAGATATCTTCACCAAACTTGGTACATATGTGTATGAGTTCAATTTGGGGTCACGGTAACAAAGTCGCGACGATTGAACACTAGGTGGCGCTATAACATGAAAAAAACATAAAACAGGCTATAACCACCTGACCGTTAGTCTGATTGACTTGAAAAATGGTATGCAGTGTCTTGGTCCAAGGTGTCATGTATGTCTATGAGGACATTTGTGTATCTCAAAAAACATGGCCGCCATCGGCCAATGAAGTTTGAGCACCTATTAGACAAGGTTAACGGAGGTCGATCGGAACGAAACTCGGTGGGCATGTTCAACTCATGGCCCTAGAGGTCTGTAAGAATTTTAAAAGAAATCGGCCTCTAGTTGGCGCTAACGAGTTTTATGGCTCTGTAATCACGTGGTGTTACACTTATTGTCACAAAATGCATACCATTTGATAGATCTCCTCTTGTTGAACAACTTTGCCTCAAGAACCATTGCTGTCAATTAAACTGTTCATTAAATATTTGTAATTATGTTAAAAACCTACTTTTGCGAACTAGTCCTAGGTTTTTCGCCCGATCAGAACCAAACGAGTCTAGGACAATTCTATGGACTCTCTAGATCAATAATTATCAAAAAAAAGTTGAACTTTTGCATTTTTCGCACGGGTATATTGGGTCATAAAGAAAATGGGCGTGGCAAAATGCACTCAAAAGCCTATAAATCCTAAACGAAAACTCAGAACTTCACGAAAATTGGTGAGCATATGTGCCACAACATCATTAACAAGCATGCAAAATATCATGGAGATCGGACTATAGGTGGCGCTATAACTGTTAAAAAGCTTGCCTGTATTGGCTGTAAATGGACTTTTCCATCTATTATTTCAGTGGTTAAAAGCTTTCTAAATAAAACTTAATGTCTTAAATGCTTATGTGCTTAAAGGCCTTAAATGCTTGAACCCCGATAAATGCTGCTTGCAGCTTTAATTTTTATTATTATTATTAGGGGTTCAAGCACGAAGTGCTGAAACCCTATTGTAATTGTAAGGATTTTTAGGGGTTCAAGCACGAAGTGCTGAAACCCTATTGTAATTGTACTGATTTTTATTATTAGGGGTTCAAGCACGAAGTGCTGAAACCCTATTGTAATTGTACTGATTTTTATTATTATTATTATTATTATTTTTCTTCTGCCGTAAAACGCATCGTGCAGCCCAAACCGTAAGAGCTGGAGCTTTGAAACTTTGCCAGATGGTAGTACAAAAATCGAGGAGAGGTTATCAAATTATGACCCCGATTGGCCCATAGGTGGCGCTATAGCAACCAAAAGCGCGAAACTGCTCATAACTCCTAGACCGTAAGTCATAGACTCAAGTGTCTTATACCATTGGAAAGCTGGACGCCTGACGAAAAAAACGTATATCTCCGATTTTATTTCCGCCATGATAGATTTTCCGCCATTTTGAATTTTGTTGAAAACCTACTTTTGCGAACTAGTCCCTGGTTTTTCGCCCGATCGGAACCAAACCAGTGCAGAATTGTTCTCTGGTGTCTGAAGATCAATAATTATCGAAAAAATGTTGAAATTTCGATTCACGGTCGCTAGGGGGTGCAAAATTAACGTTGTGGGAGGAGCCTATTTTACTAAAACGGCTATAACTCAAGAAGTAATTTAGTAAACTTCACCAAACTTGGTACACATGTGTAGGAGGTCAATCTGAGGTCACAGTAAAAAAATTGCGTCGATTGGCCACATGGTGGCGCTATAAAACAAAAAAAACATATAGACGCCTGACCGTTAGTCCGATTGACTTGAAATTTGGTACGCAGTGTCTTGGCCCAAGGGGCCATGTGTGTCTAAAAGGATATTGGCGTATCTCGAAAAACATGGCCGCCATTGGCCAATGAGATTTGAGCACCTATTAGACAAGGTTAACGGAGGCCGATCGGAACGAAACTCGATGGGCATGTTCGACTCATGGCCCTAGAGGTCTGTAAGAATTTTGAAAGAAATCGGACACTAGTTGGCGCTAACGAGTTTTATGGCTCTGTAATCACGTGGTGTTACACTTATTGTCACAAAATGCATATCATTTGATAGATCTCCTCATCCTGAACAACTTTGCCTCAAGAACCATTGCTGTCAATCAAACCGTTCATTAAATATTCATGAATATGTTAAAAACCTACTTTTGCGAACTAGTCCCTGGTTTTTCGCCCGATCGGAACCAGACCAGTCTAGGACAATTCTCTGGACTCTCTAGATAAATAATTATCGAAAAAAAGTTGAACTTTTGCATTTGCCTGGCTGTAACAGGGTAATTTACAAAAGGGGCGTGGCAAAATACACTAAAATGCCTATAAATCATAAATGAAAACTCAGAACTTCACAAAAATTGGTGAGCATATGTGACATAACATCATTAACAAGCATGCCAAATTTTATGGAGATCGGACCAAAGGTGGCGCTATAACTGTTAAAAAGCTTTAAAACCATATATTTCCCATGGTAAACTGCCTGTATTGGCTGTAAATGGTCTTTTCCGTCTATTATGTCAATTGTTAAATGCCTGCTAAATAAAACTTAATGTCTTTTAATGCTTGTGTGCTTAAAGGCCTTAAAGGCCTTAACTGCTTGAACCCCGATAAATGCTGCTTGCAGCTTTAATTATTATTATTCTTCTGCCGTAAAACGCATCGTGCAGCCCAAACCGTAAGTGCTAGAGACTTGAAACTTGGCCAGAAGGTAGTACAAAAATCGAGGAGAGGTTCAGAGAGTATGACCCCGATTGGCCCATAGGTGGCGCTATAGTGCCAAAAACCAAAAAAAATCACGGTTTTGCTTAAATCTCCTTAACCCTTTGTCACAGACTCAAGTGTCTTATATCACTGTAATCCTTGTCTCAAGACGGACAAAATGTATATCTTCAATTTCATTTCCGGTATGCAAATTTTTCCGCCATTTTGAATTTTGTCTAAAACCTACTTTTGCAAACTAGTAGAGGGTTTTTTTGGCCAATCGGAACCAAACCAGTGCAGAAATGTTCTCTGGAGTCTGATTATCAGTAATTATCGAAAAAAAGTTGAAATTTCGATCCACGGTTGCTAAGGGGCGTCAAAACGTTCGCAGGAGGCGGAGCCAGTTTACTAAAATGGTTATAACTCATGAACGAAATTAGATATTTTCACCAAACTCGGAACACATGTGTATGAGTTCAATCTGGGGTCACAGTAAAAAAATCGCGACGATTGAACACTAGGTGGCGTTATAACATGAAAAAAACATGAAAAGGGCTATAACCACCTGACCGTTAGTCCAATTGACTTGAAAATTGGTATGCAGTCTCATGGTCCAGGGTGCCATGTATATCTATGAGGACATTGGCGTATCTCGAAAAACATGGCCGCCATCGGCCAATGAAGTTGAGCACCTATTAGACAAGGTTAACGGAGGCCGATCGGAACAAAACTCGATGGGCATGTTCAACTCATGGCCCTAGAGGTATGTGAGATTTTTGAAAGAAATCGGCCACTAGTTGGCGCTAACGAGTTTTATGGCTCTGTAATCACGTGGTGTTAAACTTATTGTCACATTATGCATATCATTTGATAGATCTGCTCATGCTGAACAACTTTGCCTCAAGAACCACTACTGTCAATCAAACTGTTCATTAAATATTCGCAAACATGTTAAAAACCTACTTTTGCGAACTAGTCCCTGGTTTTTTGCCCGATCAGAACCAGACCAGTCTAGGGTAATTCTCTGGACTCTCTAGATCAATAATTATCGAAAAAAAGTTGAACTTTTGCATTTGGATGGCTGTAATAGGGTCATTTAGAAAATGGGCGTGGCAAAATACACTAAAAAGCCTATAAATCCTAAATGAAAACTCAGAACTTCACAAAAATTGATGAGCATATGTGTCAGAACATGCTAAAGAAGCATGGACATTTTTATGGAGATCGGAGCATAGGTGGCGCTATAACTGTTAAAACGCTTTAAAACCATATATTTCCTATGGTAAATTGCCTGTATTTGCTGTAAATGGTGTCTTCTATCATCATATAATGTTCATATCATAATGTTCAAAACCAGTGCAGCACAATTCTCTGAACTCTCTAGATCAATAATTATCAGAAAAAAAGTTTAACTTCTTCAAAAGGTGATTTTATATGAATATAATGACATATTAAGCCAATAAGTGGTATTTTACTGCCCCCTGCTGTCATTTCATCATACTACTCCCTAATATTGTTATAAAATTCATATTTAGACTTTATAAAATCATTATTTTAACATTTACAATCACATTTTGTCAAAACTCATCTATTGAGTATTACTATTGACAATTGTGTTACACTGAGATATGGAAATGGACGAAAGTAAATGAATGAAATGAAACGAAAGTAACGGCATTTAAGCCACGCCCCCGAATACAAATTCATTCATAACTCGAAAACGGAAAGTCGTTGCGCGCTCAAATTTTGATGGTGAGGACCTCTCTGGGCTCTTGATCGAAACGTGTCGTCGCGGGCCTCGGGAGCGCGCCCCCCGCGCATCGCGAATCCGCGGGACCCCCGATTTTGAACGGCCATTACTCCCGACCCAGACCACCCCGAACATTGTGTGAGAGCTCGTTGGAAAGGGCGCGTCCTTGGCTAGCTTCGATTCAAATGTGGTGTTATTTGCCCTGGGCATTCCAGAGATAATAGCCCGAACAGATATGCCTTATAACAATCATAACTCCCAGCCCCAATCGCCCAAAAACACGTTGATGGTCTCATTCAACAGGGCTCCTCAAGCACTATCTATGCTCTGAGTTTCAGAATTTTTCGCCTTTTGGTTCCTGAGATATAAGTAAAAAAACAAATTCCCATTCATTCATTCAAACACTTCAACTGTAAAATGTAAGCTATAATACCACTGTTGTCCACTAGAGGGAGCAGCAGGATTACGCATGATCTTTTAATTCGCTTCAGTATTGGGAAATAAACAAATGCTTTAAGAAGCAATCTTTTTTATTATGATGTTTTTTTTTTATTATGATATTTTTTATACATTTTATTTTTTATTATGATTATGAACGGTTTGATTGACATTAGTGATTCTTGAGGCAAAGTTGTTCAAGATGAGGAGATGAAGATATTTTCACAATATCACATCCTAAAAACATTGAAAACATATTTGTCTTTGTGTGTGTGTGTGTGGATGTGTTTGTGTTTGTGTGTGTGTCTGTGTGTGTAAGCATGCTTAATGGAAAGAACATGGAGAAACTGCTTTGTTTTACTGGTGGATAAAAAAAGTCTTTCAAATGAAAGTGAGTCAATTAGTGGTCTTCTACTGCCCTCTGCAGGACATTCTACTTAATAAAATATTTTCATCTGTGCTTTTGCGTTAGTTTTTGGACTATATAAAATTACTTGCATGAAAATCACCTATTATAACACAGTCATGTTTTGTCAAAGTTTATCACTTCATTTTTACTGAGCTCTCAGTTTGAACAATTCTGCCTCTCAGTGATTAATTTGAAATCTGAAAATGGTGTTATACAGAGGAGATTTGCAATTATCATTTTGTTACCTATCTTTTATTTTAAATATCTACATCTACAACAAAATGTGTGTGCATGTGTGTGTTCAAGCATGGTTAGTGTATTAAGTATTATTGTTTAAGTATTATTGTTTTCATTTACATTTTAACCACCAGAAGAAGAACACTCATTGGTTCATTCTGCTCACTAAAATATTATTTTTCATTTTTTTTCCATTTGAAATATTGTTTAAACTTAATAAAATCATTAAAATAACATTTCAAATCATATTTTGTCTGTTTATAAATCCCACAGACTCACATTGGCTGCAATACTAATGTTTTTGTAAAACACAGACCTGATAGTCTAATCTGTGTGTATTGTGCATATATTATTGATATTATTAGGGTAGAGTGGGGGAAAACGCCCCCCTTAAGGAAAATGTGACATTACAGTGAAACAAAACATAAATGTGACTAGAATTGCCATCCCGGTTTTGAGTGACTATGGCAGGAGTTATTCACCAAATATTAAAATTGCTCAGCCTTCATAATTAATTAGTATTTTCACTGAAAATATTTTTGTACAAAGGGGGCGTTTTGCCCCAGCGGTGGGGTAAAACGCCCCCCAAGGTGGGGTAAAATGCCCCCTTTCTTACCAACCAGTTTGCTTCATAGATCAACAGCAAAATTAACAGACAATAGTTTTTAATCTCTAAAGGTAAAAGGCAAGTAATGTATCAACATGTATATATATTAATATTTATTTCAGCAATGTCCAAAATAGCCAAATTTAACTATCTTCCATCAGTGAGCTAACTGTGCTAGCAAGCTAGCTAGTTAATGCTCACTTGAGGTAATTTTTTCATGTTTTGTTCAAATATTTAGATTTTACCACCTAGTTATACTGCATTAAGTGTAAAACAAAGGATTTGATAGACAGAAATATTTTATTATAGTAATTATGATAGAGAAACTATGCCCCCAGGGGGGGGGGCGTTTTACCCCTCAGCGTAGGGGGCGTTTTACCCCACAAGCTATGAGTTTTTAAAAAAATGTTTAATTTTTAAAATATAATTATATTCCTTATAAATAATATATGATCTCAAACTACAGACTTCACTATTCATCTATCATACATCACTGCGATATCCTGCAGAACAATATTCTCTTAAACACTTATTTACTAATATCTGAAAATTATAGCATTTACCATGTAATCCTCTTCTCTTCAAATGTGTCGCTGGTGTCAGCTTCTCCGTAGAGATTTGTATATCCCCGTTATCAACGTAGTGCATAGCAACAGTAAAAATGTATCTTGACTACTTTTAGTGGTTATTTTGGGAAAAACAGGTGGGGGGCGTTTTACCCCAGGGGGGCGTTTTCCCCCACTCTACCCTACTATTGCAAATCATGTTATTGTAACTCATATCTTAATTGAATATTATTTGTAATTTTAATTCTTTATTTCTTAATTGTTTTTTTATGATTACTACAGATATTATCAACAAAGATATCAACTACACCTTCACTTTTAGTATTGACACGCTGCACACACAGCACAATCACACACTCACTAATGCATTCAAATAAATGTAATCTTATTGTGCTACTTTATTTGTACATGATTAGAATGAACAGAAATCTAAGAATATTTTTCTTCTTTTGTTAAAGCCATTTCAGACTCCAAGTAAGCATTATATTACTAATCATCTATTTTAAAGGTGCCATACAATTGAAAACTGTATTTATCTTGGCATAGTTGAATGATAAGAGTTCTGGACATGGAACTGACATACCGTGAGCCTCAAACACCATTGTTTCCTCCTTCATGTGTAAATCTCTTGTTTGCAAAAGACCGCTGAAAAATGAGTGAATCCCACCATAACACCGACTGTGACGTTGGAGTCAGGATCATTAATATTTATACCCCCCAAATTTGCATTTTCCAGTCCATGTTCTAGGCCAGGCAGTGTTAATGTGGACCTGCACAGCCGAATCATCAGAAGATCTGCAGGTATTGTGAAGAAGCAAGCAAGGACAATAGTGAAAATGGCAGATCATGGATATAAATGTTATGTCTGAGGCTGTGCTGCGGATTTGAGAACTTTTCATTCCCTTCCCACAAAAGAGAACTGTCAACAGGCATGGTTGATGTTTACAACAGGATAAACTCACCATTTTAATTCAAAGCTGTTAGTTTACTCTTAACGGAGGCCGATCAGAACGAAACTCGGTGGGCATGTTCGACTCGTGGCCCTAGAGGTCTGTAAGAATTTTGAAAAATCAGCCACTAGTTGACGCTAACAGGTTTTACGGCTATGTAATCACGTGATGCATATCATTTGATAGATCTCCTCATACTGAACAACTTTGCCTCAAGAACTACTGCTGTCAATCAATTTGTTCATTAAATACTTGCGATTATGTTAAAAACCTACTTTTGCGAACTAGTCCTAGGTTTTTCGCCCGATCGGAAATATACCAGTGCAGTACAATTCTCTGGAAGCTCTAGATTATTAATTATATAAAAAACTTTAACTTTACCCATTGGGTAGCCATAACAGGATCATTTAGAAAATGGGTATGGCAAAAAACACTCAAAAGCCTGTAAATCCTAAACAAAAACTCAGACAACTCACTAAACTGCCTTATGTGCTTAAAGACCCTAAATGCTTGAACCCCGCTAAATGCTGCTTGCAGCTTTAATTAGGGGTTCAAGCATGAAATGCTGAAACCCTATTGTAATTGTGCTGATTTTTATTAGGGGTTCAAGCACGAAGTGCTGAAACCCTATTGTAATTGTACTGATTTTTATTATTATTATTATTATTATTATTATTATTATTATTTTTCTTCTGCCGTAAAACTCATCGTGCAGCCCAAACCGTAAGAGCTGGAGCTTTGAAACTTTGCCAGATGGTAGTACAAAAATCGAGGAGAGGTTCAGAGAATATGACCCCAATTGGCCCATAGGTGGCGCTATAGCAACCAAAAGCGCGAAACTGCTCATAACTCCTAGACCGTATGACGTAGACTCAAGTGTCTTATATCACTGGAAAGCTGGAAACCTGAAGGTCAAAACGTATATCTCCGATTTCATTTCCTGTATGCAAATTGTCCGCCATTTTGAATTTAGTTAAAAACCTACTTTTGCGAACTAGTCCTAGGTTTTTTGTCCAATTGGATCCAAAACAGTGCAGAAATGTTCTCTGGAGTCTGAATATCAATAATTATCGAAAAAAAGTTGAAATTTCGATTCCTGATCGCCAGGGGGTGATAAATTAATGTTGTGGGAGGAGCCTATTTTACTAAAATGGCTATAACTCGAGAATGAAATTAGAAATCTTCACCAAACTTGGTGCACATGTGTATGAGTTCAATCTGGGGTCACAGTAAAAAAATCGCGACGATTGATCACTAGGTGGCGCTATAACATGAAAAAAACATGAAAACGGCTATGACCACGTGACCGTTAGTCCGATTGACTTGAAAATTGGTATGCAGTGTCTTGGTCCAAGGTGCCATGTATGTCTATGAGGACATTGGCGTATCTCGAAAAACATGGCCGCCATCAACCAATGAAATTTGAGCACCTATTAGACAAGGTTAACGGAGGCCGATCGGAACGAAACTCGATGGGCATGTTCGACTCATGGCCCTAGAGGTCTGTAAGAGTTTTGAAAGAAATCGGCCACTAGTTGTCGCTAACGAGTTTTATGGCTCTGTAATCACGTGGTGTTACACTTATCGTCACAAAATGCATATCATCTGATAGATCTGCTCATGCTAAACAACTTTGCCTCAAGAACTAATGCTGTCAATTAAACCGTTTATTAAATATTCGTAATTATGTTAAAAACCTACTTTTGCAAACTAGTCCTAGGTTTTTCGCCCGATCGAAACCAGACCAGTCTAGGACAATTCTCTGGACACTCTAGATCAATAATTATCAAAAAAAAGTTGAACTTTTGCATGTAGATGGCTGTAATAGGGTCATTTAGAAAAGGGGCGTGGCAAAAAAACACTAAAAAGCCTATAAATCCTAAATGAAAACTCAGAACTTCACAAAAATTGGTGAGCATATGTGACATAACATCATTAACAAGCATGCCAATTTTTATGGAGATCGGACCATAGGTGGCGCTATAACGGCTAAAAAGCTTTAAAACCATATATTTCCTATGGTATTTCCTGTAAATGGTCTTTTCCATCTATTATGTCAGTAGTTACATGCTTGCTAAATAAAACTTAATCACTTTTGATGCTTTTGTGCTTAAAGACCTTAACTGCTTGAACCCCGATAAATGCTGCTTGCAGCTTTAATTATTATTATTATTATTATTATTATTCTTCCGCCGTAAAACGCATCGTGCAGCCCAAACCGTAAGAGCTGGAACCTTGAAACTTTGCCAGATGGTAGTACAAAAATCGAGGAGAGGATCAGAGAATATGACCCCGATTGGCCCATAGGTGGCGCTATAGCAACCAAAAGCGCGAAACTGCTCATAACTCCTAGACCGTATGACGTAGACTCAAGTGTCTTATATCACTGGAAAGCTGGAAACCTGAAGGTCAAAACGTATATCTCCGATTTCATTTCCTGTATGCAAATTGTCCGCCATTTTGAATTTTGTTGAAAACCTACTTTTGCGAACTAGTCCTAGGTTTTTTGTCCAATTGGATCCAAACCAGTGCAGAAATGTTCTCTGGAGTCTGATTATCAATAATTATCGAAAAAAAGTCGAAATTTCGATTCCTGATTGCCAGGGGGTGATAAATTAATGTTGTGGGAGGAGCCTATTTTACTAAAATGGCTATAACTCGAGAAGGAAATTAGATATCTTCACCAAACTTGGTGCACATGTGTATGAGTTCAATCTGGGGTCACAGTAAAAAAATCGCGACGATTGAACACTAGGTGGCGCTATAACATGACAAAAACATGAAAACGGCTATGACCACGTGACCGTTAGTCCGATTGACTTGAAAATTGGTATGCAGTGTCTTGGTCCAAGGTGCCATGTATGTCTATGAGGACATTGGCGTATCTCGAAAAACATGGCCGCCATCGACCAATGAAATTTGAGCACCTATTAGACAAGGTTAACGGAGGCCGATCGGAACGAAACTCGATGGGCATGTTCGACTCATGGCCCTAGAGGTCTGTAAGAGTTTTGAAAGAAATCGGCCACTAGTTGGCGCTAACGAGTTTTATGGCTCTGTAATCACGTGGTATTACACTTATCGTCACAAAATGCATATCATCTGATAGATCTGCTCATGCTGAACAACTTGCCTCAAGAACTAATGCTGTCAATTAAACCGGTTATTAAATATTCGTAATTATGTTATAAACCTACTTTTGCAAACTAGTCCTAGGTTTTTCGCCCGATCGAAACCAGACCAGTCTAGGACAATTCTCTGGACACTCTAGATGAATAATTATCAAAAAAAGTTGAACTTTTGCATGTAGATGGCTGTAATAGGGTCATTTAGAAAATGGGCGTGGCAAAAAAACATTAAAAAGCCTATAAATCCTAAATGAAAACTCAGAACTTCACAAAAATTGGTGAGCATATGTGACATAACATCATTAACAAGCATGCCAATTTTCATGGAGATCGGACGATAGGTGGCGCTATAACTGCTAAAAAGCTTTAAAACCATATATTTCCTATGGTATTTCCTGTAAATGGTCTTTTTCATCTATTATGTCAGTAGTTACATTCTTGGTAAATAAAACTTAATCACTTTTGATGCTTTTGTGCTTGAAGGCCTTAACTGCTTGAACCCCGATAAATGCTGCTTGCAGCTTTAATTATTATTATTATTCTGCCGTAAAACGCATCGTGCAGCCCAAACCGTAAGAGCTGGAACCTTGAAACTTTGCCAGATGGTAGTACAAAAATCGAGGAGAGGTTCAGAGAATATGACCCCAATTGGCCCATAGGTGGCGCTATAGCAACCAAAAGCGCGAAACTGCTCATAACTCCTAGACCGTATGACGTAGACTCAAGTGTCTTATATCACTGGAAAGCTGGAAACCTGATGGTCAAAACGTATATCTCCGATTTCATTTCCTGTATGCAAATTGTCCGCCATTTTGAATTTGGTTAAAAACCGACTTTTGCGAACTAGTCCTAGGTTTTTTGTCCAATTGGATCCAAACCAGTGCAGAAATGTTCTCTGGAGTCTGAATATCAATAATTATCGAAAAAAAGTCGAAATTTCGATTCCTGATCGCCAGGGGGTGATAAATTAATGTTGTGGGAGGAGCCTATTTTACTAAAATGGCTATAACTCGAGAAGGAAATTAGATATCTTCACCAAACTTGGTGCACATGTGTATGAGTTCAATCTGGGGTCACAGTAAAAAAATCGCGACGATTGATCACTAGGTGGCGCTATAACATGAAAAAAACATGAAAACGGCTATGACCACGTGACCGTTAGTCCGATTGACTTGAAAATTGGTATGCAGTGTCTTGGTCCAAGGTGCCATGTATGTCTATGAGGACATTGGCGTATCTCGAAAAACATGGCCGCCATCGACCAATGAAATTTGAGCACCTATTAGACAAGGTTAACGGAGGCCGATCGGAACGAAACTCGATGGGCATGTTCGACTCATGGCCCTAGAGGTCTGTAAGAGTTTTGAAAGAAATCGGCCACTAGTTGGCGCTAACGAGTTTTATGGCTCTGTAATCACGTGGTGTTACACTTATCGTCACAAAATGCATATCATCTGATAGATCTGCTCATGCTGAACAACTTTGCCTCAAGAACTAATGCTGTCAATTAAACCGGTTATTAAATATTCGTAATTATGTTATAAACCTACTTTTGCAAACTAGTCCTAGGTTTTTCGCCCGATCGAAACCAGACCAGTCTAGGACAATTCTCTGGACACTCTAGATGAATAATTATTAAAAAAAAGTTGAACTTTTGCATGTAGATGGCTGTAATAGGGTCATTTAGAAAATGGGCGTGGCAAAAAAACATTAAAAAGCCTATAAATCCTAAATGAAAACTCAGAACTTCACAAAAATTGGTGAGCATATGTGACATAACATCATTAACAAGCATGCCAATTTTCATGGAGATCGGACGATAGGTGGCGCTATAACTGCTAAAAAGCTTTAAAACCATATATTTCCTATGGTATTTCCTGTAAATGGTCTTTTTCATCTATTATGTCAGTAGTTACATTCTTGGTAAATAAAACTTAATCACTTTTGATGCTTTTGTGCTTAAAGGCCTTGACTGCTTGAACCCCGATAAATGCTGCTTGCAGCTTTAATTATTATTATTCTTCTGCCGTAAAACGCATCGTGCAGCCCAAACCGTAAGTGCTGGAGACTTGAAACTTTGCCAGATGGTAGTACAAAAATCGAGGAAAGGTTGACAAAGTATGACCCCGATTGGCCCATAGGTGGCGCTATAGCAAGCAAAAGTATGAAATCGCTAATAACTCCTAGACGGTTTGTCATAGACTCAAGTGTCTTATATCACTGTAATCCTTGGCTCAAGACGGACAAAACGTATATCTCCGATTTCATTTCCGCCTGGGAAAATTTTCCGCCATTTTGAATTTTGTCAAAAACCTACTTTTGCGAACTAGTCCTAGGTTTTTCGTCCGATCGGAACCAAACCAGTGCAGAAATGTTCTGTGGAGTCTGAATATCAAGAATTATCGAAAAAAAGTTGAAATTTCGATTCATGGTCGCTAAGGGACGCCAAAACGTATGTTGTGGGAGGAGCCTATTTTACTAAAACGACTATAACTCGAGAAGTAAATGAGGTATCTTCACCAAACTCGGTACAGATGTGTAAGAGTTCAATTTGAGGTCACAGTAAAAAAATCGCGACGATTGAACACTAGGTGGCGCTATAACTTGAAAAAAACATGAAAAGGGCTATAACCACCTGACCGTTAGTCCGATTGACTTGAAAATTGGTATGCAGTGTCTTGGTCCAAGGTGCTATGTATGTCTATGAGGACATTGGCGTATCTCAAAAAACATGGCCGCCATCGGCCAATGAAGTTTGAGCACCTATTAGACAAGGTAAACGGAGGCTGATCGGAACGAAACTCGATGGGCATGTTCGACTCATGGCCTAAGAGGTCTGTAAGAATTTTGAAAGAAATCGGCCACTAGTTGGCGCTAACGAGATTTTTTGTCCTGTAATCATGTGGTGTTGCACACATCCACAAAATATGCATATCATTTGATAGATCTCCTCATCCCAAACAACTTTGCCTCAAGAACCACTGCTGTCAATCAAACCGTTCATTAAATATTCGCGAACATGTTAAAAACCTACTTTTGCGAACTAGTCCTAGGTTTTTCGCCCGATCGGAACCAAACCAGTCTAGGACAATTCTCTGGACTCTCTAGATCAATAATTATCAAAAAAAAGTTGAACTTTTGCATTTGGATGGCTATAATAGGCTCATTTAATAAAGGGGTGTGGCAAAATACACTAAAAAGCCTATAAATCCTGAATAAAAACTCAGAACTTCACAAAAATTGGTGAGCATATGTGACATAACATCATTAAGAAGCATGCCTAATTTCATGGAGATCGGAAGATAGGTGGCGCTATAACTGTTAAAAAGC
Organism: Rutilus rutilus; assembly: GCF_951802725.1. Taxonomy (NCBI): domain Eukaryota; kingdom Metazoa; phylum Chordata; class Actinopteri; order Cypriniformes; family Leuciscidae; genus Rutilus; species Rutilus rutilus. The sequence goes on along the minus strand of NC_140213.1, from coordinate 20,985,716 downwards.
TTTAAAACCATATAATTCCTATGGTACATTGCCTGTATTGGCTGTAAATGGTCTTTTCCATCTATTATGTCAGTCGTTACATGCTTGCTAAATAAAACTTAATAACTTTTGATGCTTTTGTGCTTAAAGGCCTTAAAGGCCTTAATTGCTTGAACCCCGATAAATGCTGCTTGCAGCTTTAATTATTATTATTATTATTAGGGGTTCAAGCACGAAGTGCTGAAACCCTATTGTAATTGTACTGATTTTTATTAGGGGTTCAAGCACGAAGTGCTGAAACCCTATTGTTATTGTAAGGATTTTTAGGGGTTCAAGCATGAAATGCTGAAACCCTATTGTAATTGTAAGGATTTTTATTATTATTATTCTTCCCTAAAACGCATCGTGCAGCCAAAACCGTAAGGCCTAGAGACGTGATACTTGGTCAAATGGTAGTAGTATTGCTCGCTACTCAGATACACGGACTTAGCCAAATCGGCCCATAGGTGGCGCTACAGCGACCAAAAGCGCGAAACTGCTCATAACTCCTAGACTGTATGTCGTAGACTCAAGTGTCTTATATCCATGTAATCAAGACCTCATGGCAAACAAAATGTATATCTCCGATTTCATTTCCGGTATGCAAATTTTTCCGCAATTTTGAATTTTGTCAAAAACCTACTTTTGCGAACTAGTCCCTGGTTTTTTGTCCGATTGGAACCAAACCAGTGCAGAAATGTTCTCTGGAGTCTGGTTACCAATAATTATCGGAAAAAAATTGAAATTTCGATTCATGGTTTCTAGGGGGCGCTAATTGATTTTTGTGGAAAGAGCCTATTTTACTAAAACGGCTATAACTCGAGAAGTAAATTAGATATCTTCACCAAACTTGGTAAATATCTGTATGAGTTCAATTTGGGGTCACGGTAACAAAGTCGCGACGATTGAACACTAGGTGGCGCTATAACATGAAAAAAACATAAAACAGGCTATAACCACCTGACCGTTAGTCTGATTGACTTGAAAATTGGTATGCAGTGTCTTGGTCCAAGGTGTCATGTATGTCTATGAGGACATTGGCGTATCTCAAAAAACATGGCCGCCATCGGCCAATGAAGTTTGAGCACCTATTAGACAAGGTTAACGGAGGTCGATCGGAACGAAACTCGGTGGGCATGTTCGACTCATGGCCCTAGAGGTCTGTACGAATTTTAAAAGAAATCGGCCACTAGTTGGCGCTAACGAGTTTTATGGCTCTGTAATCACGTGGTGTTACACTTATTGTCACAAAATGCATACCATTTGATAGATCTCCTCTTGTTGAACAACTTTGCCTCAAGAACCATTGCTGTCAATTAAACCGTTCATTACATATTTGTAATTATGTTAAAAACCTACTTTTGCGAACTAGTCCTAGGTTTTTCGCCCGATCAGAACCAAACGAGTCTAGAACAATTCTATGGACTCTCTAGATCAATAATTATCAAAAAAAAGTTGAACTTTTGCATTTTTCGCACGGGTATATTGGGTCATAAAGAAAATGGGCGTGGCAAAATGCACTCAAAAGCCTATAAATCCTAAACGAAAACTCAGAACTTCACGAAAATTGGTGAGCATATGTGCCACAACATCATTAACAAGCATGCAAAATATCATGGAGATCGCGCTATAACTGTTAAAAAGCTTGCCTGTATTGGCTGTAAATGGACTTTTCCATCTATTATTTCAGTGGTTAAAAGCTTTCTAAATAAATCTTAATGTCTTAAATGCTTATGTGCTTAAAGGCCTTAAATGCTTGAACCCCGATAAATGCTGCTTGCAGCTTTAATTAGGGGTTCAAGCATGAAATGCTGAAACCCTATTGTAATTGTGCTGATTTTTATTATTATTATTATTCTGCCGTAAAACGCATCGTGCAGCCCAAACCGTAAGAGCTGGAACCTTGAAACTTTGCCAGATGGTAGTACAAAAATCGAGGAGAGGTTCAGAGAATATGACCCCAATTGGCCCATAGGTGGCGCTATAGCAACCAAAAGCGCGAAACTGCTCATAACTCCTAGACCGTATGACGTAGACTCAAGTGTCTTATATCACTGGAAAGCTGGAAACCTGATGGTCAAAACGTATATCTCCGATTTCATTTCCTGTATGCAAATTGTCCGCCATTTTGAATTTTGTTAAAAACCTACTTTTGCGAACTAGTCCTAGGTTTTTTGTCCAATTGGATCCAAACCAGTGCAGAAATGTTCTCTGGAGTCTGACTATCAATAATTATCGAAAAAAAGTCGAAATTTCGATTCCTGATCGCCAGGGGGTGATAAATTAATGTTATGGGAGGAGCCTATTTTACTAAAATGGCTATAACTCGAGAAGGAAATTAGATATCTTCACCAAACTTGGTGCACATGTGTATGAGTTCAATCTGGGGTCACAGTAAAAAAATCGCGACGATTGAACACTAGGTGGCGCTATAACATGAAAAAAACATGAAAACGGCTATGACCACGTGACCGTTAGTCCGATTGACTTGAAAATTGGTATGCAGTGTCTTGGTCCAAGGTGCCATGTATGTCTATGAGGACATTGGCGTATCTCGAAAAACATGGCCGCCATCGACCAATGAAATTTGAGCACCTATTAGACAAGGTTAACGGAGGCCGATCGGAACGAAACTCGATGGGCATGTTCGACTCATGGCCCTAGAGGTCTCTAAGAGTTTTGAAAGAAATCGGCCACTAGTTGGCGCTAACGAGTTTTATGGCTCTGTAATCACGTGGTGTTACACTTATCGTCACAAAATGCATATCATCTGATAGATCTGCTCATGCTGAACAACTTTGCCTCAAGAACTAATGCTGTCAATTAAACCGGTTATTAAATATTCGTAATTATGTTATAAACCTACTTTTGCAAACTAGTCCTAGGTTTTTCGCCCGATCGAAACCAGACCAGTCTAGGACAATTCTCTGGACACTCTAGATGAATAATTATCAAAAAAAAGTTGAACTTTTGCATGTAGATGGCTGTAATAGGGTCATTTAGAAAATGGGCGTGGCAAAAAAACATTAAAAAGCCTATAAATCCTAAATGAAAACTCAGAACTTCACAAAAATTGGTGAGCATATGTGACATAACATCATTAACAAGCATGCCAATTGTTATGGAGATCGGACGATAGGTGGCGCTATAACTGCTAAAAAGCTTTAAAACCATATATTTCCTATGGTATTTCCTGTAAATGGTCTTTTTCATCTATTATGTCAGTAGTTACATTCTTGGTAAATAAAACTTAATCACTTTTGATGCTTTTGTGCTTAAAGGCCTTAACTGCTTGAACCCCGATAAATGCTGCTTGCAGCTTTAATTATTAGGGGTTCAAGCACGAAGTGCTGAAACCCTATTGTAATTGTAAGGATTTTTAGGGGTTCAAGCACGAAGTGCTGAAACCCTATTGTAATTGTGCTGATTTTTATTAGGGGTTCAAGCACGAAGTGCTGAAACCCTATTGTAATTGTACTGATTTTTATTAGGGGTTCAAGCACGAAGTGCTGAAACCCTATTGTAATTGTGCTGATTTTTATTATTAGGGGTTCAAGCACGAAGTGCTGAAACCCTATTGTAATTGTACTGATTTTTATTATTATTATTATTATTATTATTCTTCCGCCGTAAAACGCATCGTGCAGACCAAACCGTAAGAGCTGGAACCTTGAAACTTTGCCAGATGGTAGTACAAAAATCGAGGAGAGGATCAGAGAATATGACCCCGATTGGCCCATAGGTGGCGCTATAGCAACCAAAAGCGCGAAACTGCTCATAACTCCTAGACCGTATGACGTAGACTCAAGTGTCTTATATCACTGGAAAGCTGGAAACCTGAAGGTCAAAACGTATATCTCCGATTTCATTTCCTGTATGCAAATTGTCCGCGATTTTGAATTTTGTTAAAAACCTACTTTTGCGAACTAGTCCTAGGTTTTTTGTCCAATTGGATCCAAACCAGTGCAGAAATGTTCTCTGGAGTCTGAATATCAATAATTATCGAAAAAAAGTCGAAATTTCGATTCCTGATTGCCAGGGGGTGATAAATTAATGTTGTGGGAGGAGCCTATTTTACTAAAATGGCTATAACTCGAGAAGGAAATTAGATATCTTCACCAAACTTGGTGCACATGTGTATGAGTTCAATCTGGGGTCACAGTAAAAAAATCGCGACGATTGAACACTAGGTGGCGCTATAACATGACAAAAACATGAAAACGGCTATGACCACGTGACCGTTAGTCCGATTGACTTGAAAATTGGTATGCAGTGTCTTGGTCCAAGGTGCCATGTATGTCTATGAGGACATTGGCGTATCTCGAAAAACATGGCCGCCATCGGCCAATGAAGTTTGAGCACCTATTAGACAAGGTTAACGGAGGCCAATCAGAACGAAACTCAGTGGGCATGTTCGGCTCAAGCCCCTAGAGGTCTGTAAGAATTTTTAAAGAAATCGGCCACTAGTTGGCGCTAACGAGTTTAATGGCTCTGTAATCACGTGGTGTTACACTTATTGTCACAAAATGCATATCATTTGATAGATCTGCTCATGCTGAACAACATTGCCTCAAGAACCATTGCTGTCAATCAAATCGTTCATTAATTATTCGCGAATATGTTAAAAACCTACTTTTGCGAACTAGTCCCTGGTTTTTCGCCCGATCGGAACCAGACCAGTCTAGGACAATTCTCTGGACTCTCCTGATCAATAATTATCGAAAAAAAGTTGAACTTTTGAATTTTTCGTATGGCTATAATTGGGTCATAAAGAAAATGGGCGTGGCAAAATGCACTCAAAAGCTTATAAATCCTAAACGAAAACTCAGAACTTCACGAAAATTGGTGAGCATATGTGCCATAATATTCTAAACAAGCATGCCAAATTTCATGTTGATCGGACCATAGGTGGCGCTATAACTGTTAAAAAGGTTTGAAAACCATATATTTCCTATGGTAAATTGCCTGTATTGGCTGTAAATGGACTTTTCCATCTATTATTTCAGTGGTTAAAAGCTTTCTAAATAAAACTTAATGTCTTAAATGCTTATGTGCTTAAAGGCCTTAAATGCTTGAACCCCGATAAATGCTGCTTGCAGCTTTAATTATTATTATTAGGGGTTCAAGCATGAAATGCTGAAACCCTATTGTAATTGTGCTGATTTTTATTATTAGGGGTTCAAGCATGAAATGCTGAAACCCTATTGTAATTGTGCTGATTTTTATTATTATTATTATTATTCTGCCGTAAAACGCATCGTGCAGCCTAAACCGTAAGTGCTAGAGACTTGAAACTTGGCCAGAAGGTAGTACAAAAATCGAGGAGAGGTTCAGAGAATATGAGCTAGATTGGCCAATAGGTGGCGCTACAGTGCAAAAAACAAAAAAATGGCATATTTTTGCTTAAATCTCATCAACCCTTTGTCACAGACTCAAGTGTCTTATATCTTTGGAATCCTTGGGTCAAGCCGAACAAAAAAGGCCTCAAGGATTTCATTTCCGGTATGCAAATTTTCCCGCCATTTTGGATTATGTCCAAAACCTACTTTTGCGAACTAGTCCCTGGTTTTTCGCCCGATCGGAACCAAACCAGTGCAGAAATATTCACAGGAGTCTGAAGATCAATAATTATCGAAAAAAATGTAAAATTTCGATCCACGGTTGCTAAGGGGTATCAAAACGTTCGCAGGAGGCGGAGCTAATTATACGAAAATGGCTATAACTCGTGAACGAAATGAGATATTTTCACCAAACTCGGTACACATATGTAAGAGCTCAAGTTGAGGTCACAGTAAAAAAATCGCGGTGATTGGCCTCATGGTGGCGCTATAACATGAAAAAAACATAAAACAGGCTATAACCACCTGACCGTTAGTCCGATTGACTTGAAAATTGGTATGCAGTGTCTTGGTCCAAGGTGCCATGTATGTGTATGAGGACATTGGCGTATCTCAAAAAACATGGCCGCCATCGGCCAATGAAGTTTGAGCACCTATTAGACAAGGTTAACGGAGGCCGATCGGAACGAAACTCAATGGGCATGTTCGGCTCATGGCCCTAGAGGTGTGTAAGAATTTTGAAAGAAATCGGCCACTAGTTGGCGCTAATGAGTTTTATGGCTCTGTAATCACGTGGTGTTACACTTATCATCACAAAATGCATATCATTTGATAGATCTGCTTATGCTGAACAACTTTGCCTCTAGAACCATTGCTGTCAATCAAACAGTTTATTAATTATTCACGAATATGTTAAAAACCTACTTTTGCGAACTAGTCCCTGGTTTTTTGCCCGATCGGAACCAAACGAGTCTAGGACAATTCTCTGGACTCTCCAGATCAATAATTATCAAAAAAAAAGTTGAACTTTTGCATTTGGATGGCTGTAATAGGGTCATTTATAAAATGGGCGTGTCAAAATACATTAAAAAGCCTATAAATCCTAAATAAAAACTCAGAACTTCACAAAAATTGGTCAGCATATGTGACATAACATCATTAACAAGCATGAAAAATTCTATGGAGATCGGACGATAGGTGGCGCTATAACTGTTAAAAAGCTTTAAAATCATATATTTCCTATGGTAAACTGCCTGTATTGGCTGTAAATGGTCTTTTCCATCTCTGATCATATAATTTTCATATCATAATGTTCAAAACTAGTGCAATACAATTCTCTGGACTCACTAGATCAATAATTGTCAGAAAAAGTTGAACTACTTCATTTGGATAGCTATAATAGGTTCACTTCAAAATCTGGCCTTTACCAAGTGTCCCCGAAAGCCTATATCTCTTTAATCAATGCTCAGACCTTCTTAAAAACAAGTCAGAACGTGTGAAATATCACCCTGAACAAGCATGAAAATTTTCAGACAGATCGGACAAAATTTGCCTCTATAACAGTTAACCCTCTAGCCGCCACAGTCGAGTTTACTCGACAAGATGCGGCACTGAATAAAACGGCCGATTTTGTCAAACAGGGTGTCAAATTTCGTTCGACCTCCCCTCCACTAGTTAGCATACATGTCATACTTCATCCCCGACTCAAAAAAATGTCATGTTTCTATACAAAATCTTCGAGCTAGAGCGCATTGAATCAGTGCGAACAAAAGCGGAGCTAGTGTGCGAGTGAGCCATTTTATCAGATCAATATTGTCAACGTCAGCGAGTATTTGCATTAGATTATTATTATTATTATCATCTAATGGCATCAATAAAGCTTACCCGCAATAAAGTGTTGGGTGTTCTATTCGCGGACCCTGATTCTGAAGGGGAATAACGTTATCTGCCTTCAGAAAATGACGGTGATTCTGAAAGTGAAAGTATAGCCCTACACCAAGCACAAACGGTGAATCATTTGCCCAATATATATGGTCCTTTGCCCAATGTCAGTGGTGGGAACAATGTTTCCCGGGGTCGGAGTGTTCATTGCGAAGTTAGCAGGCGTGTTAGTGTTGTGGGGAACGAGGCGGGAGATGTTTACCGCGCTCGCCATGGTGACCGCGTGCCTCTCCGCAATTGCGGCGACAGTATTGTGGTGGAGGCTTTGTCTAATGCCACTGGGTATGTTAGACGAGGTCGAAGTATTCATAGGACAGTTAGGGGGCAACGTGGGGAGTCGCAATGACAAAGACAGTGGTCCGAGCTGTGCACACTCGGCGCGCGCGAGACAGATCTGGCCGCGCCCGCGCTGCTCGTAGCAGGAGCAGAGGCGGTGTGACACGGAGCAGAGGGGCTAACGAGTCTATCGCAAGACCACACCATGAAACACTACAAGAAATGTCACCTGGATGGATAGGGAGTCATTATCTCTACAGCAAAAGCTCTGCAACATAAATTCTTTTTTTTTTTTTTTTGTCTGCCATTTATTAGTAATGATTTACACTGTTGATTTACTATCTATTTCCCTGACCATTTTAGTGTACAATATGTGTTCTTTTTTGTGTGTTCATGTCCTTATGATGTGTGCGTCTATGTCAGCTAAAACAACAACAACCAAAAAAAAAAAAACACACACAAAAAAAAAAAACTAACATTGTCTCTCGTCTTGTCTCGTCATCTCACTCATGATCTGTGGCATGCCATGGCGAGTGAGCTTTTGAACTAAACAGGTTTTGTCTACTTGTGTTTGTGTGTCATATGAATAATATGTGCACCATACATGGAATCAGAGTGCCTACTGTATGTAGTAAATGGAAAATCTCTACAGCAAAAGGCCAATCGCTACATGCATTCAGTTTGTTTCTATTATTAGTAATGATTTACACAGTTTGTTCACTACTTACTATTTACCTGAGCATTCAGTATTGTGCAATATAGCATACAGAAGGTGAGGGACATTTTTTGGGGAAAGAAGTGCTGCATTTTATCTTTTAAACATGTGACTTTTCATGAAAATTCTATAATCCAAGATGGCCGCCACTATATGACGTCATAATATGCAAATTAGATGGGAAAATGTAATTCCTACATAAACTTTGGGTCATCCTTAATATTTCTCTAATTTACAGAAAGTCTCTATCTTTTATCACTTTTAATATATAGCCTTTTGAAATTAAGATGTCAAAATCGAACGTTTTAGGAAAAAACCTCTGGCGCCTAAAGGGTTAAAAAGGTGAAAATGATATGAATTAATGGCATGTTAAGCCAATAAGTGGTATTTTACTGCCCCCTGCTGTTTAAAATAGTCATTTTCTCATATTGGTATTGGTATCAGCCATGGTAAATCATGATAAATGATGGTGTGTGTGTGTGTGTGTGTGTGTGTGTGTGTGTGTGTGTGGTACAAATATAACAAAGGTTTTATTTTCCAACATGAAAACAAACATAACAGAGTGCTAGTGCACAAACAATAACCGACAATGATAATGGATGAGAGGGGAACTTAAATACACAGATCAAGACAAGGACAACAGGTGACGGTTATGATGATGAGGAGCAGGTGATGATGAGGAGGGTGATGAGGAGCAGGTGCAGGTGATGACGACAGATGGTGAATGTGATGAAGTCAGAAGGTGAATGTGATGAAGGTGAATGTGACACCAATATCACTGAAACATGTGTGTGTGTGTGTGTGTGTGTGTGTGTGTGTGTGTGTGTGTGTGTGTGTGTGTGTGTGTGTGTGTTTGTGTAGCATTATTGTGTGTAGCATATGTAGCAAGTATGCATTATTGAGTTAACATGGAAACACTGGTTTGCTTTAGTGCAGAAAACTGGTCAAAATCATGAGGTTTAAAGTGAAAGTGAGCCAATAAGTGGTCTTCTACTGCCCTCTGCTGGCCATTCTACTTATTAATTAAATTTTTCCACATGTGCTTGCATTTATACTTGAATACACACTAAAAATCACTTATATAGCAATAACTATTATAACACAATCATATTTTGTCAGTGCTAATCACTTTATTTGCACTGACACTTCAAATAATTGCTAGTAATGTGGTAAATCATGGTAAATCATGGTTAACTATGCTGTGTGTGTGTGTGTGTGTGTGTGTGTGTGTGTGTGTGTGTGTGTGTGTGTGTGTGTGTGTGTGTGTGTGTGTAAGCATGCATTGAGTTAACATGGAAAAACTGGTTTGCTTTAGTGCAGAAAACTGGTTTAAAGTGAAAGTGAGCCAATAAGTGGTCTTCTAGTGCCCTCTGCTGGCCATTCTACTTAATAATGAAATATTTTACATGTGCTTTTGCATTCATACTTGGACACACACTAAAAATCACGTATATAACTAACTATTATAACACAATAATATTTTGTCAGTGTTCATCACCTCATTTGCACTGACACTTCACATAATTGCTAGTAATGTGGTTAATCATGCTAGAAACATTGTAAATCATAGTAAATAATACTGAAATGAGGTGTATCAAGGTAAATCATGCTAGAATCCTAATAAATCATTCTGGAACATGGTATATGATAGTAAATCATGCTAGAATCATATTAAATAATTCTAGAATGTGGCAAATCGTTGTGGGAGGAGCCTATTTTACTCAAATGGCTATAACTCAAGAAGTAAATGAGATATCTTCACCAAACTCAGTACACATGTGTATGGGTTCAATTTGAGGTCACAGTAAACAATTTTATGGAGATCGGACCATAGGTGGCGCTATAACTGTTAAAAAGCTTTAAAACCATATATATCCCATGGCAAATTGCCTGTATTGGCTGTAAATGGTCTTTTCCATCTATTATGTCAGTGGTTACATGCTTGCTAAATAAATCTTAATAACTTTTGATGCTTTTGTGCTTAAATGCCTTAAAGGCCTTAACTGCTTGAACCCCGATAAATGCTGCTTGCAGCTTTAATTATTATTAGGGGTTCAAGCATGAAATGCTGAAACCCTATTGTAATTGTGCTGATTTTTATTATTAGGGGTTCAAGCATGAAATGCTGAAACCCTATTGTAATTGTGCTGATTTTTATTATTATTATTATTATTATTCCGCCCTAAAACGCATCGTGCAGCCCAAACCGTAAGAGCTGGAGCTTTGAAACTTGGCCAAATGGTAGTCCTCAATTTGGGGAGAACCTATCAAAGTATGGCCCAGATTGGCCCATAGGTGGAACTATAATGACCACATTTACTAAATTGCTCATAACTCCTAGACAGTTGGTCCTAGAATCTCAATTTTAGCATCACTGTGATCCCTGGCTCCAGACGGACAAGATGGCTATCTCCAAATTCGCCTACGAGCAGAAAAAAAAATTTATATGGGCACTTTAGTCCAAAACCTACTTTGGCCAACTAGTCCCTGGTTTTTGGCCCAATCCAGACCAGACCAGTCTAGCACAGTTCTCTGGAGTCTCTAGATGAATAATTATCGAAAAAAAGTTGAACTTTTGCATTGGCCTGGCTGTAACAGGGTCATTTAGGAAAGGGGTGGGACAAAAAAAACACTCAAAAGCCTATACAACCTAAGGGAAAACCCCAAACTTCACAAAAATCGAGGAGCATATGTGTCAGAACATGGTGACGAAGCATGCCAAGTTTCGTGAAGATCGGACAATAGGTGGCGCTATAACTGTCCAAAACGTCTCTTCTTATTAGGGGTTCAAGCATGAAATGCTGAAACCCTATTGTAATTGTGCTGATTTTTAGGGGTTCAAGCACGAAGTGCTGAAACCCTATTGTAATTGTACTGATTTTTATTATTAGGGGTTCAAGCACGAAGTGCTGAAACCCTATTGTTATTGTAAGGATTTTTATTATTATTAGGGGTTCAAGCATGAAATGCTGAAACCCTATTGTAATTGTGCTGATTTTTATTATTATTATTATTATTCCGCCCTAAAACGCATCGTGCAGCCTAAACCGTAAGTGCTAGAGACTTGAAACTTGGCCAGAAGGTAGTACAAAAATCGAGGAGAGGTTCAGAGAATATGAGCTAGATTGGCCAATAGGTGGCGCTACAGTGCAAAAAACAAAAAAATTGCATATTTTTGCTTAAATCTCATCAACCCTTTGTCACAGACTCAAGTGTCTTATATCTTTGGAATCCTTGGGTCAAGCCGAACAAAAAAGGCCTCAAGGATTTCATTTCCGGTATGCAAATTTTTCCGCCATTTTGGATTTTGTCCAAAACCTACTTTTGCGAACTAGTCCCTGGTTTTTTGCCCGATCGGAACCAAACCAGTGCAGAAATATTCACAGGAGTCTGAACATCAATAATTATCGAAAAAAAGTTAAAATTTCGATCCACGGTTGCAAAGGGGCATCAAAACGTTCTCAGGAGGCGGAGCTAATTATACGAAAATGGCTATAACTCGTGAACGAAATGAGATATTTTCACCAAACTCGGTACACATATGTATTAGCTCAAGTTGAGGTCACAGTAAAAAAATCGCGGTGATTGGCCTCATGGTGGCGCTATAATATGAAAAAAACATAAAACAGGCTATAACCACCTGACCGTTAGTCCGATTGACTTGAAAATTGGTATGCAGTGTCTTGGTCCAAGGTGCCATGTATGTCTATGAGGACATTGGTGTATCTCAAAAAACATGGCCGCTATCGGCCAATGAAGTTTGAGCACCTATTAGACAAGGTTAACGGAGGCCGATCGGAACGAAACTCAGTGGGCATGTTCGGCTCAAGCCCCTAGAGGTCTGTAAGAATTTTGAAAGAAATCGGCCACTAGTTGGCGCTAACGAGTTTTATGGCTCTGTAATCACGTGGTGTTACACTTATCGTCACAAAATGCATATCATATGATAGATCTGCTCATGCTGAACAACTTTGCCTCTAGAACCATTGCTGTCAATCAAACAGTTCATTAAATATTCATGAATATGTTGAAAACCTACTTTTGCGAACTAGTCCTAGGTTTTTCGCCCGATCGGAACCAGACCAGTCTAGGACAATTCTCTGGACTCTCTAGATCAATAATTATCAAAAAAAAGTTGAACTTTTGCATTTGGATTGCTGTAATAGGGTAATTTATAAAATGGGCTTGGCAAAATGCAATCAAAAGCCTATAAATCCTAAACAAAAACTCAGAACTTCACAAAAATTGGTGAGCATATGTGACATACCATCTTTAACAAGCATACAAAATTTTATGGAGATCGGACAATAGTTGGCGCTATAACTGTTAAAAGGCTTTAAAAACATATATTTCCTATGGTAAACTGCCTGTATTGGCTATAAATGGTCTTTTCCATCTCTGATCATATAATTGTCATATCATAATGTTAAAAACTAGTGCAATACAATTCTCTGGACTCACTAGAACAATAATTGACAGAAAAAGTTGAACTACTTCATTTGGATAGCTATAATAGGTTCACTTCAAAATGTAGCCTTTACCAAGTGTCCCCGAAAGCCTATATCTCTTTAATGAATGTTCAAACCTTCTTAAAAACAAGTCAGAACATGTGAAATATCACTCTGAACATGCATGAAAATTTTCAGACAGATCAGACAAAATTTGCCTCTATAACAGTTAAAAAGGTGAAAAGGATATGGATATAATGGCATATTAAGCCAATAAGTGGTATTTTACTGCCCCCTGCTGTTTAAAATAGTCATTTTGTCATATTGTTCTATAATTTATATTTAGACTTTATAAAATCCCTATTTTAACATTTACAATTACATTTACTCAAAATCCATCTGTTAAAATATTAGTATTGACAGTTTGATCACATTATATATTTCAAATATCTGTATCTACAACATAATGTGTGTGTGTAGTCTTAGGTTTCTGAATAAATTCTGAATAATCTCTGCTTAATAGCTTACAAATACTTTGTGAAATGTTTATAGACCATTGAAATACATTTTCATAATGACATATCCCAATAGCATTGAAAAAAACAACAACATTTGTCTTTGTGTGTGTGTGTGTGTGTAAGCATGCATTATTGAGTTAACATGGAAAAACTGGTTTGATTTAGTGCAGAAAACTGGTAAAAATAATGACATTTAAAGTGAAACTGAGCCAATAAGTGGTCTTCTAGTGCCCTCTGCTGGCCATTCTACTTATGAAGTCTTTTCACATGTGCTTTGTGCAAATCACTTATATAACAATAACTATTATAACAAAATCATATTTTGACAGTGTTTATCACTTCATTTGCACTGACACTTCACATAATTGCTAGTAATGTGGTAAATCATGGTAAATCACGCTAGAAACATGGTAAATCATAGTAAATCATACTAGAATGTGGTGTATCAAGGTAAATCATGCTAGAATCCTGGTAAATCATTCTAGAACGTGATATATCATGGTATATCATGCTAGAACAGGGTAAATCATGGTAAACCATGGTAAATCATGATAAACTATGGTAAATCATGCTAGAATGTGGTATATCATGGTAAATTATGCTAGAACATGGTAAATCAAGGTAAACTAAAATAAATTCATGGTAAACTATGCTAGAACAGGGTAAATCATGGTAAACCATGGTAAATCAAGATAAACTATGGTAAATCATGCTAGAATGTGGTATATCATGGTAAATCATGCTAGAACATGGTAAATCAAGGTAAACAGATAAATTCATGGTAAACTATGTTAGAACAAGGTAAATCATGGTAAGCCATGGTAAATCATGATAAACTATGGTAAATCATGCTAGAATGTGGTATATCATGGTAAATCATGCTAGAACATGGTAAATCAAGATAAACTGAGATAAATTCATGGTAAATCATGGTAAACCATGGTATATCACAATATACTATGGTAAATCATGCTAGAATGTGGTATATCATGGTAAATGATGCTAGAACATGGTCTTTTCCATCTATGATGTCAATGGTTACATGCTTCCTAAATAAAACTTTATAACTTTTGATGCTTTTGTGCTTAAAGTCCTTAACGGCCTTAACTGCTTGAACCCCGATAAATGCTGCTTGCAGCTTTAATTATTATTATTATTCTGCCGTAAAACGCATCGTGCAGCCTAAACCGTAAGTGCTAGAGACTTGAAACTTGGCCAGAAGGTAGTACAAAAATCGAGGAGAGGTTCAGAGAATATGAGCTAGATTGGCCAATAGGTGGCGCTACAGTGCAAAAAACAAAAAAATTGCATATTTTTGCTTAAATCTCATCAACCCTTTGTCACAGACTCAAGTGTCTTATATCTTTGGAATCCTTGGGTCAAGCCGAACAAAAAAGGCCTCAAGGATTTCATTTCCGGTATGCAAATTTTCCCGCCATTTTGGATTTTGTCCAAAACCTACTTTTGCGAACTAGTCCCTGGTTTTTCGCCCGATCGGAACCAAACCAGTGCAGAAATATTCACAGGAGTCTGAATATCAATAATTATCGAAAAAAATGTAAAATTTCGATCCACGGTTGCTAAAGGGTATCAAAACGTTCGCAGGAGGCGGAGCTAATTATACAAAAATGGCTATAACTCGTGAACGAAATGAGATATTTTCACCAAACTCGGTACACATATGTAAGAGCTCAAGTTGAGGTCACAGTAAAAAAATCGCGGTGATTGGCCTCATGGTGGCGCTATAATATGAAAAAAACATAAAACAGGCTGTAACCACCTGACCGTTAGTCCGATTGACTTGAAAATTGGTATGCAGTGTCTTGGTCCAAGGTGCCATGTATGTCTATGAGGACATTGGTGTATCTCAAAAAACATGGCCGCTATCGGCCAATGAAGTTTGAGCACCTATTAGACAAGGTTAACGGAGGCCGATCAGAACGAAACTCAGTGGGCCTGTTCGGCTCAAGCCCCTAGAGGTCTGTAAGAACTTTGAAAGAAATCGGCCACTAGTTGGCGCTAACGAGTTTTATGGCTCTGTAATCACGTGGTGTTACACTTATCGTCACAAAATGCATATCATATGATAGATCTGCTCATGCTGAACGACTTTGCCTCTAGAACCATTGCTGTCAATCAAACAGTTCATTAAATATTCATGAATATGTTAAAAACCTACTTTTGCGAACTAGTCCCTGGTTTTTCGCCCGATCGGAACCAGACCAGTCTAGGACAATTCTCTGGACTCTCTAGATAAATAATTATCGAAAAAAAGTTGAACTTTTGCATTTGCCTGGCTGTAACAGGGTAATTTACAAAAGGGGCTTGGCAAAATACACTAAAATGCCTATAAATCATAAATGAAAACTCAGAACTTCACAAAAATTGGTGAGCATATGTGACATAACATCATTAACAAGCATGCCAAATTTTATGGAGATCGGACCAAAGGTGGCGCTATAACTGTTAAAAAGCTTTAAAACCATATATTTCCCATGGTAAACTGCCTGTATTGGCTGTAAATGGTCTTTTCCGTCTATTATGTCAATTGTTAAATGCCTGCTAAATAAAACTTAATGTCTTTTGATGCTTGTGTGCTTAAAGGCCTTAACTGCTTGAACCCCGATAAATGCTGCTTGCAGCTTTAATTATTATTATTTTTCTTCTGCCGTAAAACGCATCGTGCAGCCCAAACCGTAAGAGCTGGAACCTTGAAACTTTGCCAGATGGTAGTACAAAAATCGAGGAGAGGTTATCAAATTATGACCCCGATTGGCCCATAGGTGGCGCTATAGCAACCAAAAGCGCGAAACTGCTCATAACTCCTAGACCGTAAGTCATAGACTCAAGTGTCTTATATCAAAGGAAAGCTGGACGCCTGACGAACAAAACGTATATCTCCGATTTTATTTCCGCCATGATAGATTTTCCGCCATTTTGAATTTTGTCGAAAACCTACTTTTGCGAACTAGTCCCTGGTTTTTCGCCCGATCGGAACCAAACCAGTGCAGAATTGTTCTGTGGAGTCTGAAGATCAATAATTATCGAAAAAAAGTTGAAATTTCGATTCACGGTCGCTAGGGGGTGCAAAATTATCGTTGTGGGAGGAGCCTATTTTACTAAAATGGCTATAACTCAAGAAGTAATTCAGTAAACTTCACCAAACTTGCTAAACGTGTGTAAGAGGTCAATCTGAGGTCACAGTAAAAAAATTGCGTCAATTGGCCACATGGTGGCGCTATAAAACAAAAAAAACGTATAGACACCTGACCGTTAGTCCGATTGACTTGAAATTTGGTATGCAGTGTCTTGGCCCAAGGGGCCATGTATGTCTAAAAGGATATTGGCGTATCTCGAAAAACATGGCCGCCATTGGCCAATGAGTTTTGAGCACCTATTAAACAAGGTTAACGAAGTCCGATCGGAACGAAACTCGGTGGGCATGTTCGGCTCAAGCCCCTAAAGGTCTGTAAGAATTTTGAAAGAAATCGGCCACTAGTTGGCGCTAACGAGTTTTAAGGCTCTGTAATCACGTGGTGTAACAAATTTCGTCACAAAAGGCATATCATTTGATAGATCTGCTCATGCTGAACAACTTTGCCTCAAGAACCAATGCTGTCAATCAAACCGTTCATTAAATACTCGCGAATATGTTAAAAACCTACTTTTGCGAACTAGTCCCTGGTTTTTCGCCCAATCGGAACCAGACTAATCTAGGACAATTCTCTGGACTCTCTAGATAAATAATTATCGAAAAAAAAGTAGAACTTTTGCATTTGATTGGCTATAACAGGGTAATTTACAAAACGGGCGTGGCAAAATACACTCAAAAGCCTATAAATCCTAAAGGAATACTCAAAACTTCACGAAAATTGGGGGGCATATGTGGCATAACATGGTGAAGGAGCATGCAAAGTTTTATGAAGATCGGACGATAGGTGGCGCTATAACTGTTAAAAAGCTTTGAAAACCATATATTTCCTACGGTAAATTGCCTGTTTTGGCTGTAAATGGTCTTTTCCATCTATTATTTCAGTGGTTAAAAGCTTTCCAAATAAAACTTAATGTCTTAAATGCTTATGTGCTTAAAGGCCTTAAATGCTTGAACCCCGATAAATGCTGCTTGCAGCTTTAATTATTATTATTATTCTGCCGTAAAACGCATCGTGCAGCCTAAACCGTAAGTGCTAGAGACTTGAAACTTGGCCAGAAGGTAGTACAAAAATCGAGGAGAGGTTCAGAGAATATGAGCTAGATTGGCCAATAGGTGGCGCTACAGTGCAAAAAACAAAAAAATTGCATATTTTTGCTTAAATCTCATCAACCCTTTGTCACAGACTCAAGTGTCTTATATCTTTGGAATCCTTGGGTCAAGCCGAACAAAAAAGGCCTCAAGGATTTCATTTCCGGTATGCAAATTTTCCCGCCATTTTGGATTTTGTCCAAAACCTACTTTTGCGAACTAGTCCCTGGTTTTTCGCCCGATCGGAACCAAACCAGTGCAGAAATATTCACAGGAGTCTGAATATCAATAATTATCGAAAAAAATGTAAAATTTCGATCCACGGTTGCTAAAGGGTATCAAAACGTTCGCAGGAGGCGGAGCTAATTATACAAAAATGGCTATAACTCGTGAACGAAATGAGATATTTTCACCAAACTCGGTACACATATGTAAGAGCTCAAGTTGAGGTCACAGTAAAAAAATCGCGGTGATTGGCCTCATGGTGGCGCTATAATATGAAAAAAACATAAAACAGGCTGTAACCACCTGACCGTTAGTCCGATTGACTTGAAAATTGGTATGCAGTGTCTTGGTCCAAGGTGCCATGTATGTCTATGAGGACATTGGTGTATCTCAAAAAACATGGCCGCTATCGGCCAATGAAGTTTGAGCACCTATTAGACAAGGTTAACGGAGGCCGATCAGAACGAAACTCAGTGGGCCTGTTCGGCTCAAGCCCCTAGAGGTCTGTAAGAACTTTGAAAGAAATCGGCCACTAGTTGGCGCTAACGAGTTTTATGGCTCTGTAATCACGTGGTGTTACACTTATCGTCACAAAATGCATATCATATGATAGATCTGCTCATGCTGAACGACTTTGCCTCTAGAACCATTGCTGTCAATCAAACAGTTCATTAAATATTCATGAATATGTTAAAAACCTACTTTTGCGAACTAGTCCCTGGTTTTTCGCCCGATCGGAACCAGACCAGTCTAGGACAATTCTCTGGACTCTCTAGATAAATAATTATCGAAAAAAAGTTGAACTTTTGCATTTGCCTGGCTGTAACAGGGTAATTTACAAAAGGGGCTTGGCAAAATACACTAAAATGCCTATAAATCATAAATGAAAACTCAGAACTTCACAAAAATTGGTGAGCATATGTGACATAACATCATTAACAAGCATGCCAAATTTTATGGAGATCGGACCAAAGGTGGCGCTATAACTGTTAAAAAGCTTTAAAACCATATATTTCCCATGGTAAACTGCCTGTATTGGCTGTAAATGGTCTTTTCCGTCTATTATGTCAATTGTTAAATGCCTGCTAAATAAAACTTAATGTCTTTTGATGCTTGTGTGCTTAAAGGCCTTAACTGCTTGAACCCCGATAAATGCTGCTTGCAGCTTTAATTATTATTATTATTCCGCCGTAAAACGCATCGTGCAGCCCAAACCGTAAGAGCTGGAACTTTGAAACTTTGACAGATGGTAGTACAAAAATCGAGGAAAGGTTCAGAGATTATGACCCCGATTGGCCCATAGGTGGCGCTATAACAACCAAAAGCGCGAAACTGCTCATAACTCCTAGACCGTATGTCGTAGACTCAAGTGTCTTATATCATTGGAAAGCTAGACGCCTGACGAACAAAACGTATATCTCCGATTTCATTTCCGCCATGATAGATTTTCCGCCATTTTGAATTTTGTCAAAAACCTACTTTTGCGAACTAGTCCCTGGTTTTTTGCCCGATTGGAACCAAACTAGTGCAGAAATGTTCTCTGGAGACTGAATATCAATAATTATCGAAAAAAAGTGGAAATTTCGATTCACGGTCGCTAAGGGGCGCCAAAACGTACGTTGTGGGAGGGGCCTATTTTACTAAAATGGCTATAACTCCCGATGTAAATGAGGTATCTTCACCAAGCTTGGTACACATGTGTATGAGTTTAATTTGGGGTCACAGTAAAAAAATCGCGACGATTGGCCTCATGGTGGCGCTATAAATTGAAAAAAACATAAAACAGGCTATAACCACCTGACCGTTAGTCCGATTGACTTGAAAATTGGTATGCAGTGTCTTGGTCCAAGGTGCCATGTATGTGTATGAGGACATTGGCGTATCTCAAAAAACATGGCCGCCATCGGCCAACGAAGTTTGAGCACCTATTAGACAAGGTTAACGGAGGCCGATCGGAACGAAACTCGATGAGCATGTTCGACTCATGGCCCTAAAGGTCTGTAAGAATTTTGAAAGAAATCGGCCACTAGTTGGCGCTAACGAGTTTTATGGCTCTGTAATCACGTGGTGTTACACTTATCGTCACAAAATGCATATCATTTGATAGATCTGCTCATCCTGAACAACTTTGCCTCTAGAACCATTGCTGTCAATCAAACCGTTCATTAAATATTCATGAATATGTTAAAAACCTACTTTTGCGAACTAGTCCCTGGTTTTTCGCCCGATCGGAACCACACCAGTCTAGGACAATTCTCTGGACTCTCTAGATCAATAATTATCAAAAAAAAGTTTAACTTTTGCATGAGTATGGCTGTAATAGGGTCATTTAGAAAAGGGGCGTGGTAAAATGCACTCAAAAGCCTATAAATCCTAAACGAAAACTCAGAACTTCACAAAAATTGATGAGCATATGTGTCATAACCTGCTAAAGAAGCATGGGAAATTTTATGGAGATCGGACCATAGTTGGCGCTATAACTGTTAAAACGCTTTAAAACCATATATTTCCTATGGTAAATTGCCTGTATTTGCTGTAAATGGTGTCTTCTATCATCATATAATGTTCATATCATAATGTTCAAAACCAGTGCAGCACAATTCTCTGAACTCTCTAGATCAATAATTATCAGAAAAAAAGTTTAACTTCTTCAAAAGGTGATTTTATATGAATATAATGACATATTAAGCCAATAAGTGGTATTTTACTGCCCCCTGCTGTCATTTCATCATACTACTCCCTAATATTGTTATAAAATTCATATTTAGACTTTATAAAATCATTATTTTAACATTTACAATCACATTTTGTCAAAACTCATCTATTGAGTATTACTATTGACAATTGTGTTACACTGAGATATGGAAATGGACGAAAGTAAATGAATGAAATGAAACGAAAGTATAACGGCATTTAAGCCACGCCCCCGAATACAAATTCATTCATAACTCGAAAACGGAAAGTCGTTGCGCGCTCAAATTTTGATGGTGAGGACATCTCCGGGCTCTTGATCGAAACGTGTCGTCGCGGGCCTCGGGAGCGCGCCCCCCGCGCATCGCCAGTCCACGGGACCCCCGATTTTGAACGACCATTACTCCCGACCCAGACCACCCCGAACATTGTGTGAGAGCTCGTTGGAAAGGTCCCGTCTTTGGCTAGCTTCGATTCAAATGTGGTGTTATTTGCCCTGGGCATTCCAGAGATAATAGCCCGAACAGATATGCCTTATAACAGCCATAACTCCCAGCCCCAATCGCCCAAAAACACCTTGATGGTCTCATTCAACAGGGCTCCTCAAGCACTATCTATGCTCTGAGTTTCAGAATTTTTCGCCTTTTGGTTCCTGAGATATAAGTAAAAAAACAAATTCCCATTCATTCATTCAAACACTTCAACTGTAAAATGTAAGCTATGATACCACTGTTGTCCACTAGAGGGAGCAGCAGGATTACGCATGATCTTTTAATTCGCTTTCAGTATTGGGAAATAAACAAATGCTTTAAGAAGCAATCTTTTTTATTATGATTTTTTTTTTTTTATGATATTTGTATATATTTTATTTTTTTATTATGATTATGAACGGTTTGATTGACATTAGTGATTCTTGAGGCAAAGTTGTTCAAGATGAGGAGATGAAGATATTTTCACAATATCACATCCTAAAAACATTGAAAACATATTTGTCTTTGTGTGTGTGTGTGTGGATGTGTTTGTGTTTGTGTGTGTGTCTGTGTGTGTAAGCATGCTTAATGGAAAGAACATGGAGAAACTGCTTTGTTTTACTGGTGGATAAAAAAGTCTTTCAAATGAAAGTGAGTCAATTAGTGGTCTTCTACTATGGAAGCAGGACATTCTACGTAATAAAATATTTTCATCTGTGCTTTTGCATTAGTTTTTGGACTATATAAAATTACTTGCATGAAAATCACCTATTATAACACAGTCATGTTTTGTCAAAGTTTATCACTTCATTTGTACTGAGTTCTCAGTTTGAACAATTCTGCCTCTCAGTGATTAATTTGAAATCTGAAAATGGTGTTATACAGAAGAGATTTGCAATTATCATTTTGTTACCTATCTTTTATTTTAAATATCTACATCTACAACAAAATGTGTGTGCATGTGTGTGTTCAAGCATGGTTAGTATATTAAGTATTATTGTTTAAGTATTATTGTTTTCATTTACATTTTAACCACCAGAAGAAGAACACTCATTGGTTCATTCTGCTCACTAAAATATTATTTTTCATTTTTTTTCCATTTGAAATATTGTTTAAACTTAATAAAATCATTAAAATAACATTTCAAATCATATTTTGTCTGTTTATAAATCCCACAGACTCACATTGGCTGCAATACTAATGTTTTTGTAAAACACAGACCTGATAGTCTAATCTGTGTGTATTGTGCATATATTATTGATATTATTACTATTGCAAATCATGTTATTGTAACTCATATCTTAATAGAATATTATTTGTAATTTTAATTCTTTATTTCTTAATTGTTTTTTTTATGATTACTACAGATATTATCACCAAAGATATCAACTACACCTTCACTTTTAGTATTGACACGCTGCACACACAGCACAATCACACACTCACTAATGCATTCAAATAAATGTAATCTTACTGTGCTACTTTATTTGTACATGATTAGAATGAACAGAAATCTAAGAATATTTTTCTTCTTTTGTTAAAGCCATTTCAGACTCCAAGTAAGCGTTATATTACTAATCATCTATTTTAAAGGTGCCATACAATTGAAAACTGTATTTATCTTGGCATAGTTGAATGATAAGAGTTCTGGACATGGAACTGACATACCGTGAGCCTCAAACACCATTGTTTCCTCCTTCATGTGTAAATCTCCTGTTTGCAAAAGACCGCTGAAAAATGAGTGAATCCCAGCATAACACCGACTGTGACGTTGGAGTCAGGATCATTAATATTTATACCCCCCAAATTTGCATTTTCCAGTCCATGTTCTAGGCCAGGCAGTGTTAATGTGGACCTGCACAGCCGAATCATCAGAAGATCTGCAGGTATTGTGAAGAAGCAAGCAAGGACAATAGTGAAAATGGCAGATCATGGATATAAATGTTATATCTGAGGCTGTGCTGCGGATTTGAGAACTTTTCATTCCCTTCCCACAAAAGAGAACTGTCAACAGGCATGGTTGATGTTTACAACAGGATACCTCACCATTTTAATTCAAAGCTGTTAGTTTGCTCTTAACGGAGGCTGATCAGAACGAAACTAGGTGGGCATGTTCGACTCGTGGCCCTAGAGGTCTGTAAGAATTTTGAAAAATCAGCCACTAGTTGACGCTAACAGGTTTTACGGCTATGTAATCACGTGATGCATATCATTTGATAGATCTCCTCATACTGAACAACTTTGCCTCAAGAACTACTGCTGTCAATCAATTTGTTCATTAAATACTTGCGATTATGTTAAAAACCTACTTTTGCGAACTAGTCCTAGGTTTTTCGCCCGATCAGAAATATACCAGTGCAGTACAATTCTCTGGAAGCTCTAGATTATTAATTATATAAAAAACTTTAACTTTACCCATTGGGTAGCCATAACAGGATCATTTAGAAAATGGGTATGGCAAAAAACACTCAAAAGCCTGTAAATCCTAAACAAAAACTCACTAAACTGCCTTATGTGCTTAAAGACCCTAAATGCTTGAACCCCGCTAAATGCTGCTTGCAGCTTTAATTAGGGGTTCAAGCACGAAGTGCTGAAACCCTATTGTAATTGTAAGGATTTTTATTATTATTATTTTTCTTCTGCCGTAAAACGCATCGTGCAGCCCAAACCGTAAGTGCTAGAGACTTGAAACTTTGCCATATGGTAGTACAAAAATCGAGGAGAGGTTATCAAAATATGAGCCAGATTGGCCAATAGGTGGCGCTACAGTGCAAAAACCAAAAAAATGCCATATTTTTGCTTAAATCTCACCAACCCTTTGTCACAGACTCAAGTGTCTTATATCATTGGAATCCTTGGCTCAAGCCGAACAAAAAAGGCCTCAAGGATTTCCTTTCCGGTATGCAAATTTTCCGCCATTTTGGATTTTGTCCAAAACCTACTTTTGCGAACTAGTCCTAGGTTTTTTGTCCGATCGGAACCAAACAAGTGCAGAAATGTTCTCTGGAGTCTGAATATCAATAATTATTAAAAAAAAGTTTAAATTTTGATTCACGGTCGCTAAGGGGCGCCAAAACGTTCAAAGGAGGCGGAGCTAGTTTTA
Source organism: Rutilus rutilus (assembly GCF_951802725.1). NCBI lineage: Eukaryota > Metazoa > Chordata > Actinopteri > Cypriniformes > Leuciscidae > Rutilus > Rutilus rutilus. Next base: position 20,961,729 of record NC_140213.1, on the reverse strand, counting down.
CTAAAATGGCTATAACTCCAGAAGTAAATGAGTTATCTTCACCAAACTTGGTACACATGTGTAAGAGGTCAATCTAAAGTCACAGTAAAGAAATCGCGGTGATTAGCCACATGGTGGCGCTATAACATTAAAAAAACATAAAACAGGCTATAACCACCTGACCGTTTGTCCGATTGACTTGAAAATTGGTATGCAGTGTCTTGGCCCAAGGTGTCATGTATGTCTATGAGGACATTGGCGTATCTCGAAAAACATGGCCGCCATCGGCCAATGAAGTTTGAGCACCTATTAGACAAGGTTAACGGAGGCCGATCGGAACGAAACTCGATGGGCATGTTCAACTCATAGCCCTAGAGGTCTGTAAGAATTTTGAAAGAAATCGGCCACTAGTTGGCGCTAACGAGTTTTACGGCTCTGTAATCACGTGGTGTTACACTTATTGTCACAAAATGCATATCATTTGATAGATCTGCTCATGCTGAACAACATTGCCTCAAGAACCATAGCTGTCAATCAAATCGTTCATTAATTATTCGCGAATATGTTAAAAACCTACTTTTGCGAACTAGTCCCTGGTTTTTCGCCCGATCGGAACCAGACCAGTCTAGGACAATTCTCTGGACTCTCTAGATCAATAATTATCGAAAAAAAGTTGAACTTTTGAATTTTTCGTATGGCTATAATTGGGTCATAAAGAAAATGGGCGTGGCAAAATGCACTCAAAAGCTTATAAATCCTAAACGAAAACTCAGAACTTCACGAAAATTGGTGAGCATATGTGCCATAATATTCTAAACAAGCATGCCAAATTTCATGTTGATCGGACCATAGGTGGCGCTATAACTGTTAAAAAGGTTTGAAAACCATATATTTCCTATGGTAAATTGCCTGTATTGGCTGTAAATGGACTTTTCCATCTATTATTTCAGTGGTTAAAAGCTTTCTAAATAAAACTTAATGTCTTAAATGCTTATGTGCTTAAAGGCCTTAAATGCTTGAACCCCGATAAATGCTGCTTGCAGCTTTAATTATTATTATTATTATTATTATTATTATTATTATTATTATTATTATTATTATTCCGCCGTAAAACGCATCGTGCAGCCCAAACCGTAAGAGCTGGAACTTTGAAACTTTGACAGATGGTAGTACAAAAATCGAGGAAAGGTTCAGAGATTATGACCCTGATTGGCCCATAGGTGGCGCTATAACAACCAAAAGCGCGAAACTGCTCATAACTCCTAGACCGTTTGTCGTAGACTCAAGTGTCTTATATCATTGGAAAGCTGGACGCCTGACGAACAAAACGTATATCTCCGATTTCATTTCCGCCATGATAGATTTTCCGCCATTTTGAATTTTGTCAAAAATCTACTTTTGCGAACTAGTCCCTGGTTTTTTGCCCGATTGGAACCAAACTAGTGCAGAAATGTTCTCTGGAGACTGAATATCAATAATTATCGAAAAAAAGTGGAAATTTCGATTCACGGTCGCTAAGGGGCGCCAAAACGTACGTTGTGGGAGGGGCCTATTTTACTAAAATGGCTATAACTCCCGATGTAAATGAGGTATCTTCACCAAACTTGGTACACATGTGTATGAGCTTACTCTGGGGTCACAGTAAAAAAATCGCGACGATTGGCCTCATGGTGGCGCTATAAAATGAAAAAAACATAAAACAGGCTATAACCACCTGACCGTTAGTCCGATTGACTTGAAAATTGGTATGCAGTGTCTTGGTCCAAGGTGCCATGTATGTGTATGAGGACATTGGCGTATCTCAAAAAACATGGCCGCCATCGGCCAACGAAGTTTGAGCACCTATTAGACAAGGTTAACGGAGGCCGATCGGAACGAAACTCAATGGGCATGTTCGGCTCATGGCCCTAAAGGTCTGTAAGAATTTTGAAAGAAATCGGCCACTAGTTGGCGCTAACGAGTTTTACGGCTCTGTAATCACGTGGTGTTACAAATATCCACACAATATGCATATCATTTGATAGATCTCCTCATCCTGAACAACTTTGCCTCAAGAACCATTGCTGTCAATCAAACTGTTCATTAATTATTCATTAATATGTTAAAAACCTACTTTTGCGAACTAGTCCTAGGTTTTTTGCCCGATCGGAACCAGACCAGTCTAGGACAATTCTCTGGACTCTCTAGATCAATAATTATCGAAAAAAAGTTGAACTTTTGCATTTGGATGGCTGTAATAGGGTAATTTATAAAATGGGCGTGTCAAAATACATTAAAAAGCCTATAAATCCTAAATAAAAACTCAGAACTTCACAAAAATTGGTCAGCATATGTGACATAACATCATTAACAAGCATGAAAATTTCTATGGAGATCGGACGATAGGTGGCGCTATAACTGTTAAAAAGCTTTAAAATCATATATTATATGGTAAATTGCCCGTATTGGCTGTAAATGGTATTTTCATATAATCATATAATGTTCATATAATAATGTTCAAAACCAGTGCAGTGCAATTCTCTGGACTCTCTAGATCAATAATTATCAGAAAAAGTATAACTTCTTCATTTGGATGGCTATAATAGTGTCACTTCAATATGTAGCCTTGACCAAGTGTCTCCAAAAGCCTATATCTCTTTAATAAAAACAAGTCAGAACATGTGACTCTTAAGAAGTATGAAAAATTTCAGACAGATCGGACAAAATTTGCCTCTATAACAGTTAAAAATGTAAAAAAATATATAACATGGCATATTAAGCCAATAAGTGGTATTGTACTGCCCCCTGCTGTCATTTCATCATACTACTCCCTAATATTGCTATATAATTCATATTTAGACTTTATAAAATCATTATTTTAACATTTACAATCACATTTTGTCAAAACTCATCTATTGAAGTATTACTATTGACAATTGTGTCACATTAATGAATGGAATCCAGAAACGAAAGTAAAAACGGAGGCCGCCATTTAGGCCACGCCCCCCCAGTACAAATTCACTCATAACTCGAAAACGGAAAGTCGCTGCGCGCTCAAATTTTGATGGTAAGGACGTCTCCGGGCTCTTGATCGAAACGTATGGTCGCGGGCCTCGGGAGCGCCCCCCCCCCGCGGATCGTTAGTCCGCGGGACCCCGACTTTGAACGCCCGTAACTCCCGACCCAGACCACCCCGAACCTTGTGTGAGAGCTCGTTGGAAAGGGCGCGTCCTTGGCTAGCATCGATTCAAATGTGGTGTAATTTGCCCTGGGCATTCCAGAGATAAAAGCCCCAAAATAATATGCCTCATAACTCCCGGGCCCAATCGCCCAAAAACACTGCGATGGTCTCATTCAACAGGACTCCTCAAGCACTATCTATGCTCTGAGTTTCAGAATTTTTCGCCTTCTGGTTCCCGAGATATAAGTGAAAAACCAAATTCCCATTCATTCATTCAAACACTTCAACTGTAAGATGGAGACTGTAATTCCACTGTTGTCCACTAGAGGGAGCAGCAGGATTACGCATGATCTTTTAATTCGCTTTCAGTATTGGGAAATAAACAAATGCTTTAAGAAGCAATCTTTTTTTATGATGTTTTTTTATTTTATTATGATATTTGTATATATATATATATATATATTTTTTATTATGATTATGAACGGTTTGATTGACATTAGTAATTCTTGAGTCAAAGTTGTTCAGGATGAGGAGATGAAGATATTTTCACAATATCACATCCTAAAAACATTGAAAACATTTGTCTTTGTGTGTGTGGATGTGTTTGTGTCTGTGTGTGTGTCTGTGTGTGTAAGCATGCTTAATGGAAAGAACATGGAGAAACTGCTTTGTTTTACTGGTGGATAAAAAAGTCTTTCAAATGAAAGTGAGTCAATTAGTGGTCTTCTACTGCCCTCTGCAGGACATTCTACTTAATAAAATATTTTCATCTGTGCTTTTGCATTAAGTTTTGGACTATATAAAATTACTTGCATGAAAATCACCTATTATAACACAATCATGTTTTGTCAAAGTTTATCACTTCATTTGTACTGAGCTCTCAGTTTGAACAATTCTGCCTCTCAGTGATTAATTTGAAATCTGAAAATGGTGTTATACAGAGGAGATTTGCAATTATCATTTTGTTACCTATCTTTTATTTTAAATATCTACATCTACAACAAAATGTGTGCATGTGTGTGTTCAAGCATGGTTAGTGTATTAAGTATTATTGTTTAAGTATTATTGTTTTCATTTACATTTTAACCACCAGAAGAAGAACACTCATTGGTTCATTCTACCCACTAAAATATTATTTTTCATTTTTTTTCCCATTTGAAATATTGTTTAAACTTAATAAAATCATTAAAATAACATTTCAAATCATATTTTGTCTGTTTATAAATCCCACAGACTCACATTGGCTGCAATACTAATGTTTTTGTAAAACACAGACCTGATAGTCTAAACTGTGTGTATTGTGCATATATTATTGATATTATTACTATTACAAATCATGTTATTGTAACTCATATCTTAATAGAATATTATTTGTAATTTTAATTCTTTATTTCTTAATTGTTTTTGTTTTTTATGATTACAGATATTATCACCAAAGATATCAACTACACCTTCACTTTTAGTATTGATAAGCTGCACACACAGCACAATCACACACTCACTAATGCATTCAAATAAATGTAATCTTACTGTGCTACTTTATTTGTACATGATTAGAATGAACAGAAATCTAAGAATATTTTTCTTCTTTTGTTAAAGCCATTTCAGACTGCAAGTAAGCATTACATTACTAATCATCTATTTTAAAGGTGCCATACAATTGAAAACTGTATTTATCTTGGCATAGTTGAATGATAAGAGTTCTGGACATGGAACTGACATACCGTGAGCCTCAAACACCATTGTTTTCTCCTTCATGTGTAAATCTCCTGTTTGCAAAAGACCGCTGAAAAATGAGTGAATCCCAGCATAACACTGACTGTGACGTTGGAGTCATATATGTCAGTGGTTAAATGCTTGCTAAATAAAACTTAATAACTTTTGATGCTTTTGTGCTTAAAGGTCTTAAAGGCCTTAACTGCTTGAACCCCGATAAATGCTGCTTGCAGCTTTAATTATTATTATTATTCTTCTGCCGTAAAACGCATCGTGCAGCCCAAACCGTAAGTGCTAGAGACTTGAAACTTGGCCAGAAGGTAGTACAAAAATCGAGGAGAGGTTCAGAGAGTATGACCCCGATTGGCCCATAGGTGGCGCTATAGTGCCAAAAACCAAAAAAAATCACGGTTTTGCTTAAATCTCCTTAACCCTTTATCACAGACTCAAGTGTCTTATATCACTGTAATCCTTGTCTCAAGACGGACAAAATGCATATCTTCAATTTCATTTCCGGTATGCAAATTTTTCCGCCATTTTGAATTTTGTCTAAAACCTACTTTTGCAAACTAGTAGAGGGTTTTTTTGGCCAATCGGAACCAAACCAGTGCAGAAATGTTCTCTGGAGTCTGATTATCAGTAATTATCGAAAAAAAGTTGAAATTTCGATCCACGGTTGCTAAGGGGCGTCAAAACGTTCGCAGGAGGCGGAGCCAGTTTACTAAAATGGTTATAACTCATGAACGAAATTAGATATTTTCACCAAACTCGGAACACATGTGTATGAGTTCAATCTGGGGTAACAGTAAAAAAATCGCGACGATTGAACACTAGGTGGCGTTATAACATGAAAAAAACATGAAAAGGGCTATAACCACCTGACCTGTTAGTCCAATTGACTTGAAAATTGGTATGCAGTCTCATGGTCCAGGGTGCCATGTATGTGTATGAGGACATTGGCGTATCTCGAAAAACATGGCCGCCATCGGCCAATGAAGTTGAGCACCTATTAGACAAGGTTAACGGAGGCCGATCGGAACAAAACTCGATGGGCATGTTCAACTCATGGCCCTAGAGGTATGTAAGATTTTTGAAAGAAATCGGCCACTAGTTGGCGCTAACGAGTTTTATGGCTCTGTAATCACGTGGTGTTAAACTTATTGTCACATTATGCATATCATTTGATAGATCTGCTCATGCTGAACAACTTTGCCTCAAGAACCACTACTGTCAATCAAACTGTTCATTAAATATTCGCAAACATGTTAAAAACCTACTTTTGCGAACTAGTCCCTGGTTTTTTGCCCGATCAGAACCAGACCAGTCTAGGGTAATTCTCTGGACTCTCTAGATCAATAATTATCGAAAAAAAGTTGAACTTTTGCATTTGGATGGCTGTAATAGGGTCATTTAGAAAATGGGCGTGGCAAAATACACTAAAAAGCCTATAAATCCTAAATGAAAACTCAGAACTTCACAAAAATTGATGAGCATATGTGACATAACATGCTAAAGAAGCATGGACATTTTTATGGAGATCGGAGCATAGGTGGCGCTATAACTGTTAAAATGCTTTAAAGCCATATATTTCCTATGGTAAATTGCCTGTATTTGCTGTAAATGGTGTCTTCTATCTATTATCGTATAATGTTCATATCATAATGTTCAAAACCAGTGCAGCACAATTCTCTGAACTCTCTAGATCAATAATTATCAGAAAAAAAGTTTAACTTCTTCAAAAGGTGATTTTATATGAATATAATGACATATTAAGCCAATAAGTGGTATTTTACTGCCCCCTGCTGTCATTTCATCATACTACTCCCTAATATTGTTATAAAATTCATATTTAGACTTTATAAAATCATTATTTTAACATTTACAATCACATTTTGTCAAAACTCATCTATTGAGTATTACTATTGACAATTGTGTTACACTGAGATATGGAAATGGGCGAAAGTAAGTGAATGAAATGAAACGAAAGTATAACGGCATTTAAGCCACGCCCCCGAATACAAATTCATTCATAACTCGAAAACGGAAAGTCGTTGCGCGCTCAAATTTTGATGGTGAGGACCTCTCCGGGCTCTTGATCGAAACGTGTCGTCGCGGGCCTCGGGAGCGCGCCCCCCGCGCATCGCCAGCCCGCGGGACCCCCGATTTTCAACGGCCATTACTCCCGACCCAGACCACCCCGAACATTGTGTAAGAGCTCGTTGGAAAGGGCACGTCCTTGGCTAGCTTCGATTCAAATGTGGTGTTATCTGCCCTGGGCATTCCAGAGATAATAGCCCGAACAGATATGCCTTATAACAGTCATAACTCCCAGCCCCAATCGCCCAAAAACACCTTGATGGTCTCATTCAACAGGGCTCCTCAAGCACTATCTATGCTCTGAGTTTCAGAATTTTTCGCCTTTTGGTTCCTGAGATATAAGTAAAAAAACTAATTCCCATTCATTCATTCAAACACCTCAACTGTAAAATGTAAGCTATAATACCACTGTTGTCCACTAGAGGGAGCAGCAGGATTACGCATGATCTTTTAATTCGCTTCAGTATTGGGAAATAAACAAATGCTTTAAGAAGCAATCTTTTTTATTATGATGTTTTTTTTATTATGATATTTGTATATATTTTATTTTTTTATTATGATTATGAACGGTTTGATTGACATTAGTGATTCTTGAGGCAAAGTTGTTCAAGATGAGGAGATGAAGATATTTTCACAATATCACATCCTAAAAACATTGAAAACATATTTGTCTTTGTGTGTGTGTGTGTGTGTGTGTGTGTGTGTGTGTGGATGTGTTTGTGTGTGTGTCTGTGTGTGTAAGCATGCTTAATGGAAAGAACATGGAGAAACTGCTTTGTTTTACTGGTGGATAAAAAAGTCTTTCAAATGAAAGTGAGTCAATTAGTGGTCTTCTACTGCCCTCTGCAGGACATTCTACTTAATAAAATATTTTCATCTGTGCTTTTGCATTAGTTTTTGGACTATATCAAATTACTTGCATGAAAATCACCTATTATAACACAGTCATGTTTTGTCAAAGTTTATCACTTCATTTGTACTGAGCTCTCAGTTTGAACAATTCTGCCTCTCAGTGATTAATTTGAAATCTGAAAATGGTGTTATACAGAGGAGATTTGCAATTATCATTTTGTTACCTATCTTTTATTTTAAATATCTCCATCTACAACAAAATGTGTGTGCATGTGTGTGTTCAAGCATGGTTAGTGTATTAAGTATTATTGTTTAAGTATTATTGTTTTCATTTACATTTTAACCACCAGATGAAGAACACTCATTGGTTCATTCTGCTCACTAAAATATTATATTTCATTTTTTTTCCATTTGAAATATTATTTAAACTTAATAAAATCATTAAAATAACATTTCAAATCATATTTTGTCTGTTTATAAATCCCACAGACTCACATTGGCTGCAATACTAATGTTTTTGTAAAACACAGACCTGATAGTCTAATCTGTGTGTATTGTGCATATATTATTGATATTATTACTATTGCAAATCATGTTATTGTAACTCATATCTTAATAGAATATTATTTGTAATTTTAATTCTTTATTTCTTAATTGTTTTTTTATGATTACTACAGATATTATCACCAAAGATATCAACTACACCTTCACTTTTAGTATTGACACGCTGCACACACAGCACAATCACACACTCACTAATGCATTCAAATAAATGTAATCTTACTGTGCTACTTTATTTGTACATGATTAGAATGAACAGAAATCTAAGAATATTTTTCTTCTTTTGTTAAAGCCATTTCAGACTCCAAGTAAGCATTATATTACTAATCATCTATTTTAAAGGTGCCATACAATTGAAAACTGTATTTATCTTGGCATAGTTGAATGATAAGAGTTCTGGACATGGAACTGACATACCGTGAGCCTCAAATACCATTGTTTCCTCCTTCATGTGTAAATCTCCTGTTTGCAAAAGACCGCTGAAAAATGAGTGAATCCCACCATAACACCGACTGTGACGTTGGAGTCAGGATCATTAATATTTATACCCCCCAAATTTGCATTTTCCAGTCCATGTTCTAGGCCAGGCAGTGTTAATGTGGACCTGCACAGCCGAATCATCAGAAGATCTGCAGGTATTGTGAAGAAGCAAGCAAGGACAATAGTGAAAATGGCAGATCATGGATATAAATGTTATGTCTGAGGCTGTGCTGCGGATTTGAGAACTTTTCATTCCCTTCCCACAAAAGAGAACTGTCAACAGGCATGGTTGATGTTTACAACAGGATACCTCACCATTTTAATTCAAAGCTGTTAGTTTGCTCTTAACGGAGGCCGATCAGAACGAAACTCGGTGGGCATGTTCGACTCGTGGCCCTAGAGGTCTGTAAGAATTTTGAAAAATCAGCCACTAGTTGACGCTAACAGGTTTTACGGCTATGTAATCACGTGATGCATATCATTTGATAGATCTCCTCATACTGAACAACTTTGCCTCAAGAACTACTGCTGTCAATCAATTTGTTCAGTACAATTCTCTGGAAGCTCTAGATTATTAATTATATAAAAAACTTTAACTTTACCCATTGGGTAGCCATAACAGGATCATTTAGAAAATGGGTATGGCAAAAAACACTCAAAAGCCTGTAAATCCTAAACAAAAACTCAGACAACTCACTAAACTGCCTTATGTGCTTAAAGACCCTAAATGCTTGAACCCCGCTAAATGCTGCTTGCAGCTTTAATTAGGGGTTCAAGCACGAAGTGCTGAAACCCTATTGTTATTGTAAGGATTTTTATTATTATTATTATTATTTTCCCCTAAAACGCATCGTACAGCCCAAACCGTAAGTGCTAGAGACTTGAAACTTTGCCAGATGGTAGTACAAAAATCGAGGAGAGGTTATCAAAATATGAGCCAGATTGGCCAATAGGTGGCGCTACAGTGCAAAAACCAAAAAAATGGCATATTTTTGCTTAAATCTCACCAACCCTTTGTCACAGACTCAAGTGTCTTATATCATTGGAATCCTTGGCTCAAGCCGAACAAAAAAGGCCTCAAAGATTTCCTTTCCGGTATGCAAATTTTCCGCCATTTTGGATTTTGTCCAAAACCTACTTTTGCGAACTAGTCCTAGGTTTTTTGTCCGATCGGAACCAAACCAGTGCAGAAATGTTCTCTGGAGTCTGAGTATAAATAATTATTAAAAAAAAGTTTAAATTTCGATTCACGGTCGCTAAGGGGCGCCAAAACGTTCGAAGGAGGCGGAGCTAGTTTTACTAAAATGGCTATAACTCCAGAAGTAAATGAGTTATCTTCACCAAACTTGGTACACATGTGTAAGAGGTCAATCTAAGGTCACAGTAAAGAAATCGCGGTGATTAGCCACATGGTGGCGCTATAACATTAAAAAAACATAAAACAGGCTATAACCACCTGACCGTTTGTCCGATTGACTTGAAAATTGGTATGCAGTGTCTTGGTCCAAGGTGCCATGTATGTCTATGAGGACATTGGTGTATCTCGAAAAACATGGCCGCCATCGGCCAATGAAGTTTGAGCACCTATTAGACAAGGTTAACGGAGGCCAATCAGAACGAAACTCAGTGGGCATGTTCGGCTCAAGCCCCTAGAGGTCTGTAAGAATTTTTCAAGAAATCGGCCACTAGTTGGCGCTAACGAGTTTAATGGCTCTGTAATCACGTGGTGTTACACTTATTGTCACAAAATGCATATCATTTGATAGATCTGCTCATGCTGAACAACTTTGCCTCAAGAACTATTGCTGTCAATCAAACCGTTCATTAAATATTCGTAATTATGTTAAAAACCTACTTTTGCGAACTAGTCCTAGGTTTTTCGCCCGATCGGAACCAAACAAGTCTAGGACAATTCTATGGACTCTCTAGATAAATAATTATCAAAGAAAAGTTTAACTTTAGCATTTTTCGCATGGGTATATTGGGTCATAAAGAAAATGGGCGTGGCAAAATGCACTCAAAAGCCTATAAATCCTAAACGAAAATTCAGAACTTCACAAAAATTGGTGAACATATGTGCCATAACATTCTGAACAAGCATGTAAAATTTCATGAAGATCGGACGATAGGTGGCGCTATAACTGTTAAAAAGCTTTGAAAACCATATATTTCCTATGGTAAATTGCCTGTTTTGGCTGTAAATGGTCTTTTCCATCTATTATTTCAGTGGTTAGAAGCTTTCCAAATAAAACTTAATGTCTTAAATGCTTATGTGCTTAAAGGCCTTAAATGCTTGAACCCCGATAAATGCTGCTTGCAGCTTTAATTAGGGGTTCAAGCACGAAGTGCTGAAACCCTATTGTAATTGTAAGGATTTTTATTATTATTCTTCTGCCGTAAAACGCATCGTGCAGCCCAAACCGTAAGTGCTGGAGACTTGAAACTTTGCCAGATGGTAGTACAAAAATCGAGGAAAGGTTGACAAAGTATGACCCCGATTGGCCCATAGGTGGCGCTATAGCAAGCAAAAGTATGAAATCGCTTATAACTCCTAGACGGTTTGTCATAGACTCAAGTGTCTTATATCACTGTAATCCTTGGCTCAAGACGGACAAAACGTATATCTCCGATTTCATTTCCGCCTGGGAAAATTTTCCGCCATTTTGAATTTTGTCAAAAACCTACTTTTGCGAACTAGTCCTAGGTTTTTCGTCCGATCGGAACCAAACCAGTGCAGAAATGTTCTGTGGAGTCTGATTATCAAGAATTATCGAAAAAAAGTTGAAATTTCGATTCATGGTCGCTAAGGGGCGCCAAAACGTATGTTGTGGGAGGAGCCTATTTTACTAAAACGGCTATAACTCGAGAAGTAAATGAGATATCTTCACCAAACCTGGTACAGATGTGTAAGAGTTCAATTTGAGGTCACAGTAAAAAAATCGCGACGATTGAACACTAGGTGGCGCTATAACTTGAAAAAAACATGAAAAGGGCTATAACCACCTGACCGTTAGTCCGATTGACTTGAAAATTGGTATGCAGTGTCTTGGTCCAAGGTGCCATGTATGTCTATGAGGACATTGGCGTATCTCAAAAAACATGGCCACCATCGGCCAATGAAGTTTGAGCACCTATTAGACAAGGTAAACGGAGGCTGATCGGAACGAAACTCGATGGGCATGTTCGACTCATGGCCCAAGAGGTCTGTAAGAATTTTGAAAGAAATCGGCCACTAGTTGGCGCTAACGAGTTTTTTCGGCCCTGTAATCACGTGGTGTTGCACACATCCACAAAATATGCATATCATTTGATAGATTTCCTCATCCCAAACAACTTTGCCTCAAGAACCACTGCTGTCAATCAAACCGTTCATTAAATATTCGCGAACATGTTAAAAACCTACTTTTGCGAACTAGTCCTAGGTTTTTCGCCCGATCGGAACCAAACCAGTCTAGGACAATTCTCTGGACACTCTAGATCAATAATTATCAAAAAAAAGTTGAACTTTTGCATGTAGATGGCTGTAATAGGGTCATTTAGAAAAGGGGCGTGGCAAAAAAACACTAAAAAGCATATAAATCCTGAATAAAAACTCAGAACTTCACAGAAATTGGTGAGCATATGTGACATAACATCATTAACAAGCATGCCAATTTTTATGGAGATCGGACTATAGGTGGCACTATAACTGCTAAAAAGCTTTAAAACCATATATTTCCTATGGTATTTCCTGTAAATGGTCTTTTCCATCTGTTATGTCAGTAGTTACATTCTTGGTAAATAAAACTTAATCACTTTTGATGCTTTTGTGCTTAAAGGCCTTAAATGCTTGAACCCCGATAAATGCTGCTTGCAGCTTTAATTATTATTATTATTATTATTTTCCCCTAAAACGCATCGTACAGCCCAAACCGTAAGTGCTAGAGACTTGAAACTTTGCCAGATGGTAGTACAAAAATCGAGGAGAGGTTATCAAAATATGAGCCAGATTGGCCAATAGGTGGCGCTACAGTGCAAAAACCAAAAAAATGGCATATTTTTGCTTAAATCTCACCAACCCTTTGTCTCAGACTCAAGTGTCTTATATCATTGGAATCCTTGGCTCAAGCCGAACAAAAAAGGCCTCAAGGATTTCCTTTCCGGTATGCAAATTTTCCGCCATTTTGGATTTTGTCCAAAACCTACTTTTGCGAACTAGTCCTAGGTTTTTTGTCCGATCGGAACCAAACCAGTGCAGAAATGTTCTCTGGAGTCTGAATATAAATAATTATTAAAAAAAAGTTTAAATTTCGATTCACGGTCGCTAAGGGGCGCCAAAACGTTCGAAGGAGGCGGAGCTAGTTTTACTAAAATGGCTATAACTCCAGAAGTAAATGAGTTATCTTCACCAAACTTGGTACACATGTGTAAGAGGTCAATCTAAGGTCACAGTAAAGAAATTGCGGTGATTAGCCACATGGTGGCGCTATAACATTAAAAAAACATAAAACAGGCTATAACCACCTGACCGTTTGTCCGATTGACTTGAAAATTGGTATGCAGTGTCTTGGTCCAAGGTGCCATGTATGTCTATGAGGACATTGGTGTATCTCGAAAAACATGGCCGCCATCGGCCAATGAAGTTTGAGCACCTATTAGACAAGGTTAACGGAGGCCGATCAGAACGAAACTCAGTGGACATGTTCGGCTCAAGCCCCTAGAGGTCTGTAAGAATTTTGAAAGAAATCGGCCACTAGTTGGCGCTAACGAGTTTAATGGCTCTGTAATCACGTGGTGTTACACTTATCGTCACAAAATGCATATCATTTGATAGATCTGCTCATGCTGAACAACTTTGCCTCAAGAACTATTGCTGTCAATCAAACCGTTCATTAAATATTTGTAATTATGTTAAAAACCTACTTTTGCGAACTAGTCCTAGGTTTTTCGCCCGATCGGAACCAAACAAGTCTAGGACAATTCTATGGACTCTCTAGATAAATAATTATCAAAAAAAAGTTAAACTTTAGCATTTTTCGCATGGGTATATTGGGTAATAAAGAAAATGGGCGTGGCACAATGCACTCAAAAGCCTATAAATCCTAAACGAAAACTCAGAACTTCACAAAAATTGGTGAGCATATGTGCCATAACATTGTAAACAAGCGTGCAAAGTTTCATGGAGATCGGACAATAGGTGGCGCTATAACTGTTAAAAAGCTTGCCTGTATTGGCTGTAAATGGACTTTTCCATCTATTATTTCAGTGGTTAAAAGCTTTCTAAATAAATCTTAATGTCTTAAATGCTTATGTGCTTAAAGGCCTTAAATGCTTGAACCCCGATAAATGCTGCTTGCAGCTTTAATTAGGGGTTCAAGCACGAAGTGCTGAAACCCTATTGTAATTGCTCTGATTTTTAGGGGTTCAAGCACGAAGTGCTGAAACCCTATTGTTATTGTTAATTTTCCCATGATGCAACATTCAGACATAAAACTGATCGGGCAGACCAAACCGTAAGTCGTAGAGACTTGAAACTTTGGGGGCTGATAGTACTCACACCGCCTACAGCGTCACCAAGGCCCGCCCCGATCGGCCTGACGGGGGCGCTACAGCGGTCAAAAGTACGAAACGGCTCATAACTCATCAACCGTGAGGCGTAGGCTCAAGTGTCTTATATCGTTGGATTCCTTGGCTCGAGGCGGACCAGGTGCATGCCTCGGATTTGCTCGTCACCCTGGGAAAATTTTCGGGTATTTGGGGTTTTTCACAAAACCTACTTTCGCGAACTAGTCCTAGGTTTTTGGCCCGACCGGAACCAAACCAGTGCAGCAAGATTCTCTGGAGTCCGAATGTCAATAATTATCAAAAAAAAAGTGAAAATTTGGGCTCACGGTCCCTAAGGGCCGCCAAAACGTTTGAAGTGGGAGGAGCCCATTTTGCTTAATTGGCTATAACTCGTGAACGGAACGAGATTTTTGCACCAAACTCAGCACGCGTATGTACGAGCTCATTCTGTGGTCGCGTGAAAAAGGACGTGGCGACTGGCCACTTGGTGGCGCTATAACTGTTAAAAGGGTGTCAAAATGATGCATTTCTATGGCAAATCCCATGAAATGGCTGAAAGCGGCCATCTTGCTGTCTGATTTGCATACAACCTCACAAAATCGGGCATGCGCATGCGTCACGTGATCCTAAAGAAGCTTGGAAACTTTCACGGACGTCGGGCCATTGGTGGGGCGCTTTAACTGTCATAAAGGTGAGAAGGCCTCTGTATTATCCTATGCAAAATGACATTTAAATGACTGAAAAATGGGGGAAAAAAGAGCAGCACTTCACCAAATTAGCTGAGCACATGCGCCATATTATTCTAAAGAAGCGTGCAAACTTTTATGGAGATCGGGCCATCAGTGGAGGTGTCACAGTTTAAAAGGTAAAAAAAAAAAATCACCACATTTCCATGATAAATGAGCTAAAAGGGCAAAAAACATACTTTTTCCTCTCCGAGGCACACGTTAAAAGGCTTGATAAAGTTTTTGGAACGCAGCAGCGCAAGCGGCAAGTGCCTAGACCCTATAGTTTTTTTTTTAGAGGCCTTTTTGTGGCCCTTTTTTAGCCACTTATTAGGGGTTCAAGCACGAAGTGCTGAAACCCTATTGTTATTGTTAATTTTCCCATGATGCAACATTCAGACATAAAACTGATCGGGCAGACCAAACCGTAAGTCGTAGAGACTTGAAACTTTGGGGGCTGATAGTACTCACACCGCCTACAGCGTCACCAAGGCCCGCCCCGATCGGCCTGACGGGGGCGCTACAGCGGTCAAAAGTACGAAACGGCTCATAACTCATCAACCGTGAGGCGTAGGCTCAAGTGTCTTATATCGTTGGATTCCTTGGCTCGAGGCGGACCAGGTGCATGCCTCGGATTTGCTCGTCACCCTGGGAAAATTTTCGGGTATTTGGGGTTTTTCACAAAACCTACTTTCGCGAACTAGTCCTAGGTTTTTGGCCCGACCGGAACCAAACCAGTGCAGCAAGATTCTCTGGAGTCCGAATGTCAATAATTATCAAAAAAAAGTGAAAATTTGGGCTCACGGTCCCTAAGGGCCGCCAAAACGTTTGAAGTGGGAGGAGCCCATTTTGCTTAATTGGCTATAACTCGTGAACGGAACGAGATTTTTGCACCAAACTCAGCACGCGTATGTACGAGCTCATTCTGTGGTCGCGTGAAAAAGGACGTGGCGACTGGCCACTTGGTGGCGCTATAACTGTTAAAAGGGTGTCAAAATGATGCATTTCTATGGCAAATCCCATGAAATGGCTGAAAGCGGCCATCTTGCTGTCTGATTTGCATACAACCTCACAAAATCGGGCATGCGCATGCGTCACGTGATCCTAAAGAAGCTTGGAAACTTTCACGGACGTCGGGCCATTGGTGGGGCGCTTTAACTGTCATAAAGGTGAGAAGGCCTCTGTATTATCCTATGCAAAATGACATTTAAATGACTGAAAAATGGGGGAAAAAAGAGCAGCACTTCACCAAATTAGCTGAGCACATGCGCCATATTATTCTAAAGAAGCGTGCAAACTTTTATGGAGATCGGGCCATCAGTGGAGGTGTCACAGTTTAAAAGGTAAAAAAAAAAAAATCACCACATTTCCATGATAAATGAGCTAAAAGGGCAAAAAACATACTTTTTCCTCTCCGAGGCACACGTTAAAAGGCTTGATAAAGTTTTTGGAACGCAGCAGCGCAAGCGGCAAGTGCCTAGACCCTATAGTTTTTTTTTTAGAGGCCTTTTTGTGGCCCTTTTTTAGCCACTTATTAGGGGTTCAAGCACGAAGTGCTGAAACCCTATTGTTATTGTTAATTTTCCCATGATGCAACATTCAGACATAAAACTGATCGGGCAGACCAAACCGTAAGTCGTAGAGACTTGAAACTTTGGGGGCTGATAGTACTCACACCGCCTACAGCGTCACCAAGGCCCGCCCCGATCGGCCTGACGGGGGCGCTACAGCGGTCAAAAGTACGAAACGGCTCATAACTCATCAACCGTGAGGCGTAGGCTCAAGTGTCTTATATCGTTGGATTCCTTGGCTCGAGGCGGACCAGGTGCATGCCTCGGATTTGCTCGTCACCCTGGGAAAATTTTCGGGTATTTGGGGTTTTTCACAAAACCTACTTTCGCGAACTAGTCCTAGGTTTTTGGCCCGACCGGAACCAAACCAGTGCAGCAAGATTCTCTGGAGTCCGAATGTCAATAATTATCAAAAAAAAAGTGAAAATTTGGGCTCACGGTCCCTAAGGGCCGCCAAAACGTTTGAAGTGGGAGGAGCCCATTTTGCTTAATTGGCTATAACTCGTGAACGGAACGAGATTTTTGCACCAAACTCAGCACGCGTATGTACGAGCTCATTCTGTGGTCGCGTGAAAAAGGACGTGGCGACTGGCCACTTGGTGGCGCTATAACTGTTAAAAGGGTGTCAAAATGATGCATTTCTATGGCAAATCCCATGAAATGGCTGAAAGCGGCCATCTTGCTGTCTGATTTGCATACAACCTCACAAAATCGGGCATGCGCATGCGTCACGTGATCCTAAAGAAGCTTGGAAACTTTCACGGACGTCGGGCCATTGGTGGGGCGCTTTAACTGTCATAAAGGTGAGAAGGCCTCTGTATTATCCTATGCAAAATGACATTTAAATGACTGAAAAATGGGGGAAAAAAGAGCAGCACTTCACCAAATTAGCTGAGCACATGCGCCATATTATTCTAAAGAAGCGTGCAAACTTTTATGGAGATCGGGCCATCAGTGGAGGTGTCACAGTTTAAAAGGTAAAAAAAAAAATCACCACATTTCCATGATAAATGAGCTAAAAGGGCAAAAAACATACTTTTTCCTCTCCGAGGCACACGTTAAAAGGCTTGATAAAGTTTTTGGAACGCAGCAGCGCAAGCGGCAAGTGCCTAGACCCTATAGTTTTTTTTTTAGAGGCCTTTTTGTGGCCCTTTTTTAGCCACTTATTAGGGGTTCAAGCACGAAGTGCTGAAACCCTATTGTTATTGTTAATTTTCCCATGATGCAACATTCAGACATAAAACTGATCGGGCAGACCAAACCGTAAGTCGTAGAGACTTGAAACTTTGGGGGCTGATAGTACTCACACCGCCTACAGCGTCACCAAGGCCCGCCCCGATCGGCCTGACGGGGGCGCTACAGCGGTCAAAAGTACGAAACGGCTCATAACTCATCAACCGTGAGGCGTAGGCTCAAGTGTCTTATATCGTTGGATTCCTTGGCTCGAGGCGGACCAGGTGCATGCCTCGGATTTGCTCGTCACCCTGGGAAAATTTTCGGGTATTTGGGGTTTTTCACAAAACCTACTTTCGCGAACTAGTCCTAGGTTTTTGGCCCGACCGGAACCAAACCAGTGCAGCAAGATTCTCTGGAGTCCGAATGTCAATAATTATCAAAAAAAAAGTGAAAATTTGGGCTCACGGTCCCTAAGGGCCGCCAAAACGTTTGAAGTGGGAGGAGCCCATTTTGCTTAATTGGCTATAACTCGTGAACGGAACGAGATTTTTGCACCAAACTCAGCACGCGTATGTACGAGCTCATTCTGTGGTCGCGTGAAAAAGGACGTGGCGACTGGCCACTTGGTGGCGCTATAACTGTTAAAAGGGTGTCAAAATGATGCATTTCTATGGCAAATCCCATGAAATGGCTGAAAGCGGCCATCTTGCTGTCTGATTTGCATACAACCTCACAAAATCGGGCATGCGCATGCGTCACGTGATCCTAAAGAAGCTTGGAAACTTTCACGGACGTCGGGCCATTGGTGGGGCGCTTTAACTGTCATAAAGGTGAGAAGGCCTCTGTATTATCCTATGCAAAATGACATTTAAATGACTGAAAAATGGGGGAAAAAAGAGCAGCACTTCACCAAATTAGCTGAGCACATGCGCCATATTATTCTAAAGAAGCGTGCAAACTTTTATGGAGATCGGGCCATCAGTGGAGGTGTCACAGTTTAAAAGGTAAAAAAAAAAAATCACCACATTTCCATGATAAATGAGCTAAAAGGGCAAAAAACATACTTTTTCCTCTCCGAGGCACACGTTAAAAGGCTTGATAAAGTTTTTGGAACGCAGCAGCGCAAGCGGCAAGTGCCTAGACCCTATAGTTTTTTTTTTAGAGGCCTTTTTGTGGCCCTTTTTTAGCCACTTATTAGGGGTTCAAGCACGAAGTGCTGAAACCCTATTGTTATTGTTAATTTTCCCATGATGCAACATTCAGACATAAAACTGATCGGGCAGACCAAACCGTAAGTCGTAGAGACTTGAAACTTTGGGGGCTGATAGTACTCACACCGCCTACAGCGTCACCAAGGCCCGCCCCGATCGGCCTGACGGGGGCGCTACAGCGGTCAAAAGTACGAAACGGCTCATAACTCATCAACCGTGAGGCGTAGGCTCAAGTGTCTTATATCGTTGGATTCCTTGGCTCGAGGCGGACCATGTGCATGCCTCGGATTTGCTCGTCACCCTGGGAAAATTTTCGGGTATTTGGGGTTTTTCACAAAACCTACTTTCGCGAACTAGTCCTAGGTTTTTGGCCCGACCGGAACCAAACCAGTGCAGCAAGATTCTCTGGAGTCCGAATGTCAATAATTATCAAAAAAAAAGTGAAAATTTGGGCTCACGGTCCCTAAGGGCCGCCAAAACGTTTGAAGTGGGAGGAGCCCATTTTGCTTAATTGGCTATAACTCGTGAACGGAACGAGATTTTTGCACCAAACTCAGCACGCGTATGTACGAGCTCATTCTGTGGTCGCGTGAAAAAGGACGTGGCGACTGGCCACTTGGTGGCGCTATAACTGTTAAAAGGGTGTCAAAATGATGCATTTCTATGGCAAATCCCATGAAATGGCTGAAAGCGGCCATCTTGCTGTCTGATTTGCATACAACCTCACAAAATCGGGCATGCGCATGCGTCACGTGATCCTAAAGAAGCTTGGAAACTTTCACGGACGTCGGGCCATTGGTGGGGCGCTTTAACTGTCATAAAGGTGAGAAGGCCTCTGTATTATCCTATGCAAAATGACATTTAAATGACTGAAAAATGGGGGAAAAAAGAGCAGCACTTCACCAAATTAGCTGAGCACATGCGCCATATTATTCTAAAGAAGCGTGCAAACTTTTATGGAGATCGGGCCATCAGTGGAGGTGTCACAGTTTAAAAGGTAAAAAAAAAAAATCACCACATTTCCATGATAAATGAGCTAAAAGGGCAAAAAACATACTTTTTCCTCTCCGAGGCACACGTTAAAAGGCTTGATAAAGTTTTTGGAACGCAGCAGCGCAAGCGGCAAGTGCCTAGACCCTATAGTTTTTTTTTTAGAGGCCTTTTTGTGGCCCTTTTTTAGCCACTTATTAGGGGTTCAAGCACGAAGTGCTGAAACCCTATTGTTATTGTTAATTTTCCCATGATGCAACATTCAGACATAAAACTGATCGGGCAGACCAAACCGTAAGTCGTAGAGACTTGAAACTTTGGGGGCTGATAGTACTCACACCGCCTACAGCGTCACCAAGGCCCGCCCCGATCGGCCTGACGGGGGCGCTACAGCGGTCAAAAGTACGAAACGGCTCATAACTCATCAACCGTGAGGCGTAGGCTCAAGTGTCTTATATCGTTGGATTCCTTGGCTCGAGGCGGACCAGGTGCATGCCTCGGATTTGCTCGTCACCCTGGGAAAATTTTCGGGTATTTGGGGTTTTTCACAAAACCTACTTTCGCGAACTAGTCCTAGGTTTTTGGCCCGACCGGAACCAAACCAGTGCAGCAAGATTCTCTGGAGTCCGAATGTCAATAATTATCAAAAAAAAAGTGAAAATTTGGGCTCACGGTCCCTAAGGGCCGCCAAAACGTTTGAAGTGGGAGGAGCCCATTTTGCTTAATTGGCTATAACTCGTGAACGGAACGAGATTTTTGCACCAAACTCAGCACGCGTATGTACGAGCTCATTCTGTGGTCGCGTGAAAAAGGACGTGGCGACTGGCCACTTGGTGGCGCTATAACTGTTAAAAGGGTGTCAAAATGATGCATTTCTATGGCAAATCCCATGAAATGGCTGAAAGCGGCCATCTTGCTGTCTGATTTGCATACAACCTCACAAAATCGGGCATGCGCATGCGTCACGTGATCCTAAAGAAGCTTGGAAACTTTCACGGACGTCGGGCCATTGGTGGGGCGCTTTAACTGTCATAAAGGTGAGAAGGCCTCTGTATTATCCTATGCAAAATGACATTTAAATGACTGAAAAATGGGGGAAAAAAGAGCAGCACTTCACCAAATTAGCTGAGCACATGCGCCATATTATTCTAAAGAAGCGTGCAAACTTTTATGGAGATCGGGCCATCAGTGGAGGTGTCACAGTTTAAAAGGTAAAAAAAAAAAATCACCACATTTCCATGATAAATGAGCTAAAAGGGCAAAAAACATACTTTTTCCTCTCCGAGGCACACGTTAAAAGGCTTGATAAAGTTTTTGGAACGCAGCAGCGCAAGCGGCAAGTGCCTAGACCCTATAGTTTTTTTTTTAGAGGCCTTTTTGTGGCCCTTTTTTAGCCACTTATTAGGGGTTCAAGCACGAAGTGCTGAAACCCTATTGTTATTGTTAATTTTCCCATGATGCAACATTCAGACATAAAACTGATCGGGCAGACCAAACCGTAAGTCGTAGAGACTTGAAACTTTGGGGGCTGATAGTACTCACACCGCCTACAGCGTCACCAAGGCCCGCCCCGATCGGCCTGACGGGGGCGCTACAGCGGTCAAAAGTACGAAACGGCTCATAACTCATCAACCGTGAGGCGTAGGCTCAAGTGTCTTATATCGTTGGATTCCTTGGCTCGAGGCGGACCAGGTGCATGCCTCGGATTTGCTCGTCACCCTGGGAAAATTTTCGGGTATTTGGGGTTTTTCACAAAACCTACTTTCGCGAACTAGTCCTAGGTTTTTGGCCCGACCGGAACCAAACCAGTGCAGCAAGATTCTCTGGAGTCCGAATGTCAATAATTATCAAAAAAAAGTGAAAATTTGGGCTCACGGTCCCTAAGGGCCGCCAAAACGTTTGAAGTGGGAGGAGCCCATTTTGCTTAATTGGCTATAACTCGTGAACGGAACGAGATTTTTGCACCAAACTCAGCACGCGTATGTACGAGCTCATTCTGTGGTCGCGTGAAAAAGGACGTGGCGACTGGCCACTTGGTGGCGCTATAACTGTTAAAAGGGTGTCAAAATGATGCATTTCTATGGCAAATCCCATGAAATGGCTGAAAGCGGCCATCTTGCTGTCTGATTTGCATACAACCTCACAAAATCGGGCATGCGCATGCGTCACGTGATCCTAAAGAAGCTTGGAAACTTTCACGGACGTCGGGCCATTGGTGGGGCGCTTTAACTGTCATAAAGGTGAGAAGGCCTCTGTATTATCCTATGCAAAATGACATTTAAATGACTGAAAAATGGGGGAAAAAAGAGCAGCACTTCACCAAATTAGCTGAGCACATGCGCCATATTATTCTAAAGAAGCGTGCAAACTTTTATGGAGATCGGGCCATCAGTGGAGGTGTCACAGTTTAAAAGGTAAAAAAAAAAAAATCACCACATTTCCATGATAAATGAGCTAAAAGGGCAAAAAACATACTTTTTCCTCTCCGAGGCACACGTTAAAAGGCTTGATAAAGTTTTTGGAACGCAGCAGCGCAAGCGGCAAGTGCCTAGACCCTATAGTTTTTTTTTTAGAGGCCTTTTTGTGGCCCTTTTTTAGCCACTTATTAGGGGTTCAAGCACGAAGTGCTGAAACCCTATTGTTATTGTTAATTTTCCCATGATGCAACATTCAGACATAAAACTGATCGGGCAGACCAAACCGTAAGTCGTAGAGACTTGAAACTTTGGGGGCTGATAGTACTCACACCGCCTACAGCGTCACCAAGGCCCGCCCCGATCGGCCTGACGGGGGCGCTACAGCGGTCAAAAGTACGAAACGGCTCATAACTCATCAACCGTGAGGCGTAGGCTCAAGTGTCTTATATCGTTGGATTCCTTGGCTCGAGGCGGACCAGGTGCATGCCTCGGATTTGCTCGTCACCCTGGGAAAATTTTCGGGTATTTGGGGTTTTTCACAAAACCTACTTTCGCGAACTAGTCCTAGGTTTTTGGCCCGACCGGAACCAAACCAGTGCAGCAAGATTCTCTGGAGTCCGAATGTCAATAATTATCAAAAAAAAAGTGAAAATTTGGGCTCACGGTCCCTAAGGGCCGCCAAAACGTTTGAAGTGGGAGGAGCCCATTTTGCTTAATTGGCTATAACTCGTGAACGGAACGAGATTTTTGCACCAAACTCAGCACGCGTATGTACGAGCTCATTCTGTGGTCGCGTGAAAAAGGACGTGGCGACTGGCCACTTGGTGGCGCTATAACTGTTAAAAGGGTGTCAAAATGATGCATTTCTATGGCAAATCCCATGAAATGGCTGAAAGCGGCCATCTTGCTGTCTGATTTGCATACAACCTCACAAAATCGGGCATGCGCATGCGTCACGTGATCCTAAAGAAGCTTGGAAACTTTCACGGACGTCGGGCCATTGGTGGGGCGCTTTAACTGTCATAAAGGTGAGAAGGCCTCTGTATTATCCTATGCAAAATGACATTTAAATGACTGAAAAATGGGGGAAAAAAGAGCAGCACTTCACCAAATTAGCTGAGCACATGCGCCATATTATTCTAAAGAAGCGTGCAAACTTTTATGGAGATCGGGCCATCAGTGGAGGTGTCACAGTTTAAAAGGTAAAAAAAAAAATCACCACATTTCCATGATAAATGAGCTAAAAGGGCAAAAAACATACTTTTTCCTCTCCGAGGCACACGTTAAAAGGCTTGATAAAGTTTTTGGAACGCAGCAGCGCAAGCGGCAAGTGCCTAGACCCTATAGTTTTTTTTTTAGAGGCCTTTTTGTGGCCCTTTTTTAGCCACTTATTAGGGGTTCAAGCACGAAGTGCTGAAACCCTATTGTTATTGTTAATTTTCCCATGATGCAACATTCAGACATAAAACTGATCGGGCAGACCAAACCGTAAGTCGTAGAGACTTGAAACTTTGGGGGCTGATAGTACTCACACCGCCTACAGCGTCACCAAGGCCCGCCCCGATCGGCCTGACGGGGGCGCTACAGCGGTCAAAAGTACGAAACGGCTCATAACTCATCAACCGTGAGGCGTAGGCTCAAGTGTCTTATATCGTTGGATTCCTTGGCTCGAGGCGGACCAGGTGCATGCCTCGGATTTGCTCGTCACCCTGGGAAAATTTTCGGGTATTTGGGGTTTTTCACAAAACCTACTTTCGCGAACTAGTCCTAGGTTTTTGGCCCGACCGGAACCAAACCAGTGCAGCAAGATTCTCTGGAGTCCGAATGTCAATAATTATCAAAAAAAAAGTGAAAATTTGGGCTCACGGTCCCTAAGGGCCGCCAAAACGTTTGAAGTGGGAGGAGCCCATTTTGCTTAATTGGCTATAACTCGTGAACGGAACGAGATTTTTGCACCAAACTCAGCACGCGTATGTACGAGCTCATTCTGTGGTCGCGTGAAAAAGGACGTGGCGACTGGCCACTTGGTGGCGCTATAACTGTTAAAAGGGTGTCAAAATGATGCATTTCTATGGCAAATCCCATGAAATGGCTGAAAGCGGCCATCTTGCTGTCTGATTTGCATACAACCTCACAAAATCGGGCATGCGCATGCGTCACGTGATCCTAAAGAAGCTTGGAAACTTTCACGGACGTCGGGCCATTGGTGGGGCGCTTTAACTGTCATAAAGGTGAGAAGGCCTCTGTATTATCCTATGCAAAATGACATTTAAATGACTGAAAAATGGGGGAAAAAAGAGCAGCACTTCACCAAATTAGCTGAGCACATGCGCCATATTATTCTAAAGAAGCGTGCAAACTTTTATGGAGATCGGGCCATCAGTGGAGGTGTCACAGTTTAAAAGGTAAAAAAAAAAAATCACCACATTTCCATGATAAATGAGCTAAAAGGGCAAAAAACATACTTTTTCCTCTCCGAGGCACACGTTAAAAGGCTTGATAAAGTTTTTGGAACGCAGCAGCGCAAGCGGCAAGTGCCTAGACCCTATAGTTTTTTTTTTAGAGGCCTTTTTGTGGCCCTTTTTTAGCCACTTATTAGGGGTTCAAGCACGAAGTGCTGAAACCCTATTGTTATTGTTAATTTTCCCATGATGCAACATTCAGACATAAAACTGATCGGGCAGACCAAACCGTAAGTCGTAGAGACTTGAAACTTTGGGGGCTGATAGTACTCACACCGCCTACAGCGTCACCAAGGCCCGCCCCGATCGGCCTGACGGGGGCGCTACAGCGGTCAAAAGTACGAAACGGCTCATAACTCATCAACCGTGAGGCGTAGGCTCAAGTGTCTTATATCGTTGGATTCCTTGGCTCGAGGCGGACCATGTGCATGCCTCGGATTTGCTCGTCACCCTGGGAAAATTTTCGGGTATTTGGGGTTTTTCACAAAACCTACTTTCGCGAACTAGTCCTAGGTTTTTGGCCCGACCGGAACCAAACCAGTGCAGCAAGATTCTCTGGAGTCCGAATGTCAATAATTATCAAAAAAAAAGTGAAAATTTGGGCTCACGGTCCCTAAGGGCCGCCAAAACGTTTGAAGTGGGAGGAGCCCATTTTGCTTAATTGGCTATAACTCGTGAACGGAACGAGATTTTTGCACCAAACTCAGCACGCGTATGTACGAGCTCATTCTGTGGTCGCGTGAAAAAGGACGTGGCGACTGGCCACTTGGTGGCGCTATAACTGTTAAAAGGGTGTCAAAATGATGCATTTCTATGGCAAATCCCATGAAATGGCTGAAAGCGGCCATCTTGCTGTCTGATTTGCATACAACCTCACAAAATCGGGCATGCGCATGCGTCACGTGATCCTAAAGAAGCTTGGAAACTTTCACGGACGTCGGGCCATTGGTGGGGCGCTTTAACTGTCATAAAGGTGAGAAGGCCTCTGTATTATCCTATGCAAAATGACATTTAAATGACTGAAAAATGGGGGAAAAAAGAGCAGCACTTCACCAAATTAGCTGAGCACATGCGCCATATTATTCTAAAGAAGCGTGCAAACTTTTATGGAGATCGGGCCATCAGTGGAGGTGTCACAGTTTAAAAGGTAAAAAAAAAAAATCACCACATTTCCATGATAAATGAGCTAAAAGGGCAAAAAACATACTTTTTCCTCTCCGAGGCACACGTTAAAAGGCTTGATAAAGTTTTTGGAACGCAGCAGCGCAAGCGGCAAGTGCCTAGACCCTATAGTTTTTTTTTTAGAGGCCTTTTTGTGGCCCTTTTTTAGCCACTTATTAGGGGTTCAAGCACGAAGTGCTGAAACCCTATTGTTATTGTTAATTTTCCCATGATGCAACATTCAGACATAAAACTGATCGGGCAGACCAAACCGTAAGTCGTAGAGACTTGAAACTTTGGGGGCTGATAGTACTCACACCGCCTACAGCGTCACCAAGGCCCGCCCCGATCGGCCTGACGGGGGCGCTACAGCGGTCAAAAGTACGAAACGGCTCATAACTCATCAACCGTGAGGCGTAGGCTCAAGTGTCTTATATCGTTGGATTCCTTGGCTCGAGGCGGACCAGGTGCATGCCTCGGATTTGCTCGTCACCCTGGGAAAATTTTCGGGTATTTGGGGTTTTTCACAAAACCTACTTTCGCGAACTAGTCCTAGGTTTTTGGCCCGACCGGAACCAAACCAGTGCAGCAAGATTCTCTGGAGTCCGAATGTCAATAATTATAAAAAAAAAAGTGAAAATTTGGGCTCACGGTCCCTAAGGGCCGCCAAAACGTTTGAAGTGGGAGGAGCCCATTTTGCTTAATTGGCTATAACTCGTGAACGGAACGAGATTTTTGCACCAAACTCAGCACGCGTATGTACGAGCTCATTCTGTGGTCGCGTGAAAAAGGACGTGGCGACTGGCCACTTGGTGGCGCTATAACTGTTAAAAGGGTGTCAAAATGATGCATTTCTATGGCAAATCCCATGAAATGGCTGAAAGCGGCCATCTTGCTGTCTGATTTGCATACAACCTCACAAAATCGGGCATGCGCATGCGTCACGTGATCCTAAAGAAGCTTGGAAACTTTCACGGACGTCGGGCCATTGGTGGGGCGCTTTAACTGTCATAAAGGTGAGAAGGCCTCTGTATTATCCTATGCAAAATGACATTTAAATGACTGAAAAATGGGGGAAAAAAGAGCAGCACTTCACCAAATTAGCTGAGCACATGCGCCATATTATTCTAAAGAAGCGTGCAAACTTTTATGGAGATCGGGCCATCAGTGGAGGTGCCACAGTTTAAAAGGTAAAAAAAAAATTCACCACATTTCCATGATAAATGAGCTAAAAGGGCAAAAAACATACTTTTTCCTCTCCGAGGCACACGTTAAAAGGCTTGATAAAGTTTTTGGAACGCAGCAGCGCAAGCGGCAAGTGCCTAGACCCTATAGTTTTTTTTTTAGAGGCCTTTTTGTGGCCCTTTTTTAGCCACTTATTAGGGGTTCAAGCACGAAGTGCTGAAACCCTATTGTTATTGTTAATTTTCCCATGATGCAACATTCAGACATAAAACTGATCGGGCAGACCAAACCGTAAGTCGTAGAGACTTGAAACTTTGGGGGCTGATAGTACTCACACCGCCTACAGCGTCACCAAGGCCCGCCCCGATCGGCCTGACGGGGGCGCTACAGCGGTCAAAAGTACGAAACGGCTCATAACTCATCAACCGTGAGGCGTAGGCTCAAGTGTCTTATATCGTTGGATTCCTTGGCTCGAGGCGGACCAGGTGCATGCCTCGGATTTGCTCGTCACCCTGGGAAAATTTTCGGGTATTTGGGGTTTTTCACAAAACCTACTTTCGCGAACTAGTCCTAGGTTTTTGGCCCGACCGGAACCAAACCAGTGCAGCAAGATTCTCTGGAGTCCGAATGTCAATAATTATCAAAAAAAAGTGAAAATTTGGGCTCACGGTCCCTAAGGGCCGCCAAAACGTTTGAAGTGGGAGGAGCCCATTTTGCTTAATTGGCTATAACTCGTGAACGGAACGAGATTTTTGCACCAAACTCAGCACGCGTATGTACGAGCTCATTCTGTGGTCGCGTGAAAAAGGACGTGGCGACTGGCCACTTGGTGGCGCTATAACTGTTAAAAGGGTGTCAAAATGATGCATTTCTATGGCAAATCCCATGAAATGGCTGAAAGCGGCCATCTTGCTGTCTGATTTGCATACAACCTCACAAAATCGGGCATGCGCATGCGTCACGTGATCCTAAAGAAGCTTGGAAACTTTCACGGACGTCGGGCCATTGGTGGGGCGCTTTAACTGTCATAAAGGTGAGAAGGCCTCTGTATTATCCTATGCAAAATGACATTTAAATGACTGAAAAATGGGGGAAAAAAGAGCAGCACTTCACCAAATTAGCTGAGCACATGCGCCATATTATTCTAAAGAAGCGTGCAAACTTTTATGGAGATCGGGCCATCAGTGGAGGTGTCACAGTTTAAAAGGTAAAAAAAAAAAAATCACCACATTTCCATGATAAATGAGCTAAAAGGGCAAAAAACATACTTTTTCCTCTCCGAGGCACACGTTAAAAGGCTTGATAAAGTTTTTGGAACGCAGCAGCGCAAGCGGCAAGTGCCTAGACCCTATAGTTTTTTTTTTAGAGGCCTTTTTGTGGCCCTTTTTTAGCCACTTATTAGGGGTTCAAGCACGAAGTGCTGAAACCCTATTGTTATTGTTAATTTTCCCATGATGCAACATTCAGACATAAAACTGATCGGGCAGACCAAACCGTAAGTCGTAGAGACTTGAAACTTTGGGGGCTGATAGTACTCACACCGCCTACAGCGTCACCAAGGCCCGCCCCGATCGGCCTGACGGGGGCGCTACAGCGGTCAAAAGTACGAAACGGCTCATAACTCATCAACCGTGAGGCGTAGGCTCAAGTGTCTTATATCGTTGGATTCCTTGGCTCGAGGCGGACCAGGTGCATGCCTCGGATTTGCTCGTCACCCTGGGAAAATTTTCGGGTATTTGGGGTTTTTCACAAAACCTACTTTCGCGAACTAGTCCTAGGTTTTTGGCCCGACCGGAACCAAACCAGTGCAGCAAGATTCTCTGGAGTCCGAATGTCAATAATTATCAAAAAAAAAGTGAAAATTTGGGCTCACGGTCCCTAAGGGCCGCCAAAACGTTTGAAGTGGGAGGAGCCCATTTTGCTTAATTGGCTATAACTCGTGAACGGAACGAGATTTTTGCACCAAACTCAGCACGCGTATGTACGAGCTCATTCTGTGGTCGCGTGAAAAAGGACGTGGCGACTGGCCACTTGGTGGCGCTATAACTGTTAAAAGGGTGTCAAAATGATGCATTTCTATGGCAAATCCCATGAAATGGCTGAAAGCGGCCATCTTGCTGTCTGATTTGCATACAACCTCACAAAATCGGGCATGCGCATGCGTCACGTGATCCTAAAGAAGCTTGGAAACTTTCACGGACGTCGGGCCATTGGTGGGGCGCTTTAACTGTCATAAAGGTGAGAAGGCCTCTGTATTATCCTATGCAAAATGACATTTAAATGACTGAAAAATGGGGGAAAAAAGAGCAGCACTTCACCAAATTAGCTGAGCACATGCGCCATATTATTCTAAAGAAGCGTGCAAACTTTTATGGAGATCGGGCCATCAGTGGAGGTGTCACAGTTTAAAAGGTAAAAAAAAAAAATCACCACATTTCCATGATAAATGAGCTAAAAGGGCAAAAAACATACTTTTTCCTCTCCGAGGCACACGTTAAAAGGCTTGATAAAGTTTTTGGAACGCAGCAGCGCAAGCGGCAAGTGCCTAGACCCTATAGTTTTTTTTTTAGAGGCCTTTTTGTGGCCCTTTTTTAGCCACTTATTAGGGGTTCAAGCACGAAGTGCTGAAACCCTATTGTTATTGTTAATTTTCCCATGATGCAACATTCAGACATAAAACTGATCGGGCAGACCAAACCGTAAGTCGTAGAGACTTGAAACTTTGGGGGCTGATAGTACTCACACCGCCTACAGCGTCACCAAGGCCCGCCCCGATCGGCCTGACGGGGGCGCTACAGCGGTCAAAAGTACGAAACGGCTCATAACTCATCAACCGTGAGGCGTAGGCTCAAGTGTCTTATATCGTTGGATTCCTTGGCTCGAGGCGGACCAGGTGCATGCCTCGGATTTGCTCGTCACCCTGGGAAAATTTTCGGGTATTTGGGGTTTTTCACAAAACCTACTTTCGCGAACTAGTCCTAGGTTTTTGGCCCGACCGGAACCAAACCAGTGCAGCAAGATTCTCTGGAGTCCGAATGTCAATAATTATCAAAAAAAAAGTGAAAATTTGGGCTCACGGTCCCTAAGGGCCGCCAAAACGTTTGAAGTGGGAGGAGCCCATTTTGCTTAATTGGCTATAACTCGTGAACGGAACGAGATTTTTGCACCAAACTCAGCACGCGTATGTACGAGCTCATTCTGTGGTCGCGTGAAAAAGGACGTGGCGACTGGCCACTTGGTGGCGCTATAACTGTTAAAAGGGTGTCAAAATGATGCATTTCTATGGCAAATCCCATGAAATGGCTGAAAGCGGCCATCTTGCTGTCTGATTTGCATACAACCTCACAAAATCGGGCATGCGCATGCGTCACGTGATCCTAAAGAAGCTTGGAAACTTTCACGGACGTCGGGCCATTGGTGGGGCGCTTTAACTGTCATAAAGGTGAGAAGGCCTCTGTATTATCCTATGCAAAATGACATTTAAATGACTGAAAAATGGGGGAAAAAAGAGCAGCACTTCACCAAATTAGCTGAGCACATGCGCCATATTATTCTAAAGAAGCGTGCAAACTTTTATGGAGATCGGGCCATCAGTGGAGGTGTCACAGTTTAAAAGGTAAAAAAAAAAAATCACCACATTTCCATGATAAATGAGCTAAAAGGGCAAAAAACATACTTTTTCCTCTCCGAGGCACACGTTAAAAGGCTTGATAAAGTTTTTGGAACGCAGCAGCGCAAGCGGCAAGTGCCTAGACCCTATAGTTTTTTTTTTAGAGGCCTTTTTGTGGCCCTTTTTTAGCCACTTATTAGGGGTTCAAGCACGAAGTGCTGAAACCCTATTGTTATTGTTAATTTTCCCATGATGCAACATTCAGACATAAAACTGATCGGGCAGACCAAACCGTAAGTCGTAGAGACTTGAAACTTTGGGGGCTGATAGTACTCACACCGCCTACAGCGTCACCAAGGCCCGCCCCGATCGGCCTGACGGGGGCGCTACAGCGGTCAAAAGTACGAAACGGCTCATAACTCATCAACCGTGAGGCGTAGGCTCAAGTGTCTTATATCGTTGGATTCCTTGGCTCGAGGCGGACCAGGTGCATGCCTCGGATTTGCTCGTCACCCTGGGAAAATTTTCGGGTATTTGGGGTTTTTCACAAAACCTACTTTCGCGAACTAGTCCTAGGTTTTTGGCCCGACCGGAACCAAACCAGTGCAGCAAGATTCTCTGGAGTCCGAATGTCAATAATTATAAAAAAAAAAGTGAAAATTTGGGCTCACGGTCCCTAAGGGCCGCCAAAACGTTTGAAGTGGGAGGAGCCCATTTTGCTTAATTGGCTATAACTCGTGAACGGAACGAGATTTTTGCACCAAACTCAGCACGCGTATGTACGAGCTCATTCTGTGGTCGCGTGAAAAAGGACGTGGCGACTGGCCACTTGGTGGCGCTATAACTGTTAAAAGGGTGTCAAAATGATGCATTTCTATGGCAAATCCCATGAAATGGCTGAAAGCGGCCATCTTGCTGTCTGATTTGCATACAACCTCACAAAATCGGGCATGCGCATGCGTCACGTGATCCTAAAGAAGCTTGGAAACTTTCACGGACGTCGGGCCATTGGTGGGGCGCTTTAACTGTCATAAAGGTGAGAAGGCCTCTGTATTATCCTATGCAAAATGACATTTAAATGACTGAAAAATGGGGGAAAAAAGAGCAGCACTTCACCAAATTAGCTGAGCACATGCGCCATATTATTCTAAAGAAGCGTGCAAACTTTTATGGAGATCGGGCCATCAGTGGAGGTGCCACAGTTTAAAAGGTAAAAAAAAAATTCACCACATTTCCATGATAAATGAGCTAAAAGGGCAAAAAACATACTTTTTCCTCTCCGAGGCACACGTTAAAAGGCTTGATAAAGTTTTTGGAACGCAGCAGCGCAAGCGGCAAGTGCCTAGACCCTATAGTTTTTTTTTTAGAGGCCTTTTTGTGGCCCTTTTTTAGCCACTTATTAGGGGTTCAAGCACGAAGTGCTGAAACCCTATTGTTATTGTTAATTTTCCCATGATGCAACATTCAGACATAAAACTGATCGGGCAGACCAAACCGTAAGTCGTAGAGACTTGAAACTTTGGGGGCTGATAGTACTCACACCGCCTACAGCGTCACCAAGGCCCGCCCCGATCGGCCTGACGGGGGCGCTACAGCGGTCAAAAGTACGAAACGGCTCATAACTCATCAACCGTGAGGCGTAGGCTCAAGTGTCTTATATCGTTGGATTCCTTGGCTCGAGGCGGACCAGGTGCATGCCTCGGATTTGCTCGTCACCCTGGGAAAATTTTCGGGTATTTGGGGTTTTTCACAAAACCTACTTTCGCGAACTAGTCCTAGGTTTTTGGCCCGACCGGAACCAAACCAGTGCAGCAAGATTCTCTGGAGTCCGAATGTCAATAATTATCAAAAAAAAGTGAAAATTTGGGCTCACGGTCCCTAAGGGCCGCCAAAACGTTTGAAGTGGGAGGAGCCCATTTTGCTTAATTGGCTATAACTCGTGAACGGAACGAGATTTTTGCACCAAACTCAGCACGCGTATGTACGAGCTCATTCTGTGGTCGCGTGAAAAAGGACGTGGCGACTGGCCACTTGGTGGCGCTATAACTGTTAAAAGGGTGTCAAAATGATGCATTTCTATGGCAAATCCCATGAAATGGCTGAAAGCGGCCATCTTGCTGTCTGATTTGCATACAACCTCACAAAATCGGGCATGCGCATGCGTCACGTGATCCTAAAGAAGCTTGGAAACTTTCACGGACGTCGGGCCATTGGTGGGGCGCTTTAACTGTCATAAAGGTGAGAAGGCCTCTGTATTATCCTATGCAAAATGACATTTAAATGACTGAAAAATGGGGGAAAAAAGAGCAGCACTTCACCAAATTAGCTGAGCACATGCGCCATATTATTCTAAAGAAGCGTGCAAACTTTTATGGAGATCGGGCCATCAGTGGAGGTGTCACAGTTTAAAAGGTAAAAAAAAAAAAATCACCACATTTCCATGATAAATGAGCTAAAAGGGCAAAAAACATACTTTTTCCTCTCCGAGGCACACGTTAAAAGGCTTGATAAAGTTTTTGGAACGCAGCAGCGCAAGCGGCAAGTGCCTAGACCCTATAGTTTTTTTTTTAGAGGCCTTTTTGTGGCCCTTTTTTAGCCACTTATTAGGGGTTCAAGCACGAAGTGCTGAAACCCTATTGTTATTGTTAATTTTCCCATGATGCAACATTCAGACATAAAACTGATCGGGCAGACCAAACCGTAAGTCGTAGAGACTTGAAACTTTGGGGGCTGATAGTACTCACACCGCCTACAGCGTCACCAAGGCCCGCCCCGATCGGCCTGACGGGGGCGCTACAGCGGTCAAAAGTACGAAACGGCTCATAACTCATCAACCGTGAGGCGTAGGCTCAAGTGTCTTATATCGTTGGATTCCTTGGCTCGAGGCGGACCAGGTGCATGCCTCGGATTTGCTCGTCACCCTGGGAAAATTTTCGGGTATTTGGGGTTTTTCACAAAACCTACTTTCGCGAACTAGTCCTAGGTTTTTGGCCCGACCGGAACCAAACCAGTGCAGCAAGATTCTCTGGAGTCCGAATGTCAATAATTATCAAAAAAAAAGTGAAAATTTGGGCTCACGGTCCCTAAGGGCCGCCAAAACGTTTGAAGTGGGAGGAGCCCATTTTGCTTAATTGGCTATAACTCGTGAACGGAACGAGATTTTTGCACCAAACTCAGCACGCGTATGTACGAGCTCATTCTGTGGTCGCGTGAAAAAGGACGTGGCGACTGGCCACTTGGTGGCGCTATAACTGTTAAAAGGGTGTCAAAATGATGCATTTCTATGGCAAATCCCATGAAATGGCTGAAAGCGGCCATCTTGCTGTCTGATTTGCATACAACCTCACAAAATCGGGCATGCGCATGCGTCACGTGATCCTAAAGAAGCTTGGAAACTTTCACGGACGTCGGGCCATTGGTGGGGCGCTTTAACTGTCATAAAGGTGAGAAGGCCTCTGTATTATCCTATGCAAAATGACATTTAAATGACTGAAAAATGGGGGAAAAAAGAGCAGCACTTCACCAAATTAGCTGAGCACATGCGCCATATTATTCTAAAGAAGCGTGCAAACTTTTATGGAGATCGGGCCATCAGTGGAGGTGCCACAGTTTAAAAGGTAAAAAAAAAATTCACCACATTTCCATGATAAATGAGCTAAAAGGGCAAAAAACATACTTTTTCCTCTCCGAGGCACACGTTAAAAGGCTTGATAAAGTTTTTGGAACGCAGCAGCGCAAGCGGCAAGTGCCTAGACCCTATAGTTTTTTTTTTAGAGGCCTTTTTGTGGCCCTTTTTTAGCCACTTATTAGGGGTTCAAGCACGAAGTGCTGAAACCCTATTGTTATTGTTAATTTTCCCATGATGCAACATTCAGACATAAAACTGATCGGGCAGACCAAACCGTAAGTCGTAGAGACTTGAAACTTTGGGGGCTGATAGTACTCACACCGCCTACAGCGTCACCAAGGCCCGCCCCGATCGGCCTGACGGGGGCGCTACAGCGGTCAAAAGTACGAAACGGCTCATAACTCATCAACCGTGAGGCGTAGGCTCAAGTGTCTTATATCGTTGGATTCCTTGGCTCGAGGCGGACCAGGTGCATGCCTCGGATTTGCTCGTCACCCTGGGAAAATTTTCGGGTATTTGGGGTTTTTCACAAAACCTACTTTCGCGAACTAGTCCTAGGTTTTTGGCCCGACCGGAACCAAACCAGTGCAGCAAGATTCTCTGGAGTCCGAATGTCAATAATTATCAAAAAAAAGTGAAAATTTGGGCTCACGGTCCCTAAGGGCCGCCAAAACGTTTGAAGTGGGAGGAGCCCATTTTGCTTAATTGGCTATAACTCGTGAACGGAACGAGATTTTTGCACCAAACTCAGCACGCGTATGTACGAGCTCATTCTGTGGTCGCGTGAAAAAGGACGTGGCGACTGGCCACTTGGTGGCGCTATAACTGTTAAAAGGGTGTCAAAATGATGCATTTCTATGGCAAATCCCATGAAATGGCTGAAAGCGGCCATCTTGCTGTCTGATTTGCATACAACCTCACAAAATCGGGCATGCGCATGCGTCACGTGATCCTAAAGAAGCTTGGAAACTTTCACGGACGTCGGGCCATTGGTGGGGCGCTTTAACTGTCATAAAGGTGAGAAGGCCTCTGTATTATCCTATGCAAAATGACATTTAAATGACTGAAAAATGGGGGAAAAAAGAGCAGCACTTCACCAAATTAGCTGAGCACATGCGCCATATTATTCTAAAGAAGCGTGCAAACTTTTATGGAGATCGGGCCATCAGTGGAGGTGTCACAGTTTAAAAGGTAAAAAAAAAAAAATCACCACATTTCCATGATAAATGAGCTAAAAGGGCAAAAAACATACTTTTTCCTCTCCGAGGCACACGTTAAAAGGCTTGATAAAGTTTTTGGAACGCAGCAGCGCAAGCGGCAAGTGCCTAGACCCTATAGTTTTTTTTTTAGAGGCCTTTTTGTGGCCCTTTTTTAGCCACTTATTAGGGGTTCAAGCACGAAGTGCTGAAACCCTATTGTTATTGTTAATTTTCCCATGATGCAACATTCAGACATAAAACTGATCGGGCAGACCAAACCGTAAGTCGTAGAGACTTGAAACTTTGGGGGCTGATAGTACTCACACCGCCTACAGCGTCACCAAGGCCCGCCCCGATCGGCCTGACGGGGGCGCTACAGCGGTCAAAAGTACGAAACGGCTCATAACTCATCAACCGTGAGGCGTAGGCTCAAGTGTCTTATATCGTTGGATTCCTTGGCTCGAGGCGGACCAGGTGCATGCCTCGGATTTGCTCGTCACCCTGGGAAAATTTTCGGGTATTTGGGGTTTTTCACAAAACCTACTTTCGCGAACTAGTCCTAGGTTTTTGGCCCGACCGGAACCAAACCAGTGCAGCAAGATTCTCTGGAGTCCGAATGTCAATAATTATCAAAAAAAAAGTGAAAATTTGGGCTCACGGTCCCTAAGGGCCGCCAAAACGTTTGAAGTGGGAGGAGCCCATTTTGCTTAATTGGCTATAACTCGTGAACGGAACGAGATTTTTGCACCAAACTCAGCACGCGTATGTACGAGCTCATTCTGTGGTCGCGTGAAAAAGGACGTGGCGACTGGCCACTTGGTGGCGCTATAACTGTTAAAAGGGTGTCAAAATGATGCATTTCTATGGCAAATCCCATGAAATGGCTGAAAGCGGCCATCTTGCTGTCTGATTTGCATACAACCTCACAAAATCGGGCATGCGCATGCGTCACGTGATCCTAAAGAAGCTTGGAAACTTTCACGGACGTCGGGCCATTGGTGGGGCGCTTTAACTGTCATAAAGGTGAGAAGGCCTCTGTATTATCCTATGCAAAATGACATTTAAATGACTGAAAAATGGGGGAAAAAAGAGCAGCACTTCACCAAATTAGCTGAGCACATGCGCCATATTATTCTAAAGAAGCGTGCAAACTTTTATGGAGATCGGGCCATCAGTGGAGGTGTCACAGTTTAAAAGGTAAAAAAAAAAAATCACCACATTTCCATGATAAATGAGCTAAAAGGGCAAAAAACATACTTTTTCCTCTCCGAGGCACACGTTAAAAGGCTTGATAAAGTTTTTGGAACGCAGCAGCGCAAGCGGCAAGTGCCTAGACCCTATAGTTTTTTTTTTAGAGGCCTTTTTGTGGCCCTTTTTTAGCCACTTATTAGGGGTTCAAGCACGAAGTGCTGAAACCCTATTGTTATTGTTAATTTTCCCATGATGCAACATTCAGACATAAAACTGATCGGGCAGACCAAACCGTAAGTCGTAGAGACTTGAAACTTTGGGGGCTGATAGTACTCACACCGCCTACAGCGTCACCAAGGCCCGCCCCGATCGGCCTGACGGGGGCGCTACAGCGGTCAAAAGTACGAAACGGCTCATAACTCATCAACCGTGAGGCGTAGGCTCAAGTGTCTTATATCGTTGGATTCCTTGGCTCGAGGCGGACCAGGTGCATGCCTCGGATTTGCTCGTCACCCTGGGAAAATTTTCGGGTATTTGGGGTTTTTCACAAAACCTACTTTCGCGAACTAGTCCTAGGTTTTTGGCCCGACCGGAACCAAACCAGTGCAGCAAGATTCTCTGGAGTCCGAATGTCAATAATTATCAAAAAAAAAAGTGAAAATTTGGGCTCACGGTCCCTAAGGGCCGCCAAAACGTTTGAAGTGGGAGGGAGCCCATTTTGCTTAATTGGCTATAACTCTTGAAACGGAACGAGATTTTTGCACCAAACTCAGCACGCGTATGTACGAGCTCATTCTGTGGTCGCGTGAAAAAGGACGTGGCGACTGGCCACTTGGTGGCGCTATAACTGTTAAAAGGGTGTCAAAATGATGCATTTCTATGGCAAATCCCATGAAATGGCTGAAAGCGGCCATCTTGCTGTCTGATTTGCATACAACCTCACAAAATCGGGCATGCGCATGCGTCACGTGATCCTAAAGAAGCTTGGAAACTTTCACGGACGTCGGGCCATTGGTGGGGCGCTTTAACTGTCATAAAGGTGAGAAGGCCTCTGTATTATCCTATGCAAAATGACATTTAAATGACTGAAAAATGGGGGAAAAAAGAGCAGCACTTCACCAAATTAGCTGAGCACATGCGCCATATTATTCTAAAGAAGCGTGCAAACTTTTATGGAGATCGGGCCATCAGTGGAGGTGTCACAGTTTAAAAGGAAAAAAAAAAAAATCACCACATTTCCATGATAATGAGCTAAAAGGGCAAAAAACATACTTTTTCCTCTCCGAGGCACACGTTAAAAGGCTTGATAAAGTTTTTGGAACGCAGCAGCGCAAGCGGCAAGTGCCTAGACCCTATAGTTTTTTTTTTAGAGGCCTTTTTGTGGCCCTTTTTTAGCCACTTATTAGGGGTTCAAGCACGAAGTGCTGAACCCTATTGTTATTGTTAATTTTCCCATGATGCAACATTCAGACATAAAACTGATCGGGCAGACCAAACCGTAAGTCGTAGAGACTTGAAACTTTGGGGGCTGATAGTACTCACACCGCCTACAGCGTCACCAAGGCCCGCCCCGATCGGCCTGACGGGGGGGCGCTACAGCGGTCAAAAGTACGAAACGGCTCATAACTCATCAACCGTGAGGCGTAGCTCAAGTGTCTTATATCGTTGGATTCCTTGGCTCGAGGCGGACCAGGTGCATGCCTCGGATTTGCTCGTCACCCTGGGAAAATTTTCGGGTATTTGGGGTTTTTCACAAAACCTACTTTCGCGAACTAGTCCTAGGTTTTTGGCCCGACCGGAACCAAACCAGTGCAGCAAGATTCTCTGGAGTCCGAATGTCAATAATTATCAAAAAAAAAAGTGAAAATTTGGGCTCACGGTCCCTAAGGGCCGCCAAAACGTTTGAAGTGGGAGGAGCCCATTTTGCTTAATTGGCTATAACTCGTGAACGGAACGAGATTTTTGCACCAAACTCAGCACGCGTATGTACGAGCTCATTCTGTGGTCGCGTGAAAAAGGACGTGGCGACTGGCCACTTGGTGGCGCTATAACTGTTAAAAGGGTGTCAAAATGATGCATTTCTATGGCAAATCCCATGAAATGGCTGAAAGCGGCCATCTTGCTGTCTGATTTGCATACAACCTCACAAAATCGGGCATGCGCATGCGTCACGTGATCCTAAAGAAGCTTGGAAACTTTCACGGACGTCGGGCCATTGGTGGGGCGCTTTAACTGTCATAAAGGTGAGAAGGCCTCTGTATTATCCTATGCAAAATGACATTTAAATGACTGAAAAATGGGGGAAAAAAGAGCAGCACTTCACCAAATTAGCTGAGCACATGCGCCATATTATTCTAAAGAAGCGTGCAAACTTTTATGGAGATCGGGCCATCAGTGGAGGTGTCACAGTTTAAAAGGAAAAAAAAAAAAATCACCACATTTCCATGATAAATGAGCTAAAAGGGCAAAAAACATACTTTTTCCTCTCCGAGGCACACGTTAAAAGGCTTGATAAAGTTTTTGGAACGCAGCAGCGCAAGCGGCAAGTGCCTAGACCCTATAGTTTTTTTTTTAGAGGCCTTTTTGTGGCCCTTTTTTAGCCACTTATTAGGGGTTCAAGCACGAAGTGCTGAAACCCTATTGTTATTGTTAATTTTCCCATGATGCAACATTCAGACATAAAACTGATCGGGCAGACCAAACCGTAAGTCGTAGAGACTTGAAACTTTGGGGGCTGATAGTACTCACACCGCCTACAGCGTCACCAAGGCCCGCCCCGATCGGCCTGACGGGGGCGCTACAGCGGTCAAAAGTACGAAACGGCTCATAACTCATCAACCGTGAGGCGTAGGCTCAAGTGTCTTATATCGTTGGATTCCTTGGCTCGAGGCGGACCAGGTGCATGCCTCGGATTTGCTCGTCACCCTGGGAAAATTTTCGGGTATTTGGGGTTTTTCACAAAACCTACTTTCGCGAACAAGTCCTAGGTTTTTGGCCCGACCGGAACCAAACCAGTGCAGCAAGATTCTCTGGAGTCCGAATGTCAATAATTATCAAAAAAAAAGTGAAAATTTGGGCTCACGGTCCCTAAGGGCCGCCAAAACGTTTGAAGTGGGAGGAGCCCATTTTGCTTAATTGGCTATAACTCGTGAACGGAACGAGATTTTTGCACCAAACTCAGCACGCGTATGTACGAGCTCATTCTGTGGTCGCGTGAAAAAGGACGTGGCGACTGGCCACTTGGTGGCGCTATAACTGTTAAAAGGGTGTCAAAATGATGCATTTCTATGGCAAATCCCATGAAATGGCTGAAAGCGGCCATCTTGCTGTCTGATTTGCATACAACCTCACAAAATCGGGCATGCGCATGCGTCACGTGATCCTAAAGAAGCTTGGAAACTTTCACGGACGTCGGGCCATTGGTGGGGCGCTTTAACTGTCATAAAGGTGAGAAGGCCTCTGTATTATCCTATGCAAAATGACATTTAAATGACTGAAAAATGGGGGAAAAAAGAGCAGCACTTCACCAAATTAGCTGAGCACATGCGCCATATTATTCTAAAGAAGCGTGCAAACTTTTATGGAGATCGGGCCATCAGTGGAGGTGTCACAGTTTAAAAGGTAAAAAAAAAAAATCACCACATTTCCATGATAAATGAGCTAAAAGGGCAAAAAACATACTTTTTCCTCTCCGAGGCACACGTTAAAAGGCTTGATAAAGTTTTTGGAACGCAGCAGCGCAAGCGGCAAGTGCCTAGACCCTATAGTTTTTTTTTTAGAGGCCTTTTTGTGGCCCTTTTTTAGCCACTTATTAGGGGTTCAAGCACGAAGTGCTGAAACCCTATTGTTATTGTTAATTTTCCCATGATGCAACATTCAGACATAAAACTGATCGGGCAGACCAAACCGTAAGTCGTAGAGACTTGAAACTTTGGGGGCTGATAGTACTCACACCGCCTACAGCGTCACCAAGGCCCGCCCCGATCGGCCTGACGGGGGCGCTACAGCGGTCAAAAGTACGAAACGGCTCATAACTCATCAACCGTGAGGCGTAGGCTCAAGTGTCTTATATCGTTGGATTCCTTGGCTCGAGGCGGACCAGGTGCATGCCTCGGATTTGCTCGTCACCCTGGGAAAATTTTCGGGTATTTGGGGTTTTTCACAAAACCTACTTTCGCGAACTAGTCCTAGGTTTTTGGCCCGACCGGAACCAAACCAGTGCAGCAAGATTCTCTGGAGTCCGAATGTCAATAATTATCAAAAAAAAAGTGAAAATTTGGGCTCACGGTCCCTAAGGGCCGCCAAAACGTTTGAAGTGGGAGGAGCCCATTTTGCTTAATTGGCTATAACTCGTGAACGGAACGAGATTTTTGCACCAAACTCAGCACGCGTATGTACGAGCTCATTCTGTGGTCGCGTGAAAAAGGACGTGGCGACTGGCCACTTGGTGGCGCTATAACTGTTAAAAGGGTGTCAAAATGATGCATTTCTATGGCAAATCCCATGAAATGGCTGAAAGCGGCCATCTTGCTGTCTGATTTGCATACAACCTCACAAAATCGGGCATGCGCATGCGTCACGTGATCCTAAAGAAGCTTGGAAACTTTCACGGACGTCGGGCCATTGGTGGGGCGCTTTAACTGTCATAAAGGTGAGAAGGCCTCTGTATTATCCTATGCAAAATGACATTTAAATGACTGAAAAATGGGGGAAAAAAGAGCAGCACTTCACCAAATTAGCTGAGCACATGCGCCATATTATTCTAAAGAAGCGTGCAAACTTTTATGGAGATCGGGCCATCAGTGGAGGTGTCACAGTTTAAAAGGTAAAAAAAAAAAATCACCACATTTCCATGATAAATGAGCTAAAAGGGCAAAAAACATACTTTTTCCTCTCCGAGGCACACGTTAAAAGGCTTGATAAAGTTTTTGGAACGCAGCAGCGCAAGCGGCAAGTGCCTAGACCCTATAGTTTTTTTTTTAGAGGCCTTTTTGTGGCCCTTTTTTAGCCACTTATTAGGGGTTCAAGCACGAAGTGCTGAAACCCTATTGTTATTGTTAATTTTCCCATGATGCAACATTCAGACATAAAACTGATCGGGCAGACCAAACCGTAAGTCGTAGAGACTTGAAACTTTGGGGGCTGATAGTACTCACACCGCCTACAGCGTCACCAAGGCCCGCCCCGATCGGCCTGACGGGGGCGCTACAGCGGTCAAAAGTACGAAACGGCTCATAACTCATCAACCGTGAGGCGTAGGCTCAAGTGTCTTATATCGTTGGATTCCTTGGCTCGAGGCGGACCAGGTGCATGCCTCGGATTTGCTCGTCACCCTGGGAAAATTTTCGGGTATTTGGGGTTTTTCACAAAACCTACTTTCGCGAACTAGTCCTAGGTTTTTGGCCCGACCGGAACCAAACCAGTGCAGCAAGATTCTCTGGAGTCCGAATGTCAATAATTATCAAAAAAAAAGTGAAAATTTGGGCTCACGGTCCCTAAGGGCCGCCAAAACGTTTGAAGTGGGA
The DNA here is from genome assembly GCF_951802725.1 of Rutilus rutilus. Lineage (NCBI taxonomy): Eukaryota > Metazoa > Chordata > Actinopteri > Cypriniformes > Leuciscidae > Rutilus > Rutilus rutilus. The sequence continues at coordinate 20,919,289 of NC_140213.1, read as the reverse complement.
GGAGCCCATTTTGCTTAATTGGCTATAACTCGTGAACGGAACGAGATTTTTGCACCAAACTCAGCACGCGTATGTACGAGCTCATTCTGTGGTCGCGTGAAAAAGGACGTGGCGACTGGCCACTTGGTGGCGCTATAACTGTTAAAAGGGTGTCAAAATGATGCATTTCTATGGCAAATCCCATGAAATGGCTGAAAGCGGCCATCTTGCTGTCTGATTTGCATACAACCTCACAAAATCGGGCATGCGCATGCGTCACGTGATCCTAAAGAAGCTTGGAAACTTTCACGGACGTCGGGCCATTGGTGGGGCGCTTTAACTGTCATAAAGGTGAGAAGGCCTCTGTATTATCCTATGCAAAATGACATTTAAATGACTGAAAAATGGGGGAAAAAAGAGCAGCACTTCACCAAATTAGCTGAGCACATGCGCCATATTATTCTAAAGAAGCGTGCAAACTTTTATGGAGATCGGGCCATCAGTGGAGGTGTCACAGTTTAAAAGGTAAAAAAAAAAAATCACCACATTTCCATGATAAATGAGCTAAAAGGGCAAAAAACATACTTTTTCCTCTCCGAGGCACACGTTAAAAGGCTTGATAAAGTTTTTGGAACGCAGCAGCGCAAGCGGCAAGTGCCTAGACCCTATAGTTTTTTTTTTAGAGGCCTTTTTGTGGCCCTTTTTTAGCCACTTATTAGGGGTTCAAGCACGAAGTGCTGAAACCCTATTGTTATTGTTAATTTTCCCATGATGCAACATTCAGACATAAAACTGATCGGGCAGACCAAACCGTAAGTCGTAGAGACTTGAAACTTTGGGGGCTGATAGTACTCACACCGCCTACAGCGTCACCAAGGCCCGCCCCGATCGGCCTGACGGGGGCGCTACAGCGGTCAAAAGTACGAAACGGCTCATAACTCATCAACCGTGAGGCGTAGGCTCAAGTGTCTTATATCGTTGGATTCCTTGGCTCGAGGCGGACCAGGTGCATGCCTCGGATTTGCTCGTCACCCTGGGAAAATTTTCGGGTATTTGGGGTTTTTCACAAAACCTACTTTCGCGAACTAGTCCTAGGTTTTTGGCCCGACCGGAACCAAACCAGTGCAGCAAGATTCTCTGGAGTCCGAATGTCAATAATTATCAAAAAAAAAGTGAAAATTTGGGCTCACGGTCCCTAAGGGCCGCCAAAACGTTTGAAGTGGGAGGAGCCCATTTTGCTTAATTGGCTATAACTCGTGAACGGAACGAGATTTTTGCACCAAACTCAGCACGCGTATGTACGAGCTCATTCTGTGGTCGCGTGAAAAAGGACGTGGCGACTGGCCACTTGGTGGCGCTATAACTGTTAAAAGGGTGTCAAAATGATGCATTTCTATGGCAAATCCCATGAAATGGCTGAAAGCGGCCATCTTGCTGTCTGATTTGCATACAACCTCACAAAATCGGGCATGCGCATGCGTCACGTGATCCTAAAGAAGCTTGGAAACTTTCACGGACGTCGGGCCATTGGTGGGGCGCTTTAACTGTCATAAAGGTGAGAAGGCCTCTGTATTATCCTATGCAAAATGACATTTAAATGACTGAAAAATGGGGGAAAAAAGAGCAGCACTTCACCAAATTAGCTGAGCACATGCGCCATATTATTCTAAAGAAGCGTGCAAACTTTTATGGAGATCGGGCCATCAGTGGAGGTGTCACAGTTTAAAAGGAAAAAAAAAAAAATCACCACATTTCCATGATAAATGAGCTAAAAGGGCAAAAAACATACTTTTTCCTCTCCGAGGCACACGTTAAAAGGCTTGATAAAGTTTTTGGAACGCAGCAGCGCAAGCGGCAAGTGCCTAGACCCTATAGTTTTTTTTTTAGAGGCCTTTTTGTGGCCCTTTTTTAGCCACTTATTAGGGGTTCAAGCACGAAGTGCTGAAACCCTATTGTTATTGTTAATTTTCCCATGATGCAACATTCAGACATAAAACTGATCGGGCAGACCAAACCGTAAGTCGTAGAGACTTGAAACTTTGGGGGCTGATAGTACTCACACCGCCTACAGCGTCACCAAGGCCCGCCCCGATCGGCCTGACGGGGGCGCTACAGCGGTCAAAAGTACGAAACGGCTCATAACTCATCAACCGTGAGGCGTAGGCTCAAGTGTCTTATATCGTTGGATTCCTTGGCTCGAGGCGGACCAGGTGCATGCCTCGGATTTGCTCGTCACCCTGGGAAAATTTTCGGGTATTTGGGGTTTTTCACAAAACCTACTTTCGCGAACTAGTCCTAGGTTTTTGGCCCGACCGGAACCAAACCAGTGCAGCAAGATTCTCTGGAGTCCGAATGTCAATAATTATCAAAAAAAAAGTGAAAATTTGGGCTCACGGTCCCTAAGGGCCGCCAAAACGTTTGAAGTGGGAGGAGCCCATTTTGCTTAATTGGCTATAACTCGTGAACGGAACGAGATTTTTGCACCAAACTCAGCACGCGTATGTACGAGCTCATTCTGTGGTCGCGTGAAAAAGGACGTGGCGACTGGCCACTTGGTGGCGCTATAACTGTTAAAAGGGTGTCAAAATGATGCATTTCTATGGCAAATCCCATGAAATGGCTGAAAGCGGCCATCTTGCTGTCTGATTTGCATACAACCTCACAAAATCGGGCATGCGCATGCGTCACGTGATCCTAAAGAAGCTTGGAAACTTTCACGGACGTCGGGCCATTGGTGGGGCGCTTTAACTGTCATAAAGGTGAGAAGGCCTCTGTATTATCCTATGCAAAATGACATTTAAATGACTGAAAAATGGGGGAAAAAAGAGCAGCACTTCACCAAATTAGCTGAGCACATGCGCCATATTATTCTAAAGAAGCGTGCAAACTTTTATGGAGATCGGGCCATCAGTGGAGGTGTCACAGTTTAAAAGGTAAAAAAAAAAAATCACCACATTTCCATGATAAATGAGCTAAAAGGGCAAAAAACATACTTTTTCCTCTCCGAGGCACACGTTAAAAGGCTTGATAAAGTTTTTGGAACGCAGCAGCGCAAGCGGCAAGTGCCTAGACCCTATAGTTTTTTTTTTAGAGGCCTTTTTGTGGCCCTTTTTTAGCCACTTATTAGGGGTTCAAGCACGAAGTGCTGAAACCCTATTGTTATTGTTAATTTTCCCATGATGCAACATTCAGACATAAAACTGATCGGGCAGACCAAACCGTAAGTCGTAGAGACTTGAAACTTTGGGGGCTGATAGTACTCACACCGCCTACAGCGTCACCAAGGCCCGCCCCGATCGGCCTGACGGGGGCGCTACAGCGGTCAAAAGTACGAAACGGCTCATAACTCATCAACCGTGAGGCGTAGGCTCAAGTGTCTTATATCGTTGGATTCCTTGGCTCGAGGCGGACCAGGTGCATGCCTCGGATTTGCTCGTCACCCTGGGAAAATTTTCGGGTATTTGGGGTTTTTCACAAAACCTACTTTCGCGAACTAGTCCTAGGTTTTTGGCCCGACCGGAACCAAACCAGTGCAGCAAGATTCTCTGGAGTCCGAATGTCAATAATTATCAAAAAAAAAGTGAAAATTTGGGCTCACGGTCCCTAAGGGCCGCCAAAACGTTTGAAGTGGGAGGAGCCCATTTTGCTTAATTGGCTATAACTCGTGAACGGAACGAGATTTTTGCACCAAACTCAGCACGCGTATGTACGAGCTCATTCTGTGGTCGCGTGAAAAAGGACGTGGCGACTGGCCACTTGGTGGCGCTATAACTGTTAAAAGGGTGTCAAAATGATGCATTTCTATGGCAAATCCCATGAAATGGCTGAAAGCGGCCATCTTGCTGTCTGATTTGCATACAACCTCACAAAATCGGGCATGCGCATGCGTCACGTGATCCTAAAGAAGCTTGGAAACTTTCACGGACGTCGGGCCATTGGTGGGGCGCTTTAACTGTCATAAAGGTGAGAAGGCCTCTGTATTATCCTATGCAAAATGACATTTAAATGACTGAAAAATGGGGGAAAAAAGAGCAGCACTTCACCAAATTAGCTGAGCACATGCGCCATATTATTCTAAAGAAGCGTGCAAACTTTTATGGAGATCGGGCCATCAGTGGAGGTGTCACAGTTTAAAAGGTAAAAAAAAAAAATCACCACATTTCCATGATAAATGAGCTAAAAGGGCAAAAAACATACTTTTTCCTCTCCGAGGCACACGTTAAAAGGCTTGATAAAGTTTTTGGAACGCAGCAGCGCAAGCGGCAAGTGCCTAGACCCTATAGTTTTTTTTTTAGAGGCCTTTTTGTGGCCCTTTTTTAGCCACTTATTAGGGGTTCAAGCACGAAGTGCTGAAACCCTATTGTTATTGTTAATTTTCCCATGATGCAACATTCAGACATAAAACTGATCGGGCAGACCAAACCGTAAGTCGTAGAGACTTGAAACTTTGGGGGCTGATAGTACTCACACCGCCTACAGCGTCACCAAGGCCCGCCCCGATCGGCCTGACGGGGGCGCTACAGCGGTCAAAAGTACGAAACGGCTCATAACTCATCAACCGTGAGGCGTAGGCTCAAGTGTCTTATATCGTTGGATTCCTTGGCTCGAGGCGGACCAGGTGCATGCCTCGGATTTGCTCGTCACCCTGGGAAAATTTTCGGGTATTTGGGGTTTTTCACAAAACCTACTTTCGCGAACTAGTCCTAGGTTTTTGGCCCGACCGGAACCAAACCAGTGCAGCAAGATTCTCTGGAGTCCGAATGTCAATAATTATCAAAAAAAAAGTGAAAATTTGGGCTCACGGTCCCTAAGGGCCGCCAAAACGTTTGAAGTGGGAGGAGCCCATTTTGCTTAATTGGCTATAACTCGTGAACGGAACGAGATTTTTGCACCAAACTCAGCACGCGTATGTACGAGCTCATTCTGTGGTCGCGTGAAAAAGGACGTGGCGACTGGCCACTTGGTGGCGCTATAACTGTTAAAAGGGTGTCAAAATGATGCATTTCTATGGCAAATCCCATGAAATGGCTGAAAGCGGCCATCTTGCTGTCTGATTTGCATACAACCTCACAAAATCGGGCATGCGCATGCGTCACGTGATCCTAAAGAAGCTTGGAAACTTTCACGGACGTCGGGCCATTGGTGGGGCGCTTTAACTGTCATAAAGGTGAGAAGGCCTCTGTATTATCCTATGCAAAATGACATTTAAATGACTGAAAAATGGGGGAAAAAAGAGCAGCACTTCACCAAATTAGCTGAGCACATGCGCCATATTATTCTAAAGAAGCGTGCAAACTTTTATGGAGATCGGGCCATCAGTGGAGGTGTCACAGTTTAAAAGGTAAAAAAAAAAAATCACCACATTTCCATGATAAATGAGCTAAAAGGGCAAAAAACATACTTTTTCCTCTCCGAGGCACACGTTAAAAGGCTTGATAAAGTTTTTGGAACGCAGCAGCGCAAGCGGCAAGTGCCTAGACCCTATAGTTTTTTTTTTAGAGGCCTTTTTGTGGCCCTTTTTTAGCCACTTATTAGGGGTTCAAGCACGAAGTGCTGAAACCCTATTGTTATTGTTAATTTTCCCATGATGCAACATTCAGACATAAAACTGATCGGGCAGACCAAACCGTAAGTCGTAGAGACTTGAAACTTTGGGGGCTGATAGTACTCACACCGCCTACAGCGTCACCAAGGCCCGCCCCGATCGGCCTGACGGGGGCGCTACAGCGGTCAAAAGTACGAAACGGCTCATAACTCATCAACCGTGAGGCGTAGGCTCAAGTGTCTTATATCGTTGGATTCCTTGGCTCGAGGCGGACCAGGTGCATGCCTCGGATTTGCTCGTCACCCTGGGAAAATTTTCGGGTATTTGGGGTTTTTCACAAAACCTACTTTCGCGAACTAGTCCTAGGTTTTTGGCCCGACCGGAACCAAACCAGTGCAGCAAGATTCTCTGGAGTCCGAATGTCAATAATTATCAAAAAAAAAGTGAAAATTTGGGCTCACGGTCCCTAAGGGCCGCCAAAACGTTTGAAGTGGGAGGAGCCCATTTTGCTTAATTGGCTATAACTCGTGAACGGAACGAGATTTTTGCACCAAACTCAGCACGCGTATGTACGAGCTCATTCTGTGGTCGCGTGAAAAAGGACGTGGCGACTGGCCACTTGGTGGCGCTATAACTGTTAAAAGGGTGTCAAAATGATGCATTTCTATGGCAAATCCCATGAAATGGCTGAAAGCGGCCATCTTGCTGTCTGATTTGCATACAACCTCACAAAATCGGGCATGCGCATGCGTCACGTGATCCTAAAGAAGCTTGGAAACTTTCACGGACGTCGGGCCATTGGTGGGGCGCTTTAACTGTCATAAAGGTGAGAAGGCCTCTGTATTATCCTATGCAAAATGACATTTAAATGACTGAAAAATGGGGGAAAAAAGAGCAGCACTTCACCAAATTAGCTGAGCACATGCGCCATATTATTCTAAAGAAGCGTGCAAACTTTTATGGAGATCGGGCCATCAGTGGAGGTGTCACAGTTTAAAAGGTAAAAAAAAAAAATCACCACATTTCCATGATAAATGAGCTAAAAGGGCAAAAAACATACTTTTTCCTCTCCGAGGCACACGTTAAAAGGCTTGATAAAGTTTTTGGAACGCAGCAGCGCAAGCGGCAAGTGCCTAGACCCTATAGTTTTTTTTTTAGAGGCCTTTTTGTGGCCCTTTTTTAGCCACTTATTAGGGGTTCAAGCACGAAGTGCTGAAACCCTATTGTTATTGTTAATTTTCCCATGATGCAACATTCAGACATAAAACTGATCGGGCAGACCAAACCGTAAGTCGTAGAGACTTGAAACTTTGGGGGCTGATAGTACTCACACCGCCTACAGCGTCACCAAGGCCCGCCCCGATCGGCCTGACGGGGGCGCTACAGCGGTCAAAAGTACGAAACGGCTCATAACTCATCAACCGTGAGGCGTAGGCTCAAGTGTCTTATATCGTTGGATTCCTTGGCTCGAGGCGGACCAGGTGCATGCCTCGGATTTGCTCGTCACCCTGGGAAAATTTTCGGGTATTTGGGGTTTTTCACAAAACCTACTTTCGCGAACTAGTCCTAGGTTTTTGGCCCGACCGGAACCAAACCAGTGCAGCAAGATTCTCTGGAGTCCGAATGTCAATAATTATCAAAAAAAAAGTGAAAATTTGGGCTCACGGTCCCTAAGGGCCGCCAAAACGTTTGAAGTGGGAGGAGCCCATTTTGCTTAATTGGCTATAACTCGTGAACGGAACGAGATTTTTGCACCAAACTCAGCACGCGTATGTACGAGCTCATTCTGTGGTCGCGTGAAAAAGGACGTGGCGACTGGCCACTTGGTGGCGCTATAACTGTTAAAAGGGTGTCAAAATGATGCATTTCTATGGCAAATCCCATGAAATGGCTGAAAGCGGCCATCTTGCTGTCTGATTTGCATACAACCTCACAAAATCGGGCATGCGCATGCGTCACGTGATCCTAAAGAAGCTTGGAAACTTTCACGGACGTCGGGCCATTGGTGGGGCGCTTTAACTGTCATAAAGGTGAGAAGGCCTCTGTATTATCCTATGCAAAATGACATTTAAATGACTGAAAAATGGGGGAAAAAAGAGCAGCACTTCACCAAATTAGCTGAGCACATGCGCCATATTATTCTAAAGAAGCGTGCAAACTTTTATGGAGATCGGGCCATCAGTGGAGGTGTCACAGTTTAAAAGGTAAAAAAAAAAAATCACCACATTTCCATGATAAATGAGCTAAAAGGGCAAAAAACATACTTTTTCCTCTCCGAGGCACACGTTAAAAGGCTTGATAAAGTTTTTGGAACGCAGCAGCGCAAGCGGCAAGTGCCTAGACCCTATAGTTTTTTTTTTAGAGGCCTTTTTGTGGCCCTTTTTTAGCCACTTATTAGGGGTTCAAGCACGAAGTGCTGAAACCCTATTGTTATTGTTAATTTTCCCATGATGCAACATTCAGACATAAAACTGATCGGGCAGACCAAACCGTAAGTCGTAGAGACTTGAAACTTTGGGGGCTGATAGTACTCACACCGCCTACAGCGTCACCAAGGCCCGCCCCGATCGGCCTGACGGGGGCGCTACAGCGGTCAAAAGTACGAAACGGCTCATAACTCATCAACCGTGAGGCGTAGGCTCAAGTGTCTTATATCGTTGGATTCCTTGGCTCGAGGCGGACCAGGTGCATGCCTCGGATTTGCTCGTCACCCTGGGAAAATTTTCGGGTATTTGGGGTTTTTCACAAAACCTACTTTCGCGAACTAGTCCTAGGTTTTTGGCCCGACCGGAACCAAACCAGTGCAGCAAGATTCTCTGGAGTCCGAATGTCAATAATTATCAAAAAAAAAGTGAAAATTTGGGCTCACGGTCCCTAAGGGCCGCCAAAACGTTTGAAGTGGGAGGAGCCCATTTTGCTTAATTGGCTATAACTCGTGAACGGAACGAGATTTTTGCACCAAACTCAGCACGCGTATGTACGAGCTCATTCTGTGGTCGCGTGAAAAAGGACGTGGCGACTGGCCACTTGGTGGCGCTATAACTGTTAAAAGGGTGTCAAAATGATGCATTTCTATGGCAAATCCCATGAAATGGCTGAAAGCGGCCATCTTGCTGTCTGATTTGCATACAACCTCACAAAATCGGGCATGCGCATGCGTCACGTGATCCTAAAGAAGCTTGGAAACTTTCACGGACGTCGGGCCATTGGTGGGGCGCTTTAACTGTCATAAAGGTGAGAAGGCCTCTGTATTATCCTATGCAAAATGACATTTAAATGACTGAAAAATGGGGGAAAAAAGAGCAGCACTTCACCAAATTAGCTGAGCACATGCGCCATATTATTCTAAAGAAGCGTGCAAACTTTTATGGAGATCGGGCCATCAGTGGAGGTGTCACAGTTTAAAAGGTAAAAAAAAAAAATCACCACATTTCCATGATAAATGAGCTAAAAGGGCAAAAAACATACTTTTTCCTCTCCGAGGCACACGTTAAAAGGCTTGATAAAGTTTTTGGAACGCAGCAGCGCAAGCGGCAAGTGCCTAGACCCTATAGTTTTTTTTTTAGAGGCCTTTTTGTGGCCCTTTTTTAGCCACTTATTAGGGGTTCAAGCACGAAGTGCTGAAACCCTATTGTTATTGTTAATTTTCCCATGATGCAACATTCAGACATAAAACTGATCGGGCAGACCAAACCGTAAGTCGTAGAGACTTGAAACTTTGGGGGCTGATAGTACTCACACCGCCTACAGCGTCACCAAGGCCCGCCCCGATCGGCCTGACGGGGGCGCTACAGCGGTCAAAAGTACGAAACGGCTCATAACTCATCAACCGTGAGGCGTAGGCTCAAGTGTCTTATATCGTTGGATTCCTTGGCTCGAGGCGGACCAGGTGCATGCCTCGGATTTGCTCGTCACCCTGGGAAAATTTTCGGGTATTTGGGGTTTTTCACAAAACCTACTTTCGCGAACTAGTCCTAGGTTTTTGGCCCGACCGGAACCAAACCAGTGCAGCAAGATTCTCTGGAGTCCGAATGTCAATAATTATCAAAAAAAAAGTGAAAATTTGGGCTCACGGTCCCTAAGGGCCGCCAAAACGTTTGAAGTGGGAGGAGCCCATTTTGCTTAATTGGCTATAACTCGTGAACGGAACGAGATTTTTGCACCAAACTCAGCACGCGTATGTACGAGCTCATTCTGTGGTCGCGTGAAAAAGGACGTGGCGACTGGCCACTTGGTGGCGCTATAACTGTTAAAAGGGTGTCAAAATGATGCATTTCTATGGCAAATCCCATGAAATGGCTGAAAGCGGCCATCTTGCTGTCTGATTTGCATACAACCTCACAAAATCGGGCATGCGCATGCGTCACGTGATCCTAAAGAAGCTTGGAAACTTTCACGGACGTCGGGCCATTGGTGGGGCGCTTTAACTGTCATAAAGGTGAGAAGGCCTCTGTATTATCCTATGCAAAATGACATTTAAATGACTGAAAAATGGGGGAAAAAAGAGCAGCACTTCACCAAATTAGCTGAGCACATGCGCCATATTATTCTAAAGAAGCGTGCAAACTTTTATGGAGATCGGGCCATCAGTGGAGGTGTCACAGTTTAAAAGGTAAAAAAAAAAAATCACCACATTTCCATGATAAATGAGCTAAAAGGGCAAAAAACATACTTTTTCCTCTCCGAGGCACACGTTAAAAGGCTTGATAAAGTTTTTGGAACGCAGCAGCGCAAGCGGCAAGTGCCTAGACCCTATAGTTTTTTTTTTAGAGGCCTTTTTGTGGCCCTTTTTTAGCCACTTATTAGGGGTTCAAGCACGAAGTGCTGAAACCCTATTGTTATTGTTAATTTTCCCATGATGCAACATTCAGACATAAAACTGATCGGGCAGACCAAACCGTAAGTCGTAGAGACTTGAAACTTTGGGGGCTGATAGTACTCACACCGCCTACAGCGTCACCAAGGCCCGCCCCGATCGGCCTGACGGGGGCGCTACAGCGGTCAAAAGTACGAAACGGCTCATAACTCATCAACCGTGAGGCGTAGGCTCAAGTGTCTTATATCGTTGGATTCCTTGGCTCGAGGCGGACCAGGTGCATGCCTCGGATTTGCTCGTCACCCTGGGAAAATTTTCGGGTATTTGGGGTTTTTCACAAAACCTACTTTCGCGAACTAGTCCTAGGTTTTTGGCCCGACCGGAACCAAACCAGTGCAGCAAGATTCTCTGGAGTCCGAATGTCAATAATTATCAAAAAAAAAGTGAAAATTTGGGCTCACGGTCCCTAAGGGCCGCCAAAACGTTTGAAGTGGGAGGAGCCCATTTTGCTTAATTGGCTATAACTCGTGAACGGAACGAGATTTTTGCACCAAACTCAGCACGCGTATGTACGAGCTCATTCTGTGGTCGCGTGAAAAAGGACGTGGCGACTGGCCACTTGGTGGCGCTATAACTGTTAAAAGGGTGTCAAAATGATGCATTTCTATGGCAAATCCCATGAAATGGCTGAAAGCGGCCATCTTGCTGTCTGATTTGCATACAACCTCACAAAATCGGGCATGCGCATGCGTCACGTGATCCTAAAGAAGCTTGGAAACTTTCACGGACGTCGGGCCATTGGTGGGGCGCTTTAACTGTCATAAAGGTGAGAAGGCCTCTGTATTATCCTATGCAAAATGACATTTAAATGACTGAAAAATGGGGGAAAAAAGAGCAGCACTTCACCAAATTAGCTGAGCACATGCGCCATATTATTCTAAAGAAGCGTGCAAACTTTTATGGAGATCGGGCCATCAGTGGAGGTGTCACAGTTTAAAAGGAAAAAAAAAAAAATCACCACATTTCCATGATAAATGAGCTAAAAGGGCAAAAAACATACTTTTTCCTCTCCGAGGCACACGTTAAAAGGCTTGATAAAGTTTTTGGAACGCAGCAGCGCAAGCGGCAAGTGCCTAGACCCTATAGTTTTTTTTTTAGAGGCCTTTTTGTGGCCCTTTTTTAGCCACTTATTAGGGGTTCAAGCACGAAGTGCTGAAACCCTATTGTTATTGTTAATTTTCCCATGATGCAACATTCAGACATAAAACTGATCGGGCAGACCAAACCGTAAGTCGTAGAGACTTGAAACTTTGGGGGCTGATAGTACTCACACCGCCTACAGCGTCACCAAGGCCCGCCCCGATCGGCCTGACGGGGGCGCTACAGCGGTCAAAAGTACGAAACGGCTCATAACTCATCAACCGTGAGGCGTAGGCTCAAGTGTCTTATATCGTTGGATTCCTTGGCTCGAGGCGGACCAGGTGCATGCCTCGGATTTGCTCGTCACCCTGGGAAAATTTTCGGGTATTTGGGGTTTTTCACAAAACCTACTTTCGCGAACAAGTCCTAGGTTTTTGGCCCGACCGGAACCAAACCAGTGCAGCAAGATTCTCTGGAGTCCGAATGTCAATAATTATCAAAAAAAAAGTGAAAATTTGGGCTCACGGTCCCTAAGGGCCGCCAAAACGTTTGAAGTGGGAGGAGCCCATTTTGCTTAATTGGCTATAACTCGTGAACGGAACGAGATTTTTGCACCAAACTCAGCACGCGTATGTACGAGCTCATTCTGTGGTCGCGTGAAAAAGGACGTGGCGACTGGCCACTTGGTGGCGCTATAACTGTTAAAAGGGTGTCAAAATGATGCATTTCTATGGCAAATCCCATGAAATGGCTGAAAGCGGCCATCTTGCTGTCTGATTTGCATACAACCTCACAAAATCGGGCATGCGCATGCGTCACGTGATCCTAAAGAAGCTTGGAAACTTTCACGGACGTCGGGCCATTGGTGGGGCGCTTTAACTGTCATAAAGGTGAGAAGGCCTCTGTATTATCCTATGCAAAATGACATTTAAATGACTGAAAAATGGGGGAAAAAAGAGCAGCACTTCACCAAATTAGCTGAGCACATGCGCCATATTATTCTAAAGAAGCGTGCAAACTTTTATGGAGATCGGGCCATCAGTGGAGGTGTCACAGTTTAAAAGGAAAAAAAAAAAAATCACCACATTTCCATGATAAATGAGCTAAAAGGGCAAAAAACATACTTTTTCCTCTCCGAGGCACACGTTAAAAGGCTTGATAAAGTTTTTGGAACGCAGCAGCGCAAGCGGCAAGTGCCTAGACCCTATAGTTTTTTTTTTAGAGGCCTTTTTGTGGCCCTTTTTTAGCCACTTATTAGGGGTTCAAGCACGAAGTGCTGAAACCCTATTGTTATTGTTAATTTTCCCATGATGCAACATTCAGACATAAAACTGATCGGGCAGACCAAACCGTAAGTCGTAGAGACTTGAAACTTTGGGGGCTGATAGTACTCACACCGCCTACAGCGTCACCAAGGCCCGCCCCGATCGGCCTGACGGGGGCGCTACAGCGGTCAAAAGTACGAAACGGCTCATAACTCATCAACCGTGAGGCGTAGGCTCAAGTGTCTTATATCGTTGGATTCCTTGGCTCGAGGCGGACCAGGTGCATGCCTCGGATTTGCTCGTCACCCTGGGAAAATTTTCGGGTATTTGGGGTTTTTCACAAAACCTACTTTCGCGAACAAGTCCTAGGTTTTTGGCCCGACCGGAACCAAACCAGTGCAGCAAGATTCTCTGGAGTCCGAATGTCAATAATTATCAAAAAAAAAGTGAAAATTTGGGCTCACGGTCCCTAAGGGCCGCCAAAACGTTTGAAGTGGGAGGAGCCCATTTTGCTTAATTGGCTATAACTCGTGAACGGAACGAGATTTTTGCACCAAACTCAGCACGCGTATGTACGAGCTCATTCTGTGGTCGCGTGAAAAAGGACGTGGCGACTGGCCACTTGGTGGCGCTATAACTGTTAAAAGGGTGTCAAAATGATGCATTTCTATGGCAAATCCCATGAAATGGCTGAAAGCGGCCATCTTGCTGTCTGATTTGCATACAACCTCACAAAATCGGGCATGCGCATGCGTCACGTGATCCTAAAGAAGCTTGGAAACTTTCACGGACGTCGGGCCATTGGTGGGGCGCTTTAACTGTCATAAAGGTGAGAAGGCCTCTGTATTATCCTATGCAAAATGACATTTAAATGACTGAAAAATGGGGGAAAAAAGAGCAGCACTTCACCAAATTAGCTGAGCACATGCGCCATATTATTCTAAAGAAGCGTGCAAACTTTTATGGAGATCGGGCCATCAGTGGAGGTGTCACAGTTTAAAAGGAAAAAAAAAAAAATCACCACATTTCCATGATAAATGAGCTAAAAGGGCAAAAAACATACTTTTTCCTCTCCGAGGCACACGTTAAAAGGCTTGATAAAGTTTTTGGAACGCAGCAGCGCAAGCGGCAAGTGCCTAGACCCTATAGTTTTTTTTTTAGAGGCCTTTTTGTGGCCCTTTTTTAGCCACTTATTAGGGGTTCAAGCACGAAGTGCTGAAACCCTATTGTTATTGTTAATTTTCCCATGATGCAACATTCAGACATAAAACTGATCGGGCAGACCAAACCGTAAGTCGTAGAGACTTGAAACTTTGGGGGCTGATAGTACTCACACCGCCTACAGCGTCACCAAGGCCCGCCCCGATCGGCCTGACGGGGGCGCTACAGCGGTCAAAAGTACGAAACGGCTCATAACTCATCAACCGTGAGGCGTAGGCTCAAGTGTCTTATATCGTTGGATTCCTTGGCTCGAGGCGGACCAGGTGCATGCCTCGGATTTGCTCGTCACCCTGGGAAAATTTTCGGGTATTTGGGGTTTTTCACAAAACCTACTTTCGCGAACAAGTCCTAGGTTTTTGGCCCGACCGGAACCAAACCAGTGCAGCAAGATTCTCTGGAGTCCGAATGTCAATAATTATCAAAAAAAAAGTGAAAATTTGGGCTCACGGTCCCTAAGGGCCGCCAAAACGTTTGAAGTGGGAGGAGCCCATTTTGCTTAATTGGCTATAACTCGTGAACGGAACGAGATTTTTGCACCAAACTCAGCACGCGTATGTACGAGCTCATTCTGTGGTCGCGTGAAAAAGGACGTGGCGACTGGCCACTTGGTGGCGCTATAACTGTTAAAAGGGTGTCAAAATGATGCATTTCTATGGCAAATCCCATGAAATGGCTGAAAGCGGCCATCTTGCTGTCTGATTTGCATACAACCTCACAAAATCGGGCATGCGCATGCGTCACGTGATCCTAAAGAAGCTTGGAAACTTTCACGGACGTCGGGCCATTGGTGGGGCGCTTTAACTGTCATAAAGGTGAGAAGGCCTCTGTATTATCCTATGCAAAATGACATTTAAATGACTGAAAAATGGGGGAAAAAAGAGCAGCACTTCACCAAATTAGCTGAGCACATGCGCCATATTATTCTAAAGAAGCGTGCAAACTTTTATGGAGATCGGGCCATCAGTGGAGGTGTCACAGTTTAAAAGGAAAAAAAAAAAAATCACCACATTTCCATGATAAATGAGCTAAAAGGGCAAAAAACATACTTTTTCCTCTCCGAGGCACACGTTAAAAGGCTTGATAAAGTTTTTGGAACGCAGCAGCGCAAGCGGCAAGTGCCTAGACCCTATAGTTTTTTTTTTAGAGGCCTTTTTGTGGCCCTTTTTTAGCCACTTATTAGGGGTTCAAGCACGAAGTGCTGAAACCCTATTGTTATTGTTAATTTTCCCATGATGCAACATTCAGACATAAAACTGATCGGGCAGACCAAACCGTAAGTCGTAGAGACTTGAAACTTTGGGGGCTGATAGTACTCACACCGCCTACAGCGTCACCAAGGCCCGCCCCGATCGGCCTGACGGGGGCGCTACAGCGGTCAAAAGTACGAAACGGCTCATAACTCATCAACCGTGAGGCGTAGGCTCAAGTGTCTTATATCGTTGGATTCCTTGGCTCGAGGCGGACCAGGTGCATGCCTCGGATTTGCTCGTCACCCTGGGAAAATTTTCGGGTATTTGGGGTTTTTCACAAAACCTACTTTCGCGAACTAGTCCTAGGTTTTTGGCCCGACCGGAACCAAACCAGTGCAGCAAGATTCTCTGGAGTCCGAATGTCAATAATTATCAAAAAAAAAGTGAAAATTTGGGCTCACGGTCCCTAAGGGCCGCCAAAACGTTTGAAGTGGGAGGAGCCCATTTTGCTTAATTGGCTATAACTCGTGAACGGAACGAGATTTTTGCACCAAACTCAGCACGCGTATGTACGAGCTCATTCTGTGGTCGCGTGAAAAAGGACGTGGCGACTGGCCACTTGGTGGCGCTATAACTGTTAAAAGGGTGTCAAAATGATGCATTTCTATGGCAAATCCCATGAAATGGCTGAAAGCGGCCATCTTGCTGTCTGATTTGCATACAACCTCACAAAATCGGGCATGCGCATGCGTCACGTGATCCTAAAGAAGCTTGGAAACTTTCACGGACGTCGGGCCATTGGTGGGGCGCTTTAACTGTCATAAAGGTGAGAAGGCCTCTGTATTATCCTATGCAAAATGACATTTAAATGACTGAAAAATGGGGGAAAAAAGAGCAGCACTTCACCAAATTAGCTGAGCACATGCGCCATATTATTCTAAAGAAGCGTGCAAACTTTTATGGAGATCGGGCCATCAGTGGAGGTGTCACAGTTTAAAAGGAAAAAAAAAAAATCACCACATTTCCATGATAAATGAGCTAAAAGGGCAAAAAACATACTTTTTCCTCTCCGAGGCACACGTTAAAAGGCTTGATAAAGTTTTTGGAACGCAGCAGCGCAAGCGGCAAGTGCCTAGACCCTATAGTTTTTTTTTTAGAGGCCTTTTTGTGGCCCTTTTTTAGCCACTTATTAGGGGTTCAAGCACGAAGTGCTGAAACCCTATTGTTATTGTTAATTTTCCCATGATGCAACATTCAGACATAAAACTGATCGGGCAGACCAAACCGTAAGTCGTAGAGACTTGAAACTTTGGGGGCTGATAGTACTCACACCGCCTACAGCGTCACCAAGGCCCGCCCCGATCGGCCTGACGGGGGCGCTACAGCGGTCAAAAGTACGAAACGGCTCATAACTCATCAACCGTGAGGCGTAGGCTCAAGTGTCTTATATCGTTGGATTCCTTGGCTCGAGGCGGACCAGGTGCATGCCTCGGATTTGCTCGTCACCCTGGGAAAATTTTCGGGTATTTGGGGTTTTTCACAAAACCTACTTTCGCGAACTAGTCCTAGGTTTTTGGCCCGACCGGAACCAAACCAGTGCAGCAAGATTCTCTGGAGTCCGAATGTCAATAATTATCAAAAAAAAAGTGAAAATTTGGGCTCACGGTCCCTAAGGGCCGCCAAAACGTTTGAAGTGGGAGGAGCCCATTTTGCTTAATTGGCTATAACTCGTGAACGGAACGAGATTTTTGCACCAAACTCAGCACGCGTATGTACGAGCTCATTCTGTGGTCGCGTGAAAAAGGACGTGGCGACTGGCCACTTGGTGGCGCTATAACTGTTAAAAGGGTGTCAAAATGATGCATTTCTATGGCAAATCCCATGAAATGGCTGAAAGCGGCCATCTTGCTGTCTGATTTGCATACAACCTCACAAAATCGGGCATGCGCATGCGTCACGTGATCCTAAAGAAGCTTGGAAACTTTCACGGACGTCGGGCCATTGGTGGGGCGCTTTAACTGTCATAAAGGTGAGAAGGCCTCTGTATTATCCTATGCAAAATGACATTTAAATGACTGAAAAATGGGGGAAAAAAGAGCAGCACTTCACCAAATTAGCTGAGCACATGCGCCATATTATTCTAAAGAAGCGTGCAAACTTTTATGGAGATCGGGCCATCAGTGGAGGTGTCACAGTTTAAAAGGAAAAAAAAAAAAATCACCACATTTCCATGATAAATGAGCTAAAAGGGCAAAAAACATACTTTTTCCTCTCCGAGGCACACGTTAAAAGGCTTGATAAAGTTTTTGGAACGCAGCAGCGCAAGCGGCAAGTGCCTAGACCCTATAGTTTTTTTTTTAGAGGCCTTTTTGTGGCCCTTTTTTAGCCACTTATTAGGGGTTCAAGCACGAAGTGCTGAAACCCTATTGTTATTGTTAATTTTCCCATGATGCAACATTCAGACATAAAACTGATCGGGCAGACCAAACCGTAAGTCGTAGAGACTTGAAACTTTGGGGGCTGATAGTACTCACACCGCCTACAGCGTCACCAAGGCCCGCCCCGATCGGCCTGACGGGGGCGCTACAGCGGTCAAAAGTACGAAACGGCTCATAACTCATCAACCGTGAGGCGTAGGCTCAAGTGTCTTATATCGTTGGATTCCTTGGCTCGAGGCGGACCAGGTGCATGCCTCGGATTTGCTCGTCACCCTGGGAAAATTTTCGGGTATTTGGGGTTTTTCACAAAACCTACTTTCGCGAACTAGTCCTAGGTTTTTGGCCCGACCGGAACCAAACCAGTGCAGCAAGATTCTCTGGAGTCCGAATGTCAATAATTATCAAAAAAAAAGTGAAAATTTGGGCTCACGGTCCCTAAGGGCCGCCAAAACGTTTGAAGTGGGAGGAGCCCATTTTGCTTAATTGGCTATAACTCGTGAACGGAACGAGATTTTTGCACCAAACTCAGCACGCGTATGTACGAGCTCATTCTGTGGTCGCGTGAAAAAGGACGTGGCGACTGGCCACTTGGTGGCGCTATAACTGTTAAAAGGGTGTCAAAATGATGCATTTCTATGGCAAATCCCATGAAATGGCTGAAAGCGGCCATCTTGCTGTCTGATTTGCATACAACCTCACAAAATCGGGCATGCGCATGCGTCACGTGATCCTAAAGAAGCTTGGAAACTTTCACGGACGTCGGGCCATTGGTGGGGCGCTTTAACTGTCATAAAGGTGAGAAGGCCTCTGTATTATCCTATGCAAAATGACATTTAAATGACTGAAAAATGGGGGAAAAAAGAGCAGCACTTCACCAAATTAGCTGAGCACATGCGCCATATTATTCTAAAGAAGCGTGCAAACTTTTATGGAGATCGGGCCATCAGTGGAGGTGTCACAGTTTAAAAGGAAAAAAAAAAAAATCACCACATTTCCATGATAAATGAGCTAAAAGGGCAAAAAACATACTTTTTCCTCTCCGAGGCACACGTTAAAAGGCTTGATAAAGTTTTTGGAACGCAGCAGCGCAAGCGGCAAGTGCCTAGACCCTATAGTTTTTTTTTTAGAGGCCTTTTTGTGGCCCTTTTTTAGCCACTTATTAGGGGTTCAAGCACGAAGTGCTGAAACCCTATTGTTATTGTTAATTTTCCCATGATGCAACATTCAGACATAAAACTGATCGGGCAGACCAAACCGTAAGTCGTAGAGACTTGAAACTTTGGGGGCTGATAGTACTCACACCGCCTACAGCGTCACCAAGGCCCGCCCCGATCGGCCTGACGGGGGCGCTACAGCGGTCAAAAGTACGAAACGGCTCATAACTCATCAACCGTGAGGCGTAGGCTCAAGTGTCTTATATCGTTGGATTCCTTGGCTCGAGGCGGACCAGGTGCATGCCTCGGATTTGCTCGTCACCCTGGGAAAATTTTCGGGTATTTGGGGTTTTTCACAAAACCTACTTTCGCGAACTAGTCCTAGGTTTTTGGCCCGACCGGAACCAAACCAGTGCAGCAAGATTCTCTGGAGTCCGAATGTCAATAATTATCAAAAAAAAAGTGAAAATTTGGGCTCACGGTCCCTAAGGGCCGCCAAAACGTTTGAAGTGGGAGGAGCCCATTTTGCTTAATTGGCTATAACTCGTGAACGGAACGAGATTTTTGCACCAAACTCAGCACGCGTATGTACGAGCTCATTCTGTGGTCGCGTGAAAAAGGACGTGGCGACTGGCCACTTGGTGGCGCTATAACTGTTAAAAGGGTGTCAAAATGATGCATTTCTATGGCAAATCCCATGAAATGGCTGAAAGCGGCCATCTTGCTGTCTGATTTGCATACAACCTCACAAAATCGGGCATGCGCATGCGTCACGTGATCCTAAAGAAGCTTGGAAACTTTCACGGACGTCGGGCCATTGGTGGGGCGCTTTAACTGTCATAAAGGTGAGAAGGCCTCTGTATTATCCTATGCAAAATGACATTTAAATGACTGAAAAATGGGGGAAAAAAGAGCAGCACTTCACCAAATTAGCTGAGCACATGCGCCATATTATTCTAAAGAAGCGTGCAAACTTTTATGGAGATCGGGCCATCAGTGGAGGTGTCACAGTTTAAAAGGAAAAAAAAAAAAATCACCACATTTCCATGATAAATGAGCTAAAAGGGCAAAAAACATACTTTTTCCTCTCCGAGGCACACGTTAAAAGGCTTGATAAAGTTTTTGGAACGCAGCAGCGCAAGCGGCAAGTGCCTAGACCCTATAGTTTTTTTTTTAGAGGCCTTTTTGTGGCCCTTTTTTAGCCACTTATTAGGGGTTCAAGCACGAAGTGCTGAAACCCTATTGTTATTGTTAATTTTCCCATGATGCAACATTCAGACATAAAACTGATCGGGCAGACCAAACCGTAAGTCGTAGAGACTTGAAACTTTGGGGGCTGATAGTACTCACACCGCCTACAGCGTCACCAAGGCCCGCCCCGATCGGCCTGACGGGGGCGCTACAGCGGTCAAAAGTACGAAACGGCTCATAACTCATCAACCGTGAGGCGTAGGCTCAAGTGTCTTATATCGTTGGATTCCTTGGCTCGAGGCGGACCAGGTGCATGCCTCGGATTTGCTCGTCACCCTGGGAAAATTTTCGGGTATTTGGGGTTTTTCACAAAACCTACTTTCGCGAACTAGTCCTAGGTTTTTGGCCCGACCGGAACCAAACCAGTGCAGCAAGATTCTCTGGAGTCCGAATGTCAATAATTATCAAAAAAAAAGTGAAAATTTGGGCTCACGGTCCCTAAGGGCCGCCAAAACGTTTGAAGTGGGAGGAGCCCATTTTGCTTAATTGGCTATAACTCGTGAACGGAACGAGATTTTTGCACCAAACTCAGCACGCGTATGTACGAGCTCATTCTGTGGTCGCGTGAAAAAGGACGTGGCGACTGGCCACTTGGTGGCGCTATAACTGTTAAAAGGGTGTCAAAATGATGCATTTCTATGGCAAATCCCATGAAATGGCTGAAAGCGGCCATCTTGCTGTCTGATTTGCATACAACCTCACAAAATCGGGCATGCGCATGCGTCACGTGATCCTAAAGAAGCTTGGAAACTTTCACGGACGTCGGGCCATTGGTGGGGCGCTTTAACTGTCATAAAGGTGAGAAGGCCTCTGTATTATCCTATGCAAAATGACATTTAAATGACTGAAAAATGGGGGAAAAAAGAGCAGCACTTCACCAAATTAGCTGAGCACATGCGCCATATTATTCTAAAGAAGCGTGCAAACTTTTATGGAGATCGGGCCATCAGTGGAGGTGTCACAGTTTAAAAGGAAAAAAAAAAAAATCACCACATTTCCATGATAAATGAGCTAAAAGGGCAAAAAACATACTTTTTCCTCTCCGAGGCACACGTTAAAAGGCTTGATAAAGTTTTTGGAACGCAGCAGCGCAAGCGGCAAGTGCCTAGACCCTATAGTTTTTTTTTTAGAGGCCTTTTTGTGGCCCTTTTTTAGCCACTTATTAGGGGTTCAAGCACGAAGTGCTGAAACCCTATTGTTATTGTTAATTTTCCCATGATGCAACATTCAGACATAAAACTGATCGGGCAGACCAAACCGTAAGTCGTAGAGACTTGAAACTTTGGGGGCTGATAGTACTCACACCGCCTACAGCGTCACCAAGGCCCGCCCCGATCGGCCTGACGGGGGCGCTACAGCGGTCAAAAGTACGAAACGGCTCATAACTCATCAACCGTGAGGCGTAGGCTCAAGTGTCTTATATCGTTGGATTCCTTGGCTCGAGGCGGACCAGGTGCATGCCTCGGATTTGCTCGTCACCCTGGGAAAATTTTCGGGTATTTGGGGTTTTTCACAAAACCTACTTTCGCGAACTAGTCCTAGGTTTTTGGCCCGACCGGAACCAAACCAGTGCAGCAAGATTCTCTGGAGTCCGAATGTCAATAATTATCAAAAAAAAAGTGAAAATTTGGGCTCACGGTCCCTAAGGGCCGCCAAAACGTTTGAAGTGGGAGGAGCCCATTTTGCTTAATTGGCTATAACTCGTGAACGGAACGAGATTTTTGCACCAAACTCAGCACGCGTATGTACGAGCTCATTCTGTGGTCGCGTGAAAAAGGACGTGGCGACTGGCCACTTGGTGGCGCTATAACTGTTAAAAGGGTGTCAAAATGATGCATTTCTATGGCAAATCCCATGAAATGGCTGAAAGCGGCCATCTTGCTGTCTGATTTGCATACAACCTCACAAAATCGGGCATGCGCATGCGTCACGTGATCCTAAAGAAGCTTGGAAACTTTCACGGACGTCGGGCCATTGGTGGGGCGCTTTAACTGTCATAAAGGTGAGAAGGCCTCTGTATTATCCTATGCAAAATGACATTTAAATGACTGAAAAATGGGGGAAAAAAGAGCAGCACTTCACCAAATTAGCTGAGCACATGCGCCATATTATTCTAAAGAAGCGTGCAAACTTTTATGGAGATCGGGCCATCAGTGGAGGTGTCACAGTTTAAAAGGTAAAAAAAAAATTCACCACATTTCCATGATAAATGAGCTAAAAGGGCAAAAAACATACTTTTTCCTCTCCGAGGCACACGTTAAAAGGCTTGATAAAGTTTTTGGAACGCAGCAGCGCAAGCGGCAAGTGCCTAGACCCTATAGTTTTTTTTTTAGAGGCCTTTTTGTGGCCCTTTTTTAGCCACTTATTAGGGGTTCAAGCACGAAGTGCTGAAACCCTATTGTTATTGTTAATTTTCCCATGATGCAACATTCAGACATAAAACTGATCGGGCAGACCAAACCGTAAGTCGTAGAGACTTGAAACTTTGGGGGCTGATAGTACTCACACCGCCTACAGCGTCACCAAGGCCCGCCCCGATCGGCCTGACGGGGGCGCTACAGCGGTCAAAAGTACGAAACGGCTCATAACTCATCAACCGTGAGGCGTAGGCTCAAGTGTCTTATATCGTTGGATTCCTTGGCTCGAGGCGGACCAGGTGCATGCCTCGGATTTGCTCGTCACCCTGGGAAAATTTTCGGGTATTTGGGGTTTTTCACAAAACCTACTTTCGCGAACTAGTCCTAGGTTTTTGGCCCGACCGGAACCAAACCAGTGCAGCAAGATTCTCTGGAGTCCGAATGTCAATAATTATCAAAAAAAAAGTGAAAATTTGGGCTCACGGTCCCTAAGGGCCGCCAAAACGTTTGAAGTGGGAGGAGCCCATTTTGCTTAATTGGCTATAACTCGTGAACGGAACGAGATTTTTGCACCAAACTCAGCACGCGTATGTACGAGCTCATTCTGTGGTCGCGTGAAAAAGGACGTGGCGACTGGCCACTTGGTGGCGCTATAACTGTTAAAAGGGTGTCAAAATGATGCATTTCTATGGCAAATCCCATGAAATGGCTGAAAGCGGCCATCTTGCTGTCTGATTTGCATACAACCTCACAAAATCGGGCATGCGCATGCGTCACGTGATCCTAAAGAAGCTTGGAAACTTTCACGGACGTCGGGCCATTGGTGGGGCGCTTTAACTGTCATAAAGGTGAGAAGGCCTCTGTATTATCCTATGCAAAATGACATTTAAATGACTGAAAAATGGGGGAAAAAAGAGCAGCACTTCACCAAATTAGCTGAGCACATGCGCCATATTATTCTAAAGAAGCGTGCAAACTTTTATGGAGATCGGGCCATCAGTGGAGGTGTCACAGTTTAAAAGGTAAAAAAAAAAAATCACCACATTTCCATGATAAATGAGCTAAAAGGGCAAAAAACATACTTTTTCCTCTCCGAGGCACACGTTAAAAGGCTTGATAAAGTTTTTGGAACGCAGCAGCGCAAGCGGCAAGTGCCTAGACCCTATAGTTTTTTTTTTAGAGGCCTTTTTGTGGCCCTTTTTTAGCCACTTATTAGGGGTTCAAGCACGAAGTGCTGAAACCCTATTGTTATTGTTAATTTTCCCATGATGCAACATTCAGACATAAAACTGATCGGGCAGACCAAACCGTAAGTCGTAGAGACTTGAAACTTTGGGGGCTGATAGTACTCACACCGCCTACAGCGTCACCAAGGCCCGCCCCGATCGGCCTGACGGGGGCGCTACAGCGGTCAAAAGTACGAAACGGCTCATAACTCATCAACCGTGAGGCGTAGGCTCAAGTGTCTTATATCGTTGGATTCCTTGGCTCGAGGCGGACCAGGTGCATGCCTCGGATTTGCTCGTCACCCTGGGAAAATTTTCGGGTATTTGGGGTTTTTCACAAAACCTACTTTCGCGAACTAGTCCTAGGTTTTTGGCCCGACCGGAACCAAACCAGTGCAGCAAGATTCTCTGGAGTCCGAATGTCAATAATTATCAAAAAAAAAGTGAAAATTTGGGCTCACGGTCCCTAAGGGCCGCCAAAACGTTTGAAGTGGGAGGAGCCCATTTTGCTTAATTGGCTATAACTCGTGAACGGAACGAGATTTTTGCACCAAACTCAGCACGCGTATGTACGAGCTCATTCTGTGGTCGCGTGAAAAAGGACGTGGCGACTGGCCACTTGGTGGCGCTATAACTGTTAAAAGGGTGTCAAAATGATGCATTTCTATGGCAAATCCCATGAAATGGCTGAAAGCGGCCATCTTGCTGTCTGATTTGCATACAACCTCACAAAATCGGGCATGCGCATGCGTCACGTGATCCTAAAGAAGCTTGGAAACTTTCACGGACGTCGGGCCATTGGTGGGGCGCTTTAACTGTCATAAAGGTGAGAAGGCCTCTGTATTATCCTATGCAAAATGACATTTAAATGACTGAAAAATGGGGGAAAAAAGAGCAGCACTTCACCAAATTAGCTGAGCACATGCGCCATATTATTCTAAAGAAGCGTGCAAACTTTTATGGAGATCGGGCCATCAGTGGAGGTGTCACAGTTTAAAAGGTAAAAAAAAAAAATCACCACATTTCCATGATAAATGAGCTAAAAGGGCAAAAAACATACTTTTTCCTCTCCGAGGCACACGTTAAAAGGCTTGATAAAGTTTTTGGAACGCAGCAGCGCAAGCGGCAAGTGCCTAGACCCTATAGTTTTTTTTTTAGAGGCCTTTTTGTGGCCCTTTTTTAGCCACTTATTAGGGGTTCAAGCACGAAGTGCTGAAACCCTATTGTTATTGTTAATTTTCCCATGATGCAACATTCAGACATAAAACTGATCGGGCAGACCAAACCGTAAGTCGTAGAGACTTGAAACTTTGGGGGCTGATAGTACTCACACCGCCTACAGCGTCACCAAGGCCCGCCCCGATCGGCCTGACGGGGGCGCTACAGCGGTCAAAAGTACGAAACGGCTCATAACTCATCAACCGTGAGGCGTAGGCTCAAGTGTCTTATATCGTTGGATTCCTTGGCTCGAGGCGGACCAGGTGCATGCCTCGGATTTGCTCGTCACCCTGGGAAAATTTTCGGGTATTTGGGGTTTTTCACAAAACCTACTTTCGCGAACTAGTCCTAGGTTTTTGGCCCGACCGGAACCAAACCAGTGCAGCAAGATTCTCTGGAGTCCGAATGTCAATAATTATCAAAAAAAAAGTGAAAATTTGGGCTCACGGTCCCTAAGGGCCGCCAAAACGTTTGAAGTGGGAGGAGCCCATTTTGCTTAATTGGCTATAACTCGTGAACGGAACGAGATTTTTGCACCAAACTCAGCACGCGTATGTACGAGCTCATTCTGTGGTCGCGTGAAAAAGGACGTGGCGACTGGCCACTTGGTGGCGCTATAACTGTTAAAAGGGTGTCAAAATGATGCATTTCTATGGCAAATCCCATGAAATGGCTGAAAGCGGCCATCTTGCTGTCTGATTTGCATACAACCTCACAAAATCGGGCATGCGCATGCGTCACGTGATCCTAAAGAAGCTTGGAAACTTTCACGGACGTCGGGCCATTGGTGGGGCGCTTTAACTGTCATAAAGGTGAGAAGGCCTCTGTATTATCCTATGCAAAATGACATTTAAATGACTGAAAAATGGGGGAAAAAAGAGCAGCACTTCACCAAATTAGCTGAGCACATGCGCCATATTATTCTAAAGAAGCGTGCAAACTTTTATGGAGATCGGGCCATCAGTGGAGGTGTCACAGTTTAAAAGGTAAAAAAAAAAATTCACCACATTTCCATGATAAATGAGCTAAAAGGGCAAAAAACATACTTTTTCCTCTCCGAGGCACACGTTAAAAGGCTTGATAAAGTTTTTGGAACGCAGCAGCGCAAGCGGCAAGTGCCTAGACCCTATAGTTTTTTTTTTAGAGGCCTTTTTGTGGCCCTTTTTTAGCCACTTATTAGGGGTTCAAGCACGAAGTGCTGAAACCCTATTGTTATTGTTAATTTTCCCATGATGCAACATTCAGACATAAAACTGATCGGGCAGACCAAACCGTAAGTCGTAGAGACTTGAAACTTTGGGGGCTGATAGTACTCACACCGCCTACAGCGTCACCAAGGCCCGCCCCGATCGGCCTGACGGGGGCGCTACAGCGGTCAAAAGTACGAAACGGCTCATAACTCATCAACCGTGAGGCGTAGGCTCAAGTGTCTTATATCGTTGGATTCCTTGGCTCGAGGCGGACCAGGTGCATGCCTCGGATTTGCTCGTCACCCTGGGAAAATTTTCGGGTATTTGGGGTTTTTCACAAAACCTACTTTCGCGAACTAGTCCTAGGTTTTTGGCCCGACCGGAACCAAACCAGTGCAGCAAGATTCTCTGGAGTCCGAATGTCAATAATTATCAAAAAAAAAGTGAAAATTTGGGCTCACGGTCCCTAAGGGCCGCCAAAACGTTTGAAGTGGGAGGAGCCCATTTTGCTTAATTGGCTATAACTCGTGAACGGAACGAGATTTTTGCACCAAACTCAGCACGCGTATGTACGAGCTCATTCTGTGGTCGCGTGAAAAAGGACGTGGCGACTGGCCACTTGGTGGCGCTATAACTGTTAAAAGGGTGTCAAAATGATGCATTTCTATGGCAAATCCCATGAAATGGCTGAAAGCGGCCATCTTGCTGTCTGATTTGCATACAACCTCACAAAATCGGGCATGCGCATGCGTCACGTGATCCTAAAGAAGCTTGGAAACTTTCACGGACGTCGGGCCATTGGTGGGGCGCTTTAACTGTCATAAAGGTGAGAAGGCCTCTGTATTATCCTATGCAAAATGACATTTAAATGACTGAAAAATGGGGGAAAAAAGAGCAGCACTTCACCAAATTAGCTGAGCACATGCGCCATATTATTCTAAAGAAGCGTGCAAACTTTTATGGAGATCGGGCCATCAGTGGAGGTGTCACAGTTTAAAAGGTAAAAAAAAAAAATCACCACATTTCCATGATAAATGAGCTAAAAGGGCAAAAAACATACTTTTTCCTCTCCGAGGCACACGTTAAAAGGCTTGATAAAGTTTTTGGAACGCAGCAGCGCAAGCGGCAAGTGCCTAGACCCTATAGTTTTTTTTTTAGAGGCCTTTTTGTGGCCCTTTTTTAGCCACTTATTAGGGGTTCAAGCACGAAGTGCTGAAACCCTATTGTTATTGTTAATTTTCCCATGATGCAACATTCAGACATAAAACTGATCGGGCAGACCAAACCGTAAGTCGTAGAGACTTGAAACTTTGGGGGCTGATAGTACTCACACCGCCTACAGCGTCACCAAGGCCCGCCCCGATCGGCCTGACGGGGGCGCTACAGCGGTCAAAAGTACGAAACGGCTCATAACTCATCAACCGTGAGGCGTAGGCTCAAGTGTCTTATATCGTTGGATTCCTTGGCTCGAGGCGGACCAGGTGCATGCCTCGGATTTGCTCGTCACCCTGGGAAAATTTTCGGGTATTTGGGGTTTTTCACAAAACCTACTTTCGCGAACTAGTCCTAGGTTTTTGGCCCGACCGGAACCAAACCAGTGCAGCAAGATTCTCTGGAGTCCGAATGTCAATAATTATCAAAAAAAAAGTGAAAATTTGGGCTCACGGTCCCTAAGGGCCGCCAAAACGTTTGAAGTGGGAGGAGCCCATTTTGCTTAATTGGCTATAACTCGTGAACGGAACGAGATTTTTGCACCAAACTCAGCACGCGTATGTACGAGCTCATTCTGTGGTCGCGTGAAAAAGGACGTGGCGACTGGCCACTTGGTGGCGCTATAACTGTTAAAAGGGTGTCAAAATGATGCATTTCTATGGCAAATCCCATGAAATGGCTGAAAGCGGCCATCTTGCTGTCTGATTTGCATACAACCTCACAAAATCGGGCATGCGCATGCGTCACGTGATCCTAAAGAAGCTTGGAAACTTTCACGGACGTCGGGCCATTGGTGGGGCGCTTTAACTGTCATAAAGGTGAGAAGGCCTCTGTATTATCCTATGCAAAATGACATTTAAATGACTGAAAAATGGGGGAAAAAAGAGCAGCACTTCACCAAATTAGCTGAGCACATGCGCCATATTATTCTAAAGAAGCGTGCAAACTTTTATGGAGATCGGGCCATCAGTGGAGGTGTCACAGTTTAAAAGGTAAAAAAAAAATTCACCACATTTCCATGATAAATGAGCTAAAAGGGCAAAAAACATACTTTTTCCTCTCCGAGGCACACGTTAAAAGGCTTGATAAAGTTTTTGGAACGCAGCAGCGCAAGCGGCAAGTGCCTAGACCCTATAGTTTTTTTTTTAGAGGCCTTTTTGTGGCCCTTTTTTAGCCACTTATTAGGGGTTCAAGCACGAAGTGCTGAAACCCTATTGTTATTGTTAATTTTCCCATGATGCAACATTCAGACATAAAACTGATCGGGCAGACCAAACCGTAAGTCGTAGAGACTTGAAACTTTGGGGGCTGATAGTACTCACACCGCCTACAGCGTCACCAAGGCCCGCCCCGATCGGCCTGACGGGGGCGCTACAGCGGTCAAAAGTACGAAACGGCTCATAACTCATCAACCGTGAGGCGTAGGCTCAAGTGTCTTATATCGTTGGATTCCTTGGCTCGAGGCGGACCAGGTGCATGCCTCGGATTTGCTCGTCACCCTGGGAAAATTTTCGGGTATTTGGGGTTTTTCACAAAACCTACTTTCGCGAACTAGTCCTAGGTTTTTGGCCCGACCGGAACCAAACCAGTGCAGCAAGATTCTCTGGAGTCCGAATGTCAATAATTATCAAAAAAAAAGTGAAAATTTGGGCTCACGGTCCCTAAGGGCCGCCAAAACGTTTGAAGTGGGAGGAGCCCATTTTGCTTAATTGGCTATAACTCGTGAACGGAACGAGATTTTTGCACCAAACTCAGCACGCGTATGTACGAGCTCATTCTGTGGTCGCGTGAAAAAGGACGTGGCGACTGGCCACTTGGTGGCGCTATAACTGTTAAAAGGGTGTCAAAATGATGCATTTCTATGGCAAATCCCATGAAATGGCTGAAAGCGGCCATCTTGCTGTCTGATTTGCATACAACCTCACAAAATCGGGCATGCGCATGCGTCACGTGATCCTAAAGAAGCTTGGAAACTTTCACGGACGTCGGGCCATTGGTGGGGCGCTTTAACTGTCATAAAGGTGAGAAGGCCTCTGTATTATCCTATGCAAAATGACATTTAAATGACTGAAAAATGGGGGAAAAAAGAGCAGCACTTCACCAAATTAGCTGAGCACATGCGCCATATTATTCTAAAGAAGCGTGCAAACTTTTATGGAGATCGGGCCATCAGTGGAGGTGTCACAGTTTAAAAGGTAAAAAAAAAATTCACCACATTTCCATGATAAATGAGCTAAAAGGGCAAAAAACATACTTTTTCCTCTCCGAGGCACACGTTAAAAGGCTTGATAAAGTTTTTGGAACGCAGCAGCGCAAGCGGCAAGTGCCTAGACCCTATAGTTTTTTTTTTAGAGGCCTTTTTGTGGCCCTTTTTTAGCCACTTATTAGGGGTTCAAGCACGAAGTGCTGAAACCCTATTGTTATTGTTAATTTTCCCATGATGCAACATTCAGACATAAAACTGATCGGGCAGACCAAACCGTAAGTCGTAGAGACTTGAAACTTTGGGGGCTGATAGTACTCACACCGCCTACAGCGTCACCAAGGCCCGCCCCGATCGGCCTGACGGGGGCGCTACAGCGGTCAAAAGTACGAAACGGCTCATAACTCATCAACCGTGAGGCGTAGGCTCAAGTGTCTTATATCGTTGGATTCCTTGGCTCGAGGCGGACCAGGTGCATGCCTCGGATTTGCTCGTCACCCTGGGAAAATTTTCGGGTATTTGGGGTTTTTCACAAAACCTACTTTCGCGAACTAGTCCTAGGTTTTTGGCCCGACCGGAACCAAACCAGTGCAGCAAGATTTTCTGGAGTCCGAATGTCAATAATTATCAAAAAAAAAGTGAAAATTTGGGCTCACGGTCCCTAAGGGCCGCCAAAACGTTTGAAGTGGGAGGAGCCCATTTTGCTTAATTGGCTATAACTCGTGAACGGAACGAGATTTTTGCACCAAACTCAGCACGCGTATGTACGAGCTCATTCTGTGGTCGCGTGAAAAAGGACGTGGCGACTGGCCACTTGGTGGCGCTATAACTGTTAAAAGGGTGTCAAAATGATGCATTTCTATGGCAAATCCCATGAAATGGCTGAAAGCGGCCATCTTGCTGTCTGATTTGCATACAACCTCACAAAATCGGGCATGCGCATGCGTCACGTGATCCTAAAGAAGCTTGGAAACTTTCACGGACGTCGGGCCATTGGTGGGGCGCTTTAACTGTCATAAAGGTGAGAAGGCCTCTGTATTATCCTATGCAAAATGACATTTAAATGACTGAAAAATGGGGGAAAAAAGAGCAGCACTTCACCAAATTAGCTGAACACATGCGCCATATTATTCTAAAGAAGCGTGCAAACTTTTATGGAGATCGGGCCATCAGTGGAGGTGTCACAGTTTAAAAGGTAAAAAAAAAATTCACCACATTTCCATGATAAATGAGCTAAAAGGGCAAAAAACATACTTTTTCCTCTCCGAGGCACACGTTAAAAGGCTTGATAAAGTTTTTGGAACGCAGCAGCGCAAGCGGCAAGTGCCTAGACCCTATAGTTTTTTTTTTAGAGGCCTTTTTGTGGCCCTTTTTTAGCCACTTATTAGGGGTTCAAGCACGAAGTGCTGAAACCCTATTGTTATTGTTAATTTTCCCATGATGCAACATTCAGACATAAAACTGATCGGGCAGACCAAACCGTAAGTCGTAGAGACTTGAAACTTTGGGGGCTGATAGTACTCACACCGCCTACAGCGTCACCAAGGCCCGCCCCGATCGGCCTGACGGGGGCGCTACAGCGGTCAAAAGTACGAAACGGCTCATAACTCATCAACCGTGAGGCGTAGGCTCAAGTGTCTTATATCGTTGGATTCCTTGGCTCGAGGCGGACCAGGTGCATGCCTCGGATTTGCTCGTCACCCTGGGAAAATTTTCGGGTATTTGGGGTTTTTCACAAAACCTACTTTCGCGAACTAGTCCTAGGTTTTTGGCCCGACCGGAACCAAACCAGTGCAGCAAGATTCTCTGGAGTCCGAATGTCAATAATTATCAAAAAAAAAGTGAAAATTTGGGCTCACGGTCCCTAAGGGCCGCCAAAACGTTTGAAGTGGGAGGAGCCCATTTTGCTTAATTGGCTATAACTCGTGAACGGAACGAGATTTTTGCACCAAACTCAGCACGCGTATGTACGAGCTCATTCTGTGGTCGCGTGAAAAAGGACGTGGCGACTGGCCACTTGGTGGCGCTATAACTGTTAAAAGGGTGTCAAAAGGATGCATTTCTATGGCAAATCCCATGAAATGGCTGAAAGCGGCCATCTTGCTGTCTGATTTGCATACAACCTCACAAAATCGGGCATGCGCATGCGTCACGTGATCCTAAAGAAGCTTGGAAACTTTCACGGACGTCGGGCCATTGGTGGGGCGCTTTAACTGTCATAAAGGTGAGAAGGCCTCTGTATTATCCTATGCAAAATGACATTTAAATGACTGAAAAATGGGGGAAAAAAGAGCAGCACTTCACCAAATTAGCTGAGCACATGCGCCATATTATTCTAAAGAAGCGTGCAAACTTTTATGGAGATCGGGCCATCAGTGGAGGTGTCACAGTTTAAAAGGTAAAAAAAAAATTCACCACATTTCCATGATAAATGAGCTAAAAGGGCAAAAAACATACTTTTTCCTCTCCGAGGCACACGTTAAAAGGCTTGATAAAGTTTTTGGAACGCAGCAGCGCAAGCGGCAAGTGCCTAGACCCTATAGTTTTTTTTTTAGAGGCCTTTTTGTGGCCCTTTTTTAGCCACTTATTAGGGGTTCAAGCACGAAGTGCTGAAACCCTATTGTTATTGTTAATTTTCCCATGATGCAACATTCAGACATAAAACTGATCGGGCAGACCAAACCGTAAGTCGTAGAGACTTGAAACTTTGGGGGCTGATAGTACTCACACCGCCTACAGCGTCACCAAGGCCCGCCCCGATCGGCCTGACGGGGGCGCTACAGCGGTCAAAAGTACGAAACGGCTCATAACTCATCAACCGTGAGGCGTAGGCTCAAGTGTCTTATATCGTTGGATTCCTTGGCTCGAGGCGGACCAGGTGCATGCCTCGGATTTGCTCGTCACCCTGGGAAAATTTTCGGGTATTTGGGGTTTTTCACAAAACCTACTTTCGCGAACTAGTCCTAGGTTTTTGGCCCGACCGGAACCAAACCAGTGCAGCAAGATTCTCTGGAGTCCGAATGTCAATAATTATCAAAAAAAAAGTGAAAATTTGGGCTCACGGTCCCTAAGGGCCGCCAAAACGTTTGAAGTGGGAGGAGCCCATTTTGCTTAATTGGCTATAACTCGTGAACGGAACGAGATTTTTGCACCAAACTCAGCACGCGTATGTACGAGCTCATTCTGTGGTCGCGTGAAAAAGGACGTGGCGACTGGCCACTTGGTGGCGCTATAACTGTTAAAAGGGTGTCAAAATGATGCATTTCTATGGCAAATCCCATGAAATGGCTGAAAGCGGCCATCTTGCTGTCTGATTTGCATACAACCTCACAAAATCGGGCATGCGCATGCGTCACGTGATCCTAAAGAAGCTTGGAAACTTTCACGGACGTCGGGCCATTGGTGGGGCGCTTTAACTGTCATAAAGGTGAGAAGGCCTCTGTATTATCCTATGCAAAATGACATTTAAATGACTGAAAAATGGGGGAAAAAAGAGCAGCACTTCACCAAATTAGCTGAGCACATGCGCCATATTATTCTAAAGAAGCGTGCAAACTTTTATGGAGATCGGGCCATCAGTGGAGGTGTCACAGTTTAAAAGGTAAAAAAAAAATTCACCACATTTCCATGATAAATGAGCTAAAAGGGCAAAAAACATACTTTTTCCTCTCCGAGGCACATGTTAAAAGGCTTGATAAAGTTTTTGGAACGCAGCAGCGCAAGCGGCAAGTGCCTAGACCCTATAGTTTTTTTTTTAGAGGCCTTTTTGTGGCCCTTTTTTAGCCACTTATTAGGGGTTCAAGCACGAAGTGCTGAAACCCTATTGTTATTGTTAATTTTCCCATGATGCAACATTCAGACATAAAACTGATCGGGCAGACCAAACCGTAAGTCGTAGAGACTTGAAACTTTGGGGGCTGATAGTACTCACACCGCCTACAGCGTCACCAAGGCCCGCCCCGATCGGCCTGACGGGGGCGCTACAGCGGTCAAAAGTACGAAACGGCTCATAACTCATCAACCGTGAGGCGTAGGCTCAAGTGTCTTATATCGTTGGATTCCTTGGCTCGAGGCGGACCAGGTGCATGCCTCGGATTTGCTCGTCACCCTGGGAAAATTTTCGGGTATTTGGGGTTTTTCACAAAACCTACTTTCGCGAACTAGTCCTAGGTTTTTGGCCCGACCGGAACCAAACCAGTGCAGCAAGATTCTCTGGAGTCCGAATGTCAATAATTATCAAAAAAAAGTGAAAATTTGGGCTCACGGTCCCTAAGGGCCGCCAAAACGTTTGAAGTGGGAGGAGCCCATTTTGCTTAATTGGCTATAACTCGTGAACGGAACGAGATTTTTGCACCAAACTCAGCACGCGTATGTACGAGCTCATTCTGTGGTCGCGTGAAAAAGGACGTGGCGACTGGCCACTTGGTGGCGCTATAACTGTTAAAAGGGTGTCAAAAGGATGCATTTCTATGGCAAATCCCATGAAATGGCTGAAAGCGGCCATCTTGCTGTCTGATTTGCATACAACCTCACAAAATCGGGCATGCGCATGCGTCACGTGATCCTAAAGAAGCTTGGAAACTTTCACGGACGTCGGGCCATTGGTGGGGCGCTTTAACTGTCATAAAGGTGAGAAGGCCTCTGTATTATCCTATGCAAAATGACATTTAAATGACTGAAAAATGGGGGAAAAAAGAGCAGCACTTCACCAAATTAGCTGAGCACATGCGCCATATTATTCTAAAGAAGCGTGCAAACTTTTATGGAGATCGGGCCATCAGTGGAGGTGTCACAGTTTAAAAGGTAAAAAAAAAAATCACCACATTTCCATGATAAATGAGCTAAAAGGGCAAAAAACATACTTTTTCCTCTCCGAGGCACACGTTAAAAGGCTTGATAAAGTTTTTGGAACGCAGCAGCGCAAGCGGCAAGTGCCTAGACCCTATAGTTTTTTTTTTAGAGGCCTTTTTGTGGCCCTTTTTTAGCCACTTATTAGGGGTTCAAGCACGAAGTGCTGAAACCCTATTGTTATTGTTAATTTTCCCATGATGCAACATTCAGACATAAAACTGATCGGGCAGACCAAACCGTAAGTCGTAGAGACTTGAAACTTTGGGGGCTGATAGTACTCACACCGCCTACAGCGTCACCAAGGCCCGCCCCGATCGGCCTGACGGGGGCGCTACAGCGGTCAAAAGTACGAAACGGCTCATAACTCATCAACCGTGAGGCGTAGGCTCAAGTGTCTTATATCGTTGGATTCCTTGGCTCGAGGCGGACCAGGTGCATGCCTCGGATTTGCTCGTCACCCTGGGAAAATTTTCGGGTATTTGGGGTTTTTCACAAAACCTACTTTCGCGAACTAGTCCTAGGTTTTTGGCCCGACCGGAACCAAACCAGTGCAGCAAGATTCTCTGGAGTCCGAATGTCAATAATTATCAAAAAAAAGTGAAAATTTGGGCTCACGGTCCCTAAGGGCCGCCAAAACGTTTGAAGTGGGAGGAGCCCATTTTGCTTAATTGGCTATAACTCGTGAACGGAACGAGATTTTTGCACCAAACTCAGCACGCGTATGTACGAGCTCATTCTGTGGTCGCGTGAAAAAGGACGTGGCGACTGGCCACTTGGTGGCGCTATAACTGTTAAAAGGGTGTCAAAAGGATGCATTTCTATGGCAAATCCCATGAAATGGCTGAAAGCGGCCATCTTGCTGTCTGATTTGCATACAACCTCACAAAATCGGGCATGCGCATGCGTCACGTGATCCTAAAGAAGCTTGGAAACTTTCACGGACGTCGGGCCATTGGTGGGGCGCTTTAACTGTCATAAAGGTGAGAAGGCCTCTGTATTATCCTATGCAAAATGACATTTAAATGACTGAAAAATGGGGGAAAAAAGAGCAGCACTTCACCAAATTAGCTGAGCACATGCGCCATATTATTCTAAAGAAGCGTGCAAACTTTTATGGAGATCGGGCCATCAGTGGAGGTGTCACAGTTTAAAAGGTAAAAAAAAAATTCACCACATTTCCATGATAAATGAGCTAAAAGGGCAAAAAACATACTTTTTCCTCTCCGAGGCACACGTTAAAAGGCTTGATAAAGTTTTTGGAACGCAGCAGCGCAAGCGGCAAGTGCCTAGACCCTATAGTTTTTTTTTAGAGGCCTTTTTGTGGCCCTTTTTTAGCCACTTATTAGGGGTTCAAGCACGAAGTGCTGAAACCCTATTGTTATTGTTAATTTTCCCATGATGCAACATTCAGACATAAAACTGATCGGGCAGACCAAACCGTAAGTCGTAGAGACTTGAAACTTTGGGGGCTGATAGTACTCACACCGCCTACAGCGTCACCAAGGCCCGCCCCGATCGGCCTGACGGGGGCGCTACAGCGGTCAAAAGTACGAAACGGCTCATAACTCATCAACCGTGAGGCGTAGGCTCAAGTGTCTTATATCGTTGGATTCCTTGGCTCGAGGCGGACCAGGTGCATGCCTCGGATTTGCTCGTCACCCTGGGAAAATTTTCGGGTATTTGGGGTTTTTCACAAAACCTACTTTCGCGAACTAGTCCTAGGTTTTTGGCCCGACCGGAACCAAACCAGTGCAGCAAGATTCTCTGGAGTCCGAATGTCAATAATTATCAAAAAAAAGTGAAAATTTGGGCTCACGGTCCCTAAGGGCCGCCAAAACGTTTGAAGTGGGAGGAGCCCATTTTGCTTAATTGGCTATAACTCGTGAACGGAACGAGATTTTTGCACCAAACTCAGCACGCGTATGTACGAGCTCATTCTGTGGTCGCGTGAAAAAGGACGTGGCGACTGGCCACTTGGTGGCGCTATAACTGTTAAAAGGGTGTCAAAAGGATGCATTTCTATGGCAAATCCCATGAAATGGCTGAAAGCGGCCATCTTGCTGTCTGATTTGCATACAACCTCACAAAATCGGGCATGCGCATGCGTCACGTGATCCTAAAGAAGCTTGGAAACTTTCACGGACGTCGGGCCATTGGTGGGGCGCTTTAACTGTCATAAAGGTGAGAAGGCCTCTGTATTATCCTATGCAAAATGACATTTAAATGACTGAAAAATGGGGGAAAAAAGAGCAGCACTTCACCAAATTAGCTGAGCACATGCGCCATATTATTCTAAAGAAGCGTGCAAACTTTTATGGAGATCGGGCCATCAGTGGAGGTGTCACAGTTTAAAAGGTAAAAAAAAAATTCACCACATTTCCATGATAAATGAGCTAAAAGGGCAAAAAACATACTTTTTCCTCTCCGAGGCACACGTTAAAAGGCTTGATAAAGTTTTTGGAACGCAGCAGCGCAAGCGGCAAGTGCCTAGACCCTATAGTTTTTTTTTAGAGGCCTTTTTGTGGCCCTTTTTTAGCCACTTATTAGGGGTTCAAGCACGAAGTGCTGAAACCCTATTGTTATTGTTAATTTTCCCATGATGCAACATTCAGACATAAAACTGATCGGGCAGACCAAACCGTAAGTCGTAGAGACTTGAAACTTTGGGGGCTGATAGTACTCACACCGCCTACAGCGTCACCAAGGCCCGCCCCGATCGGCCTGACGGGGGCGCTACAGCGGTCAAAAGTACGAAACGGCTCATAACTCATCAACCGTGAGGCGTAGGCTCAAGTGTCTTATATCGTTGGATTCCTTGGCTCGAGGCGGACCAGGTGCATGCCTCGGATTTGCTCGTCACCCTGGGAAAATTTTCGGGTATTTGGGGTTTTTCACAAAACCTACTTTCGCGAACTAGTCCTAGGTTTTTGGCCCGACCGGAACCAAACCAGTGCAGCAAGATTCTCTGGAGTCCGAATGTCAATAATTATCAAAAAAAAGTGAAAATTTGGGCTCACGGTCCCTAAGGGCCGCCAAAACGTTTGAAGTGGGAGGAGCCCATTTTGCTTAATTGGCTATAACTCGTGAACGGAACGAGATTTTTGCACCAAACTCAGCACGCGTATGTACGAGCTCATTCTGTGGTCGCGTGAAAAAGGACGTGGCGACTGGCCACTTGGTGGCGCTATAACTGTTAAAAGGGTGTCAAAAGGATGCATTTCTATGGCAAATCCCATGAAATGGCTGAAAGCGGCCATCTTGCTGTCTGATTTGCATACAACCTCACAAAATCGGGCATGCGCATGCGTCACGTGATCCTAAAGAAGCTTGGAAACTTTCACGGACGTCGGGCCATTGGTGGGGCGCTTTAACTGTCATAAAGGTGAGAAGGCCTCTGTATTATCCTATGCAAAATGACATTTAAATGACTGAAAAATGGGGGAAAAAAGAGCAGCACTTCACCAAATTAGCTGAGCACATGCGCCATATTATTCTAAAGAAGCGTGCAAACTTTTATGGAGATCGGGCCATCAGTGGAGGTGTCACAGTTTAAAAGGTAAAAAAAAAATTCACCACATTTCCATGATAAATGAGCTAAAAGGGCAAAAAACATACTTTTTCCTCTCCGAGGCACACGTTAAAAGGCTTGATAAAGTTTTTGGAACGCAGCAGCGCAAGCGGCAAGTGCCTAGACCCTATAGTTTTTTTTTTAGAGGCCTTTTTGTGGCCCTTTTTTAGCCACTTATTAGGGGTTCAAGCACGAAGTGCTGAAACCCTATTGTTAGGGGTTCAAGCACGAAGTGCTGAAACCCTATTGTAATTGTAAGGATTTTTATTAGGGGTTCAAGCACGAAGTGCTGAAACCCTATTGTAATTGTGCTGATTTTTAGGGGTTCAAGCACGAAGTGCTGAAACCCTATTGTAATTGTACTGATTTTTATTATTAGGGGTTCAAGCATGAAATGCTGAAACCCTATTGTAATTGTAAGGATTTTTATTATTATTATTCTTCCCTAAAACGCATCGTGCAGCCAAAACCGTAAGGCCTAGAGACGTGATACTTGGTCAAATGGTAGTAGTATTGCTCGCTACTCAGATACACGGACTTAGCCAAATCGGCCCATAGGTGGCGCTACAGCGACCAAAAGCGCGAAACTGCTCATAACTCCTAGACTGTATGTCGTAGACTCAAGTGTCTTATATCCATGTAATCAAGACCTCATGGCAAACAAAATGTATATCTCCGATTTCATTTCCGGTATGCAAATTTTTCCGCAATTTTGAATTTTGTCAAAAACCTACTTTTGCGAACTAGTCCCTGGTTTTTTGTCCGATTGGAACCAAACCAGTGCAGAAATGTTTTTTGGAGTCTGGTTACGAATAATTATCGAAAAAAAATTGAAATTTCGATTCATGGTTTCTAGGGGGCGCTAATTGATTTTTGTGGAAAGAGCCTATTTTACTAAAACGGCTATAACTCGAGAAGTAAATTAGATATCTTCACCAAACTTGGTACATATGTGTATGAGTTCAATTTGGGGTGACGGTAACAAAGTCGCGACGATTGAACACTAGGTGGCGCTATAACATGAAAAAAACATAAAACAGGCTATAACCACCTGACCGTTAGTCTGATTGACTTGAAAATTGGTATGCAGTGTCTTGGTCCAAGGTGTCATGTATGTCTATGAGGACATTGGCGTATCTAAAAAAACATGGCCGCCATCGGCCAATGAAGTTTGAGCACCTATTAGACAAGGTTAACGGAGGTCGATCGGAACGAAACTCGGTGGGCATGTTCGACTCATGGCCCTAGAGGTCTGTAAGAATTTTAAAAGAAATCGGCCACTAGTTGGCGCTAACGAGTTTTATGGCTCTGTAATCACGTGGTGTTACACTTATTGTCACAAAATGCATACCATTTGATAGATCTCCTCTTGTTGAACAACTTTGCCTCAAGAACCATTGCTGTCAATTAAACCGTTCATTAAATATTTGTAATTATGTTAAAAACCTACTTTTGCGAACTAGTCCTAGGTTTTTCGCCCGATCAGAACCAAACGAGTCTAGGACAATTCTATGGAATCTCTAGATCAATAATTATCAAAAAAAAGTTGAACTTTTGCATTTTTCGCACGGGTATATTGGGTCATAAAGAAAATGGGCGTGGCAAAATGCACTCAAAAGCCTATAAATCCTAAACGAAAACTCAGAACTTCACGAAAATTGGTGAGCATATGTGCCACAACATCATTAACAAGCATGCAAAATATCATGGAGATCGGACTATAGGTGGCGCTATAACTGTTAAAAAGCTTGCCTGTATTGGCTGTAAATGGACTTTTCCATCTATTATTTCAGTGGTTAAAAGCTTTCTAAATAAATCTTAATGTCTTAAATGCTTATGTGCTTAAAGGCCTTAAATGCTTGAACCCCGATAAATGCTGCTTGCAGCTTTAATTATTATTATTATTATTATTATTATTTTCCCCTTAAACGCATCGTGCAGACCAAACCGTAAGAGCTGGAACCTTGAAACTTGGCCAAATGGTAGTCCTCAATTTGGGGAGAACCTATAAAAGTATGACCCCGATTGGCCCATAGGTGGCGCTATAGCAACCAAAAGCGCAAAACTGCTCATAACTACTAGACCGTATGTCGTAGACTCAAGTGTCTTATATCATTGGAAAGCTGGACGCCTGACGAACAAAACGTATATCTCCGATTTCATTTCCGCCATGATAGATTTTCCGCCATTTTGAATTTTGTCAAAAACCTACTTTTGCGAACTAGTCCTAGGTTTTTCGCCCGATCGGAACCAATCCAGTGCAGAAATGTTCTCTTGAGTCTGAATATCAAAAACTATCGAAAAAAAGTTGAAATTTCGATTCACGGACGCTAAGGGGCGCCAAAACGTACGTCGTGGGCAGGGCCTATTTTACTAAAATGGCTATAACTCCAGAAGTAAATGAGGTATCTTCACCAAACTTGGTACACATGTGTAAGAGGTCAATCTGAGGTCACAGTAAAAAAACCGCGGCGATTGGCCACATGGTGGCGCTATAACATGAAAAAAACATAAAACAGGCTATAACCACCTGACCGTTAGTCCGATTGACTTGAAAATTGGTATGCAGTGTCTTGGTCCAAGGTGCCATGTATGTGTATGAGGACATTGGCGTATCTCAAAAAACATGGCCGCCATCGGCCAATGAAATTTGAGCACCTATTAGACAAGGTTAACGGAGGCCGATCGGAACGAAACTCGATGGGCATGTTCGACTCAAGGCCCTAGAGGTCTGTAAGAATTTTGAAAGAAATCGGCCACTAGTTGGCGCTAACGAGTTTTATGGCTCTGTAATCACGTGGTGTTACAAATATCCACACAATATGCATATCATTTGATAGATCTCCTCATCCTGAACAACTTTGCCTCAAGAACCATTGCTGTCAATCAAACCGTTCATTAAATATTCGCAAACATGTTAAAAACCTACTTTTGCGAACTAGTCCTAGGTTTTTCGCCCGATCGGAACCAGACCAGTCTAGGACAATTCTCTGGACTCTCTAGATCAAAAACTATCAAAAAAAAGTTGAACTTTTGCATTTGGATGGCTCTAATAGGGTCATTTATAAAATGGGCGTGTCAAAATACATTAAAAAGCCTATAAATCCTAAATAAAAACTCAGAACTTCACAAAAATTGGTCAGCATATGTGACATAACATCATTAACAAGCATGAAAAATTCTATGGAGATCGGACGATAGGTGGCGCTATAACTGTTAAAAAGCTTTAAAATCATATATTTCCTATGGTAAACTGCCTGTATTGGCTGTAAATGGTCTTTTCCATCTCTGATCATATAATTTTCATATCATAATGTTCTAAACTAGTGCAATACAATTCTCTGGACTCACTAGATCAATAATTGTCAGAAAAAGTTGAACTACTTCATTTGGATAGCTATAATAGGTTCACTTCAAAATCTGACCTTTACCAAGTGTCCCCGAAAGCCTATATCTCTTTAATCAATGCTCAGACCTTCTTAAAAACAAGTCAGAATGTGTGAAATATCACCCTGAACAAGCATGAAAATTTTCAGATAGATCGGACAAAATTTGCCTCTATAACAGTTAAAAAGGTGTAAATGATATGAATTAATGGCATGTTAAGCCAATAAGTGGTATTTTACTGCCCACCGCTGTTTAAAATAGTCATTTTCTCATATTGGTATTGGTATCAGCCATGGTAAATCATGATAAATGATGGTGTGTGTGTGTGTGTGTGTGTGTGTGTGTGTGTGTGTGTGTGTGTGTGTGTGTGTGTGTGTGTGTGTGGTACAAATATAACAAAGGTTTTATTTTCCAACATGAAAACAAACATAACAGAGTGCTAGTGCACAAACAATAACCGACAATGATAATGGATGAGAGGGGAACTTAAATACACAGATCAAGACAAGGACAACAGGTGACGGTTATGATGATGAGGAGCAGGTGATGATGAGGAGGGTGATGAGGAGCAGGTGCAGGTGATGACGACAGA
Source organism: Rutilus rutilus (assembly GCF_951802725.1). Lineage (NCBI taxonomy): Eukaryota > Metazoa > Chordata > Actinopteri > Cypriniformes > Leuciscidae > Rutilus > Rutilus rutilus. Next base: position 20,877,486 of record NC_140213.1, on the reverse strand, counting down.
TGGTGAATGTGATGAAGACAGAAGGTGAATGTGATGAAGGTGAATGTGACACCAATATCACTAAAACATTTGTGTGTGTGTGTGTGTGTGTGTGTGTAGCATTATTGTGTGTAGCATATGTAGCAAGTATGCATTATTGAGTTAACATGGAAACACTGGTTTGCTTTAGTGCAGAAAACTGGTCAAAATCATGAGGTTTAAAGTGAAAGTGAGCCAATAAGTGGTCTTCTACTTCCCTCTGCTGGCCATTCTACTTATTAATTAAATTTTTCCACATGTGCTTGCATTTATACTTGAATACACACTAAAAATCACTTATATAGCAATAACTATTATAACACAATCATATTTTGTCAGTGTTAATCACTTTATTTGCACTGACACTTCAAATAATTGCTAGTAATGTGGTAAATCATGGTAAATCATGGTTAACTATGCTGTGTGTGTGTGTCTGTGTGTGTGTGTGTGTGTGTGTGTGTGTGTGTGTGTGTGTGTGTGTGTGTAAGCATGCATTGAGTTAACATGGATAAACTGGTTGCTTTAGTGCAGAAAACTGGTCAAAATCATGAGGTTTAAAGTGAAAGTGAGCCAATAAGTGGTCTTCTACTGCCCTCTGCTGGCCATTCTACTTATTAATGAAATATTTCAACATGTGCTTGCATTCATACTTGAATACACACTAAAAAAATCACTTATATAGCAATAACTATTATAACACAATCATATTTTGTCAGTGTTAATCACTTTATTTGCACTGACACTTCAAATAATTGCTAGTAATGTGATAAATCAGGCTAGAAACATGGTAAATCAAAGTAAATAATACTAGATTGTCGTTTATCTCCTGGTAAATAATACTAGAACGTGGTATATCATGGTAAATCATGGTTAACTATGCTGTGTGTGTATGTGTGTGTGTGTGTATGTGTGTGTGTGTGTGTGTGTGTGTGTGTGTGTGTGTGTGTGTGTGTGTGTGTGTGTGTGTGTGTGTGTGTGTAAGCATGCATTGAGTTAACATGGAAAAACTGGTTTGCTTTAGTGCAGAAAACTGGTTTAAAGTGAAAGTGAGCCAATAAGTGGTCTTCTAGTGCCCTCTGCTGGCCATTCTACTTAATAATGAAATATTTTACATGTGCTTTTGCATTCATACTTGGACACACACTAAAAATCACGTATATAACTAACTATTATAACACAATAATATTTTGTCAGTGTTCATCACCTCATTTGCACTGACACTTCACATAATTGCTAGTAATGTGGTTAATCATGCTAGAAACATTGTAAATCATAGTAAATAATACTGAAATGAGGTGTATCAAGGTAAATCATGCTAGAATCCTAATAAATCATTCTGGAACATGGTATATGATAGTAAATCATGCTAGAATCATATTAAATAATTCTAGAATGTGGCAAATCGTTGTGGGAGGAGCCTATTTTACTCAAATGACTATAACTCAAGAAGTAAATGAGATATCTTCACCAAACTCAGTACACATGTGTATGGGTTCAATTTGAGGTCACAGTAAACAATTTTATGGAGATCGGACCATAGGTGGCGCTATAACTGTTAAAAAGCTTTAAAACCATATATATCCCATGGCAAATTGCCTGTATTGGCTGTAAATGGTCTTTTCCATCTATTATGTCAGTGGTTACATGCTTGCTAAATAAATCTTAATAACTTTTGATGCTTTTGTGCTTAAATGCCTTAAAGGCCTTAACTGCTTGAACCCCGATAAATGCTGCTTGCAGCTTTAATTATTATTATTAGGGGTTCAAGCACGAAGTGCTGAAACCCTATTGTTATTGTAAGGATTTTTATTAGGGGTTCAAGCACGAAGTGCTGAAACCCTATTGTAATTGTGCTGATTTTTATTATTATTATTATTATTATTATTATTCCGCCGTAAAACGCATCGTGCAGCCCAAACCGTAAGAGCTGGAACTTTGAAACTTTGACAGATGGTAGTACAAAAATCGAGGAAAGGTTCAGAGATTATGACCCCGATTGGCCCATAGGTGGCGCTATAACAACCAAAAGCGCGAAACTGCTCATAACTCCTAGACCGTATGTCGTAGACTCAAGTGTCTTATATCATTGGAAAGCTGGACGCCTGACGAACAAAACGTATATCTCCGATTTCATTTCCGCCATGATAGATTTTCCGCCATTTTGAATTTTGTCAAAAATCTACTTTTGCGAACTAGTCCCTGGTTTTTTGCCCGATTGGAACCAAACTAGTGCAGAAATGTTCTCTGGAGACTGAATATCAATAATTATCGAAAAAAAGTGGAAATTTCGATTCACGGTCGCTAAGGGGCGCCAAAACGTACGTTGTGGGAGGGGCCTATTTTACTAAAATGGCTATAACTCCCGATGTAAATGAGGTATCTTCACCAAACTTGGTACACATGTGTATGAGCTTACTCTGGGGTCACAGTAAAAAAATCGCGACGATTGGCCTCATGGTGGCGCTATAAAATAAAAAAAACATAAAACAGGCTATAACCACCTGACCGTTAGTCCGATTGACTTGAAAATTGGTATGCAGTGTCTTGGTCCAAGGTGCCGTGTACGTGTATGAGGACATTGGCGTATCTCAAAAAACATGGCCGCCATCGGCCAACGAAGTTTGAGCACCTATTAGACAAGGTTAACGGAGGCCGATCGGAACGAAACTCAATGGGCATGTTCGGCTCATGGCCCTAAAGGTCTGTAAGAATTTTGAAAGAAATCGGCCACTAGTTGGCGCTAACGAGTTTTACGGCTCTGTAATCACGTGGTGTTACAAATATCCACACAATATGCATATCATTTGATAGATCTCCTCATCCTGAACAACTTTGCCTCAAGAACCATTGCTGTCAATCAAACTGTTAATTAATTATTCATTAATATGTTAAAAACCTACTTTTGCGAACTAGTCCTAGGTTTTTTGCCCGATCGGAACCAGACCAGTCTAGAACAATTCTCTGGACTCTCTAGATCAATAATTATCAAAAAAAAGTTGAACTTTTGCATTTGGATGGCTGTAATAGGGTCATTTATAAAATGGGCGGGGCAAAATAAATAAAAAAAACTATAAATCATAAATAAAAACTCAGAACTTCACAAAAATTGGTGAACATATGTGAAATAACATCATTAACAAGCATGCCAAATTGTATGGAGATCGGACCAAAGGTGGCGCTATAACTGTTAAAAAGCTTTAAAACCATATATTTCCTATGGTCTTTTTCATCTATTATGTCAGTAGTTACATGCTTGCTAGATAAATCTTAATAACTTTTGATGCTTTTATGCTTAAAGGCCTTAAAGGCCTTAATTGCTTGAACCCCGATAAATGCTGCTTGCAGCTTTAATTATTATTATTATTATTTTCCCCTAAAACGCATCGTACAGCCCAAACCGTAAGTGCTAGAGACTTGAAACTTTGCCAGATGGTAGTACAAAAATCGAGGAGAGGTTCAGAGAATATGAGCCAGATTGGCCAATAGGTGGCGCTACAGTGCAAAAACCAAAAAAATTGCATATTTTTGCTTAAATCTCACCAACCCTTTGTCACAGACTCAAGTGTCTTATATCATTGGAATCCTTGGCTCAAGCCGAACAAAAAAGGCCTCAAAGATTTCCTTTCCGGTATGCAAATTTTCCGCCATTTTGGATTTTGTCCAAAACCTACTTTTGCGAACTAGTCCTAGGTTTTTTGTCCGATCGGAACCAAACCAGTGCAGAAATGTTCTCTGGAGTCTGATTATAAATAATTATTAAAAAAAAGTTTAAATTTCGATTCACGGTCGCTAAGGGGCGCCAAAACGTTCGAAGGAGGCGGAGCTAGTTTTACTAAAATGGCTATAACTCCAGAAGTAAATGAGTTATCTTCACCAAACTTGGTACACATGTGTAAGAGGTCAATCTAAGGTCACAGTAAAGAAATCGCGGTGATTAGCCACATGGTGGCGCTATAACATTAAAAAAACATAAAACAGGCTATAACCACCTGACCGTTTGTCCGATTGACTTGAAAATTGGTATGCAGTGTCTTGGTCCAAGGTGCCATGTATGTCTATGAGGACATTGGTGTATCTCGAAAAACATGGCCGCCATCGGCCAATGAATTTTGAGCACCTATTAGACAAGGTTAACGGAGGCCAATCAGAACGAAACTCAGTGGGCATGTTCGGCTCAAGCCCCTAGAGGTCTGTAAGAATTTTTAAAGAAATCGGCCACTAGTTGGCGCTAACGAGTTTAATGGCTCTGTAATCACGTGGTGTTACACTTATTGTCACAAAATGCATATCATTTGATAGATCTGCTCATGCTGAACAACATTGCCTCAAGAACCATTGCTGTCAATCAAATCGTTCATTAATTATTCGCGAATATGTTAAAAACCTATTTTTGCGAACTAGTCCCTGGTTTTTCGCCCGATCGGAACCAGACCAGTCTAGGACAATTCTCTGGACTCTCCTGATCAATAATTATCGAAAAAAAGTTGAACTTTTGAATTTTTCGTATGGCTATAATTGGGTCATAAAGAAAATGGGCGTGGCAAAATGCACTCAAAAGCTTATAAATCCTAAACGAAAACTCAGAACTTCACGAAAATTGGTGAGCATATGTGCCATAATATTCTAAACAAGCATGCCAAATTTCATGTTGATCGGACCATAGGTGGCGCTATAACTGTTAAAAAGGTTTGAAAACCATATATTTCCTATGGTAAATTGCCTGTATTGGCTGTAAATGGACTTTTCCATCTATTATTTCAGTGGTTAAAAGCTTTCTAAATAAAACTTAATGTCTTAAATGCTTATGTGCTTAAAGGCCTTAAATGCTTGAACCCCGATAAATGCTGCTTGCAGCTTTAATTATTATTATTATTATTAGGGGTTCAAGCACGAAGTGCTGAAACCCTATTGTTATTGTAAGGATTTTTAGGGGTTCAAGCACGAAGTGCTGAAACCCTATTGTAATTGTACTGATTTTTATTATTATTATTATTATTATTTTTCTTCTGCCGTAAAACGCATCGTGCAGCCCAAACCGTAAGAGCTGGAGCTTTGAAACTTTGCCAGATGGTAGTACAAAAATCGAGGAGAGGTTATCAAATTATGACCCCGATTGGCCCATAGGTGGCGCTATAGCAACCAAAAGCGCGAAACTGCTCATAACTCCTAGACCGTAAGTCATAGACTCAAGTGTCTTATATCATTGGAAAGCTGGACGCCTGACGAAAAAAACGTATATCTCCGATTTTATTTCCGCCATGATAGATTTTCCGCCATTTTGAATTTTGTTGAAAACCTACTTTTGCGAACTAGTCCCTGGTTTTTCGCCCGATCGGAACCAAACCAGTGCAGAATTGTTCTCTGGTGTCTGAAGATCAATAATTATCGAAAAAATGTTGAAATTTCGATTCACGGTCGCTAGGGGGTGCAAAATTAACGTTGTGGGAGGAGCCTATTTTACTAAAACGGCTATAACTCAAGAAGTAATTTAGTAAACTTCACCAAACTTGGTACACATGTGTAGGAGATCAATCTGAGGTCACAGTAAAAAAATTGCGTCGATTGGCCACATGGTGGCGCTATAAAACAAAAAAAACATATAGACGCCTGACCGTTAGTCCGATTGACTTGAAATTTGGTACGCAGTGTCTTGGCCCAAGGGGCCATGTGTGTCTAAAAGGATATTGGCGTATCTCGAAAAACATGGCCGCCATTGGCCAATGAGATTTGAGCACCTATTAGACAAGGTTAACGGAGGCCGATCGGAACGAAACTCGATGGGCATGTTCGACTCATGGCCCTAGAGGTCTGTAAGAATTTTGAAAGAAATCGGACACTAGTTGGCGCTAACGAGTTTTATGGCTCTGTAATCACGTGGTGTTACACTTATTGTCACAAAATGCATATCATTTGATAGATCTCCTCATGCTGAACAACTTTGCCTCAAGAACCATTGCTGTCAATCAAACCGTTCATTAAATATTCATGAATATGTTAAAAACCTACTTTTGCGAACTAGTCCCTGGTTTTTCGCCCGATCGGAACCAGACCAGTCTAGGACAATTCTCTGGACTCTCTAGATAAATAATTATCGAAAAAAAGTTGAACTTTTGCATTTGCCTGGCTGTAACAGGGTAATTTACAAAAGGGGCGTGGCAAAATACACTAAAATGCCTATAAATCATAAATGAAAACTCAGAACTTCACAAAAATTGGTGAGCATATGTGACATAACATCATTAACAAGCATGCCAAATTTTATGGAGATCGGACCAAAGGTGGCGCTATAACTGTTAAAAAGCTTTAAAACCATATATTTCCCATGGTAAACTGCCTGTATTGGCTGTAAATGGTCTTTTCCGTCTATTATGTCAATTGTTAAATGCCTGCTAAATAAAACTTAATGTCTTTTAATGCTTGTGTGCTTAAAGGCCTTAAAGGCCTTAACTGCTTGAACCCCGATAAATGCTGCTTGCAGCTTTAATTATTATTATTATTATTATTTTCCCCTAAAACGCATCGTACAGCCCAAACCGTAAGTGCTAGAGACTTGAAACTTTGCCAGATGGTAGTACAAAAATCGAGGAGAGGTTATCAAAATATGAGCCAGATTGGCCAATAGGTGGCGCTACAGTGCAAAAACCAAAAAAATGGCATATTTTTGCTTAAATCTCACCAACCCTTTGTCACAGACTCAAGTGTCTTATATCATTGGAATCCTTGGCTCAAGCCGAACAAAAAAGGCCTCAAGGATTTCCTTTCCGGTATGCAAATTTTCCGCCATTTTGGATTTTGTCCAAAACCTACTTTTGCGAACTAGTCCTAGGTTTTTTGTCCGATCGGAACCAAACCAGTGCAGAAATGTTCTCTGGTCTCTGAATATAAATAATTATTAAAAAAAAGTTTAAATTTCGATTCACGGTCGCTAAGGGGCGCCAAAACGTTCGAAGGAGGCGGAGCTAGTTTTACTAAAATGGCTATAACTCCAGAAGTAAATGAGTTATCTTCACCAAACTTGGTACACATGTGTAAGAGGTCAATCTAAGGTCACAGTAAAGAAATCGCGGTGATTAGCCACATGGTGGCGCTATAACATTAAAAAAACATAAAACAGGCTATAACCACCTGACCGTTTGTCCGATTGACTTGAAAATTGGTATGCAGTGTCTTGGTCCAAGGTGCCATGTATGTCTATGAGGACATTGGTGTATCTCGAAAAACATGGCCGCCATCGGCCAATGAAGTTTGAGCACCTATTAGACAAGGTTAACGGAGGCCAATCAGAACGAAACTCAGTGGGCATGTTCGACTCAAGCCCCTAGAGGTCTGTAAGAATTTTGAAAGAAATCGGCCACTAGTTGGCGCTAACGAGTTTAATGGCTCTGTAATCACGTGGTGTTACACTTATTGTCACAAAATGCATATCATTGGATAGATCTGCTCATGATGAACAACTTTGCCTCAAGAACTATTGCTGTCAATCAAACCGTTCATTAAATATTCGTAATTATGTTAAAAACCTACTTTTGCGAACTAGTCCTAGGTTTTTCGCCCGATCGGAACCAAACAAGTCTAGGACAATTCTATGGACTCTCTAGATAAATAATTATCAAAAAAAAGTTGAACTTTAGCATTTTTCACATGGGTATATTGGGTCATAAAGAAAATGGGCGTGGCAAAATGCACTCAAAAGCTTATAAATCCTAAACGAAAGCTCAGAACTTCACGAAAATTGGTGAGCATATGTGCCATAACATTCTAAACAAGCATGTAAAATTTCATGAAGATCGGACGATAGGTGGCGCTATAACTGTTAAAAAGCTTTGAAAACCATATATTTCCTATGGTAAATTGCCTGTTTTGGCTGTAAATGGTCTTTTCCATCTATTATTTCAGTGGTTAAAAGCTTTCCAAATAAAACTTAATGTCTTAAATGCTTATGTGCTTAAAGGCCTTAAATGCTTAAACCCCGATAAATGCTGCTTGCAGCTTTAATTATTATTAGGGGTTCAAGCACGAAGTGCTGAAACCCTATTGTAATTGTGCTGATTTTTATTATTATTATTATTATTATTATTATTATTATTATTATTATTATTATTATTCCGCCGTAAAACGCATCGTGCAGCCCAAACCGTAAGAGCTGGAACTTTGAAACTTTGACAGATGGTAGTACAAAAATCGAGGAAAGGTTCAGAGATTATGACCCCGATTGGCCCATAGGTGGCGCTATAGCAACCAAAAGCGCGAAACTGTTCATAACTCCTAGACCGTATGTCTTAGACTCAAGTGTCTTATATCATTGGAAAGCTGGATGCCTGACGAACAAAACGTATATCTCCGATTTCATTTCCGCCATGATAGATTTTCCGCCATTTTGAATTTTGTCAAAAACCTACTTTTGCGAACTAGTCCCTGGTTTTTTGCCCGATTGGAACCAAACCAGTGCAGAAATGTTCTCTGGAGTCTGAATATCAATAATTATCGAAAAAAAGTGGAAATTTCGATTCACGGTCGCTAAGGGGCGCCAAAACGTGCGTTGTGGGAGGGGCCTATTTTACTAAAATGGCTATAACTCCCGATGTAAATGAGGTATCTTCACCAAACTTGGTACACATGTGTAAGAGGTCAATCTGGTGTCACAGTAAAAAAATCGCGACGATTGGCCTCATGGTGGCGCTATAAAATGAAAAAAACATAAAACAGGCTATAACCACCTGACCGTTAGTCCGATTGACTTGAAAATTGGTATGCAGTGTCTTGGTCCAAGGTGCCATGTATGTGTATGAGGACATTGGCGTATCTCAAAAAACATGGCCGCCATCGGCCAATGAAGTTTGAGCACCTATTAGACAAGGTTAACGGAGGCCGATCGGAACGAAACTCAATGGGCATGTTCGGCTCATGGCCCTAGAGGTCTGTAAGAGTTTTGAAAGAAATCGGCCACTAGTTGGCGCTAATGAGTTTTATGGCTCTGTAATCACGTGGTGTTACACTTATCATCACAAAATGCATATCATTTGATAGATCTGCTTATGCTGAACAACTTTGCCTCTAGAACCATTGCTGTCAATCAAACCGTTCATTAAATATTCGCGAACATGTTAAAAACCTACTTTTGCGAACTAGTCCCTGGTTTTTCGCCCGATCACAACCAAACCAGTCTAGGACAATTCTTTGGACTCTCTAGATCAATAATTATCGAAAAAAAGTTGAACTTTTGCATTTGAATGGCTGTAATAGGGTCATTTATAAAATGGGCGTGGCAAAATACACTAAAAAGTCTATAAATCCTAAATAAAAACTCAGAACTTCACAAAAATTGGTGAGCATATGTGACATAACATCCTTAACAAGCATGCAACATTTCATGGAGATCGGACAATAGGTGGCGCTATAACTGTTAAAACGCTTTAAAATCATATATTATATGGTAAATTGCCCGTATTGGCTGTAAATGGTATTTTCCATCTCTGATCATATAATGTTCATATAATAATGTTCAAAACCAGTGCAGTGCAATTCTCTGGACTCTCTAGATCAATAATTATCAGAAAAAGTATAACTTCTTCATTTGGATGGCTATAATAGTGTCACTTCAATATGTAGCCTTGACCAAGTGTCTCCAAAAGCCTATATCTCTTTAATAAAAACAAGTCAGAACATGTGACTCTTAAGAAGTATGAAAAATTTCAGACAGATCGGACAAAATTTGCCTCTATAACAGTTAAAAATGTAAAAAAATATATAACATGGCATATTAAGCCAATAAGTGGTATTGTACTGCCCCCTGCTGTCATTTCATCATACTACTCCCTAATATTGCTATATAATTCATATTTAGACTTTATAAAATCATTATTTTAACATTTACAATCACATTTTGTCAAAACTCATCTATTGAAGTATTACTATTGACAATTGTGTCACATTAATGAATGGAATCCAGAAACGAAAGTAAAAACGGAGGCCGCCATTTAGGCCACGCCCCCCCAGTACAAATTCACTCATAACTCGAAAACGGAAAGTCGCTGCGCGTTCAAATTTTGATGGTAAGGACGTCTCCGGGCTCTTGATCGAAACGTATGGTAGCGGGCCTCGGGAGCGCCCCCCCCCCCCCCGCGGATCGTTAGTCCGCGGGACCCCGACTTTGAACGCCCGTAACTCCCGACCCAGACCACCCCGAACCTTGTGTGAGAGCTCGTTGGAAAGGGCGCGTCCTTGGCTAGCATCGATTCAAATGTGGTGTAATTTGCCCTGGGCATTCCAGAGATAAAAGCCCCAAAATAATATGCCTCATAACTCCCGGGCCCAATCGCCCAAAAACACTGCGATGGTCTCATTCAACAGGACTCCTCAAGCACTATCTATGCTCTGAGTTTCAGAATTTTTCGCCTTCTGGTTCCCGAGATATAAGTGAAAAACCAAATTCCCATTCATTCATTCAAACACTTCAACTGTAAGATGGAGACTGTAATTCCACTGTTGTCCACTAGAGGGAGCAGCAGGATTACGCATGATCTTTTAATTCGCTTTCAGTATTGGGAAATAAACAAATGCTTTAAGAAGCAATCTTTTTTTATTATGATGTTTTTTTTTTTATTATGATATTTGTATATATATATATATATTTTTTTTTTTATTATGATTATGAACGGTTTGATTGACATTAGTAATTCTTGAGTCAAAGTTGTTCAGGATGAGGAGATGAAGATATTTTCACAATATCACATCCTAAAAACATTGAAAACATTTGTCTTTGTGTGTGTGGATGTGTTTGTGTCTGTGTGTGTGTCTGTGTGTGTAAGCATGCTTAATGGAAAGAACATGGAGAAACTGCTTTGTTTTACTGGTGGATAAAAAAGTCTTTCAAATGAAAGTGAGTCAATTAGTGGTCTTCTACTATGGAAGCAGGACATTCTACTTAATAAAATATTTTCATCTGTGCTTTTGCATTAGTTTTTGGACTATATCAAATTACTTGCATGAAAATCACCTATTATAACACAGTCATGTTTTGTCAAAGTTTATCACTTCATTTGTACTGAGCTCTCAGTTTGAACAATTCTGCCTCTCAGTGATTAATTTGAAATCTGAAAATGGTGTTATACAGAGGAGATTTGTAATTATCATTTTGTTACCTATCTTTTATTTTAAATATCTACATCTACAACAAAATGTGTGTGCATGTGTGTGTTCAAGCATGGTTAGTGTATTAAGTATTATTGTTTAAGTATTATTGTTTTCATTTACATTTTAACCACCAGATGAAGAACACTCATTGGTTCATTCTGCTCACTAAAATATTATATTTCATTTTTTTTCCATTTGAAATATTATTTAAACTTAATAAAATCATTAAAATAACATTTCAAATCATATTTTGTCTGTTTATAAATCCCACAGACTCACATTGGCTGCAATACTAATGTTTTTGTAAAACACAGACCTGATAGTCTAATCTGTGTGTATTGTGCATATATTATTGATATTATTACTATTGCAAATCATGTTATTGTAACTCATATCTTAATAGAATATTATTTGTAATTTTAATTCTTTATTTCTTAATTGTTTTTTTATGATTACTACAGATATTATCACCAAAGATATCAACTACACCTTCACTTTTAGTATTGACACGCTGCACACACAGCACAATCACACACTCACTAATGCATTCAAATAAATGTAATCTTACTGTGCTACTTTATTTGTACATGATTAGAATGAACAGAAATCTAAGAATATTTTTCTTCTTTTGTTAAAGCCATTTCAGACTCCAAGTAAGCATTATATTACTAATCATCTATTTTAAAGGTGCCATACAATTGAAAACTGTATTTATCTTGGCATAGTTGAATGATAAGAGTTCTGGACATGGAACTGACATACCGTGAGCCTCAAACACCATTGTTTCCTCCTTCATGTGTAAATCTCCTGTTTGCAAAAGACCGCTGAAAAATGAGTGAATCCCACCATAACACCGACTGTGACGTTGGAGTCAGGATCATTAATATTTATACCCCCCAAATTTGCATTTTCCAGTCCATGTTCTAGGCCAGGCAGTGTTAATGTGGACCTGCACAGCCGAATCATCAGAAGATCTGCAGGTATTGTGAAGAAGCAAGCAAGGACAATAGTGAAAATGGCAGATCATGGATATAAATGTTATGTCTGAGGCTGTGCTGTGGATTTGAGAACTTTTCATTCCCTTCCCACAAAACTGTCAACAGGCATGGTTGATGTTTACAACAGGATACCTCACCATTTTAATTCAAAGCTGTTAGTTTGCTCTTAACGGAGGCCGATCAGAACGAAACTCGATGGGCATGTTCGACTCGTGGCCCTAGAGGTCTGTAAGAATTTTGAAAAATCAGCCACTAGTTGATGCTAACAGGTTTTACGGCTATGTAATCATGTGATGCATATCATTTGATAGATCTCCTCATACTGAACAACTTTGCCTCAAGAACTACTGCTGTCAATCAATTTGTTCATTAAATACTTGCGATTATGTTAAAAACCTACTTTTGCGAACTAGTCCTAGGTTTTTCGCCCGATCGGAAATATACCAGTGCAGTACAATTCTCTGGAAGCTCTAGATTATTAATTATATAAAAAACTTTAACTTTATCCATTGGGTAGCCATAACAGGATCATTTAGAAAATGGGTATGGCAAAAAACACTCAAAAGCCTGTAAATCCTAAACAAAAACTCAGACAACTCACTAAACTGCCTTATGTGCTTAAAGACCCTAAATGCTTGAACCCCGCTAAATGCTGCTTGCAGCTTTAATTAGGGGTTCAAGCACGAAGTGCTGAAACCCTATTGTAATTGTGCTGATTTTTAGGGGTTCAAGCATGAAATGCTGAAACCCTATTGTAATTGTGCTGATTTTTATTATTATTATTATTATTCTGCCGTAAAACGCATCGTGCAGCCTAAACCGTAAGTGCTAGAGACTTGAAACTTGGCCAGAAGGTAGTACAAAAATCGAGGAGAGGTTCAGAGAATATGAGCTAGATTGGCCAATAGGTGGCGCTACAGTGCAAAAAACAAAAAAATTGCATATTTTTGCTTAAATCTCATCAACCCTTTGTCACAGACTCAAGTGTCTTATATCTTTGGAATCCTTGGGTCAAGCCGAACAAAAAAGGCCTCAAGGATTTCATTTCCGGTATGCAAATTTTCCCGCCATTTTGGATTTTGTCCAAAACCTACTTTTGCGAACTAGTCCCTGGTTTTTCGCCCGATCGGAACCAAACCAGTGCAGAAATATTCACAGGAGTCTGAATATCAATAATTATCGAAAAAAATGTAAAATTTCGATCCACGGTTGCTAAAGGGTATCAAAACGTTCGCAGGAGGCGGAGCTAATTATACAAAAATGGCTATAACTCGTGAACGAAATGAGATATTTTCACCAAACTCGGTACACATATGTAAGAGCTCAAGTTGAGGTCACAGTAAAAAAATCGCGGTGATTGGCCTCATGGTGGCGCTATAATATGAAAAAAACATAAAACAGGCTGTAACCACCTGACCGTTAGTCCGATTGACTTGAAAATTGGTATGCAGTGTCTTGGTCCAAGGTGCCATGTATGTCTATGAGGACATTGGTGTATCTCAAAAAACATGGCCGCTATCGGCCAATGAAGTTTGAGCACCTATTAGACAAGGTTAACGGAGGCCGATCAGAACGAAACTCAGTGGGCCTGTTCGGCTCAAGCCCCTAGAGGTCTGTAAGAACTTTGAAAGAAATCGGCCACTAGTTGGCGCTAACGAGTTTTATGGCTCTGTAATCACGTGGTGTTACACTTATCGTCACAAAATGCATATCATATGATAGATCTGCTCATGCTGAACGACTTTGCCTCTAGAACCATTGCTGTCAATCAAACAGTTCATTAAATATTCATGAATATGTTAAAAACCTACTTTTGCGAACTAGTCCCTGGTTTTTCGCCCGATCGGAACCAGACCAGTCTAGGACAATTCTCTGGACTCTCTAGATAAATAATTATCGAAAAAAAGTTGAACTTTTGCATTTGCCTGGCTGTAACAGGGTAATTTACAAAAGGGGCTTGGCAAAATACACTAAAATGCCTATAAATCATAAATGAAAACTCAGAACTTCACAAAAATTGGTGAGCATATGTGACATAACATCATTAACAAGCATGCCAAATTTTATGGAGATCGGACCAAAGGTGGCGCTATAACTGTTAAAAAGCTTTAAAACCATATATTTCCCATGGTAAACTGCCTGTATTGGCTGTAAATGGTCTTTTCCGTCTATTATGTCAATTGTTAAATGCCTGCTAAATAAAACTTAATGTCTTTTGATGCTTGTGTGCTTAAAGGCCTTAACTGCTTGAACCCCGATAAATGCTGCTTGCAGCTTTAATTATTATTATTATTATTATTATTCCGCCGTAAAACGCATCGTGCAGCCCAAACCGTAAGAGCTGGAACTTTGAAACTTTGACAGATGGTAGTACAAAAATCGAGGAAAGGTTCAGAGATTATGACCCCGATTGGCCCATAGGTGGCGCTATAGCAACCAAAAGCGCGAAACTGTTCATAACTCCTAGACCGTATGTCGTAGACTCAAGTGTCTTATATCATTGGAAAGCTGGATGCCTGACGAACAAAACGTATATCTCCGATTTCATTTCCGCCATGATAGATTTTCCGCCATTTTGAATTTTGTCAAATACCTACTTTTGCGAACTAGTCCCTGGTTTTTTGCCCGATTGGAACCAAACCAGTGCAGAAATGTTCTCTGGAGTCTGAATATCAATAATTATTGAAAAAAAGTGGAAATTTCGATTCACGGTCGCTAAGGGGCGCCAAAACGTACGTTGTGGGAGGGGCCTATTTTACTAAAATGGCTATAACTCCCGATGTAAATGAGGTATCTTCACCAAACTTGGTACACATGTGTATGAGTTCAATCTGGGGTCACAGTAAAAAAATCGCGACGATTGGCCTCATGGTGGCGCTATAAAATGAAAAAAACATAAAACAGGCTATAACCACCTGACCGTTAGTCCGATTGACTTGAAAATTGGTATGCAGTGTCTTGGTCCAAGGTGCCATATATGTGTATGAGGACATTGGCGTATCTCAAAAAACATGGCCGCCATCGGCCAATGAAGTTTGAGCACCTATTAGACAAGGTTAACGGAGGCCGATCGGAATGAAACTCAATGGGCATGTTCGGCTCATGGCCCTAGAGGTCTGTAAGAATTTTGAAAGAAATCGGCCACTAGTTGGCGCTAACGAGTTTTATGGCTCTGTAATCACGTGGTGTTACACTTATCGTCACAAAATGCATATCATGTGATAGATCTGCTCATCCTGAACAACTTTGCCTCTAGAACCATTGCTGTCAATCAAACTGTTCATTAATTATTCATTAATATGTTAAAAACCTACTTTTGCGAACTAGTCCTAGGTTTTTTGCCCGATCGGAACCAGACCAGTCTAGAACAATTCTCTGGACTCTCTAGATCAATAATTATCAAAAAAAAGTTGAACTTTTGCATTTGGATGGCTGTAATAGGGTAATTTATAAAATGGGCGTGTCAAAATACATTAAAAAGCCTATAAATCCTAAATAAAAACTCAGAACTTCACAAAAATTGGTCAGCATATGTGACATAACATCATTAACAAGCATGAAAAATTCTATGGAGATCGGACGATAGGTGGCGCTATAACTGTTAAAAAGCTTTAAAATCATATATTTCCTATGGTAAACTGCCTGTATTGGCTGTAAATGGTCTTTTCCATCTCTGATCATATAATTTTCATATCATAATGTTCAAAACTAGTGCAATACAATTCTCTGGACTCACTAGATCAATAATTGTCAGAAAAAGTTGAACTACTTCATTTGGATAGCTATAATAGGTTCACTTCAAAATCTGGCCTTTACCAAGTGTCCCCGAAAGCCTATATCTCTTTAATCAATGCTCAGACCTTCTTAAAAACAAGTCAGAACGTGTGAAATATCACCCTGAACAAGCATGAAAATTTTCAGACAGATCGGACAAAATTTGCCTCTATAACAGTTAAAAAGGTGAAAATGATGTGAATTAATGGCATGTTAAGCCAATAAGTGGTATTTTACTGCCCCCTGCTGTTTAAAATAGTCATTTTCTCATATTGGTATTGGTATCAGCCATGGTAAATCATGATAAATGATGGTGTGTGTGTGTGTGTGTGTGTGTGTGTGTGTGTGTGTGTGTGTGTGGTACAAATATAACAAAGGTTTTATTTTCCAACATGAAAACAAACATAACAGAGTGCTAGTGCACAAACAATAACCGACAATGATAATGGATGAGAGGGGAACTTAAATACACAGATCAAGACAAGGACAACAGGTGACGGTTATGATGATGAGGAGCAGGTGATGATGAGGAGGGTGATGAGGAGCAGGTGCAGGTGATGACGACAGATGGTGAATGTGATGAAGACAGAAGGTGAATGTGATGAAGGTGAATGTGACACCAATATCACTGAAACATTTGTTTGTGTGTGTGTGTGTGTGTGTGTGTGTGTAGCATTATTGTGTGTAGCATATGTAGCAAGTATGCATTATTGAGTTAACATGGAAACACTGGTTTGCTTTAGTGCAGAAAACTGGTCAAAATCATGAGGTTTAAAGTGAAAGTGAGCCAATAAGTGGTCTTCTACTGCCCTCTGCTGGCCATTCTACTTATTAATTAAATTTTTCCACATGTGCTTGCATTTATACTTGAATACACACTAAAAATCACTTATATAGCAATAACTATTATAACACAATCATATTTTGTCAGTGTTAATCACTTTATTTGCACTGACACTTCAAATAATTGCTAGTAATGTGGTAAATCATGGTAAATCATGGTTAACTATGCTGTGTGTGTGTGTGTGTGTGTGTGTGTGTGTGTGTGTGTGTGTGTGTGTGTGTGTGTGTGTAAGCATGCATTGAGTTAACATGGATAAACTGGTTTGCTTTAGTGCAGAAAACTGGTTTAAAGTGAAAGTGAGCCAATAAGTGGTCTTCTACTGCCCTCTGCTGGCCATTCTACTTATTAATGAAATATTTCAACATGTGCTTGCATTCATACTTGAATACACACTAAAAAAATCATTTATATAGCAATAACTATTATAACACAATCATATTTTGTCAGTGTTAATCACTTTATTTGCACTGACACTTCAAATAATTGCTCGTAATGTGATAAATCAGGCTAGAAACATGGTAAATAAAAGTAAATAATACTAGATTGTCGTTTATCTCCTGGTAAATAATACTAGAACGTGGTATATCATGGTAAATCATGGTTAACTATGCTGTGTGTGTATGTGTGTGTGTGTGTGTGTGTGTGTGTGTGTGTGTGTATGTGTGCCCTTGTTTATATTACATTGTGGGGACCAAATGTCCCCATAAGAATAGTAAAACCTGAGATCACCTACATTGTGGGGACCAGCCAGCGGTCCCCACTTTTCAAAAGGCTTATAAATCACACAGGATGAGTTATTTTGAGAAAGTAAAAATGCAGAATGTTTCCTGTGATGGGTAGGTTTAGGGGTAGGGTTAGTGTAAGGGGACAGAATATACAGTTTGTACGGTATAAAAACCATTAAGTCTATGGAGAGTCCCCACAAAGATAGTGAACCAGACATGTGTGTGTGTGTGTGTGTAAGCATGCATTGAGTTAACATGGAAAAACTGGTTTGCTTTAGTGCAGAAAACTGGTTTAAAGTGAAAGTGAGCCAATAAGTGGTCTTCTAGTGCCCTCTGCTGGCCATTCTACTTAATAATGAAATATTTTACATGTGCTTTTGCATTCATACTTGGACACACACTAAAAATCACGTATATAACTAACTATTATAACACAATAATATTTTGTCATTGTTCATCACCTCATTTGCACTGACACTTCACATAATTGCTAGTAATGTGGTTAATCATGCTAGAAACATTGTAAATCATAGTAAATAATACTGAAATGAGGTGTATCAAGGTAAATCATGCTAGAATCCTAATAAATCATTCTGGAACATGGTATATGATAGTAAATCATGCTAGAATCATATTAAATAATTCTTGAATGTGGCAAATCGTTGTGGGAGGAGCCTATTTTACTCAAATGGCTATAACTCAAGAAGTAAATGAGATATCTTCACCAAAATCAGTACACATGTGTATGGGTTCAATTTGAGGTCACAATAAACAATTTTATGGAGATCGGACCATAGGTGGCGCTATAACTGTTAAAAAGCTTTAAAACCATATATATCCCATGGCAATTTGCCTGTATTGGCTGTAAATGGTATTTTCCATCTATTATGTCAGTGGTTACATGCTTGCTAAATAAATCTTAATGACTTTTGATGCTTTTGTGCTTAAATGCCTTAAAGGCCTTAACTGCTTGAACCCCGATAAATGCTGCTTGCAGCTTTAATTATTATTATTATTCCGCCGTAAAACGCATCGTGCAGCCCAAACCGTAAGAGCTGGAACTTTGAAACTTTGACAGATGGTAGTACAAAAATCGAGGAAAGGTTCAGAGATTATGACCCCGATTGGCCCATAGGTGGCGCTATAGCAACCAAAAGCGCGAAACTGTTCATAACTCCTAGACCGTATGTCGTAGACTCAAGTGTCTTATATCATTGGAAAGGTGGATGCCTGACGAACAAAACGTATATCTCCGATTTCATTTCCGCCATGATAGATTTTCCGCCATTTTGAATTTTGTCAAAAACCTACTTTTGCGAACTAGTCCCTGGTTTTTTGCCCGATTGGAACCAAACCAGTGCAGAAATGTTCTCTGGAGTCTGAATATCAATAATTATCGAAACAAAGTGGAAATTTCGATTCACGGTCGCTAAGGGGCGCCAAAACGTACGTTGTGGGAGGGGCCTATTTTACTAAAATGGCTATAACTCCCGATGTAAATGAGGTATCTTCACCAAACTTGGTACAAATGTGTATGAGTTCAATCTGGGGTCACAGTAAAAAAATCGCGACGATTGGCCTCATGGTGGCGCTATAAAATGAAAAAAACATAAAACAGGCTATAACCACCTGACCGTTAGTCCGATTGACTTGAAAATTGGTATGCAGTGTCTTGGTCCAAGGTGCCATGTATGTGTATGAGGACATTGGCGTATCTCAAAAAACATGGCCGCCATCGGCCAATGAAGTTTGAGCACCTATTAGACAAGGTTAACGGAGGCCGATCGGAACGAAACTCAATGGGCATGTTCGGCTCATGGCCCTAGAGGTCTGTAAGAATTTTGAAAGAAATCGGCCACTAGTTGGCGCTAATGAGTTTTATGGCTCTGTAATCACGTGGTGTTACACTTATCATCACAAAATGCATATCATTTGATAGATCTGCTTATGCTGAACAACTTTGCCTCTAGAACCATTGCTGTCAATCAAACCGTTCATTAAATATTCGCGAACATGTTAAAAACCTACTTTTGCGAACTAGTCCCTGGTTTTTCGCCCGATCGGAACCAAACCAGTCTAGGACAATTCTTTGGACTCTCTAGATCAATAATTATCGAAAAAAAGTTGAACTTTTGCATTTGAATGGCTGTAATAGGGTCATTTATAAAATGGGCGTGGCAAAATACACTAAAAAGTCTATAAATCCTAAATAAAAACTCAGAACTTCACAAAAATTGGTGAGCATATGTGACATAACATCCTTAACAAGCATGCAACATTTCATGGAGATCGGACAATAGGTGGCGCTATAACTGTTAAAACGCTTTAAAATCATATATTATATGGTAAATTGCCCGTATTGGCTGTAAATGGTATTTTCCATCTATAATCATATAATGTTCATATAATAATGTTCAAAACCAGTGCAGTGCAATTCTCTGGACTCTCTAGATCAATAATTATCAGAAAAAGTATAACTTCTTCATTTGGATGGCTATAATAGTGTCACTTCAATATGTAGCCTTGACCAAGTGTCTCCAAAAGCCTATATCTCTTTAATAAAAACAAGTCAGAACATGTGACTCTTAAGAAGTATGAAAAATTTCAGACAGATCGGACAAAATTTGCCTCTATAACAGTTAAAAATGTAAAAAAATATATAACATGGCATATTAAGCCAATAAGTGGTATTGTACTGCCCCCTGCTGTCATTTCATCATACTACTCCCTAATATTGCTATATAATTCATATTTAGACTTTATAAAATCATTATTTTAACATTTACAATCACATTTTGTCAAAACTCATCTATTGAAGTATTACTATTGACAATTGTGTCACATTAATGAATGGAATCCAGAAACAAAAGTAAAAACGGAGGCCGCCATTTAGGCCACGCCCCCCCAGTACAAATTCACTCATAACTCGAAAACGGAAAGTCGCTGCGCGTTCAAATTTTGATGGTAAGGACGTCTCCGGGCTCTTGATCGAAACGTATGGTCGCGGGCCTCGGGAGCGCCCCCCCCCCCCGCGGATCGTTAGTCCGCGGGACCCCGACTTTGAACGCCCGTAACTCCCGACCCAGACCACCCCGAACCTTGTGTGAGAGCTCATTGGAAAGGGCGCGTCCTTGGCTAGCATCGATTCAAATGTGGTGTAATTTGCCCTGGGCATTCCAGAGATAAAAGCCCCAAAATAATATGCCTCATAACTCCCGGGCCCAATCGCCCAAAAACACTGCGATGGTCTCATTCAACAGGACTCCTCAAGCACTATCTATGCTCTGAGTTTCAGAATTTTTCGCCTTCTGGTTCCCGAGATATAAGTGAAAAACCAAATTCCCATTCATTCATTCAAACACTTCAACTGTAAGATGGAGACTGTAATTCCACTGTTGTCCACTAGAGGGAGCAGCAGGATTACGCATGATCTTTTAATTCGCTTTCAGTATTGGGAAATAAACAAATGCTTTAAGAAGCAATCTTTTTTTATTATGATGTTTTTTTTTTTTATGATATTTGTATATATATATATATATATATATATATATATATATATATATATATATATATATATATATATATATATTTTATTATGATTATGAACGGTTTGATTGACATTAGTAATTCTTGAGTCAAAGTTGTTCAGGATGAGGAGATGAAGATATTTTCACAATATCACATCCTAAAAACATTGAAAACATTTGTCTTTGTGTGTGTGGATGTGTTTGTGTCTGTGTGTGTGTCTGTGTGTGTAAGCATGCTTAATGGAAAGAACATGGAGAAACTGCTTTGTTTTACTGGTGGATAAAAAAGTCTTTCAAATGAAAGTGAGTCAATTAGTGGTCTTCTACTGCCCTCTGCAGGACATTCTACTTAATAAAATATTTTCATCTGTGCTTTTGCATTAAGTTTTGGACTATATAAAATTACTTGCATGAAAATCACCTATTATAACACAATCATGTTTTGTCAAAGTTTATCACTTCATTTGTACTGAGCTCTCAGTTTGAACAATTCTGCCTCTCAGTGATTAATTTGAAATCTGAAAATGGTGTTATACAGAGGAGATTTGCAATTATCATTTTGTTACCTATCTTTTATTTTGAATATCTACATCTACAACAAAATGTGTGTGCATGTGTGTGTTCAAGCATGGTTAGTGTATTAAGTATTATTGTTTAAGTATTATTGTTTTCATTTACATTTTAACCACCAGAAGAAGAACACTCATTGGTTCACTCTGCCCACTAAAATATTATTTTTCATTTTTTTTTCCCATTTGAAATATTGTTTAAACTTAATAAAATCATTAAAATAACATTTCAAATCATATTTTGTCTGTTTATAAATCCCACAGACTCACATTGGCTGCAATACTAATGTTTTTGTAAAACACAGACCTGATAGTCTAAACTGTGTGTATTGTGCATATATTATTGATATTATTACTATTACAAATCATGTTATTGTAACTCATATCTTAATAGAATATTATTTGTAATTTTAATTCTTTATTTCTTAATTGTTTTTGTTTTTTATGATTACAGATATTATCACCAAAGATATCAACTACACCTTCACTTTTAGTATTGATAAGCTGCACACACAGCACAATCACACACTCACTAATGCATTCAAATAAATGTAATCTTACTGTGCTACTTTATTTGTACATGATTAGAATGAACAGAAATCTAAGAATATTTTTCTTCTTTTGTTAAAGCCATTTCAGACTGCAAGTAAGCATTACATTGCTAATCATCTATTTTAAAGGTGCCATACAATTGAAAACTGTATTTATCTTGGCATAGTTGAATGATAAGAGTTCTGGACATGGAACTGACATACCGTGAGCCTCAAACACCATTGTTTTCTCCTTCATGTGTAAATCTCCTGTTTGCAAAAGACCGCTGAAAAATGAGTGAATCCCAGCATAACACTGACTGTGACGTTGGAGTCATATATGTCAGTGGTTAAATGCTTGCTAAATAAAACTTAATAACTTTTGATGCTTTTGTGCTTAAAGGTCTTAAAGGCCTTGACTGCTTGAACCCCGATAAATGCTGCTTGCAGCTTTAATTATTATTATTATTATTATTATTATTAGGGGTTCAAGCACGAAGTGCTGAAACCCTATTGTAATTGTCCTGATTTTTATTATTTTTCTTCTGCCGTAAAACGCATCGTGCAGCCCAAACCGTAAGAGCTGGAACCTTGAAACTTTGCCAGATGGTAGTACAAAAATCGAGGAGAGGTTATCAAATTATGACCCCGATTGGCCCATAGGTGGCGCTATAGCAACCAAAAGCGCGAAACTGCTCAGAACTCCTAGACCGTATGTCGTAGACTCAAGTGTCTTATATCATTGGAAAGCTGGACGCCTGACGAACAAAACGTATATCTCCGATTTCATTTCCGCCATGATAGATTTTCCGCCATTTTGAATTTTGTCAAAAACCTACTTTTGCGAACTAGTCCCTGGTTTTTCGCCCGATCGGAACCAAACCAGTGCAGAAATGTTCTCTAGAAACTGAAGATCAATAATTATCGAAAAAAAGTCGAAATTTCGATTCACGGACGCTAAGGGGCGCCAAAACGTACGTTGTGGGAGGGGCCTATTTTACTAAAATGGCTATAACTCCAGAAGTAAATGAGGTATCTTCACCAAACTCGGTACACATATGTATGAGCTCAATATGAGGTAACAGTAAAAAAATCGCGGCGATTGGCCACATGGTGGCGCTATAATATGAATAAAACATAAAACAGGCTTTAACCACCTGACCGTTAGTCCGATTGACTTGAAAATTGGTATGCAGTGTCTTGGTCCAAGGTGTCATGTATGTGTATGAGGACATTGGCGTATCTAAAAAAACATGGCCGCCATCGGCCAATGAAGTTTGAGCACCTATTAGACAAGGTTAACGGAGGCCGATCGGAACGAAACTCGGTGGGCATGTTCTACTCATGGCCCTAGAGGTCTGTAAGAATTTTAAAAGAAATCGGCCACTAGTTGGCGCTAACGAGTTTTATGGCTCTGTAATCACGTGGTGTTACACTTATTGTCACAAAATGCATACCATTTGATAGATCTCCTCTTGTTGAACAACTTTGCCTCAAGAACCATTGCTGTCAATCAAACCGTTCATTAAATATTCGTAATTATGTTAAAAACCTACTTTTGCGAACTAGTCCCTGGTTTTTCGCCCGATCGGAACCAAACCAGTCTAGGACAATTCTATGGACTCTCTAGGTCAATAATTATCAAAAAAAAGTTGAACTTTTGCATTTTTCGGATGGCTATAACAGGGTCATTTAGAAAATGGGTGTGGTAAAATGCACTCAAAAGCCTATAAATCCTAAACGAAAACTCAGAACTTCACAAAAATTGATGAGCATATGTGTCATAACCTGCTAAAGAAGCATGGAAAATTTTATGGAGATCGGACCATAGTTGGCGCTATAACTGTTAAAACGCTTTAAAACCATATATTTCCTATGGTAAATTGCCTGTATTTGCTGTAAATGGTGTCTTCTATCATCATATAATGTTCATATCATAATGTTCAAAACCAGTGCAGCACAATTCTCTGAACTCTCTAGATCAATAATTATCAGAAAAAAAGTTTAACTTCTTCAAAAGGTGATTTTATATGAATATAATGACATATTAAGCCAATAAGTGGTATTTTACTGCCCCCTGCTGTCATTTCATCTTACTACTCCCTAATATTGTTATAAAATTCATATTTAGACTTTATAAAATCATTATTTTAACATTTACAATCACATTTTGTCAAAACTCATCTATTGAGTATTACTATTGACAATTGTGTTACACTGAGATATGGAAATGGACGAAAGTAAATGAATGAAATGAAACGAAAGTAACGGCATTTAAGCCACGCCCCCGAATACAAATTCATTCATAACTCGAAAACGGAAAGTCGTTGCGCGCTCAAATTTTGATGGTGAGGACCTCTCCGGGCTCTTGATCGAAACGTGTCGTCGCGGGCCTCGGGAGCGCGCCCCCCGCGCATCGCGAATTCGCGGGACCCCCGATTTTGAACGGCCATTACTCCCGACCCAGACCACCCCGAACATTGTGTGAGAGCTCGTTGGAAAGGGCGCGTCCTTGGCTAGCTTCGATTCAAATGTGGTGTTATTTGCCCTGGGCATTCCAGAGATAATAGCCCGAACAGATATGCCTTATAACAGTCATAACTCCCAGCCCCAATCGCCCAAAAACACCTTGATGGTCTCATTCAACAGGGCTCCTCAAGCACTATCTATGCTCTGAGTTTCAGAATTTTTCGCCTTTTGGTTCCTGAGATATAAGTAAAAAAAAAAATTCCCATTCATTCATTCAAACACTTCAACTGTAAAATGTAAGCTATAATACCACTGTTGTCCACTAGAGGGAGCAGCAGGATTACGCATGATCTTTTAATTCGCTTCAGTATTGGGAAATAAACAAATGCTTTAAGAAGCAATCTTTTTTATTATGATGGTTTTTTTTTTTATTATGATATTTGTATATATTTTATTTTTTTATTATGATTATGAACGGTTTGATTGACATTAGTGATTCTTGAGGCAAAGTTGTTCAAGATGAGGAGATGAAGATATTTTCACAATATCACATCCTAAAAACATTGAAAACATATTTGTCTTTGTGTGTGTGTGTGTGGATGTGTTTGTGTTTGTGTGTGTGTCTGTGTGTGTAAGCATGCTTAATGGAAAGAACATGGAGAAACTGCTTTGTTTTACTGGTGGATAAAAAAGTCTTTCAAATGAAAGTGAGTCAATTAGTGGTCTTCTACTATGGAAGCAGGACATTCTACGTAATAAAATATTTTCATCTGTGCTTTTGCATTAGTTTTTGGACTATATAAAATTACTTGCATGAAAATCACCTATTATAACACAGTCATGTTTTGTCAAAGTTTATCACTTCATTTGTACTGAGTTCTCAGTTTGAACAATTCTGCCTCTCAGTGATTAATTTGAAATCTGAAAATGGTGTTATACAGAAGAGATTTGCAATTATCATTTTGTTACCTATCTTTTATTTTAAATATCTACATCTACAACAAAATGTGTGTGCATGTGTGTGTTCAAGCATGGTTAGTATATTAAGTATTATTGTTTAAGTATTATTGTTTTCATTTACATTTTAACCACCAGAAGAAGAACACTCATTGGTTCATTCTGCTCACTAAAATATTATTTTTCATTTTTTTTCCATTTGAAATATTGTTTAAACTTAATAAAATCATTAAAATAACATTTCAAATCATATTTTGTCTGTTTATAAATCCCACAGACTCACATTGGCTGCAATACTAATGTTTTTGTAAAACACAGACCTGATAGTCTAATCTGTGTGTATTGTGCATATATTATTGATATTATTACTATTGCAAATCATGTTATTGTAACTCATATCTTAATAGAATATTATTTGTAATTTTAATTCTTTATTTCTTAATTGTTTTTTTTATGATTACTACAGATATTATCACCAAAGATATCAACTACACCTTCACTTTTAGTATTGACACGCTGCACACACAGCACAATCACACACTCACTAATGCATTCAAATAAATGTAATCTTACTGTGCTACTTTATTTGTACATGATTAGAATGAACAGAAATCTAAGAATATTTTTCTTCTTTTGTTAAAGCCATTTCAGACTCCAAGTAAGCGTTATATTACTAATCATCTATTTTAAAGGTGCCATACAATTGAAAACTGTATTTATCTTGGCATAGTTGAATGATAAGAGTTCTGGACATGGAACTGACATACCGTGAGCCTCAAACACCATTGTTTCCTCCTTCATGTGTAAATCTCCTGTTTGCAAAAGACCGCTGAAAAATGAGTGAATCCCAGCATAACACCGACTGTGACGTTGGAGTCAGGATCATTAATATTTATACCCCCCAAATTTGCATTTTCCAGTCCATGTTCTAGGCCAGGCAGTGTTAATGTGGACCTGCACAGCCGAATCATCAGAAGATCTGCAGGTATTGTGAAGAAGCAAGCAAGGACAATAGTGAAAATGGCAGATCATGGATATAAATGTTATATCTGAGGCTGTGCTGCGGATTTGAGAACTTTTCATTCCCTTCCCACAAAAGAGAACTGTCAACAGGCATGGTTGATGTTTACAACACGATACCTCACCATTTTAATTCAAAGCTGTTAGTTTGCTCTTAACGGAGGCCGATCAGAACGAAACTAGGTGGGCATGTTCGACTCGTGGCCCTAGAGGTCTGTAAGAATTTTGAAAAATCAGCCACTAGTTGACGCTAACAGGTTTTACGGCTATGTAATCACGTGATGCATATCATTTGATAGATCTCCTCATACTGAACAACTTTGCCTCAAGAACTACTGCTGTCAATCAATTTGTTCATTAAATACTTGCGATTATGTTAAAAACCTACTTTCGCGAACTAGTCCTAGGTTTTTCGCCCGATCGGAAATATACCAGTGCAGTACAATTCTCTGGAAGCTCTAGATTATTAATTATATAAAAAACTTTAACTTTACCCATTGGGTAGCCATAACAGGATCATTTAGAAAATGGGTATGGCAAAAAACACTCAAAAGCCTGTAAATCCTAAACAAAAACTCAGACAACTCACTAAACTGCCTTATGTGCTTAAAGACCCTAAATGCTTGAACCCCGCTAAATGCTGCTTGCAGCTTTAATTAGGGGTTCAAGCACGAAGTGCTGAAACCCTATTGTAATTGTACTGATTTTTAGGGGTTCAAGCACGAAGTGCTGAAACCCTATTGTAATTGCCCTGATTTTTATTATTATTATTATTCTTCCCTAAAACGCATCGTGCAGCCAAAACCGTAAGGTCTAGAGACGTGATACTTGGTCAAATGGTAGTAGTATTGCTCGCTACTCAGATACACGGACTTAGCCAAATCGGCCCATAGGTGGCGCTACAGCGACCAAAAGCGCGAAACTGCTCAGAACTCATAGACCGTATGTCGTAGACTCAAGTGTCTTATATCATTGGAAAGCTGGATGCCTGACGAACAAAACGTATATCTCCGATTTCATTTCCGCCATGATAGATTTTCCGCCATTTTGAATTTTGCCAAAAACCTACTTTTGCGAACTAGTCCTAGGTTTTTCGCCCGATCGGAACCAAACCAGTACAGAAATGTTCTCTGGAGTCTGAATATCAATAATTATCGAAAAAAAGTCGAAATTTCGATTCACGGACGCTAAGGGGCGCCAAAACGTACATTGTGGGAGGGGCCTATTTTACTAAAATGGCTATAACTCCAGAAGTAAATGAGGTATCTTCACCAAACTCGGTACACATGTGTAAGCGATCAATCTGAGGTCACAGTAAAAAAATCGCGGCGATTGGCCACATGGTGGCGCTATAACATGAAAATAACATAAAACAGGCTTTAACCACCTGACCGTTAGTCCGATTGACTTGAAAATTGGTATGCAGTGTCTTGGCCCAAGGTGTCATGTATGTCTATGAGGACATTGGTGTATCTCAAAAAACATGGCCGCCATCGGCCAATGAAGTTTGAGCACCTATTAGACAAGGTTAACGGAGGCCGATCGGAACGAAACTCGATGGGCATGTTCAACTCATAGCCCTAGAGGTCTGTAAGAATTTTGAAAGAAATCGGCCACTAGTTGGCGCTAACGAGTTTTACGGCTCTGTAATCACGTGGTGTTACACTTATTGTCACAAAATGCATATCATTTGATAGATCTGCTCATGCTGAACAACATTGCCTCAAGAACCATTGCTGTCAATCAAATCGTTCATTAATTATTCGCGAATATGTTAAAAACCTACTTTTGCGAACTAGTCCCTGGTTTTTCGCCCGATCGGAACCAGACCAGTCTAGGACAATTCTCTGGACTCTCCTGATCAATAATTATCGAAAAAAAGTTGAACTTTTGAATTTTTCGTATGGCTATAATTGGGTCATAAAGAAAATGGGCGTGGCAAAATGCACTCAAAAGCTTATAAATCCTAAACAAAAACTCAGAACTTCACGAAAATTGGTGAGCTTATGTGCCATAATATTCTAAACAAGCATGCCAAATTTCATGTTGATCGGACCATAGGTGGCGCTATAACTGTTGAAAAGGTTTGAAAATCATATATTTCCTATGGTAAATTGCCTGTATTGGCTGTAAACGGACTTTTCCATCTATTATTTCAGTGGTTAAAAGCTTTCCAAATAAAACTTAATGTCTTAAATGCTTATGTGCTTAAAGGCCTTAAATGCTTGAACCCCGATAAATGCTGCTTGCAGCTTTAATTATTATTATTATTATTCTTCTGCCGTAAAACGCATCGTGCAGCCCAAACCGTAAGTGCTAGAGACTTGAAACTTGGCCAGAAGGTAGTACAAAAATCGAGGAGAGGTTCAGAGAGTATGACCCCGATTGGCCCATAGGTGGCGCTATAGTGCCAAAAACCAAAAAAAATCACGGTTTTGCTTAAATCTCCTTAACCCTTTGTCACAGACTCAAGTGTCTTATATCACTGTAATCCTTGTCTCAAGACGGACAAAATGTATATCTTCAATTTCATTTCCGGTATGCAAATTTTTCCGCCATTTTGAATTTTGTCTAAAACCTACTTTTGCAAACTAGTAGAGGGTTTTTTTGGCCAATCGGAACCAAACCAGTGCAGAAATGTTCTCTGGAGTCTGATTATCAGTAATTATCGAAAAAAAGTTGAAATTTCGATCCACGGTTGCTAAGGGGCGTCAAAACGTTCGCAGGAGGCGGAGCCAGTTTACTAAAATGGTTATAACTCATGAACGAAATTAGATATTTTCACCAAACTCGGAACACATGTGTATGAGTTCAATCTGGGGTCACAGTAAAAAAATCGCGACGATTGAACACTAGGTGGCGTTATAACATGAAAAAAACATGAAAAGGGCTATAACCACCTGACCGTTAGTCCAATTGACTTGAAAATTGGTATGCAGTCTCATGGTCCAGGGTGCCATGTATATCTATGATGACATTGGCGTATCTCGAAAAACATGGCCGCCATCGGCCAATGAAGTTGAGCACCTATTAGACAAGGTTAACGGAGGCCGATCGGAACAAAACTCGATGGGCATGTTCAACTCATGGCCCTAGAGGTATGTAAGATTTTTGAAAGAAATCGGCCACTAGTTGGCGCTAACGAGTTTTATGGCTCTGTAATCACGTGGTGTTAAACTTATTGTCACATTATGCATATCATTTGATAGATCTGCTCATGCTGAACAACTTTGCCTCAAGAACCACTACTGTCAATCAAACTGTTCATTAAATATTTGCAAACATGTTAAAAACCTACTTTTGCGAACTAGTCCCTGGTTTTTTGCCCGATCAGAACCAGACCAGTCTAGGGTAATTCTCTGGACTCTCTAGATCAATAATTATCGAAAAAAAGTTGAACTTTTGCATTTGGATGGCTGTAATAGGGTCATTTAGAAAATGGGCGTGGCAAAATACACTAAAAAGCCTATAAATCCTAAATGAAAACTCAGAACTTCACAAAAATTGATGAGCATATGTGACATAACATGCTAAAGAAGCATGGAAATTTTTATGGAGATCGGAGCATAGGTGGCGCTATAACTGTTAAAATGCTTTAAAGCCATATATTTCCTATGGTAAATTGCCTGTATTTGCTGTAAATGGTGTCTTCTATCTATTATCGTATAATGTTCATATCATAATGTTCAAAACCAGTGCAGCACAATTCTCTGAACTCTCTAGATCAATAATTATCAGAAAAAAAGTTGAACTTCTTCAAAAGGTGATTTTATATGAATATAATGACATATTAAGCCAATAAGTGGTATTTTACTGCCCCCTGCTGTCATTTCATCATACTACTCCCTAATATTGTTATAAAATTCATATTTAGACTTTATAAAATCATTATTTTAACATTTACAATCACATTTTGTCAAAACTCATCTATTGAGTATTACTATTGACAATTGTGTTACACTGAGATATGGAAATGGACGAAAGTAAGTGAATGAAATGAAACGAAAGTATAACGGCATTTAAGCCACGCCCCCGAATACAAATTCATTCATATCTCGAAAACGGAAAGTCGTTGCGCGCTCAAATTTTGATGGTGAGGACCTCTCCGGGCTCTTGATCGAAACGGGTCGTCGCGGGCCTCGGGAGCGCGCCCCCCGCGCATCGCCAGCCCGCGGGACCCCCGATTTTCAACGGCCATTACTCCCGACCCAGACCACCCCGAACATTGTGTAAGAGCTCGTTGGAAAGGGCACGTCCTTGGCTAGCTTCGATTCAAATGTGGTGTTATCTGCCCTGGGCATTCCAGAGATAATAGCCCGAACAGATATGCCTTATAACAGTCATAACTCCCAGCCCCAATCGCCCAAAAACACCTTAATGGTCTCATTCAACAGGGCTCCTCAAGCACTATCTATGCTCTGAGTTTCAGAATTTTTCGCCTTTTGGTTCCTGAGATATAAGTAAAAAAACAAATTCCCATTCATTCATTCAAACACCTCAACTGTAAAATGTAAGCTATAATACCACTGTTGTCCACTAGAGGGAGCAGCAGGATTACGCATGATCTTTTAATTCGCTTCAGTATTGGGAAATAAACAAATGCTTTAAGAAGCAATCTTTTTTATTATGATGTTTTTTTTATTATGATATTTGTATATATTTTATTTTTTTATTATGATTATGAACGGTTTGATTGACATTAGTGATTCTTGAGGCAAAGTTGTTCAAGATGAGGAGATGAATATATTTTCACAATATCACATCCTAAAAACATTGAAAACATATGTCTTTGTGTGTGTGTGTGTGTGTGTGTGTGTGTGTGTGGATGTGTTTGTGTTTGTGTGTGTGTCTGTCTGTGTAAGCATGCTTAATGGAAAGAACATGGAGAAACTGCTTTGTTTTACTGGTGGATAAAAAAGTCTTTCAAATGAAAGTGAGTCAATTAGTGGTCTTCTACTGCCCTCTGCAGGACATTCTACTTAATAAAATATTTTCATCTGTGCTTTTGCATTAGTTTTTGGACTATATCAAATTACTTGCATGAAAATCCCCTATTATAACACAGTCATGTTTTGTCAAAGTTTATCACTTCATTTGTACTGAGCTCTCAGTTTGAACAATTCTGCCTCTCAGTGATTAATTTGAAATCTGAAAATGGTGTTATACAGAGGAGATTTGCAATTATCATTTTGTTACCTATCTTTTATTTTAAATATCTCCATCTACAACAAAATGTGTGTGCATGTGTGTGTTCAAGCATGGTTAGTGTATTAAGTATTATTGTTTAAGTATTATTGTTTTCATTTACATTTTAACCACCAGATGAAGAACACTCATTGGTTCATTCTGCTCACTAAAATATTATATTTCATTTTTTTTCCATTTGAAATATTATTTAAACTTAATAAAATCATTAAAATAACATTTCAAATCATATTTTGTCTGTTTATAAATCCCACAGACTCACATTGGCTGCAATACTAATGTTTTTGTAAAACACAGACCTGATAGTCTAATCTGTGTGTATTGTGCATATATTATTGATATTATTACTATTGCAAATCATGTTATTGTAACTCATATCTTAATAGAATATTATTTGTAATTTTAATTCTTTATTTCTTAATTGTTTTTTTATGATTACTACAGATATTATCACCAAAGATATCAACTACACCTTCACTTTTAGTATTGACACGCTGCACACACAGCACAATCACACACTCACTAATGCATTCAAATAAATGTAATCTTACTGTGCTACTTTATTTGTACATGATTAGAATGAACAGAAATCTAAGAATATTTTTCTTCTTTTGTTAAAGCCATTTCAGACTCCAAGTAAGCATTATATTACTAATCATCTATTTTAAAGGTGCCATACAATTGAAAACTGTATTTATCTTGGCATAGTTGAATGATAAGAGTTCTGGACATGGAACTGACATACCGTGAGCCTCAAACACCATTGTTTCCTCCTTCATGTGTAAATCTCCTGTTTGCAAAAGACCGCTGAAAAATGAGTGAATCCCACCATAACACCGACTGTGACGTTGGAGTCAGGATCATTAATATTTATACCCCCCAAATTTGCATTTTCCAGTCCATGTTCTAGGCCTGGCAGTGTTAATGTGGACCTGCACAGCCGAATCATCAGAAGATCTGCAGGTATTGTGAAGAAGCAAGCAAGGACAATAGTGAAAATGGCAGATCATGGATATAAATGTTATGTGCTGTGCTGCGGATTTGAGAACTTTTCATTCCCTTCCCACAAAAGAGAACTGTCAACAGGCATGGTTGATGTTTACAACAGGATACCTCACCATTTTAATTCAAAGCTGTTAGTTTGCTCTTAACGGAGGCCGATCAGAACGAAACTCGATGGGCATGTTCGACTCGTGGCCCTAGAGGTCCGTAAGAATTTTGAAAAATCAGCCACTAGTTGATGCTAACAGGTTTTACGGCTATGTAATCATGTGATGCATATCATTTGATAGATCTCCTCATACTGAACAACTTTGCCTCAAGAACTACTGCTGTCAATCAATTTGTTCATTAAATACTTGCGATTATGTTAAAAACCTACTTTTGCGAACTAGTCCTAGGTTTTTCGCACGATCGGAAATATACCAGTGCAGTACAATTCTCTGGAAGCTCTAGATTATTAATTATATAAAAAACTTTAACTTTACCCATTGGGTAGCCATAACAGGA
The DNA here is from genome assembly GCF_951802725.1 of Rutilus rutilus. NCBI lineage: Eukaryota > Metazoa > Chordata > Actinopteri > Cypriniformes > Leuciscidae > Rutilus > Rutilus rutilus. The sequence continues at coordinate 20,844,208 of NC_140213.1, read as the reverse complement.
TCATTTAGAAAATGGGTATGGCAAAAAACACTCAAAAGCCTGTAAATCCTAAACAAAAACTCAGACAACTCACTAAACTGCCTTATGTGCTTAAAGACCCTAAATGCTTGAACCCCGCTAAATGCTGCTTGCAGCTTTAATTATTAGGGGTTCAAGCACGAAGTGCTGAAACCCTATTGTAATTGTGCTGATTTTTATTATTAGGGGTTCAAGCACGAAGTGCTGAAACCCTATTGTAATTGTGCTGATTTTTAGGGGTTCAAGCACGAAGTGCTGAAACCCTATTGTAATTGTACTGATTTTTATTATTATTATTATTATTAGGGGTTCAAGCACGAAGTGCTGAAACCCTATTGTAATTGTACTGATTTTTATTATTATTATTATTATTATTATTATTATTATTATTATTATTTTTCTTCTGCCGTAAAACTCATCGTGCAGCCCAAACCGTAAGAGCTGGAGCTTTGAAACTTTGCCAGATGGTAGTACAAAAATCGAGGAGAGGTTCAGAGAATATGACCCCAATTGGCCCATAGGTGGCGCTATAGCAACCAAAAGCGCGAAACTGCTCATAACTCCTAGACCGTATGACGTAGACTCAAGTGTCTTATATCACTGGAAAGATGGAAACCTGAAGGTCAAAACGTATATCTCCGATTTCATTTCCTGTATGCAAATTGTCCGCCATTTTGAATTTAGTTAAAAACCTACTTTTGCGAACTAGTCCTAGGTTTTTTGTCCAATTGGATCCAAAACAGTGCAGAAATGTTCTCTGGAGTCTGAATATCAATAATTATCGAAAAAAAGTCGAAATTTCGATTCCTGATCGCCAGGGGGTGATAAATTAATGTTGTGGGAGGAGCCTATTTTACTAAAATGGCTATAACTCGAGAATAAAATTAGATATCTTCACCAAACTTGGTGCACATGTGTATGAGTTCAATCTGGGGTCACAGTAAAAAAATCGCGACGATTGATCACTAGGTGGCGCTATAACATGAAAAAAACATGAAAACGGCTATGACCACGTGACCGTTAGTCCGATTGACTTGAAAATTGGTATGCAGTGTCTTGGTCCAAGGTACCATGTATGTCTATGAGGACATTGGCGTATCTCGAAAAACATGGCCGCCATCGACCAATGAAATTTGAGCACCTATTAGACAAGGTTAACGGAGGCCGATCGGAACGAAACTCGATGGGCATGTTCGACTCATGGCCCTAGAGGTCTCTAAGAGTTTTGAAAGAAATCGGCCACTAGTTGGCGCTAACGAGTTTTATGGCTCTGTAATCACGTGGTGTTACACTTATCGTCACAAAATGCATATCATCTGATAGATCTGCTCATGCTGAACAACTTTGCCTCAAGAACTAATGCTGTCAATTAAACCGTTTATTAAATATTCGTAATTATGTTAAAAACCTACTTTTGCAAACTAGTCCTAGGTTTTTCGCCCGATCGAAACCAGACCAGTCTAGGACAATTCTCTGGACACTCTAGATCAATAATTATCAAAAAAAAGTTGAACTTTTGCATGTAGATGGCTGTAATAGGGTCATTTAGAAAAGGGGCGCGGCAAAAAAACACTAAAAAGCCTATAAATCCTAAATGAAAACTCAGAACTTCACAAAAATTGGTGAGCATATGTGACATAACATCATTAACAAGCATGCCAATTTTTATGGAGATCGGACCATAGGTGGCGCTATAACTGCTAAAAAGCTTTAAAACCATATATTTCCTATGGTATTTCCTGTAAATGGTCTTTTCCATCTATTATGTCAGTAGTTACATGCTTGCTAAATAAAACTTAATCACTTTTGATGCTTTTGTGCTTAAAGGCCTTAACTGCTTGAACCCCGATAAATGCTGCTTGCAGCTTTAATTATTATTATTATTATTATTATTATTTTTCTTCTGCCGTAAAACTCATCGTGCAGCCCAAACCGTAAGAGCTGGAGCTTTGAAACTTTGCCAGATGGTAGTACAAAAATCGAGGAGAGGTTCAGAGAATATGACCCCAATTGGCCCATAGGTGGCGCTATAGCAACCAAAAGCGCGAAACTGCTCATAACTCCTAGACCGTATGACGTAGACTCAAGTGTCTTATATCACTGGAAAGCTGGAAACCTGAAGGTCAAAACGTATATCTCCGATTTCATTTCCTGTATGCAAATTGTCCGCCATTTTGAATTTAGTTAAAAACCTACTTTTGCGAACTAGTCCTAGGTTTTTTGTCCAATTGGATTCAAACCAGTGCAGAAATGTTCTCTGGAGTCTGAATATCAATAATTATCGAAAAAAAGTCGAAATTTCGATTCCTGATCGCCAGGGGGTGATAAATTAATGTTGTGGGAGGAGCCTATTTTACTAAAATGGCTATAACTCGAGAATGAAATTAGATATCTTCACCAAACTTGGTGCACATGTGTATGAGTTCAATCTGGGGTCACAGTAAAAAAATCGCGACGATTGATCACTAGGTGGCGCTATAATATGAAAAAAACATGAAAAAGGCTATGACCACGTGACCGTTAGTCCGATTGACTTGAAAATTGGTATGCAGTGTCTTGGTCCAAGGTGCCATGTATGTCTATGAGGACATTGGCGTATCTCGAAAAACATGGCCGCCATCGACCAATGAAATTTGAGCACCTATTAGACAAGGTTAACGGAGGCCGATCGGAACGAAACTCGATGGGCATGTTCGACTCATGGCCCTAGAGGTCTGTAAGAGTTTTGAAAGAAATCGGCCACTAGTTGGCGCTAACGAGTTTCATGGCTCTGTAATCACGTGGTGTTACACTTATCGTCACAAAATGCATATCATCTGATAGATCTGCTCATGCTGAACAACTTTGCCTCAAGAACTAATGCTGTCAATTAAACCGGTTATTAAATATTCGTAATTATGTTATAAACCTACTTTTGCAAACTAGTCCTAGGTTTTTCGCCCGATCGAAACCAGACCAGTCTAGGAAAATTCTCTGGACACTCTAGATGAATAATTATCAAAAAAAAGTTGAACTTTTGCATGTAGATGGCTGTAATAGGGTCATTTAGAAAAGGGGCGTGGCAAAAAACACTAAAAAGCCTATAAATCCTAAATGAAAACTCAGAACTTCACAAAAATTGGTGAGCATATGTGACATAACATCATTAACAAGCATGCCAATTTTTATGGAGATCGGACGATAGGTGGCGCTATAACTGCTAAAAAGCTTTAAAACCATATATTTCCTATGGTATTTCCTGTAAATGGTCTTTTGCATCTATTATGTCAGTAGTTACATGCTTGCTAAATAAAACTTAATCAATTTTGATGCTTTTGTGCTTAAAGGCCTTAACTGCTTGAACCCCGATAAATGCTGCTTGCAGCTTTAATTATTATTATTATTATTATTATTATTATTATTATTCCGCCGTAAAACGCATCGTGCAGCCCAAACCGTAAGAGCTGGAACTTTGAAACTTTGACAGATGGTAGTACAAAAATCGAGGAAAGGTTCAGAGATTATGACCCCGATTGGCCCATAGGTGGCGCTATAGCAACCAAAAGCGCGAAACTGTTCATAACTCCTAGACCGTATGTCGTAGACTCAAGTGTCTTATATCATTGGAAAGCTGGATGCCTGACGAACAAAACGTATATCTCCGATTTCATTTCCGCCATGATAGATTTTCCGCCATTTTGAATTTTGTCAAAAACCTACTTTTGCGAACTAGTCCCTGGTTTTTTGCCCGATTGGAACCAAACCAGTGCAGAAATGTTCTCTGGAGTCTGACTATCAATAATTATCGAAAAAAAGTGGAAATTTCGATTCACGGTCGCTAAGGGGCGCCAAAACGTACGTTGTGGGAGGGGCCTATTTTACTAAAATGGCTATAACTCCCGATGTAAATGAGGTATCTTCACCAAACTTGGTACACATGTGTATGAGTTCAATCTGGGGTCACAGTAAAAAAATCGCGACGATTGGCCTCATGGTGGCGCTATAAAATGAAAAAAACATAAAACAGGCTATAACCACCTGACCGTTAGTCCGATTGACTTGAAAATTGGTATGCAGTGTCTTGGTCCAAGGTGCCATGTATGTGTATGAGGACATTGGCGTATCTCAAAAAACATGGCCGCCATCGGCCAATGAAGTTTGAGCACCTATTAGACAAGGTTAACGGAGGCCGATCGGAACGAAACTCAATGGGCATGTTCGGCTCATGGCCCTAGAGGTCTGTAAGAATTTTGAAAGAAATTGGCCACTAGTTGGCGCTAATGAGTTTTATGGCTCTGTAATCACGTGGTGTTACACTTATCATCACAAAATGCATATCATTTGATAGATCTGCTTATGCTGAACAACTTTGCCTCTAGAACCATTGCTGTCAATCAAACCGTTCATTAAATATTCGCGAACATGTTAAAAACCTACTTTTGCGAACTAGTCCCTGGTTTTTCGCCCGATCGGAACCAAACCAGTCTAGGACAATTCTTTGGACTCTCTAGATCAATAATTATCGAAAAAAAGTTGAACTTTTGCATTTGAATGGCTGTAATAGGGTCATTTATAAAATGGGCGTGGCAAAATACACTAAAAAGTCTATAAATCCTAAATAAAAACTCAGAACTTCACAAAAATTGGTGAGCATATGTGACATAACATCCTTAACAAGCATGCAACATTTCATGGAGATCGGACAATAGGTGGCGCTATAACTGTTAAAACGCTTTAAAATCATATATTATATGGTAAATTGCCCGTATCGGCTGTAAATGGTATTTTCCATCTATAATCATATAATGTTCATATAATAATGTTCAATACCAGTGCAGTGCAATTCTCTGGACTCTCTAGATCAATAATTATCAGAAAAAGTATAACTTCTTCATTTGGATGGCTATAATAGTGTCACTTCAATATGTAGCCTTGACCAAGTGTCTCCAAAAGCCTATATCTCTTTAATAAAAACAAGTCAGAACATGTGACTCTTAAGAAGTATGAAAAATTTCAGACAGATCGGACAAAATTTGCCTCTATAACAGTTAAAAATGTAAAAAAATATATAACATGGCATATTAAGCCAATAAGTGGTATTGTACTGCCCCCTGCTGTCATTTCATCATACTACTCCCTAATATTGCTATATAATTCATATTTAGACTTTATAAAATCATTATTTTAACATTTACAATCACATTTTGTCAAAACTCATCTATTGAAGTATTACTATTGACAATTGTGTCACATTAATGAATGGAATCCAGAAACGAAAGTAAAAACGGAGGCCGCCATTTAGGCCACGCCCCCCCAGTACAAATTCACTCATAACTCGAAAACGGAAAGTCGCTGCGCGTTCAAATTTTGATGGTAAGGACGTCTCCGGGCTCTTGATCGAAACGTATGGTCGCGGGCCTCGGGAGCGCCCCCCCCCCGCGGATCGTTAGTCCGCGGGACCCCGACTTTGAACGCCCGTAACTCCCGACCCAGACCACCCCGAACCTTGTGTGAGAGCTCGTTGGAAAGGGCGCGTCCTTGGCTAGCATCGATTCAAATGTGGTGTAATTTGCCCTGGGCATTCCAGAGATAAAAGCCCCAAAATAATATGCCTCATAACTCCCGGGCCCAATCGCCCAAAAACACTGCGATGGTCTCATTCAACAGGACTCCTCAAGCACTATCTATGCTCTGAGTTTCAGAATTTTTCGCCTTCTGGTTCCCGAGATATAAGTGAAAAAACAAATTCCCATTCATTCATTCAAACACTTCAACTGTAAGATGGAGACTGTAATTCCACTGTTGTCCACTAGAGGGAGCAGCAGGATTACGCATGATCTTTTAATTCGCTTTCAGTATTGGGAAATAAACAAATGCTTTAAGAAGCAATCTTTTTTTATTATGATGTTTTTTTTTTTTATGATATTTGTATATAAATATATATATATATATATATTTTTTTTTTATTATGATTATGAACGGTTTGATTGACATTAGTAATTCTTGAGTCAAAGTTGTACAGGATGAGGAGATGAAGATATTTTCACAATATCACATCCTAAAAACATTGAAAACATTTGTCTTTGTGTGTGTGGATGTGTTTGTGTCTGTGTGTGTGTCTGTGTGTGTAAGCATGCTTAATGGAAAGAACATGGAGAAACTGCTTTGTTTTACTGGTGGATAAAAAAGTCTTTCAAATGAAAGTGAGTCAATTAGTGGTCTTCTACTGCCCTCTGCAGGACATTCTACTTAATAAAATATTTTCATCTGTGCTTTTGCATTAAGTTTTGGACTATATAAAATTACTTGCATGAAAATCACCTATTATAACACAATCATGTTTTGTCAAAGTTTATCACTTCATTTGTACTGAGCTCTCAGTTTGAACAATTCTGCCTCTCAGTGATTAATTTGAAATCTAAAAATGGTGTTATACAGAGGAGATTTGCAATTATCATTTTGTTACCTATCTTTTATTTTAAATATCTACATCTACAACAAAATGTGTGTGCATGTGTGTGTTCAAGCATGGTTAGTGTATTAAGTATTATTGTTTAAGTATTATTGTTTTCATTTACATTTTAACCACCAGAAGAAGAACACTCATTGGTTCATTCTACCCACTAAAATATTATTTTTCATTTTTTTTTCCCATTTGAAATATTGTTTAAACTTAATAAAATCATTAAAATAACATTTCAAATCATATTTTGTCTGTTTATAAATCCCACAGACTCACATTGGCTGCAATACTAATGTTTTTGTAAAACACAGACCTGATAGTCTAAACTGTGTGTATTGTGCATATATTATTGATATTATTACTATTACAAATCATGTTATTGTAACTCATATCTTAATAGAATATTATTTGTAATTTTAATTCTTTATTTCTTAATTGTTTTTGTTTTTTATGATTACAGATATTATCACCAAAGATATCAACTACACCTTCACTTTTAGTATTGATAAGCTGCACACACAGCACAATCACACACTCACTAATGCATTCAAATAAATGTAATCTTACTGTGCTACTTTATTTGTACATGATTAGAATGAACAGAAATCTAAGAATATTTTTCTTCTTTTGTTAAAGCCATTTCAGACTGCAAGTAAGCATTACATTACTAATCATCTATTTTAAAGGTGCCATACAATTGAAAACTGTATTTATCTTGGCATAGTTGAATGATAAGAGTTCTGGACATGGAACTGACATACCGTGAGCCTCAAACACCATTGTTTTCTCCTTCATGTGTAAATCTCCTGTTTGCAAAAGACCGCTGAAAAATGAGTGAATCCCAGCATAACACTGACTGTGACGTTGGAGTCATATATGTCAGTGGTTAAATGCTTGCTAAATAAAACTTAATAACTTTTGATGCTTTTGTGCTTAAAGGTCTTAAAGGCCTTAACTGCTTGAACCCCGATAAATGCTGCTTGCAGCTTTAATTATTAGGGGTTCAAGCACGAAGTGCTGAAACCCTATTGTAATTGTACTGATTTTTATTATTATTATTATTATTAGGGGTTCAAGCATGAAATGCTGAAACCCTATTGTAATTGTGCTGATTTTTATTATTATTATTATTCTGCCGTAAAACGCATCGTGCAGCCCAAACCGTAAGAGCTGGAACCTTGAAACTTTGCCAGATGGTAGTACAAAAATCGAGGAGAGGTTCAGAGAATATGACCCCAATTGGCCCATAGGTGGCGCTATAGCAACCAAAAGCGCGAAACTGCTCATAACTCCTAGACCGTATGACGTAGACTCAAGTGTCTTATATCACTGGAAAGCTGGATACCTGATGGTCCAAACATATATCTCCGATTTCTTTTCCTGTATGCAAATTGTCCGCCATTTTGAATTATGTTAAAAACCTACTTTTGCAAACTAGTCCTAGGTTTTTTGTCCAATTGGATCCAAACCAGTGCAGAAATGTTCTCTGGAGTCTGATTATCAATAATTATCGAAAAAAAGTCGAAATTTCGATTCCTGATCGCCAGGGGGTGATAAATTAATGTTGTGGGAGGAGCCTATTTTACTAAAATGGCTATAACTCGAGAAGGAAATTAGATATCTTCACCAAACTTGGTGCACATGTGTATGAGTTCAATCTGGGGTCACAGTAAAAAAATCGCGACGATTGATCACTAGGTGGCGCTATAACATGAAAAAAACATGAAAACGGCTATGACCACGTGACCATTAGTCCGATTGACTTGAAAATTGGTATGCAGTGTCTTGGTCCAAGGTGCCATGTATGTGTATGAGGACATTGGCGTATCTCGAAAAACATGGCCGCCATCGACCAATGAAATTTGAGCACCTATTAGACAAGGTTAACGGAGGCCGATCGGAACAAAACTCAATGGGCATGTTCGACTCATGGCCCTAGAGGTCTGTAAAAGTTTTGAAAGAAATCGGCCACTAGTTGGCGCTAACGAGTTTTATGGCTCTGTAATCACGTGGTGTTACACTTATCGTCACAAAATGCATATCATCTGATAGACCTGCTCATGATGAACAACTTTGCCTCAAGAACTAATGCTGTCAATTAAACCGTTTATTAAATATTCGTAATTATGTTAAAAACCTACTTTTGCAAACTAGTCCTAGGTTTTTCGCCCGATCGAAACCAGACCAGTCTAGGACAATTCTCTGGACACTCTAGATCAATAATTATCAAAAAAAAGTTGAACTTTTGCATGTAGATGGCTGTAATAGGGTCATTTAGAAAAGGGGCGTGGCAAAAAACACTAAAAAGCCTATAAATCCTAAATGAAAACTCAGAACTTCACAAAAATTGGTGAGCATATGTGACATAACATCATTAACAAGCATGCCAATTTTTATGGAGATCGGACGATAGGTGGCGCTATAACTGCTAAAAAGCTTTAAAACCATATATTTCCTATGGTATTTCCTGTAAATGGTCTTTTCCATCTATTATGTCAGTAGTTACATGCTTGCTAAATAAAACTTAATCACTTTTGATGCTTTTGTGCTTAAAGGCCTTAACTGCTTGAACCCCGATAAATGCTGCTTGCAGCTTTAATTATTATTATTATTATTTTTCTTCTGCCGTAAAACTCATCGTGCAGCCCAAACCGTAAGAGCTGGAGCTTTGAAACTTTGCCAGATGGTAGTACAAAAATCGAGGAGAGGTTCAGAGAATATGACCCCAATTGGCCCATAGGTGGCGCTATAGCAACCAAAAGCGCGAAACTGCTCATAACTCCTAGACCGTATGACGTAGACTCAAGTGTCTTATATCACTGGAAAGCTGGAAACCTGAAGGTCAAAACGTATATCTCCGATTTCATTTCCTGTATGCAAATTGTCCGCCATTTTGAATTTAGTTAAAAACCTACTTTTGCGAACTAGTCCTAGGTTTTTTGTCCAATTGGATCCAAAACAGTGCAGAAATGTTCTCTGGAGTCTGAATATCAATAATTATCGAAAAAAAGTCGAAATTTCGATTCCTGATCGCCAGGGGGTGATAAATTAATGTTGTGGGAGGAGCCTATTTTACTAAAATGGCTATAACTCGAGAATGAAATTAGATATCTTCACCAAACTTGGTGCACATGTGTATGAGTTCAATCTGGGGTCACAGTAAAAAAATCGCGACGATTGATCACTAGGTGGCGCTATAACATGAAAAAAACATGAAAACGGCTATGACCACGTGACCGTTAGTCCGATTGACTTGAAAATTGGTATGCAGTGTCTTGGTCCAAGGTGCCATGTATGTCTATGAGGACATTGGCGTATCTCGAAAAACATGGCCGCCATCGACCAATGAAATTTGAGCACCTATTAGACAAGGTTAACGGAGGCCGATCGGAACGAAACTCGATGGGCATGTTCGACTCATGGCCCTAGAGGTCTGTAAGAGTTTTGAAAGAAATCGGCCACTAGTTGGAGCTAACGAGTTTTATGGCTCTGTAATCACGTGGTGTTACACTTATCGTCACAAAATGCATATCATCTGATAGATCTGCTCATGCTGAACAACTTTGCCTCAAGAACTAATGCTGTCAATTAAACCGGTTATTAAATATTCGTAATTATGTTATAAACCTACTTTTGCAAACTAGTCCTAGGTTTGTCGCCCGATCGAAACCAGACCAGTCTAGGACAATTCTCTGGACACTCTAGATGAATAATTATCAAAAAAAGTTGAACTTTTGCATGTAGATGGCTGTAATACGGTCATTTAGAAAATGGGCGTGGCAAAAAAAACATTAAAAAGCCTATAAATCCTAAATGAAAAGTCAGAACTTCACAAAAATTGGAGAGCATATGTGACATAACATCATTAACAAGCATGCCAATTTTCATGGAGATCGGACGATAGGTGGCGCTATAACTGCTAAAAAGCTTTAAAACCATATATTTCCTATGGTATTTCCTGTAAATGGTCTTTTTCATCTATTATGTCAGTAGTTACATTCTTGGTAAATAAAACTTAATCACTTTTGATGCTTTTGTGCTTAAAGGCCTTAACTGCTTGAACCCCGATAAATGCTGCTTGCAGCTTTAATTATTATTATTATTATTATTCCGCCGTAAAACGCATCGTGCAGCCCAAACCGTAAGAGCTGGAACTTTGAAACTTTGACAGATGGTAGTACAAAAATCGAGGAAAGGTTCAGAGATTATGACCCCGATTGGCCCATAGGTGGCGCTATAACAACCAAAAGCGCGAAACTGCTCATAACTCCTAGACCGTATGTCGTAGACTCAAGTGTCTTATATCATTGGAAAGCTGGACGCCTGACGAACAAAACGTATATCTCCGATTTCATTTCCGCCATGATAGATTTTCCGCCATTTTGAATTTTGTCAAAAATCTACTTTTGCGAACTAGTCCCTGGTTTTTTGCCCGATTGGAACCAAACTAGTGCAGAAATGTTCTCTGGAGACTGAATATCAATAATTATCGAAAAAAAGTGGAAATTTCGATTCACGGTCGCTAAGGGGCGCCAAAACGTACGTTGTGGGAGGGGCCTATTTTACTAAAATGGCTATAACTCCCGATGTCAATGAGGTATCTTCACCAAACTTGGTACACATGTGTATGAGCATACTCTGGGGTCACAGTAAAAAAATCGCGACGATTGGCCTCATGGTGGCGCTATAAAATGAAAAAAACATAAAACAGGCTATAACCACCTGACCGTTAGTCCGATTGACTTGAAAATTGGTATGCAGTGTCTTGGTCCAAGGTGCCATGTATGTGTATGAGGACATTGGCGTATCTCAAAAAACATGGCCGCCATCGGCCAACGAAGTTTGAGCACCTATTAGACAAGGTTAACGGAGGCCGATCGGAACGAAACTCAATGGGCATGTTCGGCTCATGGCCCTAAAGGTCTGTAAGAATTTTGAAAGAAATCGGCCACTAGTTGGCGCTAACGAGTTTTACGGCTCTGTAATCACGTGGTGTTACAAATATCCACACAATATGCATATCATTTGATAGATCTCCTCATCCTGAACAACTTTGCCTCAAGAACCATTGCTGTCAATCAAACTGTTCATTAATTATTCATTAATATGTTAAAAACCTACTTTTGCGAACTAGTCCTAGGTTTTTTGCCCGATCGGAACCAGACCAGTCTAGGACAATTCTCTGGACTCTCTAGATCAATAATTATCAAAAAAAAGTTGAACTTTTGCATTTGGATGGCTGTAATAGGGTAATTTATAAAATGGGCATGTCAAAATACATTAAAAAGCCTATAAATCCTAAATAAAAACTCAGAACTTCACAAAAATTGGTCAGCATATGTGACATAACATCATTAACAAGCATGAAAAATTCTATGGAGATCGGACAATAGGTGGCGCTATAACTGTTAAAAAGCTTTAAAATCATATATTTCCTATGGTAAACTGCCTGTATTGGCTGTAAATGGTCTTTTCCATCTCTGATCATATAATTTTCATATCATAATGTTCAAAACTAGTGCAATACAATTCTCTGGACTCACTAGATCAATAATTGTCAGAAAAAGTTGAACTACTTCATTTGGATAGCTATAATAGGTTCACTTCAAAATCTGGCCTTTACCAAGTGTCCCTGAAAGCCTATATCTCTTTAATCAATGCTCAGACCTTCTTAAAAACAAGTCAGAACGTGTGAAATATCACCCTGAACAAGCATGAAAATTTTCAGACAGATCGGACAAAATTTGCCTCTATAACAGTTAAAAAGGTGAAAATGATATGAATTAATGGCATGTTAAGCCAATAAGTGGTATTTTACTGCCCCCTGCTGTTTAAAATAGTCATTTTCTCATATTGGTATTGGTATCAGCCATGGTAAATCATGATAAATGATGGTGTGTGTGTGTGTGTGTGTGTGTGTGTGTGTGTGTGTGTGTGTGTGTGTGTGTGTGTGTGTGTGTGTGTGTGTGTGTGTGTGTGTGTGTGTGTGTGTGTGTGTGTGTGTGTGTGTGTGTGGTACAAATATAACAAAGGTTTTATTTTCCAACATGAAAACAAACATAACAGAGTGCTAGTGCACAAACAATAACCGACAATGATAATGGATGAGAGGGGAACTTAAATACACAGATCAAGACAAGGACAACAGGTGACGGTTATGATGATGAGGAGCAGGTGATGATGAGGAGCAGGTGCAGGTGATGACGACAGATGGTGAATGTGATGAAGACAGAAGGTGAATGTGATGAAGGTGAATGTGACACCAATATCACTGAAACATTTGTGTGTGTGTGTGTGTGTGTGTGTGTGTGTGTGTGTGTGTGTGTGTGTGTGTAGCATTATTGTGTGTAGCATATGTAGCAAGTATGCATTATTGAGTTAACATGAAAACACTGGTTTGCTTTAGTGCAGAAAACTGGTCAAAATCATGAGGTTTAAAGTGAAAGTGAGCCAATAAGTGGTCTTCTACTGCCCTCTGCTGGCCATTCTACTTATTAATTAAATTTTTCCACATGTGCTTGCATTTATACTTGAATACACACTAAAAATCACTTATATAGCAATAACTATTATAACACAATCATATTTTGTCAGTGTTAATCACTTTATTTGCACTGACACTTCAAATAATTGCTAGTAATGTGGTAAATCATGGTAAATCATGGTTAACTATGCTGTGTGTGTGTGTGTGTGTGTGTGTGTGTGTGTGTGTGTGTGTGTGTGTGTGTGTGTGTGTGTGTGTGTGTGTGTGTGAGCATGCATTGAGTTAACATGGATAAACTGGTTTGCTTTAGTGCAGAAAACTGGTTTAAAGTGAAAGTGAGCCAATAAGTGGTCTTCTACTGCCCTCTGCTGGCCATTCTACTTATTAATGAAATATTTCAACATGTGCTTGCATTCATACTTGAATACACACTAAAAAAATCACTTATATAGCAATAACTATTATAACACAATCATATTTTGTCAGTGTTAATCACTTTATTTGCACTGACACTTCAAATAATTGCTAGTAATGTGATAAATCAGGCTAGAAACATGGTAAATCAAAGTAAATAATACTAGATTGTCGTTTATCTCCTGGTAAATAATACTAGAACGTGGTATATCATGGTAAATCATGGTTAACTATGCTGTGTGTGTATGTGTGTGTGTGTGTGTGTGTGTGTGTGTGTGTGTGTGTGTGTGTGTGTGTGTGTGTGTGTGTGTGTAAGCATGCATTGAGTTAACATGGATAAACTGGTTTGCTTTAGTGCAGAAAACTGGTTTAAAGTGAAAGTGAGCCAATAAGTGGTCTTCTAGTGCCCTCTGCTGGCCATTCTACTTAATAATGAAATATTTTACATGTGCTTTTGCATTCATACTTGGACACACACTAAAAATCACGTATATAACTAACTATTATAACACAATAATATTTTGTCAGTGTTCATCACCTCATTTGCACTGACACTTCACATAATTGCTAGTAATGTGGTAAATCTGTTGTAAATCATAGTAAATAATACTGAAATGATGTGTATCAAGGTAAATCATGCTAGAATCCTAATAAATCATTCTGGAACATGGTATATGATAGTAAATCATGCTAGAATCATATTAAATAATTCTAGAATGTGGCAAATCGTTGTGGGAGGAGCCTATTTTACTCAAATGGCTATAACTCAAGAAGTAAATGAGATATCTTCACCAAACTCAGTACACATGTGTATGGGTTCAATTTGAGGTCACAGTAAACAATTTTATGGAGATCGGACCATAGGTGGCGCTATAACTGTTAAAAAGCTTTAAAACCATATATATCCCATGGCAAATTGCCTGTATTGGATGTAAATGGTCTTTTCCATCTATTATGTCAGTGGTTACATGCTTGCTAAATAAATCTTAATAACTTTTGATGCTTTTGTGCTTAAATGCCTTAAAGGCCTTAACTGCTTGAACCCCGATAAATGCTGCTTGCAGCTTTAATTATTAGGGGTTCAAGCATGAAATGCTGAAACCCTATTGTAATTGTGCTGATTTTTATTATTATTATTATTATTCTGCCGTAAAACGCATCGTGCAGCCTAAACCGTAAGTGCTAGAGACTTGAAACTTGGCCAGAAGGTAGTACAAAAATCGAGGAGAGGTTCAGAGAATATGAGCTAGATTGGCCAATAGGTGGCGCTACAGTGCAAAAAACAAAAAAATGGCATATTTTTGCTTAAATCTCATCAACCCTTTGTCACAGACTCAAGTGTCTTATATCTTTGGAATCCTTGGGTCAAGCCGAACAAAAAAGGCCTCAAGGATTTCATTTCCGGTATGCAAATTTTCCCGCCATTTTGGATTTTGTCCAAAACCTACTTTTGCGAACTAGTCCCTGGTTTTTCGCCCGATCGGAACCAAACCAGTGCAGAAATATTCACAGGAGTCTGAAGATCAATAATTATCGAAAAAAATGTAAAATTTCGATCCACGGTTGCTAAGGAGTATCAAAACGTTTGCAGGAGGCGGAGCTAATTATACAAAAATGGCTATAACTCGTGAACGAAATGAGATATTTTCACCAAACTCGGTACACATATGTAAGAGCTCAAGTTGAGGTCACAGTAAAAAAATCGCGGTGATTGGCCTCATGGTGGCGCTATAATATGAAAAAAACATAAAACAGGCTATAACCACCTGACCGTTAGTCCGATTGACTTGAAAATTGGTATGCAGTGTCTTGGTCCAAGGTGCCATGTATGTCTATGAGGACATTGGTGTATCTCAAAAAACATGGCCGCTATCGGCCAATGAAGTTTGAGCACCTATTAGACAAGGTTAACGGAGGCCGATCAGAATGAAACTCAGTGGGCATGTTCGGCTCAAGCCCCTAGAGGTCTGTAAGAACTTTGAAAGAAATCGGCCACTAGTTGGCGCTAACGAGTTTTATGGCTCTGTAATCACGTGGTGTTACACTTATCGTCACAAAATGCATATCATATGATAGATCTGCTCATGCTGAACAACTTTGCCTCTAGAACCATTGCTGTCAATCAAACAGTTCATTAAATATTCATGAATATGTTAAAAACCTACTTTTGCGAACTAGTCCTAGGTTTTTCGCCCGATCGGAACCAGACCAGTCTAGGACAATTCTCTGGACTCTCTAGATCAATAATTATCAAAAAAAAGTTGAACTTTTGCATTTGGATTGCTGTAATAGGGTCATTTATAAAATGGGCGTGGCAAAATACAATCAAAAGCCTATAAATCCTAAACAAAAACTCAGAACTTCACAAAAATTGGTGAGCATATGTGACATACCATCCTTAACAAGCATGCAAAATTTTATGGAGATTGGACCAAAGGTGGCACTATAACTGTTAAAAAGCTTTAAAACCATATATTTCCTATGGTAAATGGTCTTTTTCATCTATTATGTCAGTAGTTACATGCTTGCTAAATAAATCTTAATAACTTTTGATGCTTTTATGCTTAAAGGCCTTAAAGGCCTTAATTGCTTGAACCCCGATAAATGCTGCTTGCAGCTTTAATTATTATTATTATTCCGCCGTAAAACGCATCGTGCAGCCCAAACCGTAAGAGCTGGAACTTTGAAACTTTGACAGATGGTAGTACAAAAATCGAGGAAAGGTTCAGAGATTATGACCCCGATTGGCCCATAGGTGGCGCTATAGCAACCAAAAGCGCGAAACTGTTCATAACTCCTAGACCGTATGTCGTAGACTCAAGTGTCTTATATCATTGGAAAGCTGGATGCCTGACGAACAAAACGTATATCTCCGATTTCATTTCCGCCATGATAGATTTTCCGCCATTTTGAATTTTGTCAAAAACCTACTTTTGCGAACTAGTCCCTGGTTTTTTGCCCGATTGGAACCAAACCAGTGCAGAAATGTTCTCTGGAGTCTGAATATCAATAATTATCGAAAAAAAGTGGAAATTTCGATTCACGGTCGCTAAGGGGCGCCAAAACGTATGTTGTGGGAGGGGCCTATTTTACTAAAATGGCTATAACTCCCGATGTAAATGAGGTATCTTCACCAAACTTGGTACACATGTGTATGAGTTCAATCTGGGGTCACAGTAAAAAAATCGCGACGATTGGCCTCATGGTGGCGCTATAACATGAAAAAAACATAAAACAGGCTATAACCACCTGACCGTTACTCCGATTGACTTGAAAATTGGTATGCAGTGTCTTGGTCCAAGGTGCCATGTATGTGTATGAGAACATTGGCGTATCTCAAAAAACATGGCCGCCATCGGCCAATGAAGTTTGAGCACCTATTAGACAAGGTTAACGGAGGCCGATCGGAACGAAACTCAATGGGCATGTTCGGCTCATGGCCCTAGAGGTCTGTAAGAATTTTGAAAGAAATCGGCCACTAGTTGGCGCTAATGAGTTTTATGGCTCTGTAATCACGTGGTGTTACACTTATCATCACAAAATGCATATCATTTGATAGATCTGCTTATGCTGAACAACTTTGCCTCTAGAACCATTGCTGTCAATCAAACCGTTCATTAAATATTCGCGAACATGTTAAAAACCTACTTTTGCGAACTAGTCCCTGGTTTTTCGCCCGATCGGAACCAAACCAGTCTAGGACAATTCTTTGGACTCTCTAGATCAATAATTATCGAAAAAAAGTTGAACTTTTGCATTTGAATGGCTGTAATAGGGTCATTTATAAAATGGGCGTGGCAAAATACACTAAAAAGTCTATAAATCCTAAATAAAAACTCAGAACTTCACAAAAATTGGTGAGCATATGTGACATAACATCCTTAACAAGCATGCAACATTTCATGGAGATCGGACAATAGGTGGCGCTATAACTGTTAAAACGCTTTAAAATCATATATTATATGGTAAATTGCCCGTATTGGCTGTAAATGGTATTTTCATATAATCATATAATGTTCATATAATAATGTTCAAAACCAGTGCAGTGCAATTCTCTGGACTCTCTAGATCAATAATTATCAGAAAAAGTATAACTTCTTCATTTGGATGGCTATAATAGTGTCACTTCAATATGTAGCCTTGACCAAGTGTCTCCAAAAGCCTATATCTCTTTAATAAAAACAAGTCAGAACATGTGACTCTTAAGAAGTATGAAAAATTTCAGACAGATCGGACAAAATTTGCCTCTATAACAGTTAAAAATGTAAAAAAATATATAACATGGCATATTAAGCCAATAAGTGGTATTGTACTGCCCCCTGCTGTCATTTCATCATACTACTCCCTAATATTGCTATATAATTCATATTTAGACTTTATAAAATCATTATTTTAACATTTACAATCACATTTTGTCAAAACTCATCTATTGAAGTATTACTATTGACAATTGTGTCACATTAATGAATGGAATCCAGAAACGAAAGTAAAAACGGAGGCCGCCATTTAGGCCACGCCCCCCCAGTACAAATTCACTCATAACTCGAAAACGGAAAGTCGCTGCGCGCTCAAATTTTGATGGTAAGGACGTCTCCGGGCTCTTGATCGAAACGTATGGTCGCGGGCCTCGGGAGCGCCCCCCCCCCCGCGGATCGTTAGTCCGCGGGACCCCGACTTTGAACGCCCGTAACTCCCGACCCAGACCACCCCGAACCTTGTGTGAGAGCTCGTTGGAAAGGGCGCGTCCTTGGCTAACATCGATTCAAATGTGGTGTAATTTGCCCTGGGCATTCCAGAGATAAAAGCCCCAAAATAATATGCCTCATAACTCCCGGGCCCAATCGCCCAAAAACACTGCGATGGTCTCATTCAACAGGACTCCTCAAGCACTATCTATGCTCTGAGTTTCAGAATTTTTCGCCTTCTGGTTCCCGAGATATAAGTGAAAAACCAAATTCCCATTCATTCCAGGGGCGCGGGAAGAGGTTTTAGGTTGGGGGTGCTGATTTTTTTTTTTGGGGGGGGGGGGGGCGTCGTCACCACTTTTGAATAAGAAACAATATCAAGACTATAAAATTCGTCAAATCTCCGCGTATCACAACAAACGTATCAGTGAGAACACTTGTTCAAATAGCACACACTTAAACTGCACATCACATTTTTTACTTTATTGATTCTGCTTTTATTCGTAACGTAATGGACCGGTCAACGGGACATAAATTAATCCTTAAAGGATGGGACTTTATGGGACATTTGCACAAAAATAATAAATAACTTACCGTAGCCTATTTTATAAGTCGCTCCAGAGTCGCATATCAGTCAAAAAATGCGTCACGAGGAAGAAAAAACATATAGGCCTATTAGCTTAAGTCGCACTGGACTAAGTCCCATTTTTTTTGAAATTTATTTCACAAAAAAAAAGACAAAAACATGTTACAGACAGTTCTCAGCTACGGACGTGAGCGCTCAAAGCGGCACTAAACGAATGTTTTAAAACTTTCACAGAGACCTCAAACTGAAAGCACAAAGCCTGTCTTTAAATTTAATTTCGTTTTGTATTAATTGTATCTTAATTTTAATCGATGTTTCATCAAAAAATTGTCTGGTTTTAATAAATAAGAAGGCTATTAGAAAATAGATTATCAGGACACGGAGGCGCTGGCGAACCTGGAGCTCATCTCATAATGAACCGAAACTCAGCGTAGGCCTATAAGGTAGCCTATCGCCTCACAGACCTGAGACATATAGATAGCTTGAAATGTCTACTTTTAAGCAGAACAATTCAAAACGAAAGAAAACAGACTGCGCTGCTTATGTAGGCCTAATTCGTATGAAATGTGCATTTCTCTCTGGCGCGGCGAAGATCGCGATTCGTCAACTTCATAGCCCACACTGACATAAAAAAAAAAACTGTTTTATTAGTAAACAATTAAAATGTCTCCTGCTATATTTTACATATTTGCCTGTTCCTTACAAAACACTAACAGTGGGGTTTTTGACTTTTTTTTTTTTTTTTTTTTTTAGCTGCGTACAAATTCTTTCGACACACACACAATACACACTGCGCTTATGTTTTAAAAAACATAATTTAACATATATAACAATTTTTAAATAGCCCACTTAAAGTGTTTATTACAAATAAATGACTAAATGCTAAAAATGAATACATTTTAATGAACTAACATATGCATTGCATTTACAATTCTGTGAAAACAGGGGGTGCTGCAGCACCCCCAGCACCCCCACTTCCCGCGTCCCTGATTCATTCATTCAAACACTTCAACTGTAAGATGGAGACTGTAATTCCACTGTTGTCCACTAGAGGGAGCAGCAGGATTACGCATGATCTTTTAATTCGCTTTCAGTATTGGGAAATAAACAAATGCTTTAAGAAGCAATCTTTTTTTATGATGTTTTTTTATTTTATTATGATATTTGTATATATATATATATATATTTTTTTTTTTTATTATGATTATGAACGGTTTGATTGACATTAGTAATTCTTGAGTCAAAGTTGTTCAGGATGAGGAGATGAAGATATTTTCACAATATCACATCCTAAAAACATTGAAAACATTTGTCTTTGTGTGTGTGGATGTGTTTGTGTCTGTGTGTGTGTCTGTGTGTGTAAGCATGCTTAATGGAAAGAACATGGAGAAACTGCTTTGTTTTACTGGTGGATAAAAAAGTCTTTCAAATGAAAGTGAGTCAATTAGTGGTCTTCTACTGCCCTCTGCAGGACATTCTACTTAATAAAATATTTTCATCTGTGCTTTTGCATTAAGTTTTGGACTATATAAAATTACTTGCATGAAAATCACCTATTATAACACAATCATGTTTTGTCAAAGTTTATCACTTCATTTGTACTGAGCTCTCAGTTTGAACAATTCTGCCTCTCAGTGATTAATTTGAAATCTGAAAATGGTGTTATACAGAGGAGATTTGCAATTATCATTTTGTTACCTATCTTTTATTTTAAATATCTACATCTACAACAAAATGTGTGCATGTGTGTGTTCAAGCATGGTTAGTGTATTAAGTATTATTGTTTAAGTATTATTGTTTTCATTTACATTTTAACCACCAGAAGAAGAACACTCATTGGTTCATTCTACCCACTAAAATATTATTTTTCATTTTTTTTCCCATTTGAAATATTGTTTAAACTTAATAAAATCATTAAAATAACATTTCAAATCATATTTTGTCTGTTTATAAATCCCACAGACTCACATTGGCTGCAATACTAATGTTTTTGTAAAACACAGACCTGATAGTCTAAACTGTGTGTATTGTGCATATATTATTGATATTATTACTATTACAAATCATGTTATTGTAACTCATATCTTAATAGAATATTATTTGTAATTTTAATTCTTTATTTCTTAATTGTTTTTGTTTTTTATGATTACAGATATTATCACCAAAGATATCAACTACACCTTCACTTTTAGTATTGATAAGCTGCACACACAGCACAATCACACACTCACTAATGCATTCAAATAAATGTAATCTTACTGTGCTACTTTATTTGTACATGATTAGAATGAACAGAAATCTAAGAATATTTTTCTTCTTTTGTTAAAGCCATTTCAGACTGCAAGTAAGCATTACATTACTAATCATCTATTTTAAAGGTGCCATACAATTGAAAACTGTATTTATCTTGGCATAGTTGAATGATAAGAGTTCTGGACATGGAACTGACATACCGTGAGCCTCAAACACCATTGTTTTCTCCTTCATGTGTAAATCTCCTGTTTGCAAAAGACCGCTGAAAAATGAGTGAATCCCAGCATAACACTGACTGTGACGTTGGAGTCATATATGTCAGTGGTTAAATGCTTGCTAAATAAAACTTAATAACTTTTGATGCTTTTGTGCTTAAAGGTCTTAAAGGCCTTAACTGCTTGAACCCCGATAAATGCTGCTTGCAGCTTTAATTAGGGGTTCAAGCACGAAGTGCTGAAACCCTATTGTAATTGTACTGATTTTTATTATTAGGGGTTCAAGCACGAAGTGCTGAAACCCTATTGTAATTGTACTGATTTTTATTATTATTATTATTATTATTTTTCTTCTGCCGTAAAACGCATCGTGCAGCCCAAACCGTAAGAGCTGGAGCTTTGAAACTTTGCCAGATGGTAGTACAAAAATCGAGGAGAGGTTATCAAATTATGACCCCGATTGGCCCATAGGTGGCGCTATAGCAACCAAAAGCGCGAAACTGCTCATAACTCCTAGACCGTAAGTCATAGACTCAAGTGTCTTATATCATTGGAAAGCTGGACGCCTGACGAACAAAACGTATATCTCCGATTTTATTTCCGCCATGATAGATTTTCCGCCATTTTGAATTTTGTCGAAAACCTACTTTTGCGAACTAGTCCCTGGTTTTTCACCCGATCGCAACCAAACCAGTGCAGAATTGTTCTCTGGTGTCTGAAGATCAATAATTATTGAAAAAATGTTGAAATTTCGATTCACGGTCGCTAGGGGGTGCAAAATTAACGTTGTGGGAGGAGCCTATTTTACTAAAATGGCTTTAACTCAAGAAGTAATTTAGTAAACTTCACCAAACTTGGTGCACATGTGTAGGAGGTCAATCTGAGGTCACAGTAAAAAAATTGCGTCGATTGGCCACATGGTGGCGCTATAAAACAAAAAAAACATATAGACGCCTGACCGTTAGTCAGATTGACTTGAAATTTGGTACGCAGTGTCTTGGCCCAAGGGGCCATGTGTGTCTAAAAGGATATTGGCGTATCTCGAAAAACATGGCCGCCATTGGCCAATGAGGTTTGAGCACCGTTAACGAAGTCCGATCGGAGCGAAACTCGATGGGCATGTTCGGCTCAAGCCCCTAGAGGTCTGTAAGAATTTTGAAAGAAATCGGCCACTAGTTGGCGCTAACGAGTTTTAAGGCTCTGTAATCACGTGGTGTTACACTTATCATCACAAAATGCATATCATCTGATAGATCTGCTCATGCTGAACAACTTTGCCTCAAGAACCATCACTGTCAATCAAACTGTTCATTAAATATTCATGAATATGTTAAAAACCTACTTTTGCGAACTAGTCCCTGGTTTTTCGCCCGATCAGAACCAGACCAGTCTAGGACAATTCTCTGGACTCTCTAGATCAATAATTATCGAAAAAAAGTTGAACTTTTGCATTTTTCGCATGGGTATAATTGGGTCATAAAGAAAATGGGCGTGGCAAAATGCACTCAGAAGCCTATAAATCCTAAACGAAAACTCAGAACTTCACGAAAATGGGTGAGCATATGTGCCATAACATTCTAAACAAGCATGCAAAATTTCATGTAGATCGGACCATAGGTGGCGCTATAACTGGCAAAAAGGTTTGAAAACTACATATTTCCTATGGTAAATTGCCTATATTGGCTGTAAATGGATTTTTCCATCTATAATTTCAGTGGTTAAAAGCTTGTTAAATAAAACGTAATGTCTTAAATGCTTATGTGCTTAAAGGCCTTAAATGCTTGAACCCCGATAAATGCTGCTTGCAGCTTTAATTATTATTATTATTATTATTATTATTATTATTATTATTTTTCTTCTGCCGTAAAACTCATCGTGCAGCCCAAACCGTAAGAGCTGGAGCTTTGAAACTTTGCCAGATGGTAGTACAAAAATCGAGGAGAGGTTCAGAGAATATGACCCCAATTGGCCCATAGGTGGCGCTATAGCAACCAAAAGCGCGAAACTGTTCATAACTCCTAGACCGTATGACGTAGACTCAAGTGTCTTATATCACTGGAAAGCTGGACACCTGAAGGTCAAAACGTATATCTCCTATTTCATTTCCGGTATGTAAATTGTCCGCCATTTTGAATTTAGTTAAAAACCTACTTTTGCGAACTAGTCCTAGGTTTTTTGTCCAATCGGATCCAAAACAGTGCAGAAATGTTCTCTGGAGTCTGAATATCAATAATTATCGAAAAAAAGTCGAAATTTCGATTCCTGATCGCCAGGGGGTGATAAATTAATGTTGTAGGAGGAGCCTATTTTACTAAAATGGCT
Source organism: Rutilus rutilus (assembly GCF_951802725.1). NCBI lineage: Eukaryota > Metazoa > Chordata > Actinopteri > Cypriniformes > Leuciscidae > Rutilus > Rutilus rutilus. The sequence continues at coordinate 20,820,789 of NC_140213.1, read as the reverse complement.
ATAACTCGAGAATGAAATTAGATATCTTCACCAAACTTGGTGCACATGTGTATGAGTTCAATCTGGGGTCACAGTAAAAAAATCGCGACGATTGATCACTAGGTGGCGCTATAACATGAAAAAAACATGAAAACGGCTATGACCACGTGACCGTTAGTCCGATTGACTTGAAAATTGGTATGCAGTGTCTTGGTCCAAGGTGCCATGTATGTCTATGAGGACATTGGCGTATCTCGAAAAACATGGCCGCCATCGACCAATGAATTTTGAGCACCTATTAGACAAGGTTAACGGAGGCCGATCGGAACGAAACTCGATGGGCATGTTCGACTCATGGCCCTAGAGGTCTGTAAGAGTTTTGAAAGAAATCGGCCACTAGTTGGCGCTAACGAGTTTTATGGCTCTGTAATCACGTGGTGTTACACTTATCGTCACAAAATGCATATCAACTGATAGATCTGCTCATGCTGAACAACTTTGCCTCAAGAACTAATGCTGTCAATTAAACCGTTTATTAAATATTCGTAATTATGTTAAAAACCTACTTTTGCAAACTAGTCCTAGGTTTTTCGCCCGATCGAAACCAGACCAGTCTAGGACAATTCTCTGGACACTCTAGATCAATAATTATCAAAAAAAAGTTGAACTTTTGCATGTAGATGGCTGTAATAGGGTCATTTAGAAAAGGGGCGTGGCAAAAAAACACTAAAAAGCCTATAAATCCTAAATGAAAACTCAGAACTTCACAAAAATTGGTGAGCATATGTGACATAACATCATTAACAAGCATGCCAATTTTTATGGAGATCGGACCATAGGTGGCGCTATAACTGCTAAAAAGCTTTAAAACCATATATTTCCTATGGTATTTCCTGTAAATGGTCTTTTCCATCTATTATGTCAGTAGTTACATGCTTGCTAAATAAAACTTAATCACTTTTGATGCTTTTGTGCTTAAAGGCCTTAACTGCTTGAACCCCGATAAATGCTGCTTGCAGCTTTAATTAGGGGTTCAAGCACGAAGTGCTGAAACCCTATTGTAATTGTGCTGATTTTTAGGGGTTCAAGCACGAAGTGCTGAAACCCTATTGTAATTGTAAGGATTTTTATTATTATTATTATTATTCTTCTCCGCTAAAACGCATCGTGCAGCCCAAACCGTAAGAGCTAGAGACTTGAAACTTGGCCACAAGGTAGTACAAAAATCGAGGAGAGGTTATCAAAGTATGAGCCCGATTGGCCAATAGGTGGCGCTATAGCGCAAAAAACAAAAAAAAATCACTATTTTGCTCATATCTCAATAACCATTTGTCTCAGCTTCAAGTGTCATACATCATTGGAATCCTTGGCTCAAGCCGAACAAGAAATATAGGAGGTATTTTATTTCCGGTATGCAAATTTTTCCGCCATTTTGGATTTTGTCCAAAACCTACTTTTGCGAACTAGTCCCTGGTTTTTCGCCCGATCGGAACCAAACCAGTGCAGAAATGTTCACAGTAGTCTGAATATCAATAATTATCGAAAAAAAGTTGAAATTTCGATTCACGGTCGCTAAGGGGCGCCAAAACGTTTGAAGAAGGCGGAGCCTATTTTACTAAAATGGCTATAACTCCAGAAGTAAATGAGGTATCTTCACCAAACTCGGTACACATGTGTAAGAGGTCAATCTGAGGTCACAGTAAAAAAATCGCGGCGATTGGCCACATGGTGGCGCTATAACATGAAAAAAACATAAAATGGGCTATAACCACCTGACCGTTAGTCCGATTGACTTGAAAATTGGTATGCAGTGTCTTGGTCCAAGGTGCCATGTATATCTATGAGGACATTAGTGTATCTCAAAAAACATGGCCGCCATCAGCCAATGAAGTTTGAGCACCTATTAGACAAGGTTAACGGAGGCCGATCGGAACGAAACTCGATGGGCATGTTCGACTCATGGCCCTAAAGGTCTGTAAGAATTTTGAATGAAATCGGCCACTAGTTGGCGCTAACGAGTTTTATGGCTCTGTAATCACGTGGTGTTACACTTATCGTCACAAAATGCATATCATTTGATAGATCTGCTCATCCTGAACAACTTTGCCTCTAGAACCATTGCTGTCAATCAAACCGTTCATTAAATATTCATTAATATGTTAAAAACCTACTTTTGCGAACTAGTCCCTGGTTTTTCGCCCGATCGGAACCAGACCAGTCTAGGACAATTCTCTGGACTCTCTAGATCAATAATTATCAAAAAAAAGTTGAACTTTTGCATTTGTATGGCTGTAATAGGGTCATTTATAAAATGGGCGTGGCAAAATACACTAAAAAGCCTATAAATCCTAAATGAAAACTCAAAACTTCACAAAAGTTGGTGAGCATATGTGACATGACATCATTAACAAGCATGCAACATTTTATGGAGATTGGACCAAAGGTGGCACTATAACTGTTAAAAAGCTTTAAAACCATATATTTCCTATGGTAAACTGTCTGTATTGGTGGTAAATGGTCTTTTCCATCTCTGATCATATAGTTCTCATATCATAATGTTCAAAACTAGTGCAATACAATTCTCTGGACTCACTAGGTCAATAATTGTCAGAAAAAGTTGAACTACTTCATTTGGATAGATATAATAGGTTCACTTCAAAATGTAGCCTTTACCAAGTGTCCCCGAAAGCCTATATCTCTTTAATGAATGACTCAGACCTTCTTAAAAAGCCAGTGAAATATCACTCTGAACATGCATGAAAATTTTCAGACCGATCGGACAAAATTTGCCTCTATAACAGTTAAAAAGGTGAAAATTATATGAATATAATGGCATATTAAGCCAATAAGTTGTATTTTACTGCCCCCTGCTGTTTAAAATTTATAAAATCACTATTTTAACATTTACAATTACATTTAGTCAAAATCCGTCCGTTAAAGTATTAGTATTGACAGTTTTATCACATCATATATTTCAAATGTCTGTATCTAAAACATAATGTGTTTGTGTAGTCTTAGGTTTCTGAATAAATTCTGAATCTTCTGATTAATAGCTAACAAAGACTTCGTGAAATGTTTATAGACCATTCAAATATATTTTCATAATGACATATCCCAATAGCATTGAAAAAACAACAACAACATTTGTCTTCGTGTGTGTGTGTGTGTGTGTGTGTGTGTGTGTGTGTGTGTAAGCATGCATGATTGAGTTAACATGGAAAAACTGGTTTGCTTTAGTGCAGAAAACTGCTAAACTATAACTATATAGTTATAACTATAAATCCTAAACGAAAACTCAGAACTTCACAAAAATTGATGAGCATATGTGTCATAACCTGCTAAAGAAGCATGGAAAATTTTATGGAGATCGGACCATAGTTGGCGCTATAACTGTTAAAACGCTTTAAAACCATATATTTCCTATGGTAAATTGCCTGTATTTGCTGTAAATGGTGTCTTCTATCTATTATCGTATAATGTTCATATCATAATGTTCAAAACCAGTGCAGCACAATTCTCTGAACTCTCTAGATCAATAATTATCAGAAAAAAAGTTTAACTTCTTCAAAAGGTGATTTTATATGAATATAAAGACATATTAAGCCAATAAGTGGTATTTTACTGCCCCCTGCTGTCATTTCATCATACTACTCCCTAATATTGTTATACAATTCATATTTAGACTTTATAAAATCATTATTTTAACATTTACAATCACATTTTGTCAAAACTCATCTATTGAGTATTACTATTGACAATTGTGTTACACTGAGATATGGAAATGGACGAAAGTAAGTGAATGAAATGAAACGAAAGTATAACGGCATTTAAGCCACGCCCCCGAATACAAATTCATTCATAACTCGAAAACGGAAAGTCGTTGCGCGCTCAAATTTTGATGGTGAGGACCTCTCCGGGCTCTTGATCGAAACGGGTCGTCGCGGGCCTCGGGAGCGCGCCCCCCGCGCATCGCCAGCCCGCGGGACCCCCGATTTTGAACGCCCATTACTCCCGACCCAGACCACCCCGAACATTGTGTAAGAGCTCGTTGGAAAGGGCACGTCCTTGGCTAGCTTCGATTCAAATGTGGTGTTATCTGCCCTGGGCATTCCAGAGATAATAGCCCGAACAGATGTGCCTTATAACAGTCATAACTCCCAGCCCCAATCGCCCAAAAACACCTTGATGGTCTCATTCAACAGGGCTCCTCAAGCACTATCTATGCTCTGAGTTTCAGAATTTTTCGCCATTTGGTTCCTGAGATATAAGTAAAAAAACAAATTCCCATTCATTCAAACACTTCAACTGTAAAATGTAAGCTATAATACCACTGTTGTCCACTAGAGGGAGCAGCAGGATTACGCATGATCTTTTAATTCGCTTCAGTATTGGGAAATAAACAAATGCTTTAAGAAGCAATCTTTTTTATTATGATGTTTTTTTTTTATTATGATATTTGTATATATTTTATTTTTTTATTATGATTATGAACGGTTTGATTGACATTAGTGATTCTTGAGGCAAAGTTGTTCAAGATGAGGAGATGAAGATATTTTCACAATATCACATCCTAAAAACATTGAAAACATATTTGTCTTTGTGTGTGTGTGGATGTGTTTGTGTTTGTGTGTGTGTCTGTCTGTGTAAGCATGCTTAATGGAAAGAACATGAAGAAACTGCTTTGTTTTACTGGTGGATAAAAAAGTCTTTCAAATGAAAGTGAGTCAATTAGTGGTCTTCTACTGCCCTCTGCAGGACATTCTACTTAATAAAATATTTTCATCTGTGATTTTGCATTAGTTTTTGGACTATATCAAATTACTTGCATGAAAATCACCTATTATAACACAGTCATGTTTTGTCAAAGTTTATCACTTCATTTTTACTGAGCTCTCAGTTTGAACAATTCTGCCTCTCAGTGATTAATTTGAAATCTGAAAATGGTGTTATACAGAGGAGATTTGCAATTATCATTTTGTTACCTATCTTTTATTTTAAATATCTCCATCTACAACAAAATGTGTGTGCATGTGTGTGTTCAAGCATGGTTAGTGTATTAAGTATTATTGTTTAAGTATTATTGTTTTCATTTACATTTTAACCACCAGAAGAAGAACACTCATTGGTTCATTCTGCTCACTAAAATATTATTTTTAATTTTTTTTTCCATTTGAAATATTGTTTAAACTTAATAAAATCATTAAAATAACATTTCAAATCATATTTTGTCTGTTTATAAATCCCACAGACTCACATTGGCTGCAATACTAATGTTTTTGTAAAACACAGACCTGATAGTCTAATCTGTGTGTATTGTGCATATATTATTGATATTATTACTATTGCAAATCATGTTATTGTAACTCATATCTTAATAGAATATTATTTGTAATTTTAATTCTTTATTTCTTAAGTGTTTTTTTTTATGATTACTACAGATATTATCACCAAAGATATCAACTACACCTTCACTTTTAGTATTGACACGCTGCACACACAGCACAATCACACACTCACTAATGCATTCAAATAAATGTAATCTTACTGTGCTACTTTATTTGTACATGATTAGAATGAACAGAAATCTAAGAATATTTTTCTTCTTTTGTTAAAGCCATTTCAGACTCCAAGTAAGCATTATATTACTAATCATCTATTTTAAAGGTGCCATACAATTGAAAACTGTATTTATCTTGGCATAGTTGAATGATAAGAGTTCTGGACATGGAACTGACATACCGTGAGCCTCAAACACCATTGTTTCCTCCTTCTTGTGTAAATCTCCTGTTTGCAAAAGACCGCTGAAAAATTAGTGAATCCCACCATAACACCGACTGTGACGTTGGAGTCAGGATCATTAATATTTATACCCCCCAAATTTGCATTTTCCAGTCCATGTTCTAGGCCAGGCAGTGTTAATGTGGACCTGCACAGCCGAATCATCAGAAGATCTGCAGGTATTGTGAAGAAGCAAGCAAGGACAATAGTGAAAATGGCAGATCATGGATATAAATGTTATGTCTGAGGCTGTGCTGCGGATTTGAGAACTTTTCATTCCCTTCCCACAAAAGAGAACTGTCAACAGGCATGGTTGATGTTTACAACAGGATACCTCACCATTTTAATTCAAAGCTGTTAGTTTGCTCTTAACGGAGGCCGATCAGAACGAAACTCGGTGGGCATGTTCGACTCGTGGCCCTAGAGGTCTGTAAGAATTTTGAAAAATCAGCCACTAGTTGACGCTAACAGGTTTTACGGCTATGTAATCACGTGATGCATATCATTTGATAGATCTCCTCATACTGAACAACTTTGCCTCAAGAACTACTGCTGTCAATCAATTTGTTCATTAAATACTTGCGATTATGTTAAAAACCTACTTTTGCGAACTAGTCCTAGGTTTTTCGCCCGATCGGAAATATACCAGTGCAGTACAATTCTCTGGAAGCTCTAGATTATTAATTATATAAAAAACTTTAACTTTACCCATTGGGTAGCCATAACAGGATCATTTAGAAAATGGGTATGGCAAAAAACACTCAAAAGCCTGTAAATCCTAAACAAAAACTCAGACAACTCACTAAACTGCCTTATGTGCTTAAAGACCCTAAATGCTTGAACCCCGCTAAATGCTGCTTGCAGCTTTAATTATTAGGGGTTCAAGCACGAAGTGCTGAAACCCTATTGTAATTGTGCTGATTTTTATTATTAGGGGTTCAAGCACGAAGTGCTGAAACCCTATTGTAATTGTACTGATTTTTATTATTATTATTATTATTATTATTATTATTATTATTATTTTTCTTCTGCCGTAAAACTCATCGTGCAGCCCAAACCGTAAGAGCTGGAGCTTTGAAACTTTGCCAGATGGTAGTACAAAAATCGAGGAGAGGTTCAGAGAATATGACCCCAATTGGCCCATAGGTGGCGCTATAGCAACCAAAAGCGCGAAACTGCTCATAACTCCTAGACCGTATGACGTAGACTCAAGTGTCTTATATCACTGGAAAGCTGGAAACCTGATGGTCAAAACGTATATCTCCGATTTCATTTCCTGTATGCAAATTGTCCGCCATTTTGAATTTTGTTAAAAACCTACTTTTGCGAACTAGTCCTAGGTTTTTTGTCCAATTGGATCCAAACCAGTGCAGAAATGTTCTCTGGAGTCTGAATATCAATAATTATCGAAAAAAAGTCGAAATTTCGATTCCTGATCGCCAGGGGGTGATAAATTAATGTTGTGGGAGGAGCCTATTTTACTAAAATGGCTATAACTCGAGAAGGAAATTAGATATCTTCACCAAACTTGGTGCACATGTGTAAGAGTTCAATCTGGGGTCACAGTAAAAAAATCGCGACGATTGAACACTAGGTGGCGCTATAACATGAAAAAAACATGAAAACGGCTATGACCACGTGACCGTTAGTCCGATTGACTTGAAAATTGGTATGCAGTGTCTTGGTCCAAGGTGCCATGTATGTCTATGAGGACATTGGCGTATCTCGAAAAACATGGCCGCCATCGACCAATGAAATTTGAGCACCTATTAGACAAGGTTAACGGAGGCCGATCGGAACGAAACTCGATGGGCATGTTCGACTCATGGCCCTAGAGGTCTGTAAGAGTTTTGAAAGAAATCGGCCACTAGTTGGCGCTAACGAGTTTTATGGCTCTGTAATCACGTGGTGTTACACTTATCGTCACAAAATGCATATCATCTGATAGATCTGCTCATGCTGAACAACTTTGCCTCAAGAACTAATGCTGTCAATTAAACCGGTTATTAAATATTCGTAATTATGTTATAAACCTACTTTTGCAAACTAGTCCTAGGTTTTTCGCCCGATCGAAACCAGACCAGTCTAGGACAATTCTCTGGACACTCTAGATGAATAATTATCAAAAAAAAGTTGAACTTTTGCATGTAGATGGCTGTAATAGGGTCATTTAGAAAATGGGCGTGGCAAAAAAAACATTAAAAAGCCTATAAATCCTAAATGAAAACTCAGAACTTCACAAAAATTGGTGAGCATATGTGACATAACATCATTAACAAGCATGCCAATTTTTATGGAGATCGGACGATAGGTGGCGCTATAACTGCTAAAAAGCTTTAAAACCATATATTTCCTATGGTATTTCCTGTAAATGGTCTTTTTCATCTATTATGTCAGTAGTTACATTCTTGGTAAATAAAACTTAATCACTTTTGATGCTTTTGTGCTTAAAGGCCTTAACTGCTTGAACCCCGATAAATGCTGCTTGCAGCTTTAATTATTATTATTATTATTCCGCCGTAAAACGCATCGTGCAGCCCAAACCGTAAGAGCTGGAACTTTGAAACTTTGACAGATGGTAGTACAAAAATCGAGGAAAGGTTCAGAGATTATGACCCCGATTGGCCCATAGGTGGCGCTATAGCAACCAAAAGCGCGAAACTGTTCATAACTCCTAGACCGTATGTCGTAGACTCAAGTGTCTTATATCATTGGAAAGCTGGACGCCTGACGAACAAAACGTATATCTCCGATTTCATTTCCGCCATGATAGATTTTCCGCCATTTTGAATTTTGTCAAAAACCTACTTTTGCGAACTAGTCCCTGGTTTTTTGCCCGATTGGAACCAAACCAGTGCAGAAATGTTCTCTGGAGTCTGAATATCAATAATTATCGAAAAAAAGTGGAAATTTCGATTCACGGTCGCTAAGGGGCGCCAAAACGTACGTTGTGGGAGGGGCCTATTTTACTAAAATGGCTATAACTCCCGATGTAAATGAGGTATCTTCACCAAACTTGGTACACATGTGTATGAGTTCAATCTGGGGTCACAGTAAAAAAATCGCGACGATTGGCCTCATGGTGGCGCTATAAAATGAAAAAAACATAAAACAGGCTATAACCACCTGACCGTTAGTCCGATTGACTTGAAAATTGGTATGCAGTGTCTTGGTCCAAGGTGCCATGTATGTGTATGAGGACATTGGCGTATCTCAAAAAACATGGCCGCCATCGGCCAATGAAGTTTGAGCACCTATTAGACAAGGTTAACGGAGGCCGATCGGAACGAAACTCAATGGGCATGTTCGGCTCATGGCCCTAAAGGTCTGTAAGAATTTTGAAAGAAATCGGCCACTAGTTGGCGCTAACGAGTTTTACGGCTCTGTAATCACGTGGTGTTACAAATATCCACACAATATGCATATCATTTGATAGATCTCCTCATCCTGAACAACTTTGCCTCAAGAACCATTGCTGGCAATCAAACTGTTCATTAATTATTCATTAATATGTTAAAAACCTACTTTTGCGAACTAGTCCTAGGTTTTTTGCCCGATCGGAACCAGACCAGTCTAGGACAATTCTCTGGACTCTCTAGATCAATAATTATCAAAAAAAAGTTGAACTTTTGCATTTGGATGGCTGTAATAGGGTAATTTATAAAATGGGCGTGTCAAAATACATTAAAAAGCCTATAAATCCTAAATAAAAACTCAGAACTTCACAAAAATTGGTCAGCATATGTGACATAACATCATTAACAAGCATGAAAAATTCTATGGAGATCGGACGATAGGTGGCGCTATAACTGTTAAAAAGCTTTAAAAATCATATATTTCCTATGGTAAACTGCCTGTATTGGCTGTAAATGGTCTTTTCCATCTCTGATCATATAATTTTCATATCATAATGTTCAAAACTAGTGCAATACAATTCTCTGGACTCACTAGATCAATAATTGTCAGAAAAAGTTGAACTACTTCATTTGGATAGCTATAATAGGTTCACTTCAAAATCTGGCCTTTACCAAGTGTCCCCGAAAGCCTATATCTCTTTAATCAATGCTCAGACCTTCTTAAAAACAAGTCAGAACGTGTGAAATATCACCCTGAACAAGCATGAAAATTTTCAGACAGATCGGACAAAATTTGCCTCTATAACAGTTAAAAAGGTGAAAATGATATGAATTAATGGCATGTTAAGCCAATAAGTGGTATTTTACTGCCCCCTGCTGTTTAAAATAGTCATTTTCTCATATTGGTATTGGTATCAGCCATGGTAAATCATGATAAATGATGTTGTGTGTGTGTGTGTGTGTGTGTGTGTGTGTGTGTGTGTGTGTGTGTGTGTGTGTGTGTGTGTGTGTGTGTGTGTGGTACAAATATAACAAAGGTTTTATTTTCCAACATGAAAACAAACATAACAGAGTGCTAGTGCACAAACAATAACCGACAATGATAATGGATGAGAGGGGAACTTAAATACACAGATCAAGACAAGGACAACAGGTGACGGTTATGATGATGAGGAGCAGGTGATGATGAGGAGGGTGATGAGGAGCAGGTGCAGGTGATGACGACAGATGGTGAATGTGATGAAGACAGAAGGTGAATGTGATGAAGGTGAATGTGACACCAATATCACTGAAACATTTGTGTGTGTGTGTGTGTGTGTGTGTGTGTAGCATTATTGTGTGTAGCATATGTAGCAAGTATGCATTATTGAGTTAACATGGAAACACTGGTTTGCTTTAGTGCAGAAAACTGGTCAAAATCATGAGGTTTAAAGTGAAAGTGAGCCAATAAGTGGTCTTCTACTGCCCTCTGCTGGCCATTCTACTTATTAATTAAATTTTTCCACATGTGCTTGCATTTATACTTGAATACACACTAAAAATCACTTCTATAGCAATAACTATTATAACACAATCATATTTTGTCAGTGTTAATCACTTTATTTGCACTGACACTTCAAATAATTGCTAGTAATGTGGTAAATCATGGTAAATCATGGTTAACTATGCTATGTGTGTGTGTGTGTGTGTGTGTGTGTGTGTGTGTGTGTGTGTGTGTGTGTGTGTGTGTGTGTGTGTGTGTGTGTGTGTAAGCATGCATTGAGTTAACATGGAAAAACTGGTTTGCTTTAGTGCAGAAAACTGGTTTAAAGTGAAAGTGAGCCAATAAGTGGTCTTCTAGTGCCCTCTGCTGGCCATTCTACTTAATAATGAAATATTTTACATGTGCTTTTGCATTCATACTTGGACACACACTAAAAATCACGTATATAACTAACTATTATAACACAATAATATTTTGTCAGTGTTCATCACCTCATTTGCACTGACACTTCACATAATTGCTAGTAATGTGGTTAATCATGCTAGAAACATTGTAAATCATAGTAAATAATACTGAAATGAGGTGTATCAAGGTAAATCATGCTAGAATCCTAATAAATCATTCTGGAACATGGTATATGATAGTAAATCATGCTAGAATCATATTAAATAATTCTAGAATGTGGCAAATCGTTGTGGGAGGAGCCTATTTTACTCAAATGGCTATAACTCAAGAAGTAAATGAGATATCTTCACCAAACTCAGTACACATGTGTATGGGTTCAATTTGAGGTCACAGTAAACAATTTTATGGAGATCGGACCATAGGTGGCGCTATAACTGTTAAAAAGCTTTAAAACCATATATATCCCATGGCAAATTGCCTGTATTGGCTGTAAATGGTCTTTTCCATCTATTATGTCAGTGGTTACATGCTTGCTAAATAAATCTAAATAACTTTTGATGCTTTTGTGCTTAAATGCCATAAAGGCCTTAACTGCTTGAACCCCGATAAATGCTGCTTGCAGCTTTAATTATTATTATTATTATTATTATTATTATTCCGCCGTAAAACGCATCGTGCAGCCCAAACCGTAAGAGCTGGAACTTTGAAACTTTGACAGATGGTAGTACAAAAATCGAGGAAAGGTTCAGAGATTATGACCCCGATTGGCCCATAGGTGGCGCTATAACAACCAAAAGCGCGAAACTGCTCATAACTCCTAGACCGTATGTCGTAGACTCAAGTGTCTTATATCATTGGAAAGCTGGACGCCTGACGAACAAAACGTATATCTCCGATTTCATTTCCGCCATGATAGATTTTCCGCCATTTTGAATTTTGTCAAAAATCTACTTTTGCGAACTAGTCCCTGGATTTTTGCCCGATTGGAACCAAACTAGTGCAGAAATGTTCTCTGGAGACTGAATATCAATAATTATCGAAAAAAAGTGGAAATTTTGATTCACGGTCGCTAAGGGGCGCCAAAACGTACGTTGTGGGAGGGGCCTATTTTACTAAAATGGCTATAACTCCCGATGTAAATGAGGTATCTTCACCAAACTTGGTACACATGTGTATGAGCTTACTCTGGGGTCACAGTAAAAAAATCGCGACGATTGGCCTCATGGTGGCGCTATAAATTGAAAAAAACATAAAACAGGCTATAACCACCTGACCGTTAGTCCGATTGACTTGAAAATTGGTATGCAGTGTCTTGGTCCAAGGTGCCATGTATGTGTATGAGGACATTGGCGTATCTCAAAAAACATGGCCGCCATCGGCCAACGAAGTTTGAGCACCTATTAGACAAGGTTAACGGAGGCCGATCGGAACGAAACTCAATGGGCATGTTCGGCTCATGGCCCTAAAGGTCTGTAAGAATTTTGAAAGAAATCGGCCACTAGTTGGCGCTAACGAGTTTTACGGCTCTGTAATCACGTGGTGTTACAAATATCCACACAATATGCATATCATTTGATAGATCTCCTCATCCTGAACAACTTTGCCTCAAGAACCATTGCTGTCAATCAAACTGTTCATTAATTATTCATTAATATGTTAAAAACCTACTTTTGCGAACTAGTCCTAGGTTTTTTGCCCGATCAGAACCAGACCAGTCTAGGACAATTCTCTGGACTCTCTAGATCAATAATTATCAAAAAAAAGTTGAACTTTTGCATTTGGATGGCTGTAATAGGGTAATTTATAAAATGGGCGTGTCAAAATACATTAAAAAGCCTATAAATCCTAAATAAAAACTCAGAACTTCACAAAAATTGGTCAGCATATGTGACATAACATCATTAACAAGCATGAAAAATTCTATGGAGATCGGACGATAGATGGCGCTATAACTGTTAAAAAGCTTTAAAATCATATATTTCCTATGGTAAACTGCCTGTATTGGCTGTAAATGGTCTTTTCCATCTCTGATCATATAATTTTCATATCATAATGTTCAAAACTAGTGCAATACAATTCTCTGGACTCACTAGATCAATAATTGTCAGAAAAAGTTGAACTACTTCATTTGGATAGCTATAATAGGTTCACTTCAAAATCTGGCCTTTACCAAGTGTCCCCGAAAGCCTATATCTCTTTAATCAATGCTCAGACCTTCTTAAAAACAAGTCAGAACGTGTGAAATATCACCCTGAACAAGCATGAAAATTTTCAGACAGATCGGACAAAATTTGCCTCTATAACAGTTAAAAAGGTGAAAATGATATGAATTAATGGCATGTTAAGCCAATAAGTGGTATTTTACTGCCCCCTGCTGTTTAAAATAGTCATTTTCTCATATTGGTATTGGTATCAGCCATGGTAAATCATGATAAATGATGGTGTGTGTGTGTGTGTGTGTGTGTGTGTGTGTGTGGTACAAATATAACAAAGGTTTTATTTTCCAACATGAAAACAAACATAACAGAGTGCTAGTGCACAAACAATAACCGACAATGATAATGGGTGAGAGGGGAACTTAAATACACAGATCAAGACAAGGACAACAGGTGACGGTTATGATGATGAGGAGCAGGTGATGATGAGGAGGGTGATGAGGAGCAGGTGCAGGTGATGACGACAGATGGTGAATGTGATGAAGACAGAAGGTGAATGTGATGAAGGTGAATGTGACACCAATATCACTGAAACATTTGTGTGTGTGTGTGTGTGTGTGTGTGTAGCATTATTGTGTGTAGCATATGTAGCAAGTATGCATTATTGAGTTAACATGGAAACACTGGTTTGCTTTAGTGCATAAAACTGGTCAAAATCATGAGGTTTAAAGTGAAAGTGAGCCAATAAGTGGTCTTCTACTGCCCTCTGCTGGCCATTCTACTTATTAATTAAATTTTTCCACATGTGCTTGCATTTATACTTGAATACACACTAAAAATCACTTATATAGCAATAACTATTATAACACAATCATATTTTGTCAGTGTTAATCACTTTATTTGCACTGACACTTCAAATAATTGCTAGTAATGTGGTAAATCAGGCTAGAAACATGGTAAATCAAAGTAAATAATACTAGATTGTCGTTTATCTCCTGGTAAATAATACTAGAACGTGGTATATCATGGTAAATCATGGTTAACTATGCTGTGTGTGTGTGTGTGTGTGTGTGTGTGTGTGTGTGTGTGTGTGTGTGTGTGTAAGCATGCATTGAGTTAACATGGAAAAACTGGTTTGCTTTAGTGCAGAAAACTGGTTTAAAGTGAAAGTGAGCCAATAAGTGGTCTTCTAGTGCCCTCTGCTGGCCATTCTACTTAATAATGAAATATTTTACATGTGCTTTTGCATTCATACTTGGACACACACTAAAAATCACGTATATAACTAACTATTATAACACAATAATATTTTGTCAGTGTTCATCACCTCATTTGCACTGACACTTCACATAATTGCTAGTAATGTGGTTAATCATGCTAGAAACATTGTAAATCATAGTAAATAATACTGAAATGAGGTGTATCAAGGTAAATCATGCTAGAATCCTAATAAATCATTCTGGAACATGGTATATGATAGTAAATCATGCTAGAATCATATTAAATAATTCTAGAATGTGGCAAATCGTTGTGGGAGGAGCCTATTTTACTCAAATGGCTATAACTCAAGAAGTAAATGAGATATCTTCACCAAACTCAGTACACATGTGTATGGGTTCAATTTGAGGTCACAGTAAACAATTTTATGGAGATCGGACCATAGGTGGCGCTATAACTGTTAAAAAGCTTTAAAACCATATATATCCCATGGCAAATTGCCTGTATTGGCTGTAAATGGTCTTTTCCATCTATTATGTCAGTGGTTACATGCTTGCTAAATAAATCTTAATAACTTTTGATGCTTTTGTGCTTAAATGCCTTAAAGGCCTTAACTGCTTGAACCCCGATAAATGCTGCTTGCAGCTTTAATTATTATTATTATTATTATTCTTCCGCCGTAAAACGCATCGTGCAGCCCAAACCGTAAGAGCTGGAACCTTGAAACTTTGCCAGATGGTAGTACAAAAATCGAGGAGAGGTTCAGAGAATATGACCCCGATTGGCCCATAGGTGGCGCTATAGCAACCAAAAGCGCGAAACTGCTCATAACTCCTAGACCGTATGACGTAGACTCAAGTGTCTTATATCACTGGAAAGCTGGAAACCTAAAGGTCAAAACGTATATCTCCGATTTCATTTTTTGTATGCAAATTGTCCGCCATTTTGAATTTAGTCAAAATCCTACTTTTGCGAACTAGTCCTAGGTTTTTTATCCAATTGGATCCAAACCAGTGCAGAAATGTTCTCTGGAGTCTGAATATCAATAATTATCGAAAAAAAGTCGAAATTTCGATTCCTGATCGCCAGGGGGTGATAAATTAATGTTGTGGGAGGAGCCTATTTTACTAAAATGGCTATAACTCGAGAAGGAAATGAGATATCTTCACCAAACTTGGTGCACATGTGTATGAGTTCAATCTGGGGTCACAGTAAAAAAATCGCGACGATTGATCACTAGGTGGCGCTATAACATGAAAAAAAACATGAAAATGGCTATGACCATGTGACCGTTAGTCCGATTGACTTGAAAATTGGTATGCAGTGTCTTGGCCCAAGGTGTCATGTATGTCTATGAGGACATTGGTGTACTTCAAAAAACATGGCCGCCATCGGCCAATGAAGTTTGAGCACCTATTAGACAAGGTTAACGGAGGCCGATCGGAACGAAACTCGATGGGCATGTTCAACTCATGGCCTTAGAGGTCTGTAAGAATTTTGAAAGAAATCGGCCACTAGTTGGCGCTAACGAGTTTTATGGCTCTGTAATCACGTGGTGTTACACTTATTGTCACAAAATGCATATCATTTGATAGATCTGCTCATGCTGAACAACTTTGCCTCAAGAACCATTGCTGTCAATCAAATCGTTCATTAATTATTTGCGAATATGTTAAAAACCAACTTTTGCGAACTAGTCCCTGGTTTTTCGCCCGATCGGAACCAGACCAGTCTAGGACAATTCTCTGGACTCTCTTGATCAATAATTATCGAAAAAAAGTTGAACTTTTGAATTTTTCGTATGGCTATAATTGGGTCATAAAGAAAATGGGTGTGGCAAAATGCACTCAAAAGCTTATAAATCCTAAACGAAAACTCAGAACTTCACGAAAATTGGTGAGCATATGTGCCATAATATTCTAAACAAGCATGCCAAATTTCATGTTGATCGGACCATAGGTGGCGCTATAACTGTTAAAAAGGTTTGAAAATCATATATTTCCTATGGTAAATTGCCTGTATTGGCTGTAAATGGACTTTTCCATCTATTATTTCAGTGGTTAAAAGCTTTCTAAATAAAACTTAATGTCTTAAATGCTTATGTGCTTAAAGGCTTTAAATGCTTGAACCCCGATAAATGCTGCTTGCAGCTTTAATTATTATTAGGGGTTCAAGCACGAAGTGCTGAAACCCTATTGTAATTGTACTGATTTTTATTATTATTATTAGGGGTTCAAGCACGAAGTGCTGAAACCCTATTGTTATTGTTAATTTTCCCATGATGCAACATTCAGACATAAAACTGATCGGGCAGACCAAACCGTAAGTCGTAGAGACTTGAAACTTTGGGGGCTGATAGTACTCACACCGCCTACAGCGTCACCAAGGCCCGCCCCGATCGGCCTGACGGGGGCGCTACAGCGGTCAAAAGTACGAAACGGCTCATAACTCATCAACCGTGAGGCGTAGGCTCAAGTGTCTTATATCGTTGGATTCCTTGGCTCGAGGCGGACCAGGTGCATGCCTCGGATTTGCTCGTCACCCTGGGAAAATTTTCGGGTATTTGGGGTTTTTCACAAAACCTACTTTCGCGAACTAGTCCTAGGTTTTTGGCCCGACCGGAACCAAACCAGTGCAGCAAGATTCTCTGGAGTCCGAATGTCAATAATTATCAAAAAAAAAGTGAAAATTTGGGCTCACGGTCCCTAAGGGCCGCCAAAACGTTTGAAGTGGGAGGAGCCCATTTTGCTTAATTGGCTATAACTCGTGAACGGAACGAGATTTTTGCACCAAACTCAGCACGCGTATGTACGAGCTCATTCTGTGGTCGCGTGAAAAAGGACGTGGCGACTGGCCACTTGGTGGCGCTATAACTGTTAAAAGGGTGTCAAAATGAAGCATTTCTATGGCAAATCCCATGAAATGGCTGAAAGCGGCCATCTTGCTGTCTGATTTGCATACAACCTCACAAAATCGGGCATGCGCATGCGTCACGTGATCCTAAAGAAGCTTGGAAACTTTCACGGACGTCGGGCCATTGGTGGGGCGCTTTAACTGTCATAAAGGTGAGAAGGCCTCTGTATTATCCTATGCAAAATGACATTTAAATGACTGAAAAATGGGGGAAAAAAGAGCAGCACTTCACCAAATTAGCTGAGCACATGCGCCATATTATTCTAAAGAAGCGTGCAAACTTTTATGGAGATCGGGCCATCAGTGGAGGTGTCACAGTTTAAAAGGTAAAAAAAAAATTCACCACATTTCCATGATAAATGAGCTAAAAGGGCAAAAAACATACTTTTTCCTCTCCGAGGCACACGTTAAAAGGCTTGATAAAGTTTTTGGAACGCAGCAGCGCAAGCGGCAAGTGCCTAGACCCTATAGTTTTTTTTTTAGAGGCCTTTTTGTGGCCCTTTTTTAGCCACTTATTAGGGGTTCAAGCACGAAGTGCTGAAACCCTATTGTTATTGTTAATTTTCCCATGATGCAACATTCAGACATAAAACTGATCGGGCAGACCAAACCGTAAGTCGTAGAGACTTGAAACTTTGGGGGCTGATAGTACTCACACCGCCTACAGCGTCACCAAGGCCCGCCCCGATCGGCCTGACGGGGGCGCTACAGCGGTCAAAAGTACGAAACGGCTCATAACTCATCAACCGTGAGGCGTAGGCTCAAGTGTCTTATATCGTTGGATTCCTTGGCTCGAGGCGGACCAGGTGCATGCCTCGGATTTGCTCGTCACCCTGGGAAAATTTTCGGGTATTTGGGGTTTTTCACAAAACCTACTTTCGCGAACTAGTCCTAGGTTTTTGGCCCGACCGGAACCAAACCAGTGCAGCAAGATTCTCTGGAGTCCGAATGTCAATAATTATCAAAAAAAAAGTGAAAATTTGGGCTCACGGTCCCTAAGGGCCGCCAAAACGTTTGAAGTGGGAGGAGCCCATTTTGCTTAATTGGCTATAACTCGTGAACGGAACGAGATTTTTGCACCAAACTCAGCACGCGTATGTACGAGCTCATTCTGTGGTCGCGTGAAAAAGGACGTGGCGACTGGCCACTTGGTGGCGCTATAACTGTTAAAAGGGTGTCAAAATGAAGCATTTCTATGGCAAATCCCATGAAATGGCTGAAAGCGGCCATCTTGCTGTCTGATTTGCATACAACCTCACAAAATCGGGCATGCGCATGCGTCACGTGATCCTAAAGAAGCTTGGAAACTTTCACGGACGTCGGGCCATTGGTGGGGCGCTTTAACTGTCATAAAGGTGAGAAGGCCTCTGTATTATCCTATGCAAAATGACATTTAAATGACTGAAAAATGGGGGAAAAAAGAGCAGCACTTCACCAAATTAGCTGAGCACATGCGCCATATTATTCTAAAGAAGCGTGCAAACTTTTATGGAGATCGGGCCATCAGTGGAGGTGTCACAGTTTAAAAGGTAAAAAAAAAATTCACCACATTTCCATGATAAATGAGCTAAAAGGGCAAAAAACATACTTTTTCCTCTCCGAGGCACACGTTAAAAGGCTTGATAAAGTTTTTGGAACGCAGCAGCGCAAGCGGCAAGTGCCTAGACCCTATAGTTTTTTTTTTAGAGGCCTTTTTGTGGCCCTTTTTTAGCCACTTATTAGGGGTTCAAGCACGAAGTGCTGAAACCCTATTGTTATTGTTAATTTTCCCATGATGCAACATTCAGACATAAAACTGATCGGGCAGACCAAACCGTAAGTCGTAGAGACTTGAAACTTTGGGGGCTGATAGTACTCACACCGCCTACAGCGTCACCAAGGCCCGCCCCGATCGGCCTGACGGGGGCGCTACAGCGGTCAAAAGTACGAAACGGCTCATAACTCATCAACCGTGAGGCGTAGGCTCAAGTGTCTTATATCGTTGGATTCCTTGGCTCGAGGCGGACCAGGTGCATGCCTCGGATTTGCTCGCCCTTCAGGCGCCAATTTCGAGTAAATTGCATTTTTTTGAAAAACCTATTTTTGCGAACTTCTTCTAGGTTTTTGGTCCGATCAGAACCAAACCACTGCAAGAATATTCTCTGGAGTCTGACAATCAATAATCATCCAAAAAATTCAAAATTTCAATTAACAATCGATAAGGGGAACCAAAATATTTGATGGCACCAGGGCCACTTTTACTAAAACGGTTATAAATTGTGAACGGAAAGAGATTTTTTTGCTAAACTTGGGATACGTCTTCCTGAGCTCAGTCTGAGATCACTTGAAAAAAAATCGCAACCATTGGCCACTAGGTGGCACTATAAAACGGTTATAACTTGTGAACGGAAAGAGATATTTTCGCAAAACTTGGGACACATGTTCATGAGCTCATTCTGAGGTCACGTGAAAAAAAATCATGACAATTGGCCACTTGGTGGCGCTATAAAATGGTTATAACTTGTGAGCGGAAAGAGATATTTTCGCTAAACTTGGGACACATGTTCATAAGCTCAATCTGAGTTGACATGAAAAAAATCGTGACAATTGGCCACATGGTGGTGCTATAACAGTGAAAAAAATCATGAAAATAGCTATAAGCGCACCCAACCGTTAGTCTACTGAAAATTGGCACGCAGTGTCTTTGTCCAGGGTGCCATGATAGTCTATGAGAACATTGGTGTATCTCAAAACTCAGTATACGTCATTGGCACAATGCCTTGAAGGAGCCTTAGAAGTTTCAAGCCAGTGTTTTTTCACAGGAGTGACCTCCTAAGACTCCTGAATCCTTGCCGATTCCAACAATACCAAACATGCCAGGTTTCGCCTTATGGTTTTTGTAAGTGTCATTTAGAGCTTTAAAAAATTGTGGTTATCTTCAAAGCCGTTAGTCCGATCGAGACAACAACAAAAAAACTAAGGAAATTTGAAAACATAGGTAAATAGCTAAACAATAATGCCAAAATGTCAAAATTATGATAGGAACAAAAAAAACTAAAAAAAAAATCCAATCATTATCACCCATGGATCATTTTTATGCTCTCATAAATAGAAGTGTCTAAACTTCAATAAAAAATATTATATTTACAACAAATTTGACAGACATTCCAAAACTCTGGAATAGTCTTCCTGATACTGTTCGTTGCTCAGACTCGCTCTCCCAGTTTAAAACTAGATTAAAGTCGCATCTCTTTGGCCAGGCATTCATATAATCCCACAGTTCAAACTACAATCCAGCCTCTAGCTCATAAATGCCAGAGGAGAACTGGCCCCCGACTGAGCCTGGGTTCTCCCAAGGTTTTTTTCTCCATTAGGTCACCTGATGGAGTTTTAGGATACCATTAGGTCACTTGATGGAGTTTTTCGGTTCCTTGCCACTGTTGCCTTTGGCTTGCTCAGTTGGGGATATTTTGGGGATGTTTGATTTGGTTTTATCAATCAGTGAATTCCTCTTGA
This sequence comes from Rutilus rutilus, assembly GCF_951802725.1. Taxonomy (NCBI): domain Eukaryota; kingdom Metazoa; phylum Chordata; class Actinopteri; order Cypriniformes; family Leuciscidae; genus Rutilus; species Rutilus rutilus. Next base: position 20,800,006 of record NC_140213.1, on the reverse strand, counting down.
AACAAGCTTTGTTGTATTGTTTTGATTTGATGCTGTGAAGCTGCTTTGATGCAATCTGTATTGTGAGAAGCGCTATACAAATAAACTTGACTTGACTTGACTTGACATGTATGGGCACCTTTCAAGGACACCTAATAAAAGTGGTGGAGATCAGGCAAGACGTGGTGGTGCTATAACTGTCAAAAAAACGTTCCTAAGTAAATTGCCTGTATTGGCTGTAAATGGTATTTTCCATCAATGATATAAGTTTATTAGTTTATTTGGATCCCCATTAGCCACTACCTAGGCAGTGTCTACTCTTCCTGGGGTCCCAACAAGTAAAAAATACAAAACTACATTTAATCAACAACAATAAAAAGTCAAGTCAATGAAACACACTAACCCAAAATTCATTCCAAATATCGAAATCAACAATTTACTATATATTGTGCCATTAAATGTTCCTTTAAATATTTTTTTAAAACTAATTTTTCTTGTAAAAATGTTCCTTTAAATATTTTTTTTTAAAACAAAATTTTCTTGTAAAAATGGGTGATATCAATGGTAGGCTAAATGATTCCATATTTTCATTCCTCTATACATTACAGTCCGTTCTTTTCCAGTGGTTTACGAAACAGGAAATAAAAAAAACATCCCTTTTATTCATGCCTGGTGTAAAAATTATGACTAGTACTATTATACAAAAGTTGAGAGTACAGGACATTAGGAACTTTAGACACAGAGATATTTCTTATAAAATAAAGCAGAGAGACAATCCTTGAGAGACCAGTGCATTCTTAGTATATTATCTCTTCTATAACAGTTTAAATTGAGTCGTGTCGCTCTGTTCTGGACAAATTATATTTTTCAATCAGTTCTTTTTTTTTTCCTTTACTTGATGCACTCGATTACACCACTGGGCAATAACACACGATTCACCCAATCACTGATTGTGCTGCTGTGACTGACACCTCTGAGAGCCAACAGAAGCGGCATATTCATAAGGCCCGCCCACAGGTCGCGCAGGCGCTGCCACTGTCAGCATAAACAGAGAATCAGATGAGAACAGATCAAATGAGACACGGAGCATTTCTCCAGAAACTCCTTGCACTAAATGATAATCATAATCTATCGAGAACTGTGATTGTGTGCACTTGTAAACTTTGGATGCTTCAGCCTGGAGTGTTGTCGTCAGAGAGAGGTGAAGTGGAAATCGGAGTAAAGATTTAGTGGATCCCAGAGCGGTAATCTTTATTGAATAGTCTTTTTTTAATTGAATATGTGATGCAATCTCGTTTTGGTGAGTGACATTTTTTTATCATATGTTATCTTATGAAAGATATGTCAATTTCAGAAATGATTTGATATGAGCTGAGTGTAGGCCGCACAGCGCGAGCTGAACTAATTAGCCGTAGGCTAAAGCTATCACGTATAACAATTGAGCATTGTGTCATGAGTTGAGACAATGGGTCTTATTCATGAAACACGAGCAGAACGAATTTTTGTGTAAATCGTGTGTAAAGTGGTTCTGACGTAAATTTTCGGATTCATTAAAATGTTCGTATTTTCCAAACGTTAGTTGGTACGAAAGAAATCTACACCTGCTCCCAGCCACGCGTAAATAGTGCGCTTAACATCCGAACGTTTTGCTCATTAATAAGGCTGCATTTTAATTCACCTTAATCGGGTACATATTTACACAGCATTTTGAAAAAATATTAGGTAACACTTTACAATACGGGTGCACTAATCTGCATTAATTCATATTTAACTAATGCACAGATAATCATGTGTTAATGTATGACTCATGTAGAACTAAACCATTAATTAATGATTACTGCATCAGCAACTAATAAAGATTCTAAATGATTAATAGATTAAGTAATATATGAATTGTTATTAATTAAATGTGTCTATGTATTAATTAATTAATAACTTATTTTATTAACTAAAAGTGTAAATGAATGCGTTAATTACCACAGTTGGTCAAAGCAATGTACTTCAACTTCCAGTTGTCTGCTTTAATTAATCATTAACTAATGATTTGCAAATGCATCATTATGTTATGACTTTACTTGTTGAGGCACATGACTATTAACTAATTGTTAAGTAATATGCCATTTATGGGTTTTGACAGTTTGCACATGCAGTGAATGTAATGTTGGTGAATGTGTGTGAAGGATGGGTAAGTTGGGCTACACACAAATATCAGCACACCAGAATCTGAACTCCTGAAGCTGTTACACTGTGTTTAAACTGGACGAGACCAGCTATCTACACCTGGACATGACAGACCATCACAAGTCCATTTGTCCTTCATAACAGAACTAGCACAAGAGCTCAGAGTACGTCAGTAATAGAGTGTGGCATCGGTTTACTGACTGGGTTTTGTCGTGTAGTGTCTCGACGCATCCAGTGTAGTATCACTGACTATAATGGACGTTCTATTGTCTTTGTCCAGTCTAGACAGTGTTATGAAATAGCAGAGCTCAACCGCATGTGCTCAGTGTATGTTAACCTGACATAGTCCTGTGCCATGAACAACAAAGTTCATCGGACTCAGTGAAATCTTGGTTGTACATGGTTGGAAATTGAAATCCATGGCTTAGTGTGGATGTCCAAACCAAAATGGCATATTACTTAACAATTAGTTAATAGTCATGTGCCTCAACAAGTAAAGTCATAACATAATGATACATTTGCAAATCATTAGTTAATGATTAATTAAAGCAGACAACTGGAAGTTGAAGTACATTGCCTTGACCAATTGTGGTAATTAACGCATTGATTTAGACTTTTAGTTAATAAAATAAGTTATTAATGAATTAATACATTATGACACATTTAATTAATAACAATTCATATATTACTTTATATTAATCATTTAGAATCTTCATGATGCAGTAATCATTAATTAATGGTTTAGTTCTTCATGAGTCATACATTAACACATGATTATCTGTGCATTAGTTAAGCATGAATTAATGGTTATTAGTGCACCCGTATTGTAAAGTGTTACCAAATATTATATATAGTAATTACATACGGTTTTTCTTTTTACTTTTATTACGACAGCCAGTAATTACGAGAGCCATCTGCAAACGGAACAAAAGTCCGCAAGTTTTTTTTATTTTATTTTTTTATTCAAGCTGTTTATTCTTTTACAAGTCCGCAAGTCACAAATAATGCAGTCAAGCTTCATGTCAAACCATTTTCTTTTCACTTCTGGGACTGTTCGATTAACAGATGAAACTCCATTAACTGCATCTATGCTGCCAAGCTTCCTTTTTTTTAGGCCTGATACGCCACTGTGTACGCTTGAAAACAAAATGTGGCGTTTTGAATGAACTTCTGATAATAAACTTCAATTTCTGCATCTGAGAAATTTCTCTTCTTAATTCGTTTTTGAGAAGACAAGTTGAAATCCTTCGTTTGGTGTCATAATATGATGCCCATATAGCCTATAGTTTTCAGTCGGTTTTAATGGGTGGGATTTATGGTAATTTAGAGAATGAGCGTGCACACGCGTCCCATTTACAACTGATTGGAATTCATTAACACACACACACACATTTCACTATCACATCTGACGTTTACGAAGTATTTCTGAATCAGGAGAAGAATTTTCGGGAATGTCGCCTTTACCACTTTAAATCACTCACATATTTACTCGTATATTTACGAATGTTTCATGAATGAGACCCATTGAGTGATTAATGAGTGTCTGTGTTAAATAACTGTCGAAAAGTTCGATTAATGTGTCATTTGAACTGCGCATGTATATGATTTGTTACTGAAATGTTGAATCAGAAATGAATTATTGTACGTTTGCCTTGTGTTTTCCAAGGCTGCGTTTTCTTGTTCTGTTTTTTTTCCTATGTGAACGTGATCGGCAAGTGTATCCTGTTTTGTGCCATAAATAATCCTGTGGAGGTGAATCGCCTGCCTATTGAATACAATTAAATATGCACAAATGGCTAGCTGACCAGTGCCCATGGACCGGTTTCCACTTTGAACCATAATTTGAAACCATCAACTGGTAGGATAATTACAATTTTCTTTTGTTTTTCGGACTCACAGGACTTTTAATTTGTGAAATAAATTTTTTTTTTTTTACATCTGAAATGGAGAGACTTGAACTGATCGAGAGAAGTCTGAACAACTCTTTAAACTGAATCATTTGATTCACGAACTCTGGTCAGCTACGTCGTTATTCATGTTGTTGAACATACTATTTTACTATACAAAGATAAGGTGGTTAATTGGAAGGAATGATGAATCACATTGTCTTTTGAGTCAGATCCGATATCGGATTACTAGTATTTCTTTCGTCAACAAAAATTATAACTAAATATTGTCGTCAACGAACCACGTGACGAAAACGAGACGCAACGTAAATGCTGGTCATGTGACAATAACTATAATTAAATGTATAATGCAATTTTGTTGACGAATAAAAACGAGACTAAATGTGGTTTACAAAATAAAAACTATGTTAAAATGTCTCTTCATTTTCGTTGACCAAAACGAGATGAAATGTTATGACGCTATTTCGTCTTGTTTAGTCTTATTATTATTATTATTATTATTTTGCAGTATTTCTGTTTCCCGTGTCTCACTTCAGGGGCTGCATCAGGGCGCACTGCGCAGACGACGTCACTTCCTCAAGCCCCACTAGCGGCATTATTTAGAAGATGCAGCTGCGGTGAGTTAACGTAAACGACAACAAACAAAGTTAAGTCTGACGCCCGTTTCACACATAGGGCCCGATTTTAACGATCTGAAACGCAAGTATCAAGCGCGAAACGCAAGTAACTTTGTGGCCGGGTCTTGGGCGCTGTTGCTATTATACCGGCGGGATAAATGACTCTTGCGCTCAACGCAAATCTAAAATGGGTTGGTCTGAAGTAGCTTCATTATTCATAGGTGTGGTTTGGGCGTAACGTGAAATAAACCAATCAGAGCGTCATCTCACATTCCCTTTAAGAGCAGACACGCTTATTCTATAGCGGATTCCTATTATAACGGTGGATTTGCCAGACGCGCGCCAGGAGCGGTTCACAGCCGAGGAGACCGACGTTCTCGTCAGGGCCGTAAAACACAGAGAAGTGACATTGGGGATGGAGAAACACACCCAAATTAACTTCGGTTAAACAGGCGTATGATAATTTGGGTAAATGTGTAAACTAGAAGTATGCTTTTATAATTATCTATCTATCTATCTATCTATCTATCTATCTATCTATCTATCTATCTATCTATCTATCTATCTATCTATCTATCGTAATGTATGATTTGCAAAAATGAAAACGGCTGCTTCTGTGTGAGAGAATCAAAGTGTATGCGCGTTGTGCACACGCTACATTGATTATGGCCAAGCATGCGCCCTTAAAATAGCATAAGAATAACATGTGCAACGCGCCACTGACTTTAAACTAGATTTTTTCAGTTAGTGGCAGAATTGTTTTCTAAACGTGCAAAATAACATGAGGGAACGTTTGCGCCGGAACACGCCGCCTCTTTGCGCTGAACCGCCCCTGGGAGCGCAAGTGTATTTCTTAGTTAACCGACGTGCGTCTGTGGAGGGAAAAGTCCGCTGTGCGCGGGTGCAAAATAGGAATGATACATGCGTCGGTGTACAAAGTCAATTGCGCTGGGTGCAAGATAGGGCCCATACTCCGTGTGCAGTGCATATGCGGTGCAGGAGCAGCACTCGCTATAGTGCTTTCACATATGCTGCGTTTGCAGTGCGTAACTGATCCACGGCTGAACCACAAACACATACTCACTATTTTTATTTCAAATCCAGAAGTTATCAAATACTTTTATTTAAAAAAAGTTTTGTCAGCATTACGATTCTCTTTGTACACACATACTCTTTAATGGTCGTAATTCACATTTAAGCACAATTTAAACAATGTATTCAATGCACTACTTCTATCTAGATTTATTAGCAAGTGGTAAAATATTTAGCCATATAGTTATATTAAAATGACAAATATTTTAAATTAAAACTTAAAATTGACAAAAACAACTGACTCTCATGCCTTTTCTTTTGCATTTAAATTAATACAGTAAATCTTGGATGTCAGAAAGAACTTGTTTTTCAACCTCCACGAATGAGACGAGTGTTACTTTTCTGTTCACTATTTTCGCTATTTTTCCATAGTGATACACTATATTGACTGGGTTAAATAGAATTGCATTTCTAAAAAGAGACTAAAATACAATTTTCATTGACTAAAACTAGACTAAGGGCGCTTTCACACTTGGTTCGATTGCCTGTTCCTAACCCGAGTTCGATTGCTCCCCCCCTGCCCCCGATGGACTTTTGTTCACATATTATTTGTATCCGAACCGCAGTATGCTTGTGTCATCAAGTTGCAGCTGGTGCGTAATCGTGTTGCTTGGTAACCGCTATGAATGAAAAGGCGTCAAAATGGATAGAATTGCTCGCTTCACATTTGTTCTTTTTTTTTTTTTAACCTTTGGTTTTGTTTTCAAAGAAAATATCCAGAAAGAGAAACACATTTGTGTTTGTCTGCCGCAAAAGTACTAAAATCGTTCCAAAGACAGCGGGCTGTCCGCCGAAGACAATTTTTGCGGAGGCAGCCAGAAATCATCTCTCTGCTTGCAGTGCGTCAATCCCGCTTTTCATCAAGTTAAGTGTATACATGATGAGAATAATTCCTGTTAGTAATCCAGAGCGCGATCCATTTGGACGCCGACAAACTTTATTGCTGCGGATAAAACAATAAACCTCCGCAGAAGCATTCCAGAGGTACTCCGCGAGGAACAAAACATGTTCCAAACATAAAACAGGCTATAACCACCTGACCGTTAGTCCAATTGACTTGAAAATTGGTATGCAGTGTCTTGGTCCAAGGTGCCATGTATGTCTATGAGGACGTTGGCGTATCTCGAAAAACATGGCCGCCATCGACCAATGAAATTTGAGCACCTATTAGACAAGATTAACGGAGGCCAATCGGAACGAAACTCGATGGGCATGTTCGACTCATGGCCCTAGAGGTCTGTAAGAGTTTTGAAAGAAATCAGCCACTAGTTGGCGCTAATGAGTTTTATGGCTCTGTAATAACGTGGTGTAAAACTTAACAACTTTTGATGCTTTTGTGCTTAAAGTCCTTAAAGGCCTTAACTGCTTGAACCCCGATAAATGCTGCTTGCAGCTTTAATTATTATTATTATTATTATTTTTCTTCTGCCGTAAAACTCATCGTGCAGCCCAAACCGTAAGAGCTGGAGCTTTGAAACTTTGCCAGATGGTAGTACAAAAATCGAGGAGAGGTTCAGAGAATATGACCCCAATTGGCCCATAGGTGGCGCTATAGCAACCAAAAGCGCGAAACTGCTCATAACTCCTAGACCGTATGACGTAGACTCAAGTGTCTTATATCACTGGAAAGCTGGAAACCTGAAGGTCAAAACGTATATCTCCGATTTCATTTCCGGTATGTAAATTGTCCGCCATTTTGAATTTAGTTAAAAACCTACTTTTGCGAACTAGTCCTAGGTTTTTTGTCCAATCGGATCCAAAACAGTGCAGAAATGTTCTCTGGAGTCTGAATATCAATAATTATCGAAAAAAAGTCGAAATTTCGATTCCTGATCGCCAGGGGGTGATAAATTACTGTTGTAGGAGGAGCCTATTTTACTAAAATGGCTATAACTCGAGAATGAAATTAGATATCTTCACCAAACTTGGTGCACATGTGTATGAGTTCAATCTGGGGTCACAGTAAAAAAATCGCGACGATTGATCACTAGGTGGCGCTATAACATGAAAAAAACATGAAAACGGCTATGACCACGTGACCGTTAGTCCGATTGACTTGAAAATTGGTATGCAGTGTCTTGGTCCAAGGTGCCATGTATGTCTATGAGGACATTGGCGTATCTCGAAAAACATGGCCGCCATCGACCAATGAAATTTGAGCACCTATTAGACAAGGTTAACGGAGGCCGATCGGAACGAAACTCGATGGGCATGTTCGACTCATGGCCCTAGAGGTCTGTAAGAGTTTTGAAAGAAATCGGCCACTAGTTGGCGCTAACGAGTTTTATGGCTCTGTAATCACGTGGTGTTACACTTATCGTCACAAAATGCATATCAACTGATAGATCTGCTCATGCTGAACAACTTTGCCTCAAGAACTAATGCTGTCAATTAAACCGTTTATTAAATATTCGTAATTATGTTAAAAACCTACTTTTGCAAACTAGTCCTAGGTTTTTCGCCCGATCGAAACCAGACCAGTCTAGGACAATTCTCTGGACACTCTAGATCAATAATTATCAAAAAAAAGTTGAACTTTTGCATGTAGATGGCTGTAATAGGGTCATTTAGAAAAGGGGCGTGGCAAAAAAACACTAAAAAGCCTATAAATCCTAAATGAAAACTCAGAACTTCACAAAAATTGGTGAGCATATGTGACATAACATCATTAACAAGCATGCCAATTTTTATGGAGATCGGACCATAGGTGGCGCTATAACTGCTAAAAAGCTTTAAAACCATATATTTCCTATGGTATTTCCTGTAAATGGTCTTTTCCATCTATTATGTCAGTAGTTACATGCTTGCTAAATAAAACTTAATCACTTTTGATGCTTTTGTGCTTAAAGGCCTTAACTGCTTGAACCCCGATAAATGCTGCTTGCAGCTTTAATTATTAGGGGTTCAAGCACGAAGTGCTGAAACCCTATTGTAATTGTACTGATTTTTATTATTATTATTATTATTATTATTATTATTATTATTATTATTTTTCTTCTGCCGTAAAACTCATCGTGCAGCCCAAACCGTAAGAGCTGGAGCTTTGAAACTTTGCCAGATGGTAGTACAAAAATCGAGGAGAGGTTCAGAGAATATGACCCCAATTGGCCCATAGGTGGCGCTATAGCAACCAAAAGCGCGAAACTGCTCATAACTCCTAGACCGTATGACGTAGACTCAAGTGTCTTATATCACTGGAAAGCTGGACACCTGAAGGTCAAAACGTATATCTCCGATTTCATTTCCGGTATGTAAATTGTCCGCCATTTTGAATTTAGTTAAAAACCTACTTTTGCGAACTAGTCCTAGGTTTTTTGTCCAATCGGATCCAAAACAGTGCAGAAATGTTCTCTGGAGTCTGAATATCAATAATTATCGAAAAAAAGTCGAAATTTAGATTCCTGATCGCCAGGGGGTGATAAATTAATGTTGTAGGAGGAGCCTATTTTACTAAAATGGCTATAACTCGAGAATGAAATTAGATATCTTCACCAAACTTGGTGCACATGTGTATGAGTTCAATCTGGGGTCACAGTAAAAAAATCGCGACGATTGATCACTAGGTGGCGCTATAACATGAAAAAAACATGAAAACGGCTATGACCACGTGACCGTTAGTCCGATTGACTTGAAAATTGGTATGCAGTGTCTTGGTCCAAGGTGCCATGTATGTCTATGAGGACATTGGCGTATCTCGAAAAACATGGCCGCCATCGACCAATGAAATTTGAGCACCTATTAGACAAGGTTAACGGAGGCCGATCGGAACGAAACTCGATGGGCATGTTCGACTCATGGCCCTAGAGGTCTGTAAGAGTTTTGAAAGAAATCGGCCACTAGTTGGCGCTAACGAGTTTTATGGCTCTGTAATCACGTGGTGTTACACTTATCGTCACAAAATGCATATCAACTGATAGATCTGCTCATGCTGAACAACTTTGCCTCAAGAACTAATGCTGTCAATTAAACCGTTTATTAAATATTCGTAATTATGTTAAAAACCTACTTTTGCAAACTAGTCCTAGGTTTTTCGCCCGATCGAAACCAGACCAGTCTAGGACAATTCTCTGGACACTCTAGATCAATAATTATCAAAAAAAAGTTGAACTTTTGCATGTAGATGGCTGTAATAGGGTCATTTAGAAAAGGGGCGTGGCAAAAAAACACTAAAAAGCCTATAAATCCTAAATGAAAACTCAGAACTTCACAAAAATTGGTGAGCATATGTGACATAACATCATTAACAAGCATGCCAATTTTTATGGAGATCGGACCATAGGTGGCGCTATAACTGCTAAAAAGCTTTAAAACCATATATTTGGTATTTCCTGTAAATGGTCTTTTCCATCTATTATGTCAGTAGTTACATGCTTGCTAAATAAAACTTAATCACTTTTGATGCTTTTGTGCTTAAAGGCCTTAACTGCTTGAACCCCGATAAATGCTGCTTGCAGCTTTAATTATTATTATTATTATTATTTTTCTTCTGCCGTAAAACTCATCGTGCAGCCCAAACCGTAAGAGCTGGAGCTTTGAAACTTTGCCAGATGGTAGTACAAAAATCGAGGAGAGGTTCAGAGAATATGACCCCAATTGGCCCATAGGTGGCGCTATAGCAACCAAAAGCGCGAAACTGCTCATAACTCCTAGACCGTATGACGTAGACTCAAGTGTCTTATATCACTGGAAAGCTGGAAACCTGAAGGTCAAAACGTATATCTCCGATTTCATTTCCTGTATGCAAATTGTCCGCCATTTTGAATTTAGTTAAAAACCTACTTTTGCGAACTAGTCCTAGGTTTTTTGTCCAATTGGATCCAAAACAGTGCAGAAATGTTCTCTGGAGTCTGAATATCAATAATTATCGAAAAAAAGTCGAAATTTCGATTCCTGATCGCCAGGGGGTGATAAATTAATGTTGTGGGAGGAGCCTATTTTACTAAAATGGCTATAACTCGAGAATGAAATTAGATATCTTCACCAAACTTGGTGCACATGTGTATGAGTTCAATCTGGGGTCACAGTAAAAAAATCGCGACGATTGATCACTAGGTGGCGCTATAACATGAAAAAAACACGAAAACGGCTATGACCACGTGACCGTTAGTCCGATTGACTTGAAAATTGGTATGCAGTGTCTTGGTCCAAGGTGCCATGTATGTCTATGAGGACATTGGCGTATCTCGAAAAACATGGCCGCCATCGACCAATGAAATTTGAGCACCTATTAGACAAGGTTAACGGAGGCCGATCGGAACGAAACTCGATGGGCATGTTCGACTCATGGCCCTAGAGGTCTGTAAGAGTTTTGAAAGAAATCGGCCACTAGTTGGCGCTAACGAGTTTTATGGCTCTGTAATCACGTGGTGTTCAACTTATCGTCACAAAATGCATATCAACTGATAGATCTGCTCATGCTGAACAACTTTGCCTCAAGAACTAATGCTGTCAATTAAACCGTTTATTAAATATTCGTAATTATGTTAAAAACCTACTTTTGCAAACTAGTCCTAGGTTTTTCGCCCGATCGAAACCAGACCAGTCTAGGACAATTCTCTGGACACTCTAGATCAATAATTATCAAAAAAAAGTTGAACTTTTGCATGTAGATGGCTGTAATAGGGTCATTTAGAAAAGGGGCGTGGCAAAAAAACACTAAAAAGCCTATAAATCCTAAATGAAAACTCAGAACTTCACAAAAATTGGTGAGCATATGTGACATAACATCATTAACAAGCATGCCAATTTTTATGGAGATCGGACCATAGGTGGCGCTATAACTGCTAAAAAGCTTTAAAACCATATATTTCCTATGGTATTTCCTGTAAATGGTCTTTTCCATCTATTATGTCAGTAGTTACATGCTTGCTAAATAAAACTTAATCACTTTTGATGCTTTTGTGCTTAAAGGCCTTAACTGCTTGAACCCCGATAAATGCTGCTTGCAGCTTTAATTAGGGGTTCAAGCATGAAATGCTGAAACCCTATTGTAATTGTGCTGATTTTTAGGGGTTCAAGCACGAAGTGCTGAAACCCTATTGTAATTGTACTGATTTTTATTAGGGGTTCAAGCACGAAGTGCTGAAACCCTATTGTAATTGTACTGATTTTTATTATTAGGGGTTCAAGCACGAAGTGCTGAAACCCTATTGTAATTGTACTGATTTTTATTATTATTATTATTATTATTATTATTATTATTATTATTATTATTTTTCTTCTGCCGTAAAACTCATCGTGCAGCCCAAACCGTAAGAGCTGGAGCTTTGAAACTTTGCCAGATGGTAGTACAAAAATCGAGGAGAGGTTCAGAGAATATGACCCCAATTGGCCCATAGGTGGCGCTATAGCAACCAAAAGCGCGAAACTGCTCATAACTCCTAGACCGTATGACGTAGACTCAAGTGTCTTATATCACTGGAAAGCTGGAAACCTGAAGGTCAAAACGTATATCTCCGATTTCATTTCCTGTAGGCAAATTGTCCGCCATTTTGAATTTAGTTAAAAACCTACTTTTGCGAACTAGTCCTAGGTTTTTTGTCCAATTGGATCCAAAATAGTGCAGAAATGTTCTCTGGAGTCTGAATATCAATAATTATCGAAAAAAAGTCGAAATTTCGATTCCTGATCGCCAGGGGGTGATAAATTAATGTTGTGGGAGGAGCCTATTTTACTAAAATGGCTATAACTCGAGAATGAAATTAGATATCTTCACCAAACTTGGTGCACATGTGTATGAGTTCAATCTGGGGTCACAGTAAAAAAATCGCGACGATTGATCACTAGGTGGCGCTATAACATGAAAAACACATGAAAACGGCTATGACCACGTGACCGTTAGTCCGATTGACTTGAAAATTGGTATGCAGTGTCTTGGTCCAAGGTACCATGTATGTCTATGAGGACATTGGCGTATCTCGAAAAACATGGCCGCCATCGACCAATGAAATTTGAGCACCTATTAGACAAGGTTAACGGAGGCCGATCGGAACGAAACTCGATGGGCATGTTCGACTCATGGCCCTAGAGGTCTCTAAGAGTTTTGAAAGAAATCGGCCACTAGTTGGCGCTAACGAGTTTTATGGCTCTGTAATCACGTGGTGTTACACTTATCGTCACAAAATGCATATCATCTGATAGATCTGCTTATGCTGAACAACTTTGCCTCAAGAACTAATGCTGTCAATTAAACCGTTTATTAAATATTCGTAATTATGTTAAAAACCTACTTTTGCAAACTAGTCCTAGGTTTTTCGCCCGATCGAAACCAGACCAGTCTAGGACAATTCTCTGGACACTCTAGATCAATAATTATCAAAAAAAAGTTGAACTTTTGCATGTAGATGGCTGTAATAGGGTCATTTAGAAAAGGGGCGTGGCAAAAAACACTAAAAAGCCTATAAATCCTAAATGAAAACTCAGAACTTCACAAAAATTGGTGAGCATATGTGACATAACATCATTAACAAGCATGCCAATTTTTATGGAGATCGGACCATAGGTGGCGCTATAACTGCTAAAAAGCTTTAAAACCATATATTTCCTATGGTATTTCCTGTAAATGGTCTTTTCCATCTATTATGTCAGTAGTTACATGCTTGCTAAATAAAACTTAATCACTTTTGATGCTTTTGTGCTTAAAGGCCTTAACTGCTTGAACCCCGATAAATGCTGCTTGCAGCTTTAATTATTATTATTATTTTTCTTCTGCCGTAAAACGCATCGTGCAGCCCAAACCGTAAGAGCTGGAACCTTGAAACTTTGCCAGATGGTAGTACAAAAATCGAGGAGAGGTTATCAAATTATGACGCCGATTGGCCCATAGGTGGCGCTATAGCGACCAAAAGCGCGAAAGTGGTCATAACTCCTAGACCGTATGTCGTAGACACAAGTGTCTTATATCATTGGAAAGCTGGACGCCTGACGAACAAAACGTATATCTCCGATTTCATTTCCGTCATGATAGATTTTCCGCCATTTTGAATTTTGTCGAAAACCTACTTTTGCGAACTAGTCCCTGGTTTTTCGCCCGATCGGAACCAAACCAGTGCAGAATTGTTCTGTGGAGTCTGAAGATCAATAATTATCGAAAAAAAGTTGAAATTTCGATTCACGGTCGCTAGGGGGTGCAAAATTAACGTTGTGGGAGGAGCCTATTTTACTAAAATGGCTTTAACTCAAGAAGTAATTTTGTAAACTTCACCACACTTGGTACAAATATGTAGGGGATCAATTTGAGGTCACGGTAAAAAAATTGCATCGATTGGCCACATGGTGGCGCTATAAAACAAAAAAAACGTATAGACACCTGACCGTTTTTCCGAATGACTTGAAATTTGGTATGCAGTGTCTTGGCCCAAGGGGCCATGTATATCTAAAAGGATATTGGCATATGTCAAAAAACATGGCCGCCATTGGCCAATGAGGTTTGAGCACCTATTAAACAAGGTTAACGAAGTCCGATCGGAACGAAACTTGGTGGGCATGTTCGGCTCAAGCCCCTAGAGGTCTATAAGAGTTTTGAAAGAAATCGGCCACTAGTTGGCGCTAACGAGTTTTATGGCTCTGTAATCACGTGGTGTTACACTTATCGTCACAAAATGCATATCATCTGATAGATCTGCTCATGCTGAACAACTTTGCCTCAAGAACCATTGCTGTCAATCAAACCGTTCATTAAATATTCGCGAACATGTTAAAAACCTACTTTTTCGAACTAGTCCTAGGTTTTTCGCCCGATCGGAACCAAACCAGTCTAGGACAATTCTCTGGACTCTCTAGATCAATAATTATCAAAAAAAAGTTTAACTTTTACATTTGGGTGGCTGTAACAGGGTCATTTAGAAAATGGGCGTGGCAAAATACACTAAAAAGCCTATAAATCCTAAATGAAAACTCAGAACTTCACAAAAATTGGTGAGCATATGTAAAATAACATCATTAACAAGCATGAAAAATGTTATGGAGATCGGATGATAGGTGGCGCTATAACTGTTAAAAAGCTTTAAAACCATGTATTTCCTATGGTAAATTGCCTGTATTGGCTGTAAATGGACTTTTCCATCTATTATTTCAGTGGTTAAAAGATTTCTAAATAAATTTTAATGTCTTAAATGCTTATGTGCTTAAAGGCCTTAAATGCTTGAACCCCGATAAATGCTGCTTGCAGCTTTAATTATTATTATTATTATTATTCTTCCGCCGTAAAACGCATCGTGCAGCCCAAACCGTAAGAGCTGGAACCTTGAAACTTTGCCAGATGGTAGTACAAAAATCGAGGAGAGGATCAGAGAATATGACCCCGATTGGCCCATAGGTGGCGCTATAGCAACCAAAAGCGCGAAACTGCTCATAACTCCTAGACCGTATGACGTAGACTCAAGTGTCTTATATCACTGGAAAGCTGGAAACCTGAAGGTCAAAACGTATATCTCCGATTTCATTTCCTGTATGCAAATTGTCCGCCATTTTGAATTTTGTTAAAAACCTACTTTTGCGAACTAGTCCTAGGTTTTTTGTCCAATTGGATCCAAACCAGTGCAGAAATGTTCTCTGGAGTCTGAATATCAATAATTATCGAAAAAAAGTCGAAATTTCGATTCCTGATTGCCAGGGGGTGATAAATTAATGTTGTGGGAGGAGCCTATTTTACTAAAATGGCTATAACTCGAGAAGGAAATTAGATATCTTCACCAAACTTGGTGCTCATGTGTATGAGTTCAATCTGGGGTCACAGTAAAAAAATCGCGACGATTGAACACTAGGTGGCGCTATAACATGACAAAAACATGAAAACGGCTATGACCACGTGACCGTTAGTCCGATTGACTTGAAAATTGGTATGCAGTGTCTTGGTCCAAGGTGCCATGTATGTCTATGAGGACATTGGCGTATCTCGAAAAACATGGCCGCCATCGACCAATGAAATTTGAGCACCTATTAGACAAGGTTAACGGAGGCCGATCGGAACGAAACTCGATGGGCATGTTCAACTCATGGCCCTAGAGGTCTGTAAGAGTTTTGAAAGAAATCGGCCACTAGTTGGCGCTAACGAGTTTTATGGCTCTGTAATCACGTGGTATTACACTTATCGTCACAAAATGCATATCATCTGATAGATCTGCTCATGCTGAACAACTTTGCCTCAAGAACTAATGCTGTCAATTAAACCGGTTATTAAATATTCGTAATTATGTTATAAACCTACTTTTGCAAACTAGTCCTAGGTTTTTCGCCCGATCGAAACCAGACCAGTCTAGGACAATTCTCTGGACACTCTAGATGAATAATTATCAAAAAAAGTTGAACTTTTGCATGTAGATGGCTGTAATAGGGTCATTTAGAAAATGGGCGTGGCAAAAAAACATTAAAAAGCCTATAAATCCTAAATGAAAACTCAGAACTTCACAAAAATTGGTGAGCATATGTGACATAACATCATTAACAAGCATGCCGATTTTCATGGAGATCGGACGATAGGTGGCGCTATAACTGCTAAAAAGCTTTAAAACCATATATTTCCTATGGTATTTCCTGTAAATGGTCTTTTTCATCTATTATGTCAGTAGTTACATTCTTGGTAAATAAAACTTAATCACTTTTGATGCTTTTGTGCTTAAAGGCCTTAACTGCTTGAACCCCGATAAATGCTGCTTGCAGCTTTAATTATTATTATTATTATTATTATTATTTTCCCCTTAAACGCATCGTGCAGACCAAACCGTAAGAGCTGGAACCTTGAAACTTGGCCAAATGGTAGTCCTCAATTTGGGGAGAACCTATAAAAGTATGACCCCGATTGGCCCATAGGTGGCGCTATAGCAACCAAAAGCGCAAAACTGCTCATAACTACTAGACCGTATGTCGTAGACTCAAGTGTCTTATATCATTGGAAAGCTGGACGCCTGACGAACAAAACGTATATCTCCGATTTCATTTCCGCCATGATAGATTTTCCGCCATTTTGAATTTTGTCAAAAACCTACTTTTGCGAACTAGTCCTAGGTTTTTCGCCCGATCGGAACCAATCCAGTGCAGAAATGTTCTCTTGAGTCTGAATATCAAAAACTATCGAAAAAAAGTTGAAATTTCGATTCACGGACGCTAAGGGGCGCCAAAACGTACGTCGTGGGCAGGGCCTATTTTACTAAAATGGCTATAACTCCAGAAGTAAATGAGGTATCTTCACCAAACTTGGTACACATGTGTAAGAGGTCAATCTGAGGTCACAGTAAAAAAACCGCGGCGATTGGCCACATGGTGGCGCTATAACATGAAAAAAACATAAAACAGGCTATAACCACCTGACCGTTAGTCCGATTGACTTGAAAATTGGTATGCAGTGTCTTGGTCCAAGGTGCCATGTATGTGTATGAGGACATTGGCGTATCTCAAAAAACATGGCCGCCAT
The DNA here is from genome assembly GCF_951802725.1 of Rutilus rutilus. NCBI lineage: Eukaryota > Metazoa > Chordata > Actinopteri > Cypriniformes > Leuciscidae > Rutilus > Rutilus rutilus. The sequence continues at coordinate 20,782,820 of NC_140213.1, read as the reverse complement.
CGGCCAATGAAATTTGAGCACCTATTAGACAAGGTTAACGGAGGCCGATCGGAACGAAACTCGATGGGCATGTTCGACTCAAGGCCCTAGAGGTCTGTAAGAATTTTGAAAGAAATCGGCCACTAGTTGGCGCTAACGAGTTTTATGGATCTGTAATTACGTGGTGTTACAAATATCCACACAATATGCATATCATTTGATAGATCTCCTCATCCTGAACAACTTTGCCTCAAAAACCATTGCTGTCAATCAAACCGTTTATTAAATATTCGCGAACATGTTAAAAACCTACTTTTGCGAACTAGTCCTAGGTTTTTCGCCCGATCGGAACCAGACCAGTCTAGGACAATTCTCTGGACTCTCTAGATCAAAAACTATCAAAAAAAAGTTGAACTTTTGCATTTGGATGGCTCTAATAGGGTCATTTATAAAATGGGCGTGTCAAAATACATTAAAAAGCCTATAAATCCTAAATAAAAACTCAGAACTTCACAAAAATTGGTCAGCATATGTGACATAACATCATTAACAAGCATGAAAAATTCTATGGAGATCGGACGATAGGTGGTGCTATAACTGTTAAAAAGCTTTAAAATCATATATTTCCTATGGTAAACTGCCTGTATTGGCTGTAAATGGTCTTTTCCATCTCTGATCATATAATTTTCATATCATAATGTTCAAAACTAGTGCAATACAATTCTCTGGACTCACTAGATCAATAATTGTCAGAAAAAGTTGAACTACTTCATTTGGATAGCTATAATAGGTTCACTTCAAAATCTGGCCTTTACCAAGTGTCCCCGAAAGCCTATATCTCTTTAATCAATGCTCAGACCTTCTTAAAAACAAGTCAGAACGTGTGAAATATCACCCTGAACAAGCATGAAAATTTTCAGACAGATCGGACAAAATTTGCCTCTATAACAGTTAAAAAGGTGAAAATGATATAAATTAATGGCATGTTAAGCCAATAAGTGGTATTTTACTGCCCCCCGCTGTTTAAAATAGTCATTTTCTCATATTGGTATTGGTATCAGCCATGGTAAATCATGATAAATGATGGTGTGTGTGTGTGTGTGTGTGTGTGTGTGTGTGTGTGTGGTACAAATATAACAAAGGTTTTATTTTCCAACATGAAAACAAACATAACAGAGTGCTAGTGCACAAACAATAACCGACAATGATAATGGATGAGAGGGGAACTTAAATACACAGATCAAGACAAGGACAACAGGTGACGGTTATGATGATGAGGAGCAGGTGATGATGAGGAGGGTGATGAGGAGCAGGTGCAGGTGATGACGACAGATAGTGAATGTGATGAAGACAGAAGGTGAATGTGATGAAGGTGAATGTGACACCAATATCACTAAAACATTTGTGTGTGTGTGTGTGTGTGTGTGTGTGTGTGTGTGTGTGTAGCATTATTGTGTGTAGCATATGTAGCAAGTATGCATTATTGAGTTAACATGGAAACACTGGTTTGCTTTAGTGCAGAAAACTGGTCAAAATCATGAGGTTTAAAGTGAAAGTGAGCCAATAAGTGGTCTTCTACTGCCCTCTGCTGGCCATTCTACTTATTAATTAAATTTTTCCACATGTGCTTGCATTTATACTTGAATACACACTAAAAATCACTTATATAGCAATAACTATTATAACACAATCATATTTTGTCAGTGTTAATCACTTTATTTGCACTGACACTTCAAATAATTGCTAGTAATGTGGTAAATCATGGTAAATCATGGTTAACTATGCTGTGTGTGTGTGTGTCTGTCTGTGTGTGTGTGCGTGTGTGTGTGTGTGTGTGTGTGTGTGTGTGTGTGTGTGTGTGTGTGTGTGTGTGTGTGTAAGCATGCATTGAGTTAACATGGATAAACTGGTTTGCTTTAGTGCAGAAAACTGGTTTAAAGTGAAAGTGAGCCAATAAGTGGTCTTCTACTGCCCTCTGCTGGCCATTCTACTTATTAATGAAATATTTCAACATGTGCTTGCATTCATACTTGAATACACACTAAAAAAATCACTTATATAGCAATAACTATTATAACACAATCATATTTTGTCAGTGTTAATCACTTTATTTGCACTGACACTTCAAATAATTGCTAGTAATGTGATAAATCAGGCTAGAAACATGGTAAATCAAAGTAAATAATACTAGATTGTCGTTTATCTCCTGGTAAATAATACTAGAACGTGGTATATCATGGTAAATCATGGTTAACTATGCTGTGTGTGTGTGTGTGTGTGTGTGTGTGTGTGTGTGTGTGTGTGTGTGTAAGCATGCATTGAGTTAACATGGAAAAACTGGTTTGCTTTAGTGCAGAAAACTGGTTTAAAGTGAAAGTGAGCCAATAAGTGGTCTTCTACTGCCCTCTGCTGGCCATTCTACTTAATAATGAAATATTTTACATGTGCTTTTGCATTCATACTTGGACACACACTAAAAATCACGTATATAACTAACTATTATAACACAATAATATTTTGTCAGTGTTCATCACCTCATTTGCACTGACACTTCACATAATTGCTAGTAATGTGGTTAATCATGCTAGAAACATTGTAAATCATAGTAAATAATACTGAAATGAGGTGTATCAAGGTAAATCATGCTAGAATCCTAATAAATCATTCTGGAACATGGTATATGATAGTAAATCATGCTAGAATCATATTAAATAATTCTAGAATGTGGCAAATCGTTGTGGGAGGAGCCTATTTTACTCAAATGGCTATAACTCAAGAAGTAAATGAGATATCTTCACCAAACTCAGTACACATGTGTATGGGTTCAATTTGAGGTCACAGTAAACAATTTTATGGAGATCGGACCATAGGTGGCGCTATAACTGTTAAAAAGCTTTAAAACCATATATATCCCATGGCAAATTGCCTGTATTGGCTGTAAATGGTCTTTTCCATCTATTATGTCAGTGGTTACATGCTTGCTAAATAAATCTTAATAACTTTTGATGCTTTTGTGCTTAAATGCCTTAAAGGCCTTAACTGCTTGAACCCCGATAAATGCTGCTTGCAGCTTTAATTAGGGGTTCAAGCACGAAGTGCTGAAACCCTATTGTAATTGTACTGATTTTTATTAGGGGTTCAAGCACGAAGTGCTGAAACCCTATTGTAATTGTAAGGATTTTTATTAGGGGTTCAAGCACGAAGTGCTGAAACCCTATTGTAATTGTACTGATTTTTATTATTATTATTATTCTCCCCTAAAACGCATCGTGCAGACCAAACCGTAAGAGCTGGAACCTTGAAACTTGGCCAAATGGTAGTCCTCAATTTGGGGAGAACCTATCAAAGTATGACTCAGATTGGCCCATAGGTGGCGCTATAGCAACCAAAAGCGCAAAACTGCTCATAACTCCTAGACCGTATGTCCTAGACTCAAGTGTCCTATATCATTGGAAAGCTGGACGCCTGAAGGTCAAAACGTATATCTCCGATTTTATTTCAGGTATGCAAATTTTTCCGCCATTTTGAATTTTGTCAAAAACCTACTTTTGCAAACTAGTCCCTGGTTTTTCGCCCGATCGGAACCAAACCAGTGCAGAAATGTTCTTTGGAGTCTGAAGATCAATAATTATCGAAAAAAAGTCGAAATTTCGATTCCTGGTCGCTAGGGGGTGATAAATTAATGTTGTGGGAGGAGCCTATTTTACTAAAATGGCTATAACTCGAAAAGGAAATGAGATATCTTCACCAAACTTGGTGCACATGTGTATGAGTTCAATCTGGGGTCATAGTAAAAAAATTGCGACGATTGATCACTAGGTGGCGCTATAACATGAAAAAAACATGAAAAGGGCTATGACCACGTGACCGTTTGTCCGATTGACTTGAAAATTGGTATGCAGTGTCTTGGTCCAAGGTGCCATGTATGTCTATGAGGACATTGGCGTATCTCGAAAAACATGGCCGCCATCGACCAATGAAATTTGAGCACCTATTAGACAAGGCTAACGGAGGCCGATCGGAACGAAACTCGATGGGCATGTTCGACTCATGGCCCTAGAGGTCTGTAAGAGTTTTGAACGAAATCGGCCACTAGTTGGCGCTAACGAGTTTTATGGGTCTGTAATCACGTGGTGTTACACTTATCGTCACAAAATGCATATCATCTGATAGAACTGCTCATGCTGAACAACTTTGCCTCAAGAACTAATGCTGTCAATTAAACCGTTTATTAAATATTTGTAATTATGTTAAAAACCTACTTTTGTGAACTAGTCCCTGGTTTTTGGCCCAATCCAGACCAGACCAGTCTAGCACAGTTCTCTGGACTCTCTAGATCAATAATTATCGAAAAAAAGTTGAACTTTTGCATGTAGATGGCTGTAAGAGGGTCATTTAGAAAAGGGGTGTGGCAAAAAACACTAAAAAGCCTATAAATCCTAAATGAAAACTCAGAACTTCACAAAAATTGGTGAGCATATGTGACATAACATCATTAACAAGCATGCTAATTTTTATGAAGATCGGACGATAGGTGGCGCTATAACTGCTAAAAAGCTTTAAAACCATATATTTCCTATTGTATTTCCTGTAAATGGTCTTTTCCATCTATTATGTTAGTAGTTACATGCTTGCTAAATAAAAGTTAATCACTTTTGATGCTTTTGTGCTTAAAGGCCTTAACTGCTTGAACCCCGATAAATGCTGCTTGCAGCTTTAATTAGGGGTTCAAGCATGAAATGCTGAAACCCTATTGTAATTGTACTGATTTTTATTAGGGGTTCAAGCACGAAGTGCTGAAACCCTATTGTAATTGTACTGATTTTTATTAGGGGTTCAAGCATGAAATGCTGAAACCCTATTGTAATTGTGCTGATTTTTATTATTATTATTATTCTGCCGTAAAACGCATCGTGCAGCCCAAACCGTAAGAGCTGGAACCTTGAAACTTTGCCAGATGGTAGTACAAAAATCGAGGAGAGGTTCAGAGAATATGACCCCAATTGGCCCATAGGTGGCGCTATAGCAACCAAAAGCGCGAAACTGCTCATAACTCCTAGACCGTATGACGTAGACTCAAGTGTCTTATATCACTGGAAAGCTGGAAACCTGATGGTCAAAACGTATATCTCCGATTTCATTTCCTGTATGCAAATTGTCCGCCATTTTGAATTTGGTTAAAAACCGACTTTTGCGAACTAGTCCTAGGTTTTTTGTCCAATTGGATCCAAACCAGTGCAGAAATGTTCTCTGGAGTCTGAATATCAATAATTATCGAAAAAAAGTCGAAATTTCGATTCCTGATCGCCAGGGGGTGATAAATTAATGTTGTGGGAGGAGCCTATTTTACTAAAATGGCTATAACTCGAGAAGGAAATTAGATATCTCCACCAAACTTGGTGCACATGTGTATGAGTTCAATCTGGGGTCACAGTAAAAAAATCGCGACGATTGATCACTAGGTGGCGCTATAACATGAAAAAAACATGAAAACGGCTATGACCACGTGACCGTTAGTCCGATTGACTTGAAAATTGGTATGCAGTGTCTTGGTCCAAGGTGCCATGTATGTCTATGAGGACATTGGCGTATCTCGAAAAACATGGCCGCCATCGACCAATGAAATTTGAGCACCTATTAGACAAGGTTAACGGAGGCCGATCGGAACGAAACTCGATGGGCATGTTCGACTCATGGCCCTAGAGGTCTGTAAGAGTTTTGAAAGAAATCGGCCACTAGTTGGCGCTAACGAGTTTTATGGCTCTGTAATCACGTGGTGTTACACTTATCGTCACAAAATGCATATCATCTGATAGATCTGCTCATGCTGAACAACTTTGCCTCAAGAACTAATGCTGTCAATTAAACCGGTTATTAAATATTCGTAATTATGTTATAAACCTACTTTTGCAAACTAGTCCTAGGTTTTTCGCCCGATCGAAACCAGACCAGTCTAGGACAATTCTCTGGACACTCTAGATCAATAATTATCAAAAAAAGTTGAACTTTTGCATGTAGATGGCTGTAATAGGGTCATTTAGAAAAGGGGCGTGGCAAAAAAACACTGAAAAGCCTATAAATCCTAAATGAAAACTCAGAACTTCACAAAAATTGGTGAGCATATGTGACATAACATCATTAACAAGCATGCCAATTTTTATGGAGATCGGACCATAGGTGGCGCTATAACTGCTAAAAAGCTTTAAAACCATATATTTCCTAAGGTATTTCCTGTAAATGGTCTTTTCCATCTATTATGTCAGTAGTTACATGCTTGCTAAATAAAACTTAATCACTTTTGATGCTTTTGTGCTTAAAGGCCTTAACTGCTTGAACCCCGATAAATGCTGCTTGCAGCTTTAATTATTATTATTATTATTATTATTATTATTATTATTATTATTATTTTTCTTCTGCCGTAAAACTCATCGTGCAGCCCAAACCGTAAGAGCTGGAGCTTTGAAACTTTGCCAGATGGTAGTACAAAAATCGAGGAGAGGTTCAGAGAATATGACCCCAATTGGCCCATAGGTGGCGCTATAGCAACCAAAAGCGCGAAACTGCTCATAACTCCTAGACCGTATGACGTAGACTCAAGTGTCTTATATCACTGGAAAGCTGGAAACCTGAAGGTCAAAACGTATATCTCCGATTTCATTTCCTGTATGCAAATTGTCCGCCATTTTGAATTTAGTTAAAAACCTACTTTTGCGAACTAGTCCTAGGTTTTTTGTCCAATTGGATCCAAAACATTGCAGAAATGTTCTCTGGAGTCTGACTATCAATAATTATCGAAAAAAAGTCGAAATTTCGATTCCTGATCGCCAGGGGGTGATAAATTAATGTTGTGGGAGGAGCCTATTTTACTAAAATGGCTATAACTCGAGAATGAAATTAGATATCTTTACCAAACTTGGTGCACATGTGTATGAGTTCAATCTGGGGTCACAGTAAAAAAATCGCGACGATTGATCACTAGGTGGCGCTATAACATGAAAAAAACATGAAAACGGCTATGACCACGTGACCGTTAGTCCGATTGACTTGAAAATTGGTATGCAGTGTCTTGGTCCAAGGTGCCATGTATGTCTATGAGGACATTGGCGTATCTCGAAAAACATGGCCGCCATCGACCAATGAAATTTGAGCACCTATTAGACAAGGTTAACGGAGGCCGATCGGAACGAAACTCGATGGGCATGTTCGACTCATGGCCCTAGAGGTCTGTAAGAGTTTTGAAAGAAATCGGCCACTAGTTGGCGCTAACGAGTTTTATGGCTCTGTAATCACGTGGTGTTACACTTATCGTCACAAAATGCATATCAACTGATAGATCTGCTCATGCTGAACAACTTTGCCTCAAGAACTAATGCTGTCAATTAAACCGTTTATTAAATATTCGTAATTATGTTAAAAACCTACTTTTGCAAACTAGTCCTAGGTTTTTCGCCCGATCGAAACCAGACCAGTCTAGGACAATTCTCTGGACACTCTAGATCAATAATTATCAAAAAAAAGTTTAACTTTTGCATGTAGATGGCTGTAATAGGGTCATTTAGAAAAGGGGAGTGGCAAAAAAACACTAAAAAGCCTATAAATCCTAAATGAAAACTCAGAACTTCACAAAAATTGGTGAGCATATGTGACATAACAACATTAACAAGCATGCCAATTTTTATGGAGATCGGACCATAGGTGGCGCTATAACTGCTAAAAAGCTTTAAAACCATATATTTCCTATGGTATTTCCTGTAAATGGTCTTTTCCATCTATTATGTCAGTAGTTACATGCTTGCTAAATAAAACTTAATCACTTTTGATGCTTTTGTGCTTAAAGGCCTTAACTGCTTGAACCCCGATAAATGCTGCTTGCAGCTTTAATTATTATTATTATTCTTCTGCCGTAAAACGCATCGTGCAGCCCAAACCGTAAGTGCTAGAGACTTGAAACTTGGCCAGAAGGTAGTACAAAAATCGAGGAGAGGTTCAGAGAGTATGACCCCGATTGGCCCATAGGTGGCGCTACAGCGCAAAAAACAAAAAAAAATCATGTTTTTGCTTAAATCTCCTTAACCATTTGTCACAGACTCAAGTGTCTTATATCACTGTAATCCTTGGCTCAGGGCGGACAAAATGTATATCTCCAATTTCATTTCCGGTATGCAAATTTTTCCGCCATTTTGGATTTTGTCCAAAACCTACTTTTGTGAACTAGTAGAGGGTTTTTTTGGCCAATCGGAACCAAATCAGTGCAGAAATGTTCTCTGGAGTCTGAATATCAATAATTATAGAAAAAAAGTTGAAATTTCGATTCACGGTTGCTAAGGGGAGCCAAAACGTCCGAAGTAGGCGGAGCCAGTTTACTAAAATGGTTATAACTCGTGAACGAAATTAGATATTTTCACCAAACTCGGTACACATGTGTATGAGTTCAATCTGGGGTCACAGTAAAAAAATCGCGACGATTGAACACTAGGTGGCGCTATAATATGAAAAAAACATGGAAAGGGCTATAACCACCTGACTGTTAGACCGATTGACTTGAAAATTGGTATGCAGTGTCTTGGTCCAAGGTGCCATGTATATTTATGAGGACATTGGCGTATCTCGAAAAACATGGCCGCCATCGGCCAATGAAGTTGAGCACCTATTAGACAAGGTTAACAGAGGCCGATCGGAACGAAACCTGATGGGCATGTTCAAGTCATGGCCCTAGAGGTCTGTAAGAATTTTGAAAGAAATCGGACACTAGTTGGCGCTATCGAGTTTTATGGCTCTGTAATCACGTGGTGTTACATTCATCCACACAATATGCATATCATTTGATAGATCTCCTCATGGTGAACAACTTTGCCTCTAGAACCATTGCTGTCAATCAAACCGTTTATTAAATATTCATGAATATGTTAAAAACCTACTTTTGCGAACTAGTCCCTGGTTTTTCGCCCGATCCGAACCAGACCAGTCTAAGACAATTCTCTGGACTCTCTAGATCAATAATTATCGAAAAAAAGTTGAACTTTTGCATTTGGGTCTCTGTAATAGGGTCATTTAGAAAAGGGGCGTGGCAAAATACACTAAAAAGCCTATAAATCCTAAATAAAAACTCAGAACTTCACAAAAATTGGTGAGCATATCTGACATAAAATCCTTAACAAGCATGCAACATTTCATGGAGATCGGACAATAGGTGGCGCTATAACTGTTAAAACACTTTAAAACCATATATTATATGTTAAATTGCCTGTATTGGCTGTAAATGGTCATTTCCATCTATAATCATATAATGTTCATATAATAATGTTCAAAACCAGTGCAGTGCAATTCTCTGGACTCTCTAGATCAATAATTATCAGAAAAAGTATAACTTCTTCATTTGGATGGCTATAATAGTGTCACTTCAATATGTAGCCTTGACCAAGTGTCTCCAAAAGCCTATATCTCTTTAATAAAAACAAGTCAGAACATGTGACTCTTAAGAAGCATGAAAAATTTCAGACAGATCGGACAAAATTTGCCTCTATAACAGTTAAAAAGGTAAAAAAATATATAACATGGCATATTAAGCCAATAAGTGGTATTTTACTGCCCCCTGCTGTCATTTCCTCATACTACTCCCTAATATTGTTATAAAATTCATATTTAGACTATAAAATCATTATTTTAACATTTACAATCACATTTTGTCAAAACTCATCTATTGAGTATTACTATTGACAATTGTGTTACACTGAGATATGGAAATGGACGAAAGTAAATGAATGAAATGAAACGAAAGTATAACGGCATTTAAGCCACGCCCCCAAATACAAATTCATTCATAACTCGAAAACGGAAAGTCGTTGCGCGCTCAAATTTTGATGGTGAGGACCTCTCGGGGCTCTTGATCGAAACGTGTCGTCGCGGGCCTCGGGAGCGCGCCCCCCGCGCATCGCCAGCCCGCGGGACCCCCGATTTTGAACGGCCATTACTCCCGACCCAGACCACCCCGAACATTGTGTGAGAGCTCGTTGGAAAGGGCGCGTCCTTGGCTAGCTTCGATTCAAATGTGGTGTTATTTGCCCTGGGCATTCCAGAGATAATAGCCCGAACAGATATGCCTTATAACAGTCATAACTCCCAGCCCCAATCGCCCAAAAACACCTTGATGGTCTCATTCAACAGGGCTCCTCAAGCACTATCTATGCTCTGAGTTTCAGAATTTTTCGCCTTTTGGTTCCTGAGATATAAGTAAAAAAACAAATTCCCATTCATTCATTCAAACACTTCAACTGTGAAAAAAGCTATAATACCACTGTTGTCCACTAGAGGGAGCAGCAGGATTACGCATGATCTTTTAATTCGCTTTCAGTATTGGGAAATAAACAAATGCTTTAAGAAGCAATCTTTTTTATTATGATGTTTTTTGTTTTATTATGATATTTGTATATATTTTATTTTTTTATTATGATTATGAACGGTTTGATTGACATTAGTGATTCTTGAGGCAAAGTTATTCAAGATGAGGAGATGAAGATATTTTCACAATATCACATCATAAAAACATTGAAAACATATTTGTCTTTGTGTGTGTGTGTGTGTGTGTGTGTGTGTGTGTGTGTGGATGGATGTGTTTGTGTTTGTGTGTGTGTCTGTGTGTGTAAGCATGCTTAATGGAAAGAACATGGAGAAACTGCTTTGTTTTACTGGTGGATAAAAAAGTCTTTCAAATGAAAGTGAGTCAATTAGTGGTCTTCTACTGCCCTCTGCAGGACATTCTACTTAATAAAATATTTTCATCTGTGCTTTTGCATTAGTTTTTGGACTATATAAAATTACTTGCATGAAAATCCCCTATTATAACACAGTCATGTTTTGTCAAAGTTTATCACTTCATTTGTACTGAGCTCTCAGTTTGAACAATTCTGCCTCTCAGTGATTAATTTGAAATCTGAAAATGGTGTTATACAGAGGAGATTTGCAATTATCATTTTGTTACCTATCTTTTATTTTAAATATCTCCATCTACAACAAAATGTGTGTGCATGTGTGTGTTCAAGCATGGTTAGTGTATTAAGTATTATTGTTTAAGTATTATTGTTTTCATTTACATTTTAACCACCAGATGAAGAACACTCATTGGTTCATTCTGCTCACTAAAATATTATATTTCATTTTTTTTCCATTTGAAATATTATTTAAACTTAATAAAATCATTAAAATAACATTTCAAATCATATTTTGTCTGTTTATAAATCCCACAGACTCACATTGGCTGCAATACTAATGTTTTTGTAAAACACAGACCTGATAGTCTAATCTGTGTGTATTGTGCATATATTATTGATATTATTACTATTGCAAATCATGTTATTGTAACTCATATCTTAATAGAATATTATTTGTAATTTTAATTCTTTATTTCTTAATTGTTTTTTTATGATTACTACAGATATTATCACCAAAGATATCAACTACACCTTCACTTTTAGTATTGACACGCTGCACACACAGCACAATCACACACTCACTAATGCATTCAAATAAATGTAATCTTACTGTGCTACTTTATTTGTACATGATTAGAATGAACAGAAATCTAAGAATATTTTTCTTCTTTTGTTAAAGCCATTTCAGACTCCAAGTAAGCATTATATTACTAATCATCTATTTTAAAGGTGCCATACAATTGAAAACTGTATTTATCTTGGCATAGTTGAATGATAAGAGTTCTGGACATGGAACTGACATACCGTGAGCCTCAAACACCATTGTTTCCTCCTTCTTGTGTAAATCTCCTGTTTGCAAAAGACCGCTGAAAAATGAGTGAATCCCACCATAACACCGACTGTGACGTTGGAGTCAGGATCATTAATATTTATACCCCCCAAATTTGCATTTTCCAGTCCATGTTCTAGGCCAGGCAGTGTTAATGTGGACCTGCACAGCCAAATCATCAGAAGATCTGCAGGTATTGTGAAGAAGCAAGCAAGTACAATAGTGAAAATGGCAGATCATGGATATAAATGTTATGTCTGAGGCTGTGCTGCGGATTTGAGAACTTTTCATTCCCTTCCCACAAAAGAGAACTGTCAACAGGCATGGTTGATGTTTACAACAGGATACCTCACCATTTTAATTCAAAGCTGTTAGTTTGCTCTTAACGGAGGCCGATCAGAACGAAACTCGGTGGGCATGTTCGACTTCGTGGCCCTAGAGGTCTGTAAGAATTTTGAAAAATCAGCCACTAGTTGACGCTAACAGGTTTTACGGCTATGTAATCACGTGATGCATATCATTTGATAGATCTCCTCATACTGAACAACTTTGCCTCAAGAACTACTGCTGTCAATCAATTTGTTCATTAAATACTTGCGATTATGTTAAAAACCTACTTTTGCGAACTAGTCCTAGGTTTTTCGCCCGATCGGAAATATACCAGTGCAGTACAATTCTCTGGAAGCTCTAGATTATTAATTATATAAAAAACTTTAACTTTACCCATTGGGTAGCCATAACAGGATCATTTAGAAAATGGGTATGGCAAAAAACACTCAAAAGCCTGTAAATCCTAAACAAAAACTCAGACAACTCACTAAACTGCCTTATGTGCTTAAAGACCCTAAATGCTTGAACCCCGCTAAATGCTGCTTGCAGCTTTAATTAGGGGTTCAAGCACGAAGTGCTGAAACCCTATTGTAATTGTGCTGATTTTTATTATTATTATTATTATTATTATTATTATTATTCCGCCGTAAAACGCATCGTGCAGCCCAAACCGTAAGAGCTGGAACTTTGAAACTTTGACAGATGGTAGTACAAAAATCGAGGAAAGGTTCAGAGATTATGACCCCGATTGGCCCATAGGTGGCGCTATAGCAACCAAAAGCGCGAAACTGTTCATAACTCCTAGACCGTATGTCGTAGACTCAAGTGTCTTATATCATTGGAAAGCTGGATGCCTGACGAACAAAACGTATATCTCCGATTTCATTTCCGCCATGATAGATTTTCCGCCATTTTGAATTTTGTCAAAAACCTACTTTTGCGAACTAGTCCCTGGTTTTTTGCCCGATTGGAACCAAACCAGTGCAGAAATGTTCTCTGGAGTCTGAATATCAATAATTATCGAAAAAAAGTGGAAATTTCGCTTCACGGTCGCTAAGGGGCGCCAAAACGTACGTTGTGGGAGGGGCCTATTTTACTAAAATGGCTATAACTCCCGATGTAAATGAGGTATCTTCACCAAGCTTGGTACACATGTGTATGAGTTCAATCTGGGGTCACAGTAAAAAAATCGCGACGATTGGCCTCATGGTGGCGCTATAAAATGAAAAAAACATAAAACAGGCTATAACCACCTGACCGTTAGTCCGATTGACTTGAAAATTGGTATGCAGTGTCTTGGTCCAAGGTGCCATGTATGTGTATGAGGACATTGGCGTATCTCAAAAAACATGGCCGCCATCGGCCAATGAAGTTTGAGCATCTATTAGACAAGGTTAACGGAGGCCGATCGGAACGAAACTCAATGGGCATGTTCGGCTCATGGCCCTAGAGGTCTGTAAGAATTTTGAAAGAAATCGGCCACTAGTTGGCGCTAATGAGTTTTAAGGCTCTGTAATCACGTGGTGTTACACTTATCATCACAAAATGCATATCATTTGATAGATCTGCTTATGCTGAACAACTTTGCCTCTAGAACCATTGCTGTCAATCAAACCGTTCATTAAATATTCGCGAACATGTTAAAAACCTACTTTTGCGAACTAGTCCCTGGTTTTTCGCCCGATCGGAACCAAACCAGTCTAGGACAATTCTTTGGACTCTCTAGATCAATAATTATCGAAAAAAAGTTGAACTTTTGCATTTGAATGGCTGTAATAGGGTCATTTATAAAATGGGCGTGGCAAAATACACTAAAAAGTCTATAAATCCTAAATAAAAACTCAGAACTTCACAAAAATTGGTGAGCATATGTGACATAACATCATTAACAAGCATGCAACATTTCATGGAGATCGGACAATAGGTGGCGCTATAACTGTTAAAACGCTTTAAAATCATATATTATATGGTAAATTGCCCGTATTGGCTGTAAATGGTATTTTCCATCTATAATCATATAATGTTCATATAATAATGTTCAAAACCAGTGCAGTGCAATTCTCTGGACTCTCTAGATCAATAATTATCAGAAAAAGTATAACTTCTTCATTTGGATGGCTATAATAGTGTCACTTCAATATGTAGCCTTGACCAAGTGTCTCCAAAAGCCTATATCTCTTTAATAAAAACAAGTCAGAACATGTGACTCTTAAGAAGTATGAAAAATTTCAGACAGATCGGACAAAATTTGCCTCTATAACAGTTAAAAATGTAAAAAAATATATAACATGGCATATTAAGCCAATAAGTGGTATTGTACTGCCCCCTGCTGTCATTTCATCATACTACTCCCTAATATTGCTATATAATTCATATTTAGACTTTATAAAATCATTATTTTAACATTTACAATCACATTTTGTCAAAACTCATCTATTGAAGTATTACTATTGACAATTGTGTCACATTAATGAATGGAATCCAGAAACGAAAGTAAAAACGGAGGCCGCCATTTAGGCCACGCCCCCCCCAGTACAAATTCACTCATAACTCGAAAACGGAAAGTCGCTGCGCGTTCAAATTTTGATGGTAAGGACGTCTCCGGGCTCTTGATCGAAACGTATGGTCGCGGGCCTCGGGAGCGCCCCCCCCCCCCCCCCCGCGGATCGTTAGTCCGCGGGACCCCGACTTTGAACGCCCGTAACTCCCGACCCAGACCACCCCGAACCTTGTGTGAGAGCTCGTTGGAAAGGGCGCGTCCTTGGCTAGCATCGATTCAAATGTGGTGTAATTTGCCCTGGGCATTCCAGAGATAAAAGCCCCAAAATAATATGCCTCATAACTCCCGGGCCCAATCGCCCAAAAACACTGCGATGGTCTCATTCAACAGGACTCCTCAAGCACTATCTATGCTCTGAGTTTCAGAATTTTTCGCCTTCTGGTTCCCGAGATATAAGTGAAAAACCAAATTCCCATTCATTCATTCAAACACTTCAACTGTAAGATGGAGACTGTAATTCCACTGTTGTCCACTAGAGGGAGCAGCAGGATTACGCATGATCTTTTAATTCGCTTTCAGTATTGGGAAATAAACAAATGCTTTAAGAAGCAATCTTTTTTTATTATGATGTTTTTTTTTTTATGATATTTGTATATATATATATATATATATATATATATATATATATATATATGTATATATATTATTATGATTATGAACAGTTTGATTGACATTAGTAATTCTTGAGTCAAAGTTGTTCAGGATGAGGAGATGAAGATATTTTCACAATATCACATCCTAAAAACATTGAAAACATTTGTCTTTGTGTGTGTGGATGTGTTTGTGTCTGTGTGTGTGTCTGTGTGTGTAAGCATGCTTAATGGAAAGAACATGGAGAAACTGCTTTGTTTTACTGGTGGATAAAAAAGTCTTTCAAATGAAAGTGAGTCAATTAGTGGTCTTCTACTGCCCTCTGCAGGACATTCTACTTAATAAAATATTTTCATCTGTGCTTTTGCATTAAGTTTTGGACTATATAAAATGACTTGCATGAAAATCACCTATTATAACACAGTCATGTTTTGTCAAAGTTTATCACTTCATTTTTACTGAGCTCTCAGTTTGAACAATTCTGCCTCTCAGTGATTAATTTGAAATCTGAAAATGGTGTTATACAGAGGAGATTTGCAATTATCATTTTGTTACCTATCTTTTATTTTAAATATCTACATCTACAACAAAATGTGTGTGCATGTGTGTGTTCAAGCATGGTTAGTGTATTAAGTATTATTGTTTAAGTATTATTGTTTTCATTTACATTTTAACCACCAGAAGAAGAACACTCATTGGTTCATTCTACCCACTAAAATATTATTTTTCATTTTTTTTTCCCATTTGAAATATTGTTTAAACTTAATAAAATCATTAAAATAACATTTCAAATCATATTTTGTCTGTTTATAAATCCCACAGACTCACATTGGCTGCAATACTAATGTTTTTGTAAAACACAGACCTGATAGTCTAAACTGTGTGTATTGTGCATATATTATTGATATTATTACTATTACAAATCATGTTATTGTAACTCATATCTTAATAGAATATTATTTGTAATTTTAATTCTTTATTTCTTAATTGTTTTTGTTTTTTATGATTACAGATATTATCACCAAAGATATCAACTACACCTTCACTTTTAGTATTGATAAGCTGCACACACAGCACAATCACACACTCACTAATGCATTCAAATAAATGTAATCTTACTGTGCTACTTTATTTGTACATGATTAGAATGAACAGAAATCTAAGAATATTTTTCTTCTTTTGTTAAAGCCATTTCAGACTGCAAGTAAGCATTACATTACTAATCATCTATTTTAAAGGTGCCATACAATTGAAAACTGTATTTATCTTGGCATAGTTGAATGATAAGAGTTCTGGACATGGAACTGACATACCGTGAGCCTCAAACACCATTGTTTTCTCCTTCATGTGTAAATCTCCTGTTTGCAAAAGACCGCTGAAAAATGAGTGAATCCCAGCATAACACTGACTGTGACGTTGGAGTCATATATGTCAGTGGTTAAATGCTTGCTAAATAAAACTTAATAACTTTTGATGCTTTTGTGCTTAAAGGTCTTAAAGGCCTTAACTGCTTGAACCCCGATAAATGCTGCTTGCAGCTTTAATTATTATTATTTTTCTTCTGCCGTAAAACGCATCGTGCAGCCCAAACCGTAAGTGCTAGAGACTTGAAACTTTGCCATATGGTAGTACAAAAATCGAGGAGAGGTTATCAAAATATGAGCCAGATTGGCCAATAGGTGGCGCTACAGTGCAAAAACCAAAAAAATGGCATATTTTTGCTTAAATCTCACCAACCCTTTGTCACAGACTCAAGTGTCTTATATCATTGGAATCCTTGGCTCAAGCCGAACAAAAAAGGCCTCAAGGATTTCCTTTCCGGTATGCAAATTTTCCGCCATTTTGGATTTTGTCCAAAACCTACTTTTGCGAACTAGTCCTAGGTTTTTTGTCCGATCGGAACCAAACAAGTGCAGAAATGTTCTCTGGAGTCTGAATATCAATAATTATTAAAAAAAAGTTTAAATTTTGATTCACGGTCGCTAAGGGGCGCCAAAACGTTCGAAGGAGGCGGAGCTAGTTTTACTAAAATGGCTATAACTCCAGAAGTAAATGAGTTATCTTCACCAAACTTGGTACACATGTGTAAGAGGTCAATCTAAGGTCACAGTAAAGAAATCGCGGTGATTAGCCACATGGTGGCGCTATAACATTAAAAAAACATAAAACAGGCTATAACCACCTGACCGTTTGTCCGATTGACTTGAAAATTGGTATGCAGTGTCTTGGTCCAAGGTGCCATGTATGTCTATGAGGACATTGGTGTATCTCGAAAAACATGGCCGCCATCGGCCAATGAAGTTTGAGCACCTATTAGACAAGGTTAACGGAGGCCAATCAGAACGAAACTCAGTGGGCATGTTCGGCTCAAGCCCCTAGAGGTCTGTAAGAATTTTGAAATAAATCGGCCACTAGTTGGCGCTAACGAGTTTAATGGCTCTGTAATCACGTGGTGTTACACTTATTGTCACAAAATGCATATCATTTGATAGATCTGCTCATGCTGAACAACTTTGCCTCAAGAACTATTGCTGTCAATCAAACCGTTCATTAAATATTTGTAATTATGTTAAAAACCTACTTTTGCGAACTAGTCCCTGGTTTTTCGCCCGATCGGAACCAGACCAGTCTAGGACAATTCTCTGGACTCTCTAGATCAATAATTATCAAAAAAAACTTGAACTTTTGCATTTGGATGGCTGTAATAGGGTCATTTATAAAATGGGCGGGGCAAAATAAATAAAAAAACCTATAAATCATAAATAAAAACTCAGAACTTCACAAAAATTGGTGAACATATGTGAAATAACATCATTAACAAGCATGCCAAATTTTATGGAGATCGGACCAAAGGTGGCGCTATAACTGTTAAAAAGCTTTAAAACCATATATTTCCTATGGTAAATTGCCTGTAATGGCTGTAAATGGACTTTTCCATCTATTATTTCAGTGGTTAAAAGCTTTCTAAATAAAACTTAATGTCTTAAATGCTTATGTGCTTAAAGGCCTTAAATGCTTGAACCCCGATAAATGCTGCTTGCAGCTTTAATTATTATTATTATTCTCCCCTAAAACGCATCGTGCAGACCAAACCGTAAGAGCTGGAACCTTGAAACTTGGCCAAATGGTAGTCCTCAATTTGGGGAGAACCTATCAAAGTATGACTCAGATTGGCCCATAGGTGGCGCTATAGCAACCAAAAGCGCGAAACTGCTCATAACTCCTAGACCGTATGTCCTAGACTCAAGTGTCCTATATCATTGGAAAGCTGGACGCCTGAAGGTCAAAACGTATATCTCCGATTTTATTTCAGGTATGCAAATTTTTCCGCCATTTTGAATTTTGTCAAAAACCTACTTTTGCGAACTAGTCCCTGGTTTTTCGCCCGATCGGAACCAAACCAGTGCAGAAATGTTCTTTGGAGTCGGAAGATCAATAATTATCGAAAAAAAGTCGAAATTTCGATTCCTGGTCGCTAGGGGGTGATAAATTAATGTTGTGGGAGGAGCCTATTTTACTAAAATGGCTATAACTCGAAAAGGAAATGAGATATCTTCACCAAACTTGGTGCACATGTGTATGAGTTCAATCTGGGGTCATAGTAAAAAAATTGCGACGATTGATCACTAGGTGGCGCTATAACATGAAAAAAACATGAAAAGGGCTATGACCACGTGACCGTTTGTCCGATTGACTTGAAAATTGGTATGCAGTGTCTTGGTCCAAGGTGCCATGTATGTCTATGAGGACATTGGCGTATCTCGAAAAACATGGCCGCCATCGACCAATGAAATTTGAGCACCTATTAGACAAGGCTAACGGAGGCCGATTGGAACGAAACTCGATGGGCATGTTCGACTCATGGCCCTAGAGGTCTGTAAGAGTTTTGAACGAAATCGGCCACTAGTTGGCGCTAACGAGTTTTATGGGTCTGTAATCACGTGGTGTTACACTTATCGTCACAAAATGCATATCATCTGATAGAACTGCTCATGCTGAACAACTTTGCCTCAAGAACTAATGCTGTCAATTAAACCGTTTATTAAATATTTGTAATTATGTTAAAAACCTACTTTTGCGAACTAGTCCTAGGTTTTTCGCCCGATCGAAACCAGACCAGTCTAGGACAATTCTCTGGACTCTCTAGATCAATAATTATCAAAAAAAAGTTGAACTTTTGCATTTGGATGGCTGTAATAGGGTAATTTATAAAATGGGCGTGTCAAAATACATTAAAAAGCCTATAAATCCTAAATAAAAACTCAGAACTTCACAAAAATTGGTGAGCATATGTGACATAACATCCTTAACAAGCATGCCAATTTTTATGAAGATCGGACGATAGGTGGCGCTATAACTGCTAAAAAGCTTTAAAACCATATATTTCCTATTGTATTTCCTGTAAATGGTCTTTTCCATCTATTATGTTAGTAGTTACATGCTTGCTAAATAAAAGTTAATCACTTTTGATGCTTTTGTGCTTAAAGGCCTTAACTGCTTGAACCCCGATAAATGCTGCTTGCAGCTTTAATTAGGGGTTCAAGCACGAAGTGCTGAAACCCTATTGTTATTGTAAGGATTTTTATTATTATTATTATTATTTTCCCCTAAAACGCATCGTACAGCCCAAACCGTAAGTGCTAGAGACTTGAAACTTTGCCAGATGGTAGTACAAAAATCGAGGAGAGGTTATCAAAATATGAGCCAGATTGGCCAATAGGTGGCGCTACAGTGCAAAAACCAAAAAAATGGCATATTTTTGCTTAAATCTCACCAACCCTTTGTCACAGACTCAAGTGTCTTATATCATTGGAATCCTTGGCTCAAGCCGAACAAAAAAGGCCTCAAGGATTTCCTTTCCGGTATGCAAATTTTCCGCCATTTTGGATTTTGTCCAAAACCTACTTTTGCGAACTAGTCCTAGGTTTTTTGTCCGATCGGAACCAAACCAGTGCAGAAATGTTCTCTGGTCTCTGAATATAAATAATTATTAAAAAAAAGTTTAAATTTCGATTCACGGTCGCTAAGGGGCGCCAAAACGTTCGAAGGAGGCGGAGCTAGTTTTACTAAAATGGCTATAACTCCAGAAGTAAATGAGTTATCTTCACCAAACTTGGTACACATGTGTAAGAGGACAATCTAAGGTCACAGTAAAGAAATCGCGGTGATTAGCCACATGGTGGCGCTATAACATTAAAAAAACATAAAACAGGCTATAACCACCTGACCGTTTGTCCGATTGACTTGAAAATTGGTATGCAGTGTCTTGGTCCAAGGTGCCATGTATGTCTATGAGGACATTGGTGTATCTCGAAAAACATGGCCGCCATCGGCCAATGAAGTTTGAGCACCTATTAGACAAGGTTAACGGAGGCCAATCAGAACGAAACTCAGTGGGCATGTTCGGCTCAAGCCCCTAGAGGTCTGTAAGAATTTTGAAAGAAATCGGCCACTAGTTGGCGCTAACGAGTTTAATGGCTCTGTAATCACGTGGTGTTACACTTATTGTCACAAAATGCATATCATTTGATAGATCTGCTCATGTTGAACAACTTTGCCTCAAAAACTATTGCTGTCAATCAAACCGTTCATTAAATATTCGTAATTATGTTAAAAACCTACTTTTGCGAACTAGTCCTAGGTTTTTCGCCCGATCGGAACCAAACAAGTCTAGGACAATTCTATGGACTCTCTAGATAAATAATTATCAAAAAAAAGTTGAACTTTAGCATTTTTCGCATGGGTATATTGGGTCATAAAGAAAATGGGCGTGGCAAAATGCACTCAAAAGCTTATAAATCCTAAACGAAAACTCAGAACTTCACGAAAATTGGTGAGCATATGTGCCATAACATTCTAAACAAGCATGTAAAATTTCATGAAGATCGGACGATAGGTGGCGCTATAACTGTTAAAAAGCTTTGAAAACCATATATTTCCTATGGTAAATTGCCTGTTTTGGCTGTAAATGGTCTTTTCCATCTATTATTTCAGTGGTTAAAAGCTTTCCAAATAAAACTTAATGTCTTAAATGCTTATGTGCTTAAAGGCCTTAAATGCTTGAACCCCGATAAATGCTGCTTGCATCTCCAAAATTCCCCTACGAGCAAAAAAAAAATTTATATGGGCAAATTTGTCCAAAACCTACTTTGGCCAACTAGTCCCTGGTTTTTGACCCAATCGGAACCAGACCAGTCTAGGACAATTCTCTGGACTCTCTAGATCAATAACTATTAAAAAAAAGTTGAACTTTTGCATTGGCCTGGCTGTAACAGGGTCATTTAGGAAAGGGGTGGGACATAAAAACACTCAAAAGCCTATACAACCTAAGGGAAAACCCCAAACTTCACAAAAATCGATGAGCAGATGTGTCAGAACATGGTGAAGAAGCATGCCAAGTTTCGTGAAGATCGGACCATAGGTGGCGCTATAACTGTCCAAAACGTCTGTTCTTATTAGGGGTTCAAGCACGAAGTGCTGAAACCCTATTGTAATTGTACTGATTTTTATTAGGGGTTCAAGCACGAAGTGCTGAAACCCTATTGTAATTGTAAGGATTTTTATTATTATTATTTTTCTTCTGCCGTAAAACGCATCGTGCAGCCCAAACCGTAAGTGCTAGAGACTTGAAACTTTGCCATATGGTAGTACAAAAATCGAGGAGAGGTTATCAAAATATGAGCCAGATTGGCCAATAGGTGGCGCTACAGTGCAAAAACCAAAAAAATGGCATATTTTTGCTTAAATCTCACCAACCCTTTGTCACAGACTCAAGTGTCTTATATCATTGGAATCCTTGGCTCAAGCCGAACAAAAAAGGCCTCAAGGATTTCCTTTCCGGTATGCAAATTTTCCGCCATTTTGGATTTTGTCCAAAACCTACTTTTGCGAACTAGTCCTAGGTTTTTTGTCCGATCGGAACCAAACAAGTGCAGAAATGTTCTCTGGAGTCTGAATATCAATAATTATTAAAAAAAAGTTTAAATTTTGATTCACGGTCGCTAAGGGGCGCCAAAACGTTCGAAGGAGGCGGAGCTAGTTTTACTAAAATGGCTTTAACTCCTGAAGTAAATGAGTTATCTTCACCAAACTTGGTACACTTGTGTAAGAGGTCAATCTAAGGTGACAGTAAAGAAATCGCGGTGATTAGCCACATGGTGGCGCTATAACATTAAAAAAACATAAAACAGGCTATAACCACCTGACCGTTTGTCCGATTGACTTGAAAATTGGTATGCAGTGTCTTGGTCCAAGGTGCCATGTATGTCTATGAGGACATTGGTGTATCTCGAAAAACATGGCCGCCATCGGCCAATGAAGTTTGAGCACCTATTAGACAAGGTTAACGGAGGCCAATCAGAACGAAACTCAGTGGGCATGTTCGGCTCAAGCCCCTAGAGGTCTGTAAGAATTTTGAAAGAAATCGGCCACTAGTTGGCGCTAACGAGTTTAATGGCTCTGTAATCACGTGGTGTTACACTTATTGTCACAAAATGCATATCATTTGATAGATCTGCTCATGCTGAACAACTTTGCCTCAAGAACTATTGCTGTCAATCAAACCGTTCATTAAATATTCGTAATTATGTTAAAAACCTACTTTTGCGAACTAGTCCCTGGTTTTTCGCCCGATCGGAACCAGACCAGTCTAGGACAATTCTCTGGACTCTCTAGATCAATAATTATCAAAAAAAAGTAGAACTTTTGCATTTGGATGGCTGTAATAGGGTCATTTATAAAATGGGCGGGGCAAAATAAATAAAAAAACCTATAAATCATAAATAAAAACTCAGAACTTCACAAAAATTGGTGAACATATGTGAAATAACATCATTAACAAGCATGCCAAATTTTATGGAGATCGGACCAAAGGTGGCGCTATAACTGTTAAAAAGCTTAAAAACCATATATTTCCTAGGATAAATGCTCTTTTTCATCTATTATGTCAGTAGTTACATGCTTGCTAAATAAATCTTAATAACTTTTGATGCTTTTATGCTTAAAGGCCTTAAAGGCCTTAATTGCTTGAACCCCGATAAATGCTGCTTGCAGCTTTAATTATTATTATTATTATTATTATTCTGCCGTAAAACGCATCGTGCAGCCTAAACCGTAAGTGCTAGAGACTTGAAACTTGGCCAGAAGGTAGTACAAAAATCGAGGAGAGGTTCAGAGAATATGAGCTAGATTGGCCAATAGGTGGCGCTACAGTGCAAAAAACAAAAAAATGGCATATTTTTGCTTAAATCTCATCAACCCTTTGTCACAGACTCAAGTGTCTTATATCTTTGGAATCCTTGGGTCAAGCCGAACAAAAAAGGCCTCAAGGATTTCATTTCCGGTATGCAAATTTTCCCGCCATTTTGGATTATGTCCAAAACCTACTTTTGCGAACTAGTCCCTGGTTTTTCGCCCGATCGGAACCAAACCAGTGCAGAAATATTCACAGGAGTCTGAAGATCAATAATTATCGAAAAAAATGTAAAATTTCGATCCACGGTTGCTAAGGGGTATCAAAACGTTCGCAGGAGGCGGAGCTAATTATACGAAAATGGCTATAACTCGTGAACGAAATGAGATATTTTCACCAAACTCGGTACACATATGTAAGAGCTCAAGTTGAGGTCACAGTAAAAAAATCGCGGTGATTGGCCTCATGGTGGCGCTATAATATGAAAAAAACATAAAACAGGCTATAACCACCTGACCGTTAGTCCGATTGACTTGAAAATTGGTATGCAGTGTCTTGGTCCAAGGTGCCATGTATGTGTATGAGGACATTGGCGTATCTCAAAAAACATGGCCGCCATCGGCCAATGAAGTTTGAGCACCTATTAGACAAGGTTAACGGAGGCCGATCGGAACGAAACTCAATGGGCATGTTCGGCTCATGGCCCTAGAGGTCTGTAAGAATTTTGAAAGAAATCGGCCACTAGTTGGCGCTAATGAGTTTTATGGCTCTGTAATCACGTGGTGTTACACTTATCATCACAAAATGCATATCATTTGATAGATCTGCTTATGCTAAACAACTTTGCCTCTAGAACCATTGCTGTCAATCAAACAGTTTATTAATTATTCACGAATATGTTAAAAACCTACTTTTGCGAACTAGTCCCTGGTTTTTTGCCCGATCGGAACCAAACGAGTCTAGGACAATTCTCTGGACTCTCTAGATCAATAATTATCAAAAAAAAGTTGAACTTTTGCATTTGGATGGCTGTAATAGGGTCATTTATAAAATGGGTGTGTCAAAATACATTAAAAAGCCTATAAATCCTAAATAAAAACTCAGAACTTCACAAAAATTGGTCAGCATATGTGACATAACATCATTAACAAGCATGAAAAATTCTATGGAGATCGGACGATAGGTGGCGCTATAACTGTTAAAAAGCTTTAAAATCATATATTTCCTATGGTAAACTGCCTGTATTGGCTGTATCACAAGCTCTTTAAATTATCTACACAAACAGAGACTGGGCTTTATTCAATTTGAAAGATTACATTAAAATCATAAATTGTGACAACATAATTATGTTTACCTAATGAATTACAGAATTAAAATTGATGTATTATATTTATATAAATATTCTAATATAATGAAACAGCAACCATAAAAAAGTAAAATAACTTTATTTAAACAGTTTAAGTCCGATCCACAGCAATGACATTACAGTACCAAGTCTTGCATTTTAATTTGTTAACTCAATCCATTGTACATTAATGCATGTTATATAACAAGTCTAAAGGTTTACTTCACCCAAAAATAAACAGTCAGTTATCATTTATTTTCCGTTAAATTGAACACAAAAGAAAATCTTTTGAAGAATTATGGTAATCAGAGTTGACAGTAGCCATAAAAAACACTATAACATTCAAAGGCTACTGTCCACCATTTCATTACTAACATTCTTCAAAATATCTGTGTTCACCAGAAGAAAGAAATTCATACAGGTTTGAAACAACTTGAAAATTAGTACATAACAGAATTTAGATTTTTGGTTTGACTATCTCTTTTGAGACAAATTAATACTTAACATTAAATCAATACATTGACAAAGCAATATTTTTTTTAATAACTAACTATAAAACAAAGTGTCCAGTGCAAGTATCATTGAATATAATTGAAATGTTGCCATGATATTTGCTAAATGGTTCGGTATTTTACACTTAAAGCCCTGTTTACAGATCGTTTCTGATGAAATAGAACGGTTAAGATTAAAATTTGGACACATGGTGCTGTCCCGAGAATTTTAGGTTTCTTTCGACCCCCCCCCAGCCCAGTTGGTGGCGGTGTAATACCGTACCTCACAGCACACCCAATATAAGTCAATGGAGTTTGACAAAAACTATGATTAAACCTGTTGGAAAGCATCTTTTGCAGCGATTTTTGTGTGAGCATATCAGTGAACATCACAGACCACTCGGTGAGTTTCACGTCTTTGTAAACAAAAGTTTAATGGCTGCATATGTGCACTGGAACAATCCTTCCTTAAATGCATTAAACTTTTGTTTACAAAGACGTGAAACTCACCGAGTGGTCTGTGATGTTCACTGATATGCTCACACAAAAATCGCTGCAAAAGATGCTTTCCAACAGGTTTAATCGTAGTTTTTGTCAAACTCCATTGACTTATATTGGGTGTGCTGTGAGGTACGGTATTACACCGCCACCAACTGGGCTGGGGGGGGGTCGAAAGAAACCTAAAATTCTCGGGACAGCACCATGTGTCCAAATTTTAATCTTAACCGTTCTATTTCATCAGAAACGATCTGTAAACAGGGCTTTAAGTGTAAAATACCAAACTTGTCCTTTAACAATTAAAACTTCCATGACTGCACTCTTGTAGAGAAGGTACCACTAGATCCACAAAAATCTACTGACTTACTTCAGTTAATTTGGATACTCCACATTCATTGCATAAGTCTGAAAAATTAAGCAAATGCTGCTGGATGATCTATATTGTCCTCAAGAACAATGGCGTCTTCTAGGATTAAGTTGGTCACAGTTGGTAGTGATGTAACAGCGGCAACAATCTTCAACCACAGTAATGATTCTGTACTTTTGGTGCTGTGATCTGCATGATCAGCATCCTGAGAGAATAATGATTGCAGGGAGGTATTAATGGAAGTGTAAATTTAAATGTAACAACATTATATTATTTTTTAAATAAACAATACATGTAATACATATATAGTTTAAAAATGACATGGAAATAGGATATGAAAATAATGTACTACTACACATTTGAATAAAGTTTTCATAAAGAAAAAAATATGACTTTTATGATATTGATAACTGATATAATAACATTTTACTGCCTATTTGACTTTTGCATTCATTAAAAAAAAGAAGCTGATTGCTGATTAAAAACAATTGGTTATTGCATGTTTTGAGATATCATTTTCAATTAATTCAAAAACACCTTAAACATGTCAAATGTCACTATATAAATTAAATTTGTTCCATCTTCAAAATTAATTATTTTGTGTTCTGCAGGAGTGTCAATGATTTCGAACACTTGGTTAAGAAAAAGATTACACTAAACCTAAACCTTCAACAATTGCTGAAACGGATCACAAAACTCACGGTTCAGATCGAATCAATAAGGTCTAACTTCCTTTCACGTACAGAAATGTAAACATGTAATGTAACTGCTCACTGTATACATTTTCTATAAATAAATCTTTGTTAAAGCTGTGTTTTGTACTTTGATTAACATTGATGACAAATAGACAACCGGTCATTTTAGGACTGAATTCAAGTATTAAAGGGCACCTATTATGACTCTTTTCACAAGATATAAAATAAGTCTGATGTCCCAAGAGTGTGCATGTGAAGTTTAAGCTCAAAATACCCAACAGATCATTTTCTACAGCATCTTTAAATTGTCATTTTTGGGGGGACTCAGAAAAACGCACTGTTTTAGTGTGTATCCCTTTAAATAATACTGAGATGCAGTTCCACGCACAGGGGGCGGAGCCTCACGAGCTCGCGCTTAAGTCAGGACAATCTCATCTGAGAAAATCAGAACAGAAACTCTCAGTTACTCTGTTCATTTCAACTCGGAGTCGGACAATAATGCCCACAGAGCCAGAGAATATATGCTGTATGCAAATTGAACAGGTATAGTTTAGTTTAACTACGGTTATAACTTATTTACCATCTGCTTTAATCCACTAATACAAGCCTGTCTGAATGATGACCAAAATATACTGATGAAATCAGTGAAGCTTATTGTACATCACACAAAAGATGAAGTGTTAGTTTTACTCCAGAGAATCACTGTAAGTCCTGAATAAACAGTATAAAAAGTGCACATTAAAGTCTTAGCCATAAACTTTCTCTCTTTCTCTTTCATTGTCATCAATATACCCAGCGAAGTACACAAAACACTCGTTACAACTAACAGTAAACAAATATATACACACCTTTTCAATAGGTGCTTAATAAAACTGGTAAACCGTATATCAGTAAAATGACTTGATGATCTGTCATAAAGTGCGCGCTCTCACTTTCACTTCTGCCATGGTCAATAACGTTAGTCTTAGTCCTGTTGCTCCGGAGACCGTGAGCTGGATCCTCGAGTAACAACGAAAGTAAATGAAGACTGCTATGTTCATTCTTAGATCCAACAACAGCACACCTCAATCGCTTAATAGACATTCTTGTCTACAGCAGCTCAAGCATCGAAACCATTGGTGGACTCTGTGTCCAGCTCACTCAGGGCGGGGCTATGCTCAAACTGCAGTCTGTCAATCAACAGTCATGGGAGGGGCCTGTGCAATTCTACGTCACATTGCGCCAAATCTGAGAACAGCTCATTCTGAGACAGTGCTTGTGATTTATTGAGATTGTAAAAAAAACACTGGGTGGATTTTTATCATTCTAGGGTGGTTTTGCTCACACACTGCCAACACACATTTATGTTCAAACACCATGTAAAAGTGAATTATGCATAATAGGTGCCCTTTAATGATGCATATCCTTCTCACTCTTGTGGTATTTTTTACCTAATTATGTATGTGTATGCACTATGCATCCATACAAGTGCAAGTAGAAAGAGGAATCAAAAACGGGCACTCATTATCTGCACTATCTAAAACAGGACTCTCTCTATCTTCGTGCCTCTGGTGTGTGCAGAAATGCACACAGCTAACGGCATGCAAGTACCAAATTAAATTTTATTTAGCCTCTTGTAGTGCTGGAATAAATTCAAACCCATTTAAT
Source organism: Rutilus rutilus (assembly GCF_951802725.1). Lineage (NCBI taxonomy): Eukaryota > Metazoa > Chordata > Actinopteri > Cypriniformes > Leuciscidae > Rutilus > Rutilus rutilus. The sequence continues at coordinate 20,754,369 of NC_140213.1, read as the reverse complement.
GTGTACACTAGCAAGACAAAACACAAACATATAATTAATTTTCAGTCTATAAAGGTTAAACTTGAAATTACACCAATCAAATGCATGTTGTATTATGGATTCTGATCAGTCCATACCACAGATCAACAAAGTACTATGTTCCATGTGATTAATTTTGCAACACAATAACATTAAATTGAACAACAAATGTAATTGTATAGGGATTATAAATTTACAATATATATTTTTTTAAAGTAGCATGTTCAATTTAATGCTATTTTAAATATATATTTGCAAACTTCCATTAATGGCCTCATTGTCAAAAGCGGTCAATACTGCAATATTTTGAATATATTAAAGGATCAAAAAGAGTACCTGTTCATCCAGCTTGTCCAAAGCAATCTTCATTTCTTCTTCAAAGGCGTTCCCTTACTTGTAGGTTTAGGACAGGTGTTCAATACTTCAAGCTCTGATCCCTCGCTCTGATCTCCTAAACAATTGGCTGAAGACATTGTAGATGGTCAATAAATCTGTCAATTTAAAATCTATCATGAGTAAATGTCTAATTTAATACCCTCTACATCATTTTAGCATTTTCTCCATTGTTTAATTTCATTAAATGCATTTTCCTGTTTGTTTCACAAACTGCATGAAATCAGTACAACTGCTAAATTAAATTAGGCCATCAATTTGGGAAGAGCACAATATGTCATATGACAAATAACAAAGTCCATTAAAAAAAATAACATGTTCACAAGTCCCTATAGGCCAAGTCAAGTTTAAAGACTTTGTTTTATTTTTAACAATTAACTAGTTCTTTCAGCTAATTATCATAATTAAAAATTGAAATCAGTCTCAAAATAAATAAATCATTTTATCTTCAAAAATAGTTATAATATTAAAGCTGCAAGCAGCATTTATCGGGGTTCAAGCTATTAAGGCCTTTAAGGGTTTTTAAGCACAAAAGCATCAAAAGTTATTATGTTTTATTTAGCAAGCATGTAACCACTGACATAATAGATGGAAAAGACCATTTACAGCCAATACAGGCAATGTACCATAGGAAATACATGGTTTTAAAGCTTTTTAACAGTTATAGCACCACCTATAGTCCGATCTCCATAAAATTTGGCATGCTTGTTAATGATGTTATGTCACATATGCTCACCAATTTTTGTGAAGTTCTGAGTTTTCATTTAGGATTTATAGGATTTTTAATGTATTTTGCCACGCCCATTTTCTAAATGACCCTATTACAGCCATCCAAATGCAAAAGTTCAACTTTTTTTCGATAATTATTGATCTAGAGAGTCCAGAGAATTGTCCTAGACTGGTCTGGTTCCGATCGGGCGAAAAACCTAGGACTAGTTCGCAAAAGTAGGTTTTTAACATGTTCGCGAATATTTAATGAACTGTTTGATTGACAGCAATGGTTCTAGAGGCAAAGTTGTTCAGCATGAGCAGATCTATCAAATGATATGCATTTTGTGACGATAAGTGTAACACCACGTGATTACACAGCCATAAAACTCGTTAGCGCCAACTAGTGGCCGATTTCTTTCAAAATTCTTACAGACCTCTAGGGCCATGAGATGAACATGCCCATCGAGTTTCGTTCCGATCGGCCTCCGTTAACCTTGTCTAATAGGTGCTCAACTTTATTGGCCAATGGCGGCCATGTTTTTTGAGATACACCAATGTCCTCATAGACATACATGACACCTTGGACCAAGACACTGCATACCAATTTTCAAGTCAATCGGACTAATGGTCAGGTGGTTATAGCCCTTTTCATGTTTTTTTCATGTTATAGCGCCACCTAGTGCTCAATCGTCGCGATTTTTTTACCGTGACCCCAGACTGAACCCATACACATGTGTACCGAGTTTGGTTAAGCTATCTGATTTACTTTTTGAGTTATAGACATTTTAGTAAAATAGGCTCCGCCCACAATATTCATTTTATGCCCCCTAGCGAGCAGGAATCGAAATTTCGACTTTTTTTTGTTAATTATTGATCTTTAGACTCCAGAGAACATTTCTGCACTGGTTTGGTTCCGATCGGACAAAAAACCTAGGACTAGTTAGCAAAAGTAGGTTTTTGACAAAATTCAAAATGGCGGAAAATCTATCATGACGGAAATGAAATCGGAGATATACGTTTTGTTCGTCAGGCGTCCAGCTTTCCAATGATATAAGACACTTGAGTCTACGACATACGGTCTAGGAGTTATGAGCAGTTTCGCGCTTTTGGTTGCTATAGCGCCACCTATGGGCCAATCGGGGTCATAATCTCTGAACCTCTCCTCGATTTTTGTACTACCATCTGGCAAAGTTTCAATGCTCTAGCCCTTACGGTTTGGGCTGCACGATGCGTTTTACGGCAGAAGAATAATAATAATAATAATTAAAGCTGCAAGCAGCATTTATCGGGGTTCAAGCAGTTAAGGCCTTTAAGGCATTTAAGCACAAAAGCATCAAAAGTCATTAAGATTTATTTAGCAAGCATGTAACCACTGACATAATAGATGGAAAAGACCATTTACAGCCAATACAGGCAAATTGCCATGGGATATATATGGTTTTAAAGCTTTTTAACAGTTATAGCGCCACCTATGGTCCGATCTCCATAAAATTGTTTATTGTGACCTCAAATTGAACCCATACACATGTGTACTGATTTTGGTGAAGATATCTCATTTACTTCTTGAGTTATAGCCATTTGAGTAAAATAGGCTCCTCCCACAACGATTTGCCACATTCAAGAATTATTTAATATGATTCTAGCATGATTTACTATCATATACCATGTTCCAGAATGATTTATTAGGATTCTAGCATGATTTACCTTGATACACCTCATTTCAGTATTATTTACTATGATTTACAATGTTTCTAGCATGATTAACCACATTACTAGCAATTATGTGAAGTGTCAGTGCAAATGAGGTGATGAACACTGACAAAATATTATTGTGTTATAATAGTTAGTTATATACGTGATTTTTAGTGTGTGTCCAAGTATGAATGCAAAAGCACATGTAAAATATTTCATTATTAAGTAGAATGGCCAGCAGAGGGCACTAGAAGACCACTTATTGGCTCACTTTCACTTTAAACCAGTTTTCTGCACTAAAGCAAACCAGTTTTTCCATGTTAACTCAATGCATGCTTACACACACACACACACACACACACACACACACACACACACACACACACACACACACACACACAAACACACACACACACACACACACACACACACACACACATACACACACAGCATAGTTAACCATGATTTACCATGATATACCACGTTCTAGTATTATTTACCAGGAGATAAACGACAATCTAGTATTATTTACTTTGATTTACCATGTTTCTAGCCTGATTTATCACATTACTAGCAATTATTTGAAGTGTCAGTGCAAATAAAGTGATTAACACTGACAAAATATGATTGTGTTATAATAGTTATTGCTATATAAGTGATTTTTAGTGTGTATTCAAGTATAAATGCAAGCACATGTGGAAAAATTTAATTAATAAGTAGAATGGCCAGCAGAGGGCAGTAGAAGACCACTTATTGGCTCACTTTCACTTTAAACCTCATGATTTTGACCAGTTTTCTGCACTAAAGCAAACCAGTGTTTCCATGTTAACTCAATAATGCATACTTGCTACATATGCTACACACAATAATGCTACACACACACACACACACACACACACACACACACACAAATGTTTCAGTGATATTGGTGTCACATTCACCTTCATCACATTCACCTTCTGTCTTCATCACATTCACCATCTGTCGTCATCACCTGCACCTGCTCCTCATCACCCTCCTCATCATCACCTGCTCCTCATCATCATCATAACCGTCACCTGTTGTCCTTGTCTTGATCTGTGTATTTAAGTTCCCCTCTCATCCATTATCATTGTCGGTTATTGTTTGTGCACTAGCACTCTGTTATGTTTGTTTTCATGTTGGAAAATAAAACCTTTGTTATATTTGTACCACACACACACACACACACACACACACACACACACACACACACACACACACACACACACACACACACACACACACACACCATCATTTATCATGATTTACCATGGCTGATACCAATACCAATATGAGAAAATGACTATTTTAAACAGCAGGGGGCAGTAAAATACCACTTATTGTCTTAATATGCCATTAATTCATATCATTTTCACCTTTTTAACTGTTATAGAGGCAAATTTTGTCCGATCTGTCTGAAAATGTTCATGCTTGTTCAGGGTGATATTTTACACGTTCTGACTTGTTTTTAAGAAGGTCTGAGCATTGATTAAAGAGATATAGGCTTTCGGGGACACTTGGTAAAGGCCAGATTTTGAAGTGAACCTATTATAGCTATCCAAATGAAGTAGTTCAACTTTTTCTGACAATTATTGATCTAGTGAGTCCAGAGAATTGTATTGCACTAGTTTTGAACATTATGATATGAAAATTATATGATCAGAGATGGAAAAGACCATTTACAGCCAATACAGGCAGTTTACCATAGGAAATATATGATTTTAAAGCTTTTTAACAGTTATAGCGCCACCTATGGTCCGATCTCCATAAAATTTGGCATGCTTGTTAATGATGTTATGTCACATATGCTCACCAATTTTTGTGAAGTTCTGAGTTTTCATTTAGGATTTATAGGATTTTTAATGTATTTTGCCACGCCCATTTTATAAATGACCCTATTACAGCCATCCAAATGCAAAAGTTCAACTTTTTTTCGATAATTATTGATCTAGAGAGTCCAGAGAATTGTCCTAGACTGGTCTGGTTCCGATCGGGCGAAAAACCTAGGACTAGTTCGCAAAAGTAGGTTTTTAACATGTTCGCGAATATTTAATGAACAGTTTGATTGACAGCAATGGTTCTTGAGGCAAAGTTGTTCAGCATGAGCAGATCTATCAAATGATATGCATATTGTGTGGATGAGTGTAACACCACGTGATTACAGAGCCATAAAACTCGTTAGCGCCAACTAGTGGCCGATTTCTTTCAAAATTCTTACAGACCTCTAGGGCCATGAGTTGAACATGCCCAATGAGTTTCGTTCCGATCGGCCTCCGTTAACCTTGTCTAATAGGTGCTCAAACTTCATTGGCCGATGGCGGCCATGTTTTTTGAGATACACCAATATCCTCATAGATATACATGGCACCTTGGGCCAAGACACTGCATACCAATTTTCAAGTCAATCGGACTAACGGTCAGGTGGTTATAGCCTGTTTTATGTTTTTTTCATATTAGAGCGCCACCATGAGGCCAATCACCGCGATTTTTTTACTGTGACCTCAACTTGAGCTCATACATATGTGTACCGAATTTGGTGAAAATATCTCATTTCGTTCACGAGTTATAGCCATTTTCGTATAATTAGCTCCGCCTCCTGCGAACGTTTTGATACCCCTTAGCAACCGTGGATCGAAATTTTACATTTTTTTCGATAATTATTGATCTTCAGACTCCTGTGAATATTTCAGCACTGGTTTGGTTCCGATCGGGCGAAAAACCAGGGACTAGTTCGCAAAAGTAGGTTTTGGACAAAATCCAAAATGGCGGGAAAATTTGCATACCGGAAATGAAATCCTTGAGGCCTTTTTTGTTCGGCTTGACCCAAGGATTCCAAAGATATAAGACACTTGAGTCTGTGACAAAGGGTTGATGAGATTTAAGCAAAAATATGCCATTTTTTTGTTTTTTGCACTGTAGCGCCACCTATTGGCCAATCTAGCTCATATTCTCTGAACCTCTCCTCGATTTTTGTACTACCTTCTGGCCAAGTTTCAAGTCTCTAGCACTTACGGTTTAGGCTGCACGATGCGTTTTACGGCAGAATAATAATAATAATTAAAGCTGCAAGCAGCATTTATCGGGGTTCAAGCAATTAAGGCCTTTAAGGCCTTTAAGCATAAAAGCATCAAAAGTTATTAAGATTTATCTAGCAAGCATGTAACTACTGACATAATAGATGAAAAAGACCATAGGAAATATATGGTTTTAAAGCTTTTTAACAGTTATAGCGCCACCTTTGGTCCGATCTCCATACAATTTGGCATGCTTGTTAATGATGTTATTTCACATATGTTCACCAATTTTTGTGAAGTTCTGAGTTTTTATTTATGATTTATAGGTTTTTTTATTTATTTTGCCGCGCCCATTTTATAAATGACCCTATTACAGCCATCCAAATGCAAAAGTTCAACTTTTTTTTGATAATTATTGATCTAGAGAGTCCAGAGAATTGTCCTAGACTGGTCTGGTTCCGATCGGGCGAAAAACCAGGGACTAGTTCGCAAAAGTAGGTTTTTAACATAATTACGAATATTTAATGAACGGTTTGATTGACAGCAATAGTTCTTGAGGCAAAGTTGTTCAGCATGAGCAGATCTATCAAATGATATGCATTTTGTGACAATAAGTGTAACACCACGTGATTACAGAGCCATTAAACTCGTTAGCGCCAACTAGTGGCCGATTTCTTTCAAAATTCTTACAGACCTCTAGGGGCTTGAGCCGAACATGCCCACTGAGTTTCGTTCTGATTGGCCTCCGTTAACCTTGTCTAATAGGTGCTCAAACTTCATTGGCCGATGGCGGCCATGTTTTTCGAGATACACCAATGTCCTCATAGACATACATGGCACCTTGGACCAAGACACTGCATACCAATTTTCAAGTCAATCGGACAAACGGTCACGTGGTTATAGCCTGTTTTATGTTTTTTTCATTTTATAGCGCCACCATGAGGCCAATCGTCGCGATTTTTTTACTGTGACCCCAGATTGAACTCATACACATGTGGACCAAGTTTGGTGAAGATACCTCATTTACATCGGGAGTTATAGCAATTTTAGTAAAATAGGCCCCTCCCACAACATACGTTTTGGCGCCCCTTAGCGACCGTGAATCGAAATTTCCACTTTTTTTCAATAATTATTGATATTCAGACTCCAGAGAACATTTCTGCACTGGTTTGGTTCCAATCGGGCAAAAAACCAGGGACTAGTTCGCAAAAGTAGGTTTTTGACAAAATTCAAAATGGCGGAAAATCTATCATGGCGGAAATGAAATCGGAGATATACGTTTTGTTCGTCAGGCATCCAGCTTTCCAATGATATAAGACACTTGAGTCTACGACATACGGTCTAGGAGTTATGAACAGTTTCGCGCTTTTGGTTGCTATAGCGCCACCTATGGGCCAATCGGGGTCATAATCTCTGAACCTTTCCTCGATTTTTGTACTACCATCTGTCAAAGTTTCAAAGTTCCAGCTCTTACGGTTTGGGCTGCACGATGCGTTTTACGGCGGAATAATAATAATAATAATAATAATTAAAGCTGCAAGCAGCATTTATCGGGGTTCAAGCAGTTAAGGCCTTTAAGACCTTTAAGCACAAAAGCATCAAAAGTTATTAAGTTTTATTTAGCAAGCATTTAACCACTGACATATATGACTCCAACGTCACAGTCAGTGTTATGCTGGGATTCACTCATTTTTCAGCGGTCTTTTGCAAACAGGAGATTTACACATGAAGGAGAAAACAATGGTGTTTGAGGCTCACGGTATGTCAGTTCCATGTCCAGAACTCTTATCATTCAACTATGCCAAGATAAATACAGTTTTCAATTGTATGGCACCTTTAAAATAGATGATTAGTAATGTAATGCTTACTTGCAGTCTGAAATGGCTTTAACAAAAGAAGAAAAATATTCTTAGATTTCTGTTCATTCTAATCATGTACAAATAAAGTAGCACAGTAAGATTACATTTATTTGAATGCATTAGTGAGTGTGTGATTGTGCTGTGTGTGCAGCTTATCAATACTAAAAGTGAAGGTGTAGTTGATATCTTTGGTGATAATATCTGTAATCATAAAAAACAAAAACAATTAAGAAATAAAGAATTAAAATTACAAATAATATTCTATTAAGATATGAGTTACAATAACATGATTTGTAATAGTAATAATATCAATAATATATGCACAATACACACAGTTTAGACTATCAGGTCTGTGTTTTACAAAAACATTAGTATTGCAGCCAATGTGAGTCTGTGGGATTTATAAACAGACAAAATATGATTTGAAATGTTATTTTAATGATTTTATTAAGTTTAAACAATATTTCAAATGGGAAAAAAAATGAAAAATAATATTTTAGTGGGTAGAATGAACCAATGAGTGTTCTTCTTCTGGTGGTTAAAATGTAAATGAAAACAATAATACTTAAACAATAATACTTAATACACTAACCATGCTTGAACACACACATGCACACACATTTTGTTGTAGATGTAGATATTTAAAATAAAAGATAGGTAACAAAATGATAATTGCAAATCTCCTCTGTATAACACCATTTTCAGATTTCAAATTAATCACTGAGAGGCAGAATTGTTCAAACTGAGAGCTCAGTACAAATGAAGTGATAAACTTTGACAAAACATGATTGTGTTATAATAGGTGATTTTCATGCAAGTAATTTTATATAGTCCAAAACTTAATGCAAAAGCACAGATGAAAATGTTTTATTAAGTAGAATGTCCTGCAGAGGGCAGTAGAAGACCACTAATTGACTCACTTTCATTTGAAAGACTTTTTTATCCACCAGTAAAACAAAGCAGTTTCTCCATGTTCTTTCCATTAAGCATGCTTACACACACAGACACACACACAGACACAAACACATCCACACACACAAAGACAAATGTTTTCAATGTTTTTAGGATGTGATATTGTGAAAATATCTTCATCTCCTCATCCTGAACAACTTTGACTCAAGAATTACTAATGTCAATCAAACCGTTCATAATCATAATAAAAAAAATATATATATATATATATACAAATATCATAATAAAATAAAAAAAACATCATAAAAAAAGATTGCTTCTTAAAGCATTTGTTTATTTACCAATACTGAAAGCGAATTAAAAGATCATGCGTAATCCTGCTGCTCCCTCTAGTGGACAACAGTGGAATTACAGTCTCCATCTTACAGTTGAAGTGTTTGAATGAATGAATGGGAATTTGGTTTTTCACTTATATCTCGGGAACCAGAAGGCGAAAAATTCTGAAACTCAGAGCATAGATAGTGCTTGAGGAGTCCTGTTGAATGAGACCATCGCAGTGTTTTTGAGCGATTGGGCCCGGGAGTTATGAGGCATATTATTTTGGGGCTTTTATCTCTGGAATGCCCAGGGCAAATTACACCACATTTGAATCGATGCTAGCCAAGGACGCGCCCTTTCCAACGAGCTCTCACACAAGGTTCGGGGTGGTCTGGGTCGGGAGTTACGGGCGTTCAAAGTCGGGGTCCCGCGGACTAACGATCCGCGGGGGGGGGGGCGCTCCCGAGGCCCGCGACCATACGTTTCGATCAAGAGCCCGGAGACGTCCTTACCATCAAAATTTGAGCGCGCAGCGACTTTCCGTTTTCGAGTTATGAGTGAATTTGTACTGGGGGGGCGTGGCCTAAATGGCGGCCTCCGTTTTTACTTTCGTTTCTGGATTCCATTCATTAATGTGACACAATTGTCAATAGTAATACTTCAATAGATGAGTTTTGACAAAATGTGATTGTAAATGTTAAAATAATGATTTTATAAAGTCTAAATATGAATTATATAGCAATATTAGGGAGTAGTATGATGAAATGACAGCAGGGGGCAGTACAATACCACTTATTGGCTTAATATGCCATGTTATATATTTTTTTACATTTTTAACTGTTATAGAGGCAAATTTTGTCCGATCTGTCTGAAATTTTTCATACTTCTTAAGAGTCACATGTTCTGACTTGTTTTTATTAAAGAGATATAGGCTTTTGGAGACACTTGGTCAAGGCTACATATTGAAGTGACACTATTATAGCCATCCAAATGAAGAAGTTATACTTTTTCTGATAATTATTGATCTAGAGAGTCCAGAGAATTGCACTGCACTGGTTTTGAACATTATTATATGAACATTATATGATTATATGAAAATACCATTTACAGCCAATACGGGCAATTTACCATATAATATATGATTTTAAAGCGTTTTAACAGTTATAGCGCCACCTATTGTCCGATCTCCATGAAATGTTGCATGCTTGTTAAGGATGTTATGTCACATATGCTCACCAATTTTTGTGAAGTTCTGAGTTTTTATTTAGGATTTATAGACTTTTTAGTGTATTTTGCCACGCCCATTTTATAAATGACCCTATTACAGCCATTCAAATGCAAAAGTTCAACTTTTTTTCGATAATTATTGATCTAGAGAGTCCAAAGAATTGTCCTAGACTGGTTTGGTTCCGATCGGGCGAAAAACCAGGGACTAGTTCGCAAAAGTAGGTTTTTAACATGTTCGCGAATATTTAATGAACGGTTTGATTGACAGCAATGGTTCTAGAGGCAAAGTTGTTCAGCATAAGCAGATCTATCAAATGATATGCATTTTGTGATGATAAGTGTAACACCACGTGATTACAGAGCCATAAAACTCATTAGCGCCAACTAGTGGCCGATTTCTTTCAAAATTCTTACAGACCTCTAGGGCCATGAGCCGAACATGCCCATTGAGTTTCGTTCCGATCGGCCTCCGTTAACCTTGTCTAATAGGTGCTCAAACTTCATTGGCCGATGGCGGCCATGTTTTTTGAGATACGCCAATGTCCTCATACACATAGATGGCACCTTGGACCAAGACACTGCATACCAATTTTCAAGTCAATCGGACTAACGGTCAGGTGGTTATAGCCTGTTTTATGTTTTTTTCATTTTATAGCGCCACCATGAGGCCAATCGTCGCGATTTTTTTACTGTGACCCCAGATTGAACTCATACACATGTGTACCAAGTTTGGTGAAGATACCTCATTTACATCGGGAGTTATAGCCATTTTAGTAAAATAGGCCCCTCCCACAACGTACGTTTTGGCGCCCCTTAGCGACCGTGAATCGAAATTTCCACTTTTTTTCGATAATTATTGATATTCAGTCTCCAGAGAACATTTCTGCACTAGTTTGGTTCCAATCGGGCAAAAAACCAGGGACTAGTTCGCAAAAGTAGATTTTTGACAAAATTCAAAATGGCGGAAAATCTATCATGGCGGAAATGAAATCGGAGATATACGTTTTGTTCGTCAGGCGTCCAGCTTTCCAATGATATAAGACACTTGAGTCTACGACATATGGTCTAGGAGTTATGAGCAGTTTCGCGCTTTTGGTTGTTATAGCGCCACCTATGGGCCAATCGGGGTCATAATCTCTGAACCTTTCCTCGATTTTTGTACTACCATCTGTCAAAGTTTCAAAGTTCCAGCTCTTACGGTTTGGGCTGCACGATGCGTTTTACGGCGGAATAATAATAATAATTAAAGCTGCAAGCAGCATTTATCGGGGTTCAAGCAGTTAAGGCCTTTAAGGCATTTAAGCACAAAAGCATCAAAAGTTATTAAGATTTATTTAGCAAGCATGTAACCACTGACATAATAGATGGAAAAGACCATTTACAGCCAATACAGGCAATTTGCCATGGGATATATATGGTTTTAAAGCTTTTTAACAGTTATAGCGCCACCTATGGTCCGATCTCCATAAAATTGTTTACTGTGACCTCAAATTGAACCCATACACATGTGTACTGAGTTTGGTGAAGATATCTCATTTCCTTCTTGAGTTATAGCCATTTGAGTAAATAGGCTCCTCCCACAACGATTTGCCACATTCTAGAATTATTTAATATGATTCTAGCATGATTTACTATCATATACCATGTTCCAGAATGATTTATTAGGATTCTAGCATGATTTACCTTGATACACCTCATTTCAGTATTATTTACTATGATTTACAATGTTTCTAGCATGATTAACCACATTACTAGCAATTATGTGAAGTGTCAGTGCAAATGAGGTGATGAACACTGACAAAATATTATTGTGTTATAATAGTTAGTTATATACGTGATTTTTTGTGTGTGTCCAAGTATGAATGCAAAAGCACATGTAAAATATTTCATTATTAAGTAGAATGGCCAGCAGAGGGCACTAGAAGACCACTTATTGGCTCACTTTCACTTTAAACCAGTTTTCTGCACTAAAGCAAACCAGTTTTTCCATGTTAACTCAATGCATGCTTACACACACACACACACACACACACACACACACACACACACACACACACACACACACACAGTTAACCATGATTTACCATGATATACCACGTTCTAGTATTATTTACCAGGAGATAAACGACAATCTAGTATTATTTACTTTGATTTACCATGTTTCTAGCCTGATTTATCACATTACTAGCAATTATTTGAAGTGTCAGTGCAAATAAAGTGATTAACACTGACAAAATATGATTGTGTTATAATAGTTATTGCTATATAAGTGATTTTTTTAGTGTGTATTCAAGTATGAATGCAAGCACATGTTGAAATATTTCATTAATAAGTAGAATGGCCAGCAGAGGGCAGTAGAAGACCACTTATTGGCTCACTTTCACTTTAAACCAGTTTTCTGCACTAAAGCAAACCAGTTTATCCATGTTAACTCAATGCATGCTTACACACACACACACACACACACACACACACACACACACACACACACACACACACACACACACACACAGCATAGTTAACCATGATTTACCACATTACTAGCAATTATTTGAAGTGTCAGTGCAAATAAAGTGATTAACACTGACAAAATATGATTGTGTTATAATAGTTATTGCTATATAAGTGATTTTTAGTGTGTATTCAAGTATAAATGCAAGCACATGTGGAAAAATTTAATTAATAAGTAGAATGGCCAGCAGAGGGCAGTAGAAGACCACTTATTGGCTCACTTTCACTTTAAACCTCATGATTTTGACCAGTTTTCTGCACTAAAGCAAACCAGTGTTTCCATGTTAACTCAATAATGCATACTTGCTACATATGCTATACACAATAATGCTACACACACACACACACACACACACACACACACACACACACACACACAAATGTTTCAGTGATATTGGTGTCACATTCACCTTCATCACATTCACCTTCTGTCTTCATCACATTCACCATCTGTCGTCATCACCTGCACCTGCTCCTCATCACCCTCCTCATCATCACCTGCTCCTCATCATCATAACCGTCACCTGTTGTCCTTGTCTTGATCTGTGTATTTAAGTTCCCCTCTCATCCATTATCATTGTCGGTTATTGTTTGTGCACTAGCACTCTGTTATGTTTGTTTTCATGTTGGAAAATAAAACCTTTGTTATATTTGTACCACACACACACACACACACACACACACATACACACACACCATCATTTATCATGATTTACCATGGCTGATACCAATACCAATATGAGAAAATGACTATTTTAAACAGCAGGGGGCAGTAAAATACCACTTATTGGCTTAACATGCCATTAATTCATATCATTTTCACCTTTTTAACTGTTATAGAGGCAAATTTTGTCCGATCTGTCTGAAAATTTTCATGCTTGTTCAGGGTGATATTTCACACGTTCTGACTTGTTTTTAAGAAGGTCTGAGCATTGATTAAAGAGATATAGGCTTTCGGGGACACTTGGTAAAGGCCAGATTTTGAAGTGAACCTATTATAGCTATCCAAATGAAGTAGTTCAACTTTTTCTGACAATTATTGATCTAGTGAGTCCAGAGAATTGTATTGCACTAGTTTTGAACATTATGATATGAAAATTATATGATCAGAGATGGAAAAGACCATTTACAGCCAATACAGGCAGTTTACCATAGGAAATATATGATTTTAAAGCTTTTTAACAGTTATAGCGCCACCTATCGTCCGATCTCCATAGAATTTTTCATGCTTGTTAATGATGGTATGTCACATATGCTGACCAATTTTTGTGAAGTTCTGAGTTTTTATTTAGGATTTATAGGCTTTTTAATGTATTTTGACACGCCCATTTTATAAATGACCCTATTACAGCCATCCAAATGCAAAAGTTCAACTTTTTTTTGATAATTATTGATCTAGAGAGTCCAGAGAATTGTCCTAGACTCGTTTGGTTCCGATCGGGCAAAAAACCAGGGACTAGTTCGCAAAAGTAGGTTTTTAACATATTCGTGAATAATTAATAAACTGTTTGATTGACAGCAATGGTTCTAGAGGCAAAGTTGTTCAGCATAAGCAGATCTATCAAATGATATGCATTTTGTGATGATAAGTGTAACACCACGTGATTACAGAGCCATAAAACTCATTAGCGCCAACTAGTGGCCGATTTCTTTCAAAATTCTTCCAGACCTCTCGGGCCATGAGCCGAACATGCCCATTGAGTTTCGTTCCGATCGGCCTCCGTTAACCTTGTCTAATAGGTGCTCAAACTTCATTGGCCGATGGCGGCCATGTTTTTTGAGATACGCCAATGTCCTCATACACATACATGGCACCTTGGACCAAGACACTGCATACCAATTTTCAAGTCAATCGGACTAACGGTCAGGTGGTTATAGCCTGTTTTATGTTTTTTTCATTTTATAGCGCCACCATGAGGCCAATCGTCGCGATTTTTTTACTGTGACCCCAGATTGAACTCATACAAATGTGTACCAAGTTTGGTGAAGATACCTCATTTACATCGGGAGTTATAGCCATTTTAGTAAAATAGGCCCCTCCCACAACGTACGTTTTGGCGCCCCTTAGCGACCGTGAATCGAAATTTCCACTTTTTTTCGATAATTATTGATATTCAGTCTCCAGAGAACATTTCTGCACTAGTTTGGTTCCAATCGGGCAAAAAACCAGGGACTAGTTCGCAAAAGTAGATTTTTGACAAAATTCAAAATGGCGGAAAATCTATCATGGCGGAAATGAAATCGGAGATATACGTTTTGTTCGTCAGGCATCCAGCTTTCCAATGATATAAGACACTTGAGTCTACGACATACGGTCTAGGAGTTATGAGCAGTTTCGCGCTTTTGGTTGCTATAGCGCCACCTATGGGCCAATCGGGGTCATAATCTCTGAACCTTTCCTCGATTTTTGTACTACCATCTGTCAAAGTTTCAAAGTTCCAGCTCTTACGGTTTGGGCTGCACGATGCGTTTTACGGCGGAATAATAATAATAATAATAATAATAAAAATCAGCACAATTACAATAGGGTTTCAGCACTTCGTGCTTGAACCCCTAATAATAAAAATCAGCACAATTACAATAGGGTTTCAGCATTTCATGCTTGAACCCCTAATAATAAAAATCAGTACAATTACAATAGGGTTTCAGCACTTCGTGCTTGAACCCCTAAAAATCAGCACAATTACAATAGGGTTTCAGCACTTCGTGCTTGAACCCCTAATAAAAATCAGCACAATTACAATAGGGTTTCAGCACTTCGTGCTTGAACCCCTAAAAATCAGTACAATTACAATAGGGTTTCAGCACTTCGTGCTTGAACCCCTAATAAGAAGAGACGTTTTGGACAGTTATAGCGCCACCTATTGTCCGATCTTCACGAAACTTGGCATGCTTCTTCACCATGTTCTGACACATATGCTCATCGATTTTTGTGAAGTTTGGGGTTTTCCCTTAGGTTGTATAGGCTTTTGAGTGTTTTTATGTCCCACCCCTTTCCTAAATGACCCTGTTACAGCCAGGCCAATGCAAAAGTTCAACTTTTTTTCAATAATTATTGATCTAGAGAGTCCAGAGAATTGTCCTAGACTGGTCTGGTTCCGATTGGGTCAAAAACCAGGGACTAGTTGGCCAAAGTAGGTTTTGGACAAATTTGCCCATAACAATTTTTTTTTTTGCTCGTAGGGGAATTTGGAGATAGCCATTTTGTCCGTCTGGAGCCAGGGATCACAGTGATGCTAAAATTGAGATTCTAGGACAAACTGTCTAGGAGTTATGAGCAATTTAGTAAATGTGGTCATTATAGCTCCACCTATGGGCCAATCTGGGCCATACTTTGATAGGTTCTCCCCAAATTGAGGACTACCATCTGGCAAAGTTTCAAGGTTCCAGGTCTTACGGTTTGGGCTGCACGGTGCGTTTTAGCGGAGAAGAAAAATAATAATAAAAATCAGTACAATTACAATAGGGTTTCAGCACTTCGTGCTTGAACCCCTAATAAGAAGAGACGTTTTGGACAGTTATAGCGCCACCTATTGTCCGATCTTCACGAAACTTGGCATGCTTCTTCACCATGTTCTGACACATATGCTCATCGATTTTTGTGAAGTTTGGGGTTTTCCCTTAGGTTGTATAGGCTTTTGAGTGTTTTTATGTCCCACCCCTTTCCTAAATGACCCTGTTACAGCCAGGCCAATGCAAAAGTTCAACTTTTTTTCAATAATTATTGATCTAGAGAGTCCAGAGAATTGTCCTAGACTGGTCTGGTTCCGATTGGGTCAAAAACCAGGGACTAGTTGGCCAAAGTAGGTTTTGGACAAATTTGCCCATAACAATTTTTTTTTTTGCTCGTAGGGGAATTTGGAGATAGCCATTTTGTCCGTCTGGAGCCAGGGATCACAGTGATGCTAAAATTGAGATTCTAGGACAAACTGTCTAGGAGTTATGAGCAATTTAGTAAATGTGGTCATTATAGCTCCACCTATGGGCCAATCTGGGCCATACTTTGATAGGTTCTCCCCAAATTGAGGACTACCATCTGGCAAAGTTTCAAGGTTCCAGGTCTTACGGTTTGGGCTGCACGATGCGTTTTAGCGGAGAAGAAAAATAATAATAAAAATCAGTACAATTACAATAGGGTTTCAGCACTTCGTGCTTGAACCCCTAATAAGAAGAGACGTTTTGGACAGTTATAGCGCCACCTATTGTCCGATCTTCACGAAACTTGGCATGCTTCTTCACCATGTTCTGACACATATGCTCATCGATTTTTGTGAAGTTTGGGGTTTTCCCTTAGGTTGTATAGGCTTTTGAGTGTTTTTATGTCCCACCCCTTTCCTAAATGACCCTGTTACAGCCAGGCCAATGCAAAAGTTCAACTTTTTTTCAATAATTATTGATCTAGAGAGTCCAGAGAATTGTCCTAGACTGGTCTGGTTCCGATTGGGTCAAAAACCAGGGACTAGTTGGCCAAAGTAGGTTTTGGACAAATTTGCCCATAACAATTTTTTTTTTTGCTCGTAGGGGAATTTGGAGATAGCCATTTTGTCCGTCTGGAGCCAGGGATCACAGTGATGCTAAAATTGAGATTCTAGGACAAACTGTCTAGGAGTTATGAGCAATTTAGTAAATGTGGTCATTATAGCTCCACCTATGGGCCAATCTGGGCCATACTTTGATAGGTTCTCCCCAAATTGAGGACTACCATCTGGCAAAGTTTCAAGGTTCCAGGTCTTACGGTTTGGGCTGCACGATGCGTTTTAGCGGAGAAGAAAAATAATAATAAAAATCAGTACAATTACAATAGGGTTTCAGCACTTCGTGCTTGAACCCCTAATAATAATAATAATAATAATAATAATAATAATAATAATAAAAATCAGCACAATTACAATAGGGTTTCAGCACTTCGTGCTTGAACCCCTAATAAAAATCAGCACAATTACAATAGGGTTTCAGCATTTCATGCTTGAACCCCTAATAAGAAGAGACGTTTTGGACAGTTATAGCGCCACCTATTGTCCGATCTTCACGAAACTTGGCATGCTTCTTCACCATGTTCTGACACATATGCTCCTCGATTTTTGTGAAGTTTGGGGTTTTCCCTTAGGTTGTATAGGCTTTTGAGTGTTTTTTTTGTCCCACCCCTTTCCTAAATGACCCTGTTACAGCCAGGCCAATGCAAAAGTTCAACTTTTTTTCGATAATTATTCATCTAGAGACTCCAGAGAACTGTGCTAGACTGGTCTGGTCTGGATTGGGCCAAAAACCAGGGACTAGTTGGCCAAAGTAGGTTTTGGACTAAAGTGCCCATATAATTTTTTTTTTTGCTCGTAGGTGAATTTGGAGATAGCCATTTTGTCCGTCTGGAGCCAGGGATCACAGTGATGCTAAAATTGAGATTCTAGGACAAACTGTCTAGGAGTTATGAGCAATTTAGTAAATGTGGTCATTATAGTTCCACCTATGGGCCAATCTGGGCCATACTTTGATAGGTTCTCCCCAAATTGAGGACTACCATTTGGCCAAGTTTCAAAGCTCCAGCTCTTACGGTTTGGGCTGCACGATGCGTTTTAGGGCGGAATAATAATAATAATAATAATAAAAATCAGCACAATTACAATAGGGTTTCAGCATTTCATGCTTGAACCCCTAATAAGAAGAGACGTTTTGGACAGTTATAGCGCCACCTATTGTCCGATCTTCACGAAACTTGGCATGCTTCTTCACCATGTTCTGACACATATGCTCCTCGATTTTTGTGAAGTTTGGGGTTTTCCCTTAGGTTGTATAGGCTTTTGAGTGTTTTTTTTGTCCCACCCCTTTCCTAAATGACCCTGTTACAGCCAGGCCAATGCAAAAGTTCAACTTTTTTTCGATAATTATTCATCTAGAGACTCCAGAGAACTGTGCTAGACTGGTCTGGTCTGGATTGGGCCAAAAACCAGGGACTAGTTGGCCAAAGTAGGTTTTGGACTAAAGTGCCCATATAAATTTTTTTTTTGCTCGTAGGTGAATTTGGAGATAGCCATTTTGTCCGTCTGGAGCCAGGGATCACAGTGATGCTAAAATTGAGATTCTAGGACAAACTGTCTAGGAGTTATGAGCAATTTAGTAAATGTGGTCATTATAGTTCCACCTATGGGCCAATCTGGGCCATACTTTGATAGGTTCTCCCCAAATTGAGGACTACCATTTGGCCAAGTTTCAAAGCTCCAGCTCTTACGGTTTGGGCTGCACGATGCGTTTTAGGGCGGAATAATAATAATAATAATAATAAAAATCAGCACAATTACAATAGGGTTTCAGCATTTCATGCTTGAACCCCTAATAATTAAAGCTGCAAGCAGCATTTATCGGGGTTCAAGCAGTTAAGGCCTTTAAGGCCTTTAAGCACAAAAGCATCAAAAGTTATTAGTTTTATTAAGCAAGCATGTAACCACTGACATAATAGATGAAAAAGACAATTTACAGCCAATACAGGCAATGTACCATAGGAAATATATGGTTTTAAAGCTTTTTAACAGTTATAGCGACACCTATGGTCCGATCTCCATAAAATTGTTTACTGTGACCTCAAATTGAACCCATACACATGTGTACTGAGTTTGGTGAAGATATCTCATTTACTTCTTGAGTTATAGCCATTTTAGTAAAATAGGCTCCTCCCACAACAATTTACCACATTCTAGTATTATTTACTATGATTCTAGCATGATTTGCCATATTCTAGCAGGATTTACCATGATATACTACATTCTAGTATGATTTACCATACATTCTAGTATGATTTACCATTGTTTACTGTGATTCTAGCATGGTTCACCATAGTTTATCATGATTTATCATAGTTTACCATGATTTACCCTGTTCTAGCAACGTTTACCATGATTTACCATGTTCTAGCATGATGTACCATGATATACCATGTTCTAGAATGATGTACCAGGATTATAGTATGATTTACCTTGATACACCACATTCTAGTATTATTTACTATGATTTACCATGTTTTTAGCGTGATTTACCATGATTTACCACATTGTTAGCAATTATGTGAAGTTAGGTTTCTGAATAAATTCTGAATAATCTGATTAATAGTTTACAAAGACTTTGTGAAGTGTTTATAGACCATTCAAATATATTTTCATAATGACATATCCCAATAGCATTGAAAAAACAACATTTGTGTGTGTGTGTGTGTGTGTGTGTGTGTGTGATCTGTCTGAAAATGTTCATGCATGTTTAGAGTGATATTTCACATGTTCTGACTTGTTTTTAAGAAGGTCTGAGCATCTTAAAAGATATAAGCTTTCGGGGACACTTGGTCAAGGCCACGTATTGAAGTGACCCTATTATAGTCATCCAAATGAAGTAGTTCAACTTTTTCTGATAATTATTGATCTAGAGAGTCCAGAGAATTGTACTGCACTAGTTTTGAACATTATGATATGAAAATTATTTGATCATAGATGAAACAGACCATTTGCAGCCAATACAGGCAATTTACCATAGGAAATATATGGTTTTAAAGCTTTTTAACAATTATAGCGCCAACTATGGTCCGATCTCCATAAAATTTGGCATGCTTGTTAAAGATGTTATGGCACATATTCCCACCAATTTTTGTGAAGTTCTGAGTTTTCATTTATGATTTATAGGCTTTTTAGTGCATTTTGCCACACCCATTTTCTTTATGACCCTATTATAGCCATGCGCAAAATGCAAAAGTTCAACTTTTTTTTGATAATTATTGATCTAGAGAGTCCATAGAATTGTCCTAGACTGGTCTGGTTCCGATCGGGCGAAAAACCTAGGACTAGTTCGCAAAAGTAGGTTTTTAACATATTCGCGAATAATTAATGAACGGTTTGATTGACAGCAATGGTTCTTGAGGCAAAGTTGTTCAGCATGAGCAGATCTATTAAATGATATGCATTTTGTGACAATAAGTGTAACACCACGTGATTACAGAGCCATAAAACTCGTTAGCGCCAACTAGTGGCCGATTTCTTTCAAAATTCTTACAGACCTCTAGGGCCATGAGTCGAACATGCCCACCGAGTTTCGTTCCGATCGGCCTCCGTTAACCTTGTCTAATAGGTGCTCAAACTTCATTGGCCGATGGCGGCCATGTTTTTTGAGATACACCAATGTCCTCATAGACATACATGGGGCCTTGGACCAAGACACTGCATGCCAATTTTCAAGTCAATCGGACTAACGGTCAGGTGGTTATAGCCTGTTTTATGTTTTTTTCATGTTATAGCGCCACCATGTGGCCAATCGCCACGATTTTTTTACTGTGACCTCAGATTGACCTCTTACATATACGTACCAAGTTTGGTGAAGATACCTCATTCATTTCTGGAGTTATAGCTGTTTTAGTACAATAGGCTCCTCCCACAACATACATTTTGGCGCCCCTTAGCGACCGTGAATCGAAATTTCGACTTTTTTTCGATAATTATTGATATTCAGACTCCAGAGAACATTTCTGCACTGGTTTGGTTCCGATCGGACGAAAAACCTAGGACTAGTTCGCAAAAGTAGGTTTATAACAAAATTCAAAATGGCGGAAAAATTTGCATACCGGAAATGAAATCGGAGATATACGTTTTGTTCTTCAAGTGTCCAGCTTTCCAATGATATAAGACACTTGAGTCTACGACATACGGTCTAGGAGTTATGAACAGTTTCGCGCTTTTGGTTGCTATAGCGCCACCTATGGGCCAATCGGGGTCATACTCTCTGAACCTCTCCTCGATTTTTGTACTACCATCTGGCAAAGTTTCAAGGTTCCAGCTCATACGGTTTGGGCTGCACGATGCGTTTTAGCGGAGAAGAAAAATAATAATAAAAATCAGTACAATTACAATAGGGTTTCAGCACTTCGTGCTTGAACCCCTAATTAAAGCTGCAAGCAGCATTTATCGGGGTTCAAGCATTTAAGGCCTTTAAGCACATAAGCATTTAAGACATTAAGATTTATTTAGAAAGCTTTTAACCACTGAAATAATAGATGGAAAAGTCCATTTACAGCCAATACAGGCAAGCTTTTTAACAGTTATAGCGCCACCTATCGTCCGATCTTCATGAAATTTTACATGCTTGTTTAGAATGTTATGGCACATATGCTCACCAATTTTCGTGAAGTTCTGAGTTTTCGTTTAGGATTTATAAGCTTTTGAGTGCATTTTGCCACGCCCATTTTCTTTATGACCCAATATACCCATGCGAAAAATGCTAAAGTTCAACTTTTTTTTGATAATTATTTATCTAGAGAGTCCATAGAATTGTCCTAGACTTGTTTGGTTCCGATCGGGCGAAAAACCTAGGACTAGTTCGCAAAAGTAGGTTTTTAACATAATTATAAATATTTAATGAACGGTTTGATTGACAGCAATAGTTCTTGAGGCAAAGTTGTTCAGCATGAGCAGATCTATCAAATGATATGCATTTTGTGACAATAAGTGTAACACCACGTGATTACAGAGCCATTAAACTCGTTAGCGCCAACTAGTGGCCGATTTCTTTAAAAATTCTTACAGACCTCTAGGGGCTTGAGCCGAACATGCCCACTGAGTTTCGTTCTGATTGGCCTCCGTTAACCTTGTCTAATAGGTGCTCAAACTTCATTGGCCGATGGCGGCCATGTTTTTCGAGATACACCAATGTCCTCATAGACATACATGGCACCTTGGACCAAGACACTGCATACCAATTTTCAAGTCAATCGGACAAACGGTCAGGTGGTTATAGCCTGTTTTATGTTTTTTTAATGTTATAGCGCCACCATGTGGCTAATCACCGCGATTTCTTTACTGTGACCTTAGATTGACCTCTTACACATGTGTACCAAGTTTGGTGAAGATAACTCATTTACTTCTGGAGTTATAGCCATTTTAGTAAAACTAGCTCCGCCTCCTTCGAACGTTTTGGCGCCCCTTAGCGACCGTGAATCGAAATTTAAACTTTTTTTTAATAATTATTTATATTCAGACTCCAGAGAACATTTCTGCACTGGTTTAGTTCCGATCGGACAAAAAACCTAGGACTAGTTCGCAAAAGTAGGTTTTGGACAAAATCCAAAATGGCGGAAAATTTGCATACCAGAAAGGAAATCTTTGAGGCCTTTTTTGTTCGGCTTGAGCCAAGGATTCCAATGATATAAGACACTTGAGTCTGTGACAAAGGGTTGGTGAGATTTAAGCAAAAATATGCCATTTTTTTGGTTTTTGCACTGTAGCGCCACCTATAGGCCAATCTGGCTCATATTCTCTGAACCTCTCCTCGATTTTTGTACTACCATCTGGCAAAGTTTCAAGTCTCTAGCACTTACGGTTTGGGCTGTACGATGTGTTTTAGGGGAAAATAATAATAATAATAACAAGCAGCATTTATCGGGGTTCAAGCAATTAAGGCCTTTAAGCATAAAAGCATCAAAAGTTATTAAGATTTATTTAGCAAGCATGTAACTACTGACATAATAGATGAAAAAGACCATTTACCATAGGAAATATATGGTTTTAAAGCTTTTTAACAGTTATAGCGCCACCTTTGGTCCGATCTCCATAAAATTTGGCATGCTTGTTAATGATGTTATTTCACATATGTTCACCAATTTTTGTGAAGTTCTGAGTTTTTATTTATGATTTATAGGTTTTTTTATTTATTTTACCCCGCCCATTTTATAAATGACCCTATTACAGCCATCCAAATGCAAAAGTTCAACTTTTTTTTGATAATTATTGATCTAGAGAGTCCAGAGAATTGTCCTAGACTGGTCTGGTTCCGATCGGGCGAAAAACCAGGGACTAGTTCGCAAAAGTAGGTTTTTAACATAATTACGAATATTTAATGAACGGTTTGATTGACAGCAATAGTTCTTGAGGCAAAGTTGTTCAGCATGAGCAGATATATCAAATGATATGCATTTTGTGACAATAAGTGTAACACCCCGTGATTACAGAGCCATTAAACTCGTTAGCGCCAACTAGTGGCCGATTTCTTTCAAAATTCTTACAGACCTCTAGGGGCTTGAGCCGAACATGCCCACTGAGTTTCGTTCTGATTGGCCTCCGTTAACCTTGTCTAATAGGTGCTCAAACTTCATTGGCCGATGGCGGCCATGTTTTTCAAGATACACCAATGTCCTCATAGACATACATGGCACCTTGGACCAAGACACTGCATACCAATTTTCAAGTCAATCGGACAAACGGTCAGGTGGTTATAGCCTGTTTTATGTTTTTTTAATGTTATAGCGCCACCATGTGGCTAATCACCGCGATTTCTTTACTGTGACCTTAGATTGACCTCTTACACATGTGTACCAAGTTTGGTGAAGATAACTCATTTACTTCTGGAGTTATAGCCATTTTAGTAAAACTAGCTCCGCCTCCTTCGAACGTTTTGGCGCCCCTTAGCGACCGTGAATCAAAATTTAAACTTTTTTTTAATAATTATTGATATTCAGACTCCAGAGAACATTTCTGCACTTGTTTGGTTCCGATCGGACAAAAAACCTAGGACTAGTTCGCAAAAGTAGGTTTTGGACAAAATCCAAAATGGCGGAAAATTTGCATACCGGAAAGGAAATCCTTGAGGCCTTTTTTGTTCGGCTTGAGCCAAGGATTCCAATGATATAAGACACTTGAGTCTGTGACAAAGGGTTGGTGAGATTTAAGCAAAAATATGCCATTTTTTTGGGTTTTGCACTGTAGCGCCACCTATTGGCCAATCTGGCTCATATTTTGATAACCTCTCCTCGATTTTTGTACTACCATATGGCAAAGTTTCAAGTCTCTAGCACTTACGGTTTGGGCTGTACGATGCGTTTTACGGCAGAAGAAAAATAATAATAATAAAAATCCTTACAATTACAATAGGGTTTCAGCACTTCGTGCTTGAACCCCTAATAAAAATCAGCACAATTACAATAGGGTTTCAGCATTTCATGCTTGAACCCCTAATAAGAAGAGACGTTTTGGACAGTTATAGCGCCACCTATTGTCCGATCTTCACGAAACTTGGCATGCTTCTTCACCATGTTCTGACACATATGCTCCTCGATTTTTGTGAAGTTTGGGGTTTTCCCTTAGGTTGTATAGGCTTTTGAGTGTTTTTTTTGTCCCACCCCTTTCCTAAATGACCCTGTTACAGCCAGGCCAATGCAAAAGTTCAACTTTTTTTCGATAATTATTCATCTAGAGACTCCAGAGAACTGTGCTAGACTGGTCTGGTCTGGATTGGGCCAAAAACCAGGGACTAGTTGGCCAAAGTAGGTTTTGGACTAAAGTGCCCATATACATTTTTTTTTTGCTCGTAGGTGAATTTGGAGATAGCCATTTTGTCCGTCTGGAGCCAGGGATCACAGTGATGCTAAAATTGAGATTCTAGGACAAACTGTCTAGGAGTTATGAGCAATTTAGTAAATGTGGTCATTATAGTTCCACCTATGGGCCAATCTGGGCCATACTTTGATAGGTTCTCCCCAAATTGAGGACTACCATTTGGCCAAGTTTCAAAGCTCCAGCTCTTACGGTTTGGGCTGCACGATGCGTTTTAGGGCGGAATAATAATAATAATAATAATTAAAGCTGCAAGCAGCATTTAGCGGGGTTCAAGCATTTAGGGTCTTTAAGCACATAAGGCAGTTTAGTGAGTTGTCTGAGTTTTTGTTTAGGATTTACAGGCTTTTGAGTGTTTTTTGCCATACCCATTTTCTAAATGATCCTGTTATGGCTACCCAATGGATAAAGTTAAAAAAAAATTATATAATTAATAATCTAGAGCTTCCAGAGAATTGTACTGCACTGGTATATTTCCGATCGTGCGAAAAACCTAGGACTAGTTCGCAAAAGTAGGTTTTTAACATAATCGCAAGTATTTAATGAACAAATTGATTGACAGCAGTAGTTCTTGAGGCAAAGTTGTTCAGTATGAGGAGATCTATCAAATGATATGCATCACATGATTACATAGCCGTAAAACCTGTTAGCATCAACTAGTGGCTGATTTTTCAAAATTCTTACAGACCTCTAGGGCCACGAGTCGAACATGCCCATCGAGTTTCGTTCTGATCGGCCTCCGTTAAGAGCAAACTAACAGCTTTGAATTAAAATGGTGAGGTATCCTGTTGTAAACATCAACCATGCCTGTTGACAGTTCTCTTTTGTGGGAAGGGAATGAAAAGTTCTCAAATCCGCAGCACAGCACATAACATTTATATCCATGATCTGCCATTTTCACTATTGTCCTTGCTTGCTTCTTCACAATACCTGCAGATCTTCTGATGATTCGGCTGTGCAGGTCCACATTAACACTGCCTGGCCTAGAACATGGACTGGAAAATGCAAATTTGGGGGGTATAAATATTAATGATCCTGACTCCAACGTCACAGTCGGTGTTATGGTGGGATTCACTCATTTTTCAGCGGTCTTTTGCAAACAGGAGATTTACACATGAAGGAGGAAACAATGGTGTTTGAGGCTCACGGTATGTCAGTTCCATGTCCAGAACTCTTATCATTCAACTATGCCAAGATAAATACAGTTTTCAATTGTATGGCACCTTTAAAATAGATGATTAGTAATATAATGCTTACTTGGAGTCTGAAATGGCTTTAACAAAAGAAGAAAAATATTCTTAGATTTCTGTTCATTCTAATCATGTACAAATAAAGTAGCACAGTAAGATTACATTTATTTGAATGCATTAGTGAGTGTGTGATTGTGCTGTGTGTGCAGCGTGTCAATACTAAAAGTGAAGGTGTAGTTGATATCTTTGGTGATAATATCTGTAGTAATCATAAAAAAACAATTAAGAAATAAAGAATTAAAATTACAAATAATATTCTATTAAGATATGAGTTACAATAACATGATTTGCAATAGTAATAATATCAATAATATATGCACAATACACACAGATTAGACTATCAGGTCTGTGTTTTACAAAAACATTAGTATTGCAGCCAATGTGAGTCTGTGGGATTTATAAACAGACAAAATATGATTTGAAATGTTATTTTAATGATTTTATTAAGTTTAAATAATATTTCAAATGGAAAAAAAATGAAATATAATATTTTAGTGAGCAGAATGAACCAATGAGTGTTCTTCATCTGGTGGTTAAAATGTAAATGAAAACAATAATACTTAAACAATAATACTTAATACACTAACCATGCTTGAACACACACATGCACACACATTTTGTTGTAGATGGAGATATTTAAAATAAAAGATAGGTAACAAAATGATAATTGCAAATCTCCTCTGTATAACACCATTTTCAGATTTCAAATTAATCACTGAGAGGCAGAATTGTTCAAACTGAGAGCTCAGTACAAATGAAGTGATAAACTTTGACAAAACATGACTGTGTTATAATAGGGGATTTTCATGCAAGTAATTTGATATAGTCCAAAAACTAATGCAAAAGCACAGATGAAAATATTTTATTAAGTAGAATGTCCTGCAGAGGGCAGTAGAAGACCACTAATTGACTCACTTTCATTTGAAAGACTTTTTTATCCACCAGTAAAACAAAGCAGTTTCTCCATGTTCTTTCCATTAAGCATGCTTACACAGACAGACACACACACAAACACAAACACATCCACACACACACACACACACACACACAAAGACATATGTTTTCAATGTTTTTAGGATGTGATATTGTGAAAATATATTCATCTCCTCATCTTGAACAACTTTGCCTCAAGAATCACTAATGTCAATCAAACCGTTCATAATCATAATAAAAAAATAAAATATATACAAATATCATAATAAAAAAAACATCATAATAAAAAAGATTGCTTCTTAAAGCATTTGTTTATTTCCCAATACTGAAGCGAATTAAAAGATCATGCGTAATCCTGCTGCTCCCTCTAGTGGACAACAGTGGTATTATAGCTTACATTTTACAGTTGAGGTGTTTGAATGAATGAATGGGAATTTGTTTTTTTACTTATATCTCAGGAACCAAAAGGCGAAAAATTCTGAAACTCAGAGCATAGATAGTGCTTGAGGAGCCCTGTTGAATGAGACCATCAAGGTGTTTTTGGGCGATTGGGGCTGGGAGTTATGACTGTTATAAGGCATATCTGTTCGGGCTATTATCTCTGGAATGCCCAGGGCAGATAACACCACATTTGAATCGAAGCTAGCCAAGGACGTGCCCTTTCCAACGAGCTCTTACACAATGTTCGGGGTGGTCTGGGTCGGGAGTAATGGCCGTTGAAAATCGGGGGTCCCGCGGGCTGGCGATGCGCGGGGGGCGCGCTCCCGAGGCCCGCGACGACCCGTTTCGATCAAGAGCCCGGAGAGGTCCTCACCATCAAAATTTGAGCGTGCAACGACTTTCCGTTTTCGAGATATGAATGAATTTGTATTCGGGGGCGTGGCTTAAATGCCGTTATACTTTCGTTTCATTTCATTCACTTACTTTCGTCCATTTCCATATCTCAGTGTAACACAATTGTCAATAGTAATACTCAATAGATGAGTTTTGACAAAATGTGATTGTAAATGTTAAAATAATGATTTTATAAAGTCTAAATATGAATTTTATAACAATATTAGGGAGTAGTATGATGAAATGACAGCAGGGGGCAGTAAAATACCACTTATTGGCTTAATATGTCATTATATTAATATAAAATCACCTTTTGAAGAAGTTCAACTTTTTTTCTGATAATTATTGATCTAGAGAGTTCAGAGAATTGTGCTGCACTGGTTTTGAACATTATGATATGAACATTATACGATAATAGATAGAAGACACCATTTACAGCAAATACAGGCAATTTACCATAGGAAATATATGGCTTTAAAGCATTTTAACAGTTATAGCGCCACCTATGCTCCGATCTCCATAAAAATTTCCATGCTTCTTTAGCATGTTATGTCACATATGCTCATCAATTTTTGTGAAGTTCTGAGTTTTCATTTAGGATTTATAGGCTTTTTAGTGTATTTTGCCACGCCCATTTTCTAAATGACCCTATTACAGCCATCCAAATGCAAAAGTTCAACTTTTTTTCGATAATTATTGATCTAGAGAGTCCAGAGAATTACCCTAGACTGGTCTGGTTCTGATCGGGCAAAAAACCAGGGACTAGTTCGCAAAAGTAGGTTTTTAACATGTTTGCAAATATTTAATGAACAGTTTGATTGACAGTAGTGGTTCTTGAGGCAAAGTTGTTCAGCATGAGCAGATCTATCAAATGATATGCATAATGTGACAATAAGTTTAACACCACGTGATTACAGAGCCATAAAACTCGTTAGCGCCAACTAGTGGCCGATTTCTTTCAAAAATCTTACATACCTCTAGGGCCATGAGTTGAACATGCCCATCGAGTTTTGTTCCGATCGGCCTCCGTTAACCTTGTCTAATAGGTGCTCAACTTCATTGGCCGATGGCGGCCATGTTTTTCGAGATACGCCAATGTCATCATAGATATACATGGCACCCTGGACCATGAGACTGCATACCAATTTTCAAGTCAATTGGACTAACGGTCAGGTGGTTATAGCCCTTTTCATGTTTTTTTCATGTTATAACGCCACCTAGTGTTCAATCGTCGCGATTTTTTTACTGTGACCCCAGATTGAACTCATACACATGTGTTCCGAGTTTGGTGAAAATATCTAATTTCGTTCATGAGTTATAACCATTTTAGTAAACTGGCTCCGCCTCCTGCGAACGTTTTGACGCCCCTTAGCAACCGTGGATCGAAATTTCAACTTTTTTTCGATAATTACTGATAATCAGACTCCAGAGAACATTTCTGCACTGGTTTGGTTCCGATTGGCCAAAAAAACCCTCTACTAGTTTGCAAAAGTAGGTTTTAGACAAAATTCAAAATGGCGGAAAAATTTGCATACCGGAAATGAAATTGAAGATATACATTTTGTCCGTCTTGAGACAAGGATTACAGTGATATAAGACACTTGAGTCTGTGACAAAGGGTTAAGGAGATTTAAGCAAAACCGTGATTTTTTTTGGTTTTTGGCACTATAGCGCCACCTATGGGCCAATCGGGGTCATACTCTCTGAACCTCTCCTCGATTTTTGTACTACCTTCTGGCCAAGTTTCAAGTCTCTAGCACTTACGGTTTGGGCTGCACGATGCGTTTTACGGCAGAAGAATAATAATAATAATAAAAATCAGTACAATTACAATAGGGTTTCAGCACTTCGTGCTTGAACCCCTAATAAAAATCAGCACAATTACAATAGGGTTTCAGCATTTCATGCTTGAACCCCTAATAATAATAATAATAATAAAAATCAGCACAATTACAATAGGGTTTCAGCACTTCGTGCTTGAACCCCTAATAATAAAAATCAGCACAATTACAATAGGGTTTCAGCACTTCGTGCTTGAACCCCTAATAATAAAAATCAGCACAATTACAATAGGGTTTCAGCATTTCATGCTTGAACCCCTAATTAAAGCTGCAAGCAGCATTTATCGGGGTTCAAGCATTTAAGGCCTTTAAGCACATAAGCATTTAAGACATTAAGTTTTATTTAGAAAGCTTTTAACCACTGAAATAATAGATGGAAAAGTCCATTTACAGCCCATACAGGCAATTTACCATAGGAAATATATGATTTTCAAACCTTTTTAACAGTTATAGCGCCACCTATGGTCCGATCAACATGAAATTTGGCATGCTTGTTTAGAATATTATGGCACATATGCTCACCAATTTTCGTGAAGTTCTGAGTTTTCGTTTAGGATTTATAAGCTTTTGAGTGCATTTTGCCACGCCCATTTTCTTTATGACCCAATTATAGCCATACGAAAAATTCAAAAGTTCAACTTTTTTTCGATAATTATTGATCTAGAGAGTCCAGAGAATTGTCCTAGACTGGTCTGGTTCCGATCGGGCGAAAAACCAGGGACTAGTTCGCAAAAGTAGGTTTTTAACATATTCGCGAATAATTAATGAACGATTTGATTGACAGCTATGGTTCTTGAGGCAATGTTGTTCAGCATGAGCAGATCTATCAAATGATATGCATTTTGTGACAATAAGTGTAACACCACGTGATTACAGAGCCGTAAAACTCGTTAGCGCCAACTAGTGGCCGATTTCTTTCAAAATTCTTACAGACCTCTAGGGCTATGAGTTGAACATGCCCATCGAGTTTCGTTCCGATCGGCCTCCGTTAACCTTGTCTAATAGGTGCTCAAACTTCATTGGCCGATGGCGGCCATGTTTTTTGAGATACACCAATGTCCTCATAGACATACATGACACCTTGGGCCAAGACACTGCATACCAATTTTCAAGTCAATCGGACTAACGGTCAGGTGGTTAAAGCCTGTTTTATGTTTTTTTCAAGTTATAGCGCCACCATGTGGCCAATCGCCGCGATTTTTTTACTGTGACCTCAGATTGACCTCTTACACATGTGTACCGAGTTTGGTGAAGATACCTCATTTACTTCTGGAGTTATAGCCATTTTAGTAAAATAGGCCCCTCCCACAACGTACGTTTTGGCGCCCCTTAGCGTCCGTGAATCGAAATTTCAACTTTTTTTCGATAATTATTGATATTCAGACTCCAGAGAACATTTCTGTACTGGTTTGGTTCCGATCGGGCGAAAAACCTAGGACTAGTTCGCAAAAGTAGGTTTTTGGCAAAATTCAAAATGGCGGAAAATCTATCATGGCGGAAATGAAATCGGAGATATACGTTTTGTTCGTCAGGCATCCAGCTTCCCAATGATATAAGACACTTGAGTCTACGACATACGGTCTAGGAGTTCTGAGCAGTTTCGCGCTTTTGGTTGCTGTAGCGCCACCTACGGGCCGATTTGGCTAAGTCCGTGTATCTGAGTAGCGAGCAATACTACTACCATTTGACCAAGTATCACGTCTCTAGGCCTTACGGTTTTGGCTGCACGATGCGTTTTAGGGAAGAATAATAATAATAATTAAAGCTGCAAGCAGCATTTATCGGGGTTCAAGCATTTAAAGCCTTTAAGCACATAAGCATTTAAGACATTAAGTTTTATTTAGAAAGCTTTTAACCACTGAAATAATAGATGGAAAAGTCCATTTACAGCCAATACAGGCAATTTACCATAGGAAATATATGATTTTCAAACCTTTTTAACAGTTATAGCGCCACCTATGGTCCGATCAACATGAAATTTGGCATGCTTGTTTAGAATATTATGGCACATATGCTCACCAATTTTCGTGAAGTTCTGAGTTTTCGTTTAGGATTTATAAGCTTTTGAGTGCATTTTGCCACACCCATTTTCTTTATGACCCAATTATAGCCATACGAAAAATTCAAAAGTTCAACTTTTTTTCGATAATTATTGATCAAGAGAGTCCAGAGAATTGTCCTAGACTGGTCTGGTTCCGATCGGGCGAAAAACCAGGGACTAGTTCGCAAAAGTTGGTTTTTAACATATTCGCAAATAATTAATGAACGATTTGATTGACAGCAATGGTTCTTGAGGCAAAGTTGTTCAGCATGAGCAGATCTATCAAATGATATGCATTTTGTGACAATAAGTGTAACACCACGTGATTACAGAGCCATAAAACTCGTTAGCGCCAACTAGTGGCCGATTTCTTTCAAAATTCTTACAGACCTCTAAGGCCATGAGTTGAACATGCCCATCGAGTTTCGTTCCGATCGGCCTCCGTTAACCTTGTCTAATAGGTGCTCAAACTTCATTGGCCGATGGCGGCCATGTTTTTTGAAGTACACCAATGTCCTCATAGACATACATGACACCTTGGGCCAAGACACTGCATACCAATTTTCAAGTCAATCGGACTAACGGTCACATGGTCATAGCCATTTTCATGTTTTTTTCATGTTATAGCGCCACCTAGTGATCAATCGTCGCGATTTTTTTACTGTGACCCCAGATTGAACTCATACACATGTGCACCAAGTTTGGTGAAGATATCTCATTTCCTTCTCGAGTTATAGCAATTTTAGTAAAATAGGCTCCTCCCACAACATTAATTTATCACCCCCTGGCGATCAGGAATCGAAATTTCGACTTTTTTTCGATAATTATTGATATTCAGACTCCAGAGAACATTTCTGCACTGGTTTGGATCCAATTGGATAAAAACCCTAGGACTAGTTCGCAAAAGTAGGTTTTTGACTAAATTCAAAATGGCGGACAATTTGCATAAAAAAAATGAAATCGGAGATATACGTTTTGACCTTTAGGTGTCCAGCTTTCCAGTGATATAAGACACTTGAGTCTACGTCATACGGTCTAGGAGTTATGAGCAGTTTCGCGCTTTTGGTTGCTATAGCGCCACCTATGGGCCAATCGGGGTCATATTCTCTGAACCTCTCCTCGATTTTTGTACTACCATCTGGCAAAGTTTCAAGGTTCCAGCTCTTACGGTTTGGGCTGCACGATGCGTTTTACGGCGGAAGAATAATAATAATAATAATTAAAGCTGCAAGCAGCATTTATCGGGGTTCAAGCATTTAAGGCCTTTAAGCACATAAGCATTTAAGACATTAAGTTTTATTTAGAAAGCTTTTAACCACTGAAATAATAGATGGAAAAGTCCATTTACAGCCAATACAGGCAATTTACCATAGGAAATATATGGTTTTCAAACCTTTTTAACAGTTATAGCGCCACCTATGGTCCGATCAACATGAAATTTGGCATGCTTGTTTAGAATATTATGGCACATATGCTCACCAATTTTCGTGAAGTTCTGAGTTTTCGTTTAGGATTTATAAGCTTTTGAGTGCATTTTGCCACGCCCATTTTCTTTATGACCCAATTATAGCCATACGAAAAATTCAAAAGTTCAACTTTTTTTCGATAATTATTGATCTAGAGAGTCCAGAGAATTGTCCTAGACTGGTCTGGTTCCGATCGGGCGAAAAACCAGGGACTAGTTCGCAAAAGTAGGTTTTTAACATATTCGCGAATAATTAATGAACGATTTGATTGACAGCTATGGTTCTTGAGGCAATGTTGTTCAGCATGAGCAGATCTATCAAATGATATGCATTTTGTGACAATAAGTGTAACACCACGTGATTACAGAGCCGTAAAACTCGTTAGCGCCAACTAGTGGCCGATTTCTTTCAAAATTCTTACAGACCTCTAGGGCTATGAGTTGAACATGCCCATCGAGTTTCGTTCCGATCGGCCTCCGTTAACCTTGTCTAATAGGTGCTCAAACTTCATTGGCCGATGGCGGCCATGTTTTTTGAGATACACCAATGTCCTCATAGACATACATGACACCTTGGGCCAAGACACTGCATACCAATTTTCAAGTCAATCGGACTAACGGTCAGGTGGTTAAAGCCTGTTTTATGTTTTTTTCAAGTTATAGCGCCACCATGTGGCCAATCGCCGCGATTTTTTTACTGTGACCTCAGATTGACCTCTTACACATGTGTACCGAGTTTGGTGAAGATACCTCATTTACTTCTGGAGTTATAGCCATTTTAGTAAAATAGGCCCCTCCCACAACGTACGTTTTGGCGCACCTTAGCGTCCGTGAATCGAAATTTCAACTTTTTTTCGATAATTATTGATATTCAGACTCCAGAGAACATTTCTGTACTGGTTTGGTTCCGATCGGGCGAAAAACCTAGGACTAGTTCGCAAAAGTAGGTTTTTGGCAAAATTCAAAATGGCGGAAAATCTATCATGGCGGAAATGAAATCGGAGATATACGTTTTGTTCGTCAGGCATCCAGCTTCCCAATGATATAAGACACTTGAGCCTACGACATACGGTCTAGGAGTTCTGAGCAGTTTTGCGCTTTTGGTTGCTGTAGCGCCACCTATGGGCCGATTTGGCTAAGTCCGTGTATCTGAGTAGCGAGCAATACTACTACCATTTGACCAAGTATCACGTCTCTAGGCCTTACGGTTTTGGCTGCACGATGCGTTTTAGGGAAGAATAATAATAATAATAAAAATCAGGGCAATTACAATAGGGTTTCAGCACTTCGTGCTTGAACCCCTAATAATAAAAATCAGTACAATTACAATAGGGTTTCAGCACTTCGTGCTTGAACCCCTAATTAAAGCTGCCAGCAGCATTTATCGGGGTTCAAGCATTTAAGGCCTTTAAGCACATAAGCATTTAAGACATTAAGATTTATTTAGAAAGCTTTTAACCACTGAAATAATAGATGGAAAAGTCCATTTACAGCCAATACAGGCAAGCTTTTTAACAGTTATAGCGCCACCTATAGTCCGATCTCCATGATATTTTGCATGCTTGTTAATGATGTTGTGGCACATATGCTCACCAATTTTCGTGAAGTTCTGAGTTTTCGTTTAGGATTTATAGGCTTTTGAGTGCATTTTGCCACGCCCATTTTCTTTATGACCCAATATACCCGTGCGAAAAATGCAAAAGTTCAACTTTTTTTTGATAATTATTGATCTAGAGAGTCCATAGAATTGTCCTAGACTCGTTTGGTTCTGATCGGGCGAAAAACCTAGGACTAGTTCGCAAAAGTAGGTTTTTAACATAATTACAAATATTTAATGAACGGTTTAATTGACAGCAATGGTTCTTGAGGCAAAGTTGTTCAACAAGAGGAGATCTATCAAATGGTATGCATTTTGTGACAATAAGTGTAACACCACGTGATTACAGAGCCATAAAACTCGTTAGCGCCAACTAGTGGCCGATTTCTTTTAAAATTCGTACAGACCTCTAGGGCCATGAGTCGAACATGCCCACCGAGTTTCGTTCCGATCGACCTCCGTTAACCTTGTCTAATAGGTGCTCAAACTTCATTGGCCGATGGCGGCCATGTTTTTTGAGATACGCCAATGTCCTCATAGACATACATGACACCTTGGACCAAGACACTGCATACCAATTTTCAAGTCAATCAGACTAACGGTCAGGTGGTTATAGCCTGTTTTATGTTTTTTTCATGTTATAGCGCCACCTAGTGTTCAATCGTCGCGACTTTGTTACCGTGACCCCAAATTGAACTCATACAGATATGTACCAAGTTTGGTGAAGATATCTAATTTACTTCTCGAGTTATAGCCGTTTTAGTAAAATAGGCTCTTTCCACAAAAATCAATTAGCGCCCCCTAGAAACCATGAATCGAAATTTCAATTTTTTTTCGATAATTATTGGTAACCAGACTCCAGAGAACATTTCTGCACTGGTTTGGTTCCAATCGGACAAAAAACCAGGGACTAGTTCGCAAAAGTAGGTTTTTGACAAAATTCAAAATTGCGGAAAAATTTGCATACCGGAAATGAAATCGGAGATATACATTTTGTTTGCCATGAGGTCTTGATTACATGGATATAAGACACTTGAGTCTACGACATACAGTCTAGGAGTTATGAGCAGTTTCGCGCTTTTGGTCGCTGTAGCGCCACCTATGGGCCGATTTGGCTAAGTCCGTGTATCTGAGTAGCGAGCAATACTACTACCATTTGACCAAGTATCACGTCTCTAGGCCTTACGGTTTTGGCTGCACGATGCGTTTTAGGGAAGAATAATAATAATAAAAATCCTTACAATTACAATAGGGTTTCAGCATTTCATGCTTGAACCCCTAATAAAAATCAGGGCAATTACAATAGGGTTTCAGCACTTCGTGCTTGAACCCCTAATTAAAGCTGCAAGCAGCATTTATCGGGGTTCAAGCAGTTAAGGCCTTTAAGCACAAAAGCATCAAAAGTGATTAAGTTTTATTTAGCAAGCATGTAACTACTGACATAATAGATGGAAAAGACCATTTACAGGAAATACCATAGGAAATATATGGTTTTAAAGCTTTTTAGCAGTTATAGCGCCACCTATCGTCCGATCTCCATAAAAATTGGCATGCTTGTTAATGATGTTATGTCACATATGCTCACCAATTTTTGTGAAGTTCTGAGTTTTCATTTAGGATTTATAGGCTTTTTTAGTGTTTTTTTGCCACGCCCCTTTTCTAAATGACCCTATTACAGCCATCTACATGCAAAAGTTCAACTTTTTTTTGATAATTATTGATCTAGAGTGTCCAGAGAATTGTCCTAGACTGGTCTGGTTTCGATCGGGCGAAAAACCTAGGACTAGTTTGCAAAAGTAGGTTTTTAACATAATTACAAATATTTAATAAACGGTTTAATTGACAGCATTAGTTCTTGAGGCAAAGTTGTTCAGCATGAGCAGATCTATCAGTTGATATGCATTTTGTGACGATAAGTGTAACACCACGTGATTACAGAGCCATAAAACTCGTTAGCGCCAACTAGTGGCCGATTTCTTTCAAAACTCTTACAGACCTCTAGGGCCATGAGTCGAACATGCCCATCGAGTTTCGTTCCGATCGGCCTCCGTTAACCTTGTCTAATAGGTGCTCAAATTTCATTGGTCGATGGCGGCCATGTTTTTCGAGATACGCCAATGTCCTCATAGACATACATGGCACCTTGGACCAAGACACTGCATACCAATTTTCAAGTCAATCGGACTAACGGTCACGTGGTCATAGCCGTTTTCATGTTTTTTTCATGTTATAGCGCCACCTAGTGATCAATCGTCGCGATTTTTTTACTGTGACCCCCGATTGAACTCATACACATGTGCACCAAGTTTGGTGAAGATATCTAATTTCATTCTCGAGTTATAGCCATTTTAGTAAAATAGGCTCCTCCCACAACATTAATTTATCACCCCCTGGCGATCAGGAATCGAAATTTCGACTTTTTTTCGATAATTATTGATATTCAGACTCCAGAGAACATTTCTGCACTGTTTTGGATCCAATTGGACAAAAAACCTAGGACTAGTTCGCAAAAGTAGGTTTTTAACTAAATTCAAAATGGCGGACAATTTGCATACAGGAAATGAAATCGGAGATATACGTTTTGACCTTCAGGTTTCCAGCTTTCCAGTGATATAAGACACTTGAGTCTACGTCATACGGTCTAGGAGTTATGAGCAGTTTCGCGCTTTTGGTTGCTATAGCGCCACCTATGGGCCAATTGGGGTCATATTCTCTGAACCTCTCCTCGATTTTTGTACTACCATCTGGCAAAGTTTCAAAGCTCCAGCTCTTACGGTTTGGGCTGCACGATGAGTTTTACGGCAGAAGAAAAATAATAATAATAATAATAATAATAATAATAATAATAATAATAATAATAAAAATCAGTACAATTACAATAGGGTTTCAGCACTTCGTGCTTGAACCCCTAATTAAAGCTGCAAGCAGCATTTAGCGGGGTTCAAGCATTTAGGGTCTTTAAGCACATAAGGCAGTTTAGTGAGTTGTCTGAATTTTTGTTTAGGATTTACAGGCTTTTGAGTGTTTTTTGCCATACCCATTTTCTAAATGATCCTGTTACAGCCAGGCCAATGCAAAAGTTAAAGTTTTTTATATAATTAATAATCTAGAGCTTCCAGAGAATTGTACTGCACTGGTATATTTCCGATCGGGCGAAAAACCTAGGACTAGTTCGCAAAAGTAGGTTTTTAACATAATCGCAAGTATTTAATGAACAAATTGATTGACAGCAGTAGTTCTTGAGGCAAAGTTGTTCAGTATGAGGAGATCTATCAAATGATATGCATCACGTGATTACATAGCCGTAAAACCTGTTAGCGTCAACTAGTGGCTGATTTTTCAAAATTCTTACAGACCTCTAGGGCCACGAGTCGAACATGCCCACCGAGTTTCGTTCTGATCGGCCTCCGTTAAGAGCAAACTAACAGCTTTGAATTAAAATGGTGAGTTTATCCTGTTGTAAACATCAACCATGCCTGTTGACAGTTCTCTTTTGTGGGAAGGGAATGAAAAGTTCTCAAATCCACAGCACAGCCTCAGACATAACATTTATATCCATGATCTGCCATTTTCACTATTGTCCTTGCTTGCTTCTTCACAATACCTGCAGATCTTCTGATGATTCGGCTGTGCAGGTCCACATTAACACTGCCTGGCCTAGAACATGGACTGGAAAATGCAAATTTGGGGGGTATAAATATTAATGATCCTGACTCCAACGTCACAGTCGGTGTTATGGTGGGATTCACTCATTTTTCAGCGGTCTTTTGCAAACAGGAGATTTACACATGAAGGAGGAAACAATGGTGTTTGAGGCTCACGGTATGTCAGTTCCATGTCCAGAACTCTTATCATTCAACTATGCCAAGATAAATACAGTTTTCAATTGTATGGCACCTTTAAAATAGATGATTAGTAATATAATGCTTACTTGGAGTCTGAAATGGCTTTAACAAAAGAAGAAAAATATTCTTAGATTTCTGTTCATTCTAATCATGTACAAATAAAGTAGCACAGTAAGATTACATTTATTTGAATGCATTAGTGAGTGTGTGATTGTGCTGTGTGTGCAGCGTGTCAATACTAAAAGTGAAGGTGTAGTTGATATCTTTGGTGATAATATCTGTAGTAATCATAAAAAAACAATTAAGAAATAAAGAATTAAAATTACAAATAATATTCTATTAAGATATGAGTTACAATAACATGATTTGCAATAGTAATAATATCAATAATATATGCACAATACACACAGATTAGACTATCAGGTCTGTGTTTTACAAAAACATTAGTATTGCAGCCAATGTGAGTCTGTGGGATTTATAAACAGACAAAATATGATTTGAAATGTTATTTTAATGATTTTATTAAGTTTAAACAATATTTCAAATGGAAAAAAAATGAAAAATAATATTTTAGTGAGCAGAATGAACCAATGAGTGTTCTTCTTCTGGTGGTTAAAATGTAAATGAAAACAATAATACTTAAACAATAATACTTAATACACTAACCATGCTTGAACACACACATGCACACAATTTTTTTTGTAGATGTAGATATTTAAAATAAAAGATAGGTAACAAAATGATAATTGCAAATCTCCTCTGTATAACACCATTTTCAGATTTCAAATTAATCACTGAGAGGCAGAATTGTTCAAACTGAGAGCTCAGTAAAAATGAAGTGATAAACTTTGACAAAACATGACTGTGTTATAATAGGTGATTTTCATGCAAGTAATTTTATATAGTCCAAAAACTAATGCAAAAGCACAGATGAAAATATTTTATTAAGTAGAATGTCCTGCAGAGGGCAGGAGAAGACCACTAATTGACTCACTTTCATTTGAAAGACTTTTTTATCCACCAGTAAAACAAAGCAGTTTCTCCATGTTATTTCCATTAAGCATGCTTACACACACAGACACAGACACACACACAAACACAAACACATCCATCCACACACACACACACACACACACAGACACACACACAAAGACAAATATGTTTTCAATGTTTTTATGATGTGATATTGTGAAAATATCTTCATCTCCTCATCTTGAACAACTTTGCCTCAAGAATCACTAATGTCAATCAAACCGTTCATAATCATAATAAAAAAATAAAATATATACAAATATCATAATAAAAAAAACATCATAATAAAAAAGATTGCTTCTTAAAGCATTTGTTTATTTCCCAATACTGAAGCGAATTAAAAGATCATGCGTAATCCTGCTGCTCCCTCTAGTGGACAACAGTGGTATTATAGCTTACATTTTACAGTTGAGGTGTTTGAATGAATGAATGGGAATTTGTTTTTTTACTTATATCTCAGGAACCAAAAGGCGAAAAATTCTGAAACTCAGAGCATAGATAGTGCTTGAGGAGCCCTGTTGAATGAGACCATCAGGGTGTTTTTGGGCGATTGGGGCTGGGAGTTATGACTGTTATAAGGCATATCTATTCGAGC
Source organism: Rutilus rutilus (assembly GCF_951802725.1). NCBI lineage: Eukaryota > Metazoa > Chordata > Actinopteri > Cypriniformes > Leuciscidae > Rutilus > Rutilus rutilus. Next base: position 20,713,910 of record NC_140213.1, on the reverse strand, counting down.
TATTATCTCTGGAATGCCCAGGGCAGATAACACCACATTTGAATCGAAGCTAGCCAAGGACGTGCCCTTTCCAACGAGCTCTTACACAATGTTCGGGGTGGTCTGGGTCGGGAGTAATGGCCGTTCAAAATCGGGGGTCCCGCGGGCTGGCGATGCGTGGGGGGCGCGCTCCCGAGGCCCGCGAGGACACGTTTCGATCAAGAGCCCGGAGAGGTCCTCACCATCAAAATTTGAGCGCGCAACGACTTTCCGTTTTCGAGTTATGAATGAATTTGTATTCGGGGGCGTGGCTTAAATGCCGTTATACTTTCGTTTCATTTCATTCACTTACTTTCGTCCATTTCCATATCTCAGTGTAACACAATTGTCAATAGTAATACTCAATAGATGAGTTTTGACAAAATGTGATTGTAAATGTTAAAATAATGATTTTATAAAGTCTAAATATGAATTTTATAACAATATTAGGGAGTAGTATGATGAAATGACAGCAGGGGGCAGTAAAATACCACTTATTGGCTTAATATGTCATTATATTCATATAAAATCACCTTTTGAAGAAGTTAAACTTTTTTTCTGATAATTATTGATCTAGAGAGTTCAGAGAATTGTGCTGCACTGGTTTTGAACATTATGATATGAACATTATACGATAATAGATAGAAGACACCATTTACAGCAAATACAGGCAATTTACCATAGGAAATATATGGCTTTAAAGCATTTTAACAGTTATAGCGCCACCTATGCTCCGATCTCCATAAAAATGTCCATGCTTCTTTAGCATGTTATGTCACATATGCTCATCAATTTTTGTGAAGTTCTGAGTTTTCATTTAGGATTTATAGGCTTTTTAGTGTATTTTGCCACGCCCATTTTCTAAATGACCCTATTACAGCCATCCAAATGCAAAAGTTCAACTTTTTTTCGATAATTATTGATCTAGAGAGTCCAGAGAATTACCCTAGACTGGTCTGGTTCTGATCGGGCAAAAAACCAGGGACTAGTTCGCAAAAGTAGGTTTTTAACATGTTTGCGAATATTTAATGAACAGTTTGATTGACAGTAGTGGTTCTTGAGGCAAAGTTGTTCAGCATGAGCAGATCTATCAAATGCTATGCATAATGTGACAATAAGTTTAACACCACGTGATTACAGAGCCATAAAACTCGTTAGCGCCAACTAGTGGCCGATTTCTTTCAAAAATCTTACATACCTCTAGGGCCATGAGTTGAACATGCCCATCGAGTTTTGTTCCGATCGGCCTCCGTTAACCTTGTCTAATAGGTGCTCAACTTCATTGGCCGATGGCGGCCATGTTTTTCGAGATACGCCAATGTCCTCATACACATACATGGCACCCTGGACCATGAGACTGCATACCAATTTTCAAGTCAATTGGACTAACGGTCAGGTGGTTATAGCCCTTTTCATGTTTTTTTCATGTTATAACGCCACCTAGTGTTCAATCGTCGCGATTTTTTTACTGTGACCCCAGATTGAACTCATACACATGTGTTCCGAGTTTGGTAAAAATATCTAATTTCGTTCATGAGTTATAACCATTTTAGTAAACTGGCTCCGCCTCCTGCGAACGTTTTGACGCCCCTTAGCAACCGTGGATCGAAATTTCAACTTTTTTTCGATAATTACTGATAATCAGACTCCAGAGAACATTTCTGCACTGGTTTGGTTCCGATTGGCCAAAAAAACCCTCTACTAGTTTGCAAAAGTAGGTTTTAGACAAAATTCAAAATGGCGGAAAAATTTGCATACCGGAAATGAAATTGAAGATATACATTTTGTCCGTCTTGAGACAAGGATTACAGTGATATAAGACACTTGAGTCTGTGACAAAGGGTTAAGGAGATTTAAGCAAAACCGTGATTTTTTTTGGTTTTTGGCACTATAGCGCCACCTATGGGCCAATCGGGGTCATACTCTCTGAACCTCTCCTCGATTTTTGTACTACCTTCTGGCCAAGTTTCAAGTCTCTAGCACTTACGGTTTGGGCTGCACGATGCGTTTTACGGCAGAAGAATAATAATAATTAAAGCTGCAAGCAGCATTTAGCGGGGTTCAAGCATTTAGGGTCTTTAAGCACATAAGGCAGTTTAGTGAGTTTTTGTTTAGGATTTACAGGCTTTTGAGTGTTTTTTGCCATACCCATTTTCTAAATGATCCTGTTATGGCTACCCAATGGGTAAAGTTAAAGTTTTTTATATAATTAATAATCTAGAGCTTCCAGAGAATTGTACTGCACTGGTATATTTCTGATCGGGCGAAAAACCTAGGACTAGTTCGCAAAAGTAGGTTTTTAACATAATCGCAAGTATTTAATGAACAAATTGATTGACAGCAGTAGTTCTTGAGGCAAAGTTGTTCAGTATGAGGAGATCTATCAAATGATATGCATCACGTGATTACATAGCCGTAAAACCTGTTAGCGTCAACTAGTGGCTGATTTTTCAAAATTCTTACAGACCTCTAGGGCCACGAGTCGAACATGCCCACCTAGTTTCGTTCTGATCAGCCTCCGTTAAGAGCAAACTAACAGCTTTGAATTAAAATGGTGAGGTATCCTGTTGTAAACATCAACCATGCCTGTTGACAGTTCTCTTTTGTGGGAAGGGAATGAAAAGTTCTCAAATCCGCAGCACAGCCTCAGATATAACATTTATATCCATGATCTGCCATTTTCACTATTGTCCTTGCTTGCTTCTTCACAATACCTGCAGATCTTCTGATGATTCGGCTGTGCAGGTCCACATTAACACTGCCTGGCCTAGAACATGGACTGGAAAATGCAAATTTGGGGGGTATAAATATTAATGATCCTGACTCCAACGTCACAGTCGGTGTTATGCTGGGATTCACTCATTTTTCAGCGGTCTTTTGCAAACAGGAGATTTACACATGAAGGAGGAAACAATGGTGTTTGAGGCTCACGGTATGTCAGTTCCATGTCCAGAACTCTTATCATTCAACTATGCCAAGATAAATACAGTTTTCAATTGTATGGCACCTTTAAAATAGATGATTAGTAATATAACGCTTACTTGGAGTCTGAAATGGCTTTAACAAAAGAAGAAAAATATTCTTAGATTTCTGTTCATTCTAATCATGTACAAATAAAGTAGCACAGTAAGATTACATTTATTTGAATGCATTAGTGAGTGTGTGATTGTGCTGTGTGTGCAGCGTGTCAATACTAAAAGTGAAGGTGTAGTTGATATCTTTGGTGATAATATCTGTAGTAATCATAAAAAAAACAATTAAGAAATAAAGAATTAAAATTACAAATAATATTCTATTAAGATATGAGTTACAATAACATGATTTGCAATAGTAATAATATCAATAATATATGCACAATACACACAGATTAGACTATCAGGTCTGTGTTTTACAAAAACATTAGTATTGCAGCCAATGTGAGTCTGTGGGATTTATAAACAGACAAAATATGATTTGAAATGTTATTTTAATGATTTTATTAAGTTTAAACAATATTTCAAATGGAAAAAAAATGAAAAATAATATTTTAGTGAGCAGAATGAACCAATGAGTGTTCTTCTTCTGGTGGTTAAAATGTAAATGAAAACAATAATACTTAAACAATAATACTTAATATACTAACCATGCTTGAACACACACATGCACACACATTTTGTTGTAGATGTAGATATTTAAAATAAAAGATAGGTAACAAAATGATAATTGCAAATCTCTTCTGTATAACACCATTTTCAGATTTCAAATTAATCACTGAGAGGCAGAATTGTTCAAACTGAGAACTCAGTACAAATGAAGTGATAAACTTTGACAAAACATGACTGTGTTATAATAGGTGATTTTCATGCAAGTAATTTTATATAGTCCAAAAACTAATGCAAAAGCACAGATGAAAATATTTTATTACGTAGAATGTCCTGCTTCCATAGTAGAAGACCACTAATTGACTCACTTTCATTTGAAAGACTTTTTTATCCACCAGTAAAACAAAGCAGTTTCTCCATGTTCTTTCCATTAAGCATGCTTACACACACAGACACACACACAAACACAAACACATCCACACACACACACACAAAGACAAATATGTTTTCAATGTTTTTAGGATGTGATATTGTGAAAATATCTTCATCTCCTCATCTTGAACAACTTTGCCTCAAGAATCACTAATGTCAATCAAACCGTTCATAATCATAATAAAAAAATAAAATATATACAAATATCATAATAAAAAAAAACATCATAATAAAAAAGATTGCTTCTTAAAGCATTTGTTTATTTCCCAATACTGAAAGCGAATTAAAAGATAATGCGTAATCCTGCTGCTCCCTCTAGTGGACAACAGTGGTATTATAGCTTACATTTTACAGTTGAAGTGTTTGAATGAATGAATGGGAATTTGTTTTTTTACTTATATCTCAGGAACCAAAAGGCGAAAAATTCTGAAACTCAGAGCATAGATAGTGCTTGAGGAGCCCTGTTGAATGAGACCATCAAGGTGTTTTTGGGCGATTGGGGCTGGGAGTTATGACTGTTATAAGGCATATCTGTTCGGGCTATTATCTCTGGAATGCCCAGGGCAAATAACACCACATTTGAATCGAAGCTAGCCAAGGACAGGCCCTTTCCAACGAGCTCTCACACAATGTTCGGGGTGGTCTGGTTCGGGAGTAATGGCCGTTCAAAATCGGGGGTCCCGCGGGCTGGCGATGCGCGGGGGGCGCGCTCCCGAGGCCCGCGACGACACGTTTCGATCAAGAGCCCGGAGAGGTCCTCACCATCAAAATTTGAGCGCGCAACGACTTTCCGTTTTCGAGTTATGAATGAATTTGTATTCGGGGGCGTGGCTTAAATGCCGTTATACTTTCGTTTCATTTCATTCATTTACTTTCGTCCATTTCCATATCTCAGTGTAACACAATTGTCAATAGTAATACTCAATAGATGAGTTTTGACAAAATGTGATTGTAAATGTTAAAATAATGATTTTATAAAGTCTAAATATGAATTTTATAACAATATTAGGGAGTAGTATGCTGAAATGACAGCAGGGGGCAGTAAAATACCACTTATTGGCTTAATATGTCATTATATTCATATAAAATCACCTTTTGAAGAAGTTAAACTTTTTTTCTGATAATTATTGATCTAGAGAGTTCAGAGAATTGTGCTGCATTGGTTTTGAACATTATGATATGAACATTATATGATAATAGAAAGAAGACACCATTTACAGCAAATACAGGCAATTTACCATAGGAAATATATGGGTTTTAAAGCGTTTTAACAGTTATAGCGCCAACTATGGTCCGATCTCCATACAATTTTCCATGCTTCTTTAGCAGGTTATGACACATATGCTCGTCAATTTTTGTGAAGTTCTGAGTTTTCGTTTAGGATTTATAGGCTTTTGAGTGCATTTTACCACGCCCATTTTCTAAATGACCCTGTTATAGCCATTCGAAAAATGCAAAAGTTCAACTTTTTTTTGATAATTATTGACCTAGAGAGTCCATAGAATTGTCCTAGACTGGTTTGGTTCCGATCGGGCGAAAAACCAGGGACTAGTTCGCAAAAGTAGGTTTTTAACATAATTACGAATATTTAATGAACGGTTTGATTGACAGCAATGGTTCTTGAGGCAAAGTTGTTCAACAAGAGGAGATCTATCAAATGGTATGCATTTTGTGACAATAAGTGTAACACCACGTGATTACAGAGCCATAAAACTCGTTAGCGCCAACTAGTGGCCGATTTCTTTTAAAATTCTTACAGACCTCTAGGGCCATGAGTAGAACATGCCCACCGAGTTTCCTTCTGATCGGCCTCCGTTAACCTTGTCTAATAGGTGCTCAAACTTCATTGGCCGATGGCGGCCATGTTTTTTTAGATACGCCAATGTCCTCATACACATACATGACACCTTGGACCAAGACACTGCATACCAATTTTCAAGTCAATCGGACTAACGGTCAGGTGGTTAAAGCCTGTTTTATGTTTTTTTCATATTATAGCGCCACCATGTGGCCAATCGCCGCGATTTTTTTACTGTTACCTCATATTGAGCTCATACATATGTGTACCGAGTTTGGTGAAGATACCTCATTTACTTCTGGAGTTATAGCCATTTTAGTAAAATAGGCCCCTCCCACAACGTACGTTTTGGCGCCCCTTAGCGTCCGTGAATCGAAATTTCAACTTTTTTTCGATAATTATTGATCTTCAGTTTCTAGAGAACATTTATGCACTGGATTGGTTCCGATCGGGCGAAAAACCAGGGACTAGTTCGCAAAAGTAGGTTTTTGACAAAATTCAAAATGGCGGAAAATCTATCATGGCGGAAATGAAATCGGAGATATACGTTTTGTTCGTCAGGCGTCCAGCTTTCCAATGATATAAGACACTTGAGTCTACGACATACGGTCTAGGAGTTCTGAGCAGTTTCGCGCTTTTGGTTGCTATAGCGCCACCTATGGGCCAATCGGGGTCATAATTTGATAACCTCTCCTCGATTTTTGTACTACCATTTGGCAAAGTTTCAAGGTTCCAGCTCTTACGGTTTGGGCTGCACGATGCGTTTTACGGCAGAAGAAAAATAATAATAAAAATCAGCACAATTACAATAGGGTTTCAGCACTTCGTGCTTGAACCCCTAATAAAAATCAGTACAATTACAATAGGGTTTCAGCACTTCGTGCTTGAACCCCTAATAATAAAAATCAGCACAATTACAATAGGGTTTCAGCATTTCATGCTTGAACCCCTAATAATAATAATAATAATAATAATAATAAAAATCAGCACAATTACAATAGGGTTTCAGCACTTCGTGCTTGAACCCCTAATTAAAGCTGCAAGCAGCATTTATCGGGGTTCAAGCAATTAAGGCCTTTAAGGCCTTTAAGCACAAAAGCATCAAAAGTTATTAAGTTTTATTTAGCAAGCATGTAACGACTGACATAATAGATGGAAAAGACCATTTACAGCCAATACAGGCAATGTACCATAGGAATTATATGGTTTTAAAGCTTTTTAACAGTTATAGCGCCACCTATCTTCCGATCTCCATGAAATTAGGCATGCTTCTTAATGATGTTATGTCACATATGCTCACCAATTTTTGTGAAGTTCTGAGTTTTTATTCAGGATTTATAGGCTTTTTAGTGTATTTTGCCACACCCCTTTTTTAAATGAGCCTATTATAGCCATCCAAATGCAAAAGTTCAACCTTTTTTTGATAATTATTGATCTAGAGAGTCCAGAGAATTGTCCTAGACTGGTTTGGTTCCGATCGGGCGAAAAACCTAGGACTAGTTCGCAAAAGTAGGTTTTTAACATGTTCGCGAATATTTAATGAACGGTTTGATTGACAGCAGTGGTTCTTGAGGCAAAGTTGTTTGGGATGAGGAGATCTATCAAATGATATGCATATTTTGTGGATGTGTGCAACACCACATGATTACAGGACCAAAAAATCTCGTTAGCGCCAACTAGTGGCCGATTTCTTTCAAAATTCTTACAGACCTCTAGGGCCATGAGTCGAACATGCCCTTTGAGTTTCGTTCCGATCGGCCTCCGTTAACCTTGTCTAATAGGTGCTCAAACTTCATTGGCCGATGGCGGCCATGTTTTTTGAGATACGCCAATGTCCTCATACACATACATGGCACCTTGGACCAAGACACTGCATACCAATTTTCAAGTCAATCGGACTAACGGTCAGGTGGTTATAGCCTGTTTTATGTTTTTTTCAAGTTATAGCGCCACCTAGTGTTCAATCGTCGCGATTTTTTTACTGTGACCTCAAATTGAACTCTTACACATCTGTACCGAGTTTGGTGAAGATACCTCATTTACTTCTCGAGTTATAGCCGTTTTAGTAAAATAGGCTCCTCCCACAACGTACGTTTTGGCGTCCCTTAGCGACCATGAATCGAAATTTCAACTTTTTTTCGATAATTCTTGATATTCAGACTCCACAGAACATTTCTGCACTGGTTTGGTTCCGATCGGACGAAAAACCTAGGACTAGTTCGCAAAAGTAGGTTTTTGACAAAATTCAAAATGGCGGAAAATTTTCCCAGGCGGAAATGAAATCGGAGATATACGTTTTGTCCGTCTTGAGCCAAGGATTACAGTGATATAAGACACTTGAGTCTATGACAAACCGTCTAGGAGTTATTAGCGATTTCATACTTTTGCTTGCTATAGCGCCACCTATGGGCCAATCGGGGTCATACTTTGTCAACCTTTCCTCGATTTTTGTACTACCATCTGGCAAAGTTTCAAGTCTCCAGCTCTTACGGTTTGGGCTGCACGATGCGTTTTACGGCAGAAGAATAATAATAAAAATCCTTACAATTACAATAGGGTTTCAGCACTTCGTGCTTGAACCCCTAATTAAAGCTGCAAGCAGCATTTAGCGGGGTTCAAGCATTTAGGGTCTTTAAGCACATAAGGCAGTTTAGTGAGTTGTCTGAGTTTTTGTTTAGGATTTACAGGCTTTTGAGTGTTTTTTGCCATACCCATTTTCTAAATGATCCTGTTATGGCTACCCAATGGGTAAAGTTAAAGTTTTTTATATAATTAATAATCTAGAGCTTCCAGAGAATTGTACTGCACTGGTATATTTCCGATCGGGCGAAAAACCTAGGACTAGTTTGCAAAAGTAGGTTTTTAACATAATCGCAAGTATTTAATGAACAAATTGATTGACAGCAGTAGTTCTTGAGGCAAAGTTGTTCAGTATGAGGAGATCTATCAAATGATATGCATCACGTGATTACATAGCCGTAAAACCTGTTAGCGTCAACTAGTGGCTGATTTTTCAAAATTCTTACAGACCTCTAGGGCCACGAGTCGAACATGCCCACCGAGTTTCGTTCTGATCGGCCTCCGTTAAGAGTAAACTAACAGCTTTGAATTAAAATGGTGAGGTATCCTGTTGTAAACATCAACCATGCCTGTTGACAGTTCTCTTTTGTGGGAAGGGAATGAAAAGTTCTCAAATCCGCAGCACAGCCTCAGACATAACATTTATATCCATGATCTGCCATTTTCACTATTGTCCTTGCTTGCTTCTTCACAATACCTGCAGATCTTCTGATGATTTGGCTGTGCAGGTCCACATTAACACTGCCTGGCCTAGAAAATGGACTGGGAAATGCAAATTTGGGGGGTATAAATATTAATGATCCTGACTCCAACGTCACAGTCGGTGTTATGGTGGGATTCACTCATTTTTCAGCGGTCTTTTGCAAACAGGAGATTTACACATGAAGGAGGAAACAATGGTGTTTGAGGCTCAAGGTATGTCAGTTCCATGTCCAGAACTCTTATCATTCAACTATGCCAAGATAAATACAGTTTTCAATTGTATGGCACCTTTAAAATAGATGATTAGTAATATAATGCTTACTTGGAGTCTGAAATGGCTTTAACAAAAGAAGAAAAATAGTCTTAGATTTCTGTTCATTCTAATCATGTACAAATAAAGTAGCACAGTAAGATTACATTTATTTGAATGCATTAGTGAGTGTGTGATTGTGCTGTGTGTGCAGCATGTCAATACTAAAAGTGAAGGTGTAGTTGATATCTTTGGTGATAATATCTGTAGTAATCATAAAAAAACAATTAAGAAATAAAGAATTAAAATTACAAATAATATTCTATTAAGATATGAGTTATAATAACATGATTTGCAATAGTAATAATATCAATAATATATGCACAATACACACAGATTAGACTATCAGGTCTGTGTTTTACAAAAACATTAGTATTGCAGCCAATGTGAGTCTGTGGGATTTATAAACAGACAAAATATGATTTGAAATGTTATTTTAATGATTTTATTAAGTTTAAACAATATTTCAAATGGAAAAAAAATGAAAAATAATATTTTAGTGAGCAGAATGAACCAATGAGTGTTCTTCTTCTGGTGGTTAAAATGTAAATGAAAACAATAATACTTAAACAATAATACTTAATACACTAACCATGCTTGAACACACACATGCACACACATTTTGTTGTAGATGTAGATATTTAAAATAAAAGATAGGTAACAAAATGATAATTGCAAATCTCCTCTGTATAACACCATTTTCAGATTTCAAATTAATCACTGAGAGGCAGAATTGTTCAAACTGAGAGCTCAGTAAAAATGAAGTGATAAACTTTGACAAAACATGACTGTGTTATAATAGGTGATTTTCATGCAATAATTTTATATAGTCCAAAAACTTATGCAAAAGCACAGATGAAAATATTTTATTAAGTAGAATGTCCTGCTTCCATAGTAGAAGACCACTAATTGACTCACTTTCATTTGAAAGACTTTTTTTATCCACCAGTAAAACAAAGCAGTTTCTCCATGTTCTTTCCATTAAGCATGCTTACACACACAGACACACACACAAACAAAGACAAATATGTTTTCAATGTTTTTAGGATGTGATATTGTGAAAATATCTTCATCTCCTCATCTTGAACAACTTTGCCTCAAGAATCACTAATGTCAATCAAACCGTTCATAATCATAATAAAAAAATAAAATATATACAAATATCATAAAAAAAAAAAAAATCATAATAAAAAAGATTGCTTCTTAAAGCATTTGTTTATTTCCCAATACTGAAAGCGAATTAAAAGATCATGCGTAATCCTGCTGCTCCCTCTAGTGGACAACAGTGGTATCATAGCTTACATTTTACAGTTGAAGTGTTTGAATGAATGAATGGGAATTTGTTTTTTTACTTATATCTCAGGAACCAAAAGGCGAAAAATTCTGAAACTCAGAGCATAGATAGTGCTTGAGGAGCCCTGTTGAATGAGACCATCAAGGTGTTTTTGGGCGATTGGGGCTGGGAGTTATGGCTGTTATAAGGCATATCTGTTCGGGCTATTATCTCTGGAATGCCCAGGGCAAATAACACCACATTTGAATCGAAGCTAGCCAAAGACGGGACCTTTCCAACGAGCTCTCACACAATGTTCGGGGTGGTCTGGGTCGGGAGTAATGGTCGTTCAAAATCGGGGGTCCCGCGGACTGGCGATGCGCGGGGGGCGCGCTCCCGAGGCCCGCGACGACACGTTTCGATCAAGAGCTCGGAGATGTCCTCACCATCAAAATTTGAGCGCGCAACGACTTTCCGTTTTCGAGTTATGAATGAATTTGTATTCGGGGGCGTGGCTTAAATGCCGTTATACTTTCGTTTCATTTCATTCATTTACTTTCGTCCATTTCCATATCTCAGTGTAACACAATTGTCAATAGTAATACTCAATAGATGAGTTTTGACAAAATGTGATTGTAAATGTTAAAATAATGATTTTATAAAGTCTAAATATGAATTTTATAACAATATTAGGGAGTAGTATGATGAAATGACAGCAGGGGGCAGTAAAATACCACTTATTGGCTTAATATGTCATTATATTCATATAAAATCACCTTTTGAAGAAGTTAAACTTTTTTTCTGATAATTATTGATCTAGAGAGTTCAGAGAATTGTGCTGCACTGGTTTTGAACATTATGATATGAACATTATATGATGATAGAAGACACCATTTACAGCAAATACAGGCAATTTACCATAGGAAATATATGGTTTTAAAGCGTTTTAACAGTTATAGCGCCAACTATGGTCCGATCTCCATAAAATTTCCCATGCTTCTTTAGCAGGTTATGGCACATATGCTCATCAATTTTTGTGAAGTTCTGAGTTTTCGTTTAGGATTTATAGGCTTTTGAGTGCATTTTACCACGCCCCTTTTCTAAATGACCCTATTACAGCCATACTCATGCAAAAGTTAAACTTTTTTTTGATAATTATTGATCTAGAGAGTCCAGAGAATTGTCCTAGACTGGTGTGGTTCCGATCGGGCGAAAAACCAGGGACTAGTTCGCAAAAGTAGGTTTTTAACATATTCATGAATATTTAATGAACGGTTTGATTGACAGCAATGGTTCTAGAGGCAAAGTTGTTCAGGATGAGCAGATCTATCAAATGATATGCATTTTGTGACGATAAGTGTAACACCACGTGATTACAGAGCCATAAAACTCGTTAGCGCCAACTAGTGGCCGATTTCTTTCAAAATTCTTACAGACCTTTAGGGCCATGAGTCGAACATGCTCATCGAGTTTCGTTCCGATCGGCCTCCGTTAACCTTGTCTAATAGGTGCTCAAACTTCATTGGCCGATGGCGGCCATGTTTTTTGAGATACGCCAATGTCCTCATACACATACATGGCACCTTGGACCAAGACACTGCATACCAATTTTCAAGTCAATCGGACTAACGGTCAGGTGGTTATAGCCTGTTTTATGTTTTTTTCAATTTATAGCGCCACCATGAGGCCAATCGTCGCGATTTTTTTACTGTGACCCCAGATTAAACTCATACACATGTGTACCAAGCTTGGTGAAGATACCTCATTTACATCGGGAGTTATAGCCATTTTAGTAAAATAGGCCCTCCCACAACGTACGTTTTGGCGCCCCTTAGCGACCGTGAATCGAAATTTCCACTTTTTTTCGATAATTATTGATATTCAGTCTCCAGAGAACATTTCTGCACTAGTTTGGTTCCAATCGGGCAAAAAAACAGGGACTAGTTCGCAAAAGTAGGTTTTTGACAAAATTCAAAATGGCGGAAAATCTATCATGGCGGAAATGAAATCGGAGATATGCGTTTTGTTCGTCAGGCGTCTAGCTTTCCAATGATATAAGACACTTGAGTCTACGACATACGGTCTAGGAGTTATGAGCAGTTTCGCGCTTTTGGTTGTTATAGCGCCACCTATGGGCCAATCGGGGTCATAATCTCTGAACCTTTCCTTGATTTTTGTACTACCATCTGTCAAAGTTTCAAAGTTCCAGCTCTTACGGTTTGGGCTGCACGATGCGTTTTACGGCGGAATAATAATAATAATTAAAGCTGCAAGCAGCATTTAGCGGGGTTCAAGCATTTAGGGTCTTTAAGCACATAAGGCAGTTTAGTGAGTTGTCTGAGTTTTTGTTTAGGATTTACAGGCTCACAGTTTAGTGAGTTGTCTGAGTTTTTGTTTAGGATTTACAGGCTTTTGAGTGTTTTTTGCCATACCCATTTTCTAAATGATCCTGTTATGGCTACCCAATGGGTAAAGTTAAAGTTTTTTATATAATTAATAATCTAGAGCTTCCAGAGAATTGTACTGCACTGGTATATTTCCGATCGGGCGAAAAACCTAGGACTAGTTTGCAAAAGTAGGTTTTTAACATAATCGCAAGTATTTAATGAACAAATTGATTGACAGCAGTAGTTCTTGAGGCAAAGTTGTTCAGTATGAGGAGATCTATCAAATGATATGCATCACGTGATTACATAGCCGTAAAACCTGTTAGCGTCAACTAGTGGCTGATTTTTCAAAATTCTTACAGACCTCTAGGGCCACGAAGTCGAACATGCCCACCGAGTTTCGTTCTGATCGGCCTCCGTTAAGAGTAAACTAACAGCTTTGAATTAAAATGGTGAGTTTATCCTGTTGTAAACATCAACCATGCCTGTTGACAGTTCTCTTTTGTGGGAAGGGAATGAAAAGTTCTCAAATCCGCAGCACAGCCTCAGACATAACATTTATATCCATGATCTGCCATTTTCACTATTGTCCTTGCTTGCTTCTTCACAATACCTGCAGATCTTCTGATGATTCGGCTGTGCAGGTCCACATTAACACTGCCTGGCCTAGAACATGGACTGGAAAATGCAAATTTGGGGGGTATAAATATTAATGATCCTGACTCCAACGTCACAGTCGGTGTTATGGTGGGATTCACTCATTTTTCAGCGGTCTTTTGCAAACAAGAGATTTACACATGAAGGAGGAAACAATGGTGTTTGAGGCTCACGGTATGTCAGTTCCATGTCCAGAACTCTTATCATTCAACTATGCCAAGATAAATACAGTTTTCAATTGTATGGCACCTTTAAAATAGATGATTAGTAATATAATGCTTACTTGGAGTCTGAAATGGCTTTAACAAAAGAAGAAAAATATTCTTAGATTTCTGTTCATTCTAATCATGTACAAATAAAGTAGCACAATAAGATTACATTTATTTGAATGCATTAGTGAGTGTGTGATTGTGCTGTGTGTGCAGCGTGTCAATACTAAAAGTGAAGGTGTAGTTGATATCTTTGGTGATAATATCTGTAGTAATCATAAAAAAACAATTAAGAAATAAAGAATTAAAATTACAAATAATATTCTATTAAGATATGAGTTACAATAACATGATTTGCAATAGTAATAATATCAATAATATATGCACAATACACACAGATTAGACTATCAGGTCTGTGTTTTACAAAAACATTAGTATTGCAGCCAATGTGAGTCTGTGGGATTTATAAACAGACAAAATATGATTTGAAATGTTATTTTAATGATTTTATTAAGTTTAAACAATATTTCAAATGGAAAAAAAATGAAAAATAATATTTTAGTGAGCAGAATGAACCAATGAGTGTTCTTCTTCTGGTGGTTAAAATGTAAATGAAAACAATAATACTTAAACAATAATACTTAATACACTAACCATGCTTGAACACACACATGCACACACATTTTGTTGTAGATGTAGATATTTAAAATAAAAGATAGGTAACAAAATGATAATTGCAAATCTCCTCTGTATAACACCATTTTCAGATTTCAAATTAATCACTGAGAGGCAGAATTGTTCAAACTGAGAGCTCAGTAAAAATGAAGTGATAAACTTTGACAAAACATGACTGTGTTATAATAGGTGATTTTCATGCAAGTAATTTTATATAGTCCAAAAACTAACGCAAAAGCACAGATGAAAATATTTTATTAAGTAGAATGTCCTGCAGAGGGCAGTAGAAGACCACTAATTGACTCACTTTCATTTGAAATACTTTTTTTATCCACCAGTAAAACAAAGCAGTTTCTCCATGTTCTTTCCATTAAGCATGCTTACACACACAGACACACACACAAACACAAACACATCCACACACACACACACAAAGACAAATATGTTTTCAATGTTTTTAGGATGTGATATTGTGAAAATATCTTCATCTCCTCATCTTGAACAACTTTGCCTCAAGAATCACTAATGTCAATCAAACCGTTCATAATCATAATAAAAAATAAAATGTATAAAAAATATCATAATAAAAAAAAAAACATCATAATAAAAAAGATTGCTTCTTAAAGCATTTGTTTATTTCCCAATACTGAAGCGAATTAAAAGATCATGCGTAATCCTGCTGCTCCCTCTAGTGGACAACAGTGGTATTATAGCTTACATTTTACAGTTGAAGTGTTTGAATGAATGAATGGGAATTTGTTTTTATACTTATATCTCAGGAACCAAAAGGCGAAAAATTCTGAAACTCAGAGCATAGATAGTGCTTGAGGAGCCCTGTTGAATGAGACCATCAACGTGTTTTTGGGCGATTGGGGCTGGGAGTTATGATTGTTATAAGGCATATCTGTTCGGGCTATTATCTCTGGAATGCCCAGGGCAAATAACACCACATTTGAATCGAAGCTAGCCAAGGACGCGCCCTTTCCAACGAGCTCTCACACAATGTTCGGGGTGGTCTGGGTCGGGAGTAATGGCCGTTCAAAATCGGGGGTCCCGCGGATTCGCGATGCGCGGGGGGCGCGCTCCCGAGGCCCGCGACGACACGTTTCGATCACGAGCCCAGAGAGGTCCTCACCATCAAAATTTGAGCGCGCAATGACTTTCCGTTTTCGAGTTATGAATGAATTTGTATTCGGGGGCGTGGCTTAAATGCCGTTACTTTCGTTTCATTTCATTCATTTACTTTCGTCCATTTCCATATCTCAGTGTAACACAATTGTCAATAGTAATACTCAATAGATGAGTTTTGACAAAATGTGATTGTAAATGTTAAAATAATGATTTTATAAAGTCTAAATATGAATTTTATAACAATATTAGGGAGTAGTATGATGAAATGACAGCAGGGGGCAGTAAAATACCACTTATTGGCTTAATATGTCATTATATTCATATAAAATCACCTTTTGAAGAAGTTAAACTTTTTTTCTGATAATTATTGATCTAGAGAGTTCAGAGAATTGTGCTGCACTGGTTTTGAACATTATGATATGAACATTATATGATGATAGAAGACACCATTTACAGCAAATACAGGCAATTTACCATAGGAAATATATGGTTTTAAAGCGTTTTAACAGTTATAGCGCCAACTATGGTCCGATCTTCATAAAATTTTTCATGCTTCTTTAGCAGGTTATGACACATATGCTCATCAATTTTTGTGAAGTTCTGAGTTTTCATTTAGGATTTATAGGCTTTTGAGTGCATTTTACCACGCCCATTTTCTAAATGACCCTGTTATAGCCATGCGAAAAATGCAAAAGTTAAACTTTTTTTTGATAATTATTGACCTAGAGAGTCCATAGAATTGTCCTAGACTGGTTTGGTTCCGATCGGGCGAAAAACCAGGGACTAGTTCGCAAAAGTACGTTTTTAACATAATTACGAATATTTAATGAACGGTTTGATTGACAGCAATGGTTCTTGAGGCAAAGTTGTTCAACAAGAGGAGATCTATCAAATGGTATGCATTTTGTGACAATAAGTGTAACACCACGTGATTACAGAGCCATAAAACTCGTTAGCGCCAACTAGTGGCCGATTTCTTTTAAAATTCTTACAGACCTCTAGGGCCATGAGTAGAACATGCCCACCGAGTTTCGTTCCGATCGGCCTCCGTTAACCTTGTCTAATAGGTGCTCAAACTTCATTGGCCGATGGCGGCCATGTTTTTTTAGATACGCCAATGTCCTCATACACATACATGACACCTTGGACCAAGACACTGCATACCAATTTTCAAGTCAATCGGACTAACGGTCAGGTGGTTAAAGCCTGTTTTATGTTTTTTATATATTATAGCGCCACCATGTGGCCAATCGCCGCGATTTTTTTACTGTTACCTCATATTGAGCTCATACATATGTTTACCGAGTTTGGTGAAGATACCTCATTTACTTCTGGAGTTATAGCCATTTTAGTAAAATAGGCCCCTCCCATAACATACGTTTTGGCGCCCCTTAGCGACCGTGAATCGAAATTTCGACTTTTTTTCGATAATTATTGATCTTCAGTTTCTAGAGAACATTTCTGCACTGGTTTGGTTCCGATCGGGCGAAAAACCAGGGACTAGTTCGCAAAAGTAGGTTTTTGACAAAATTCAAAATGGCGGAAAATCTATCATGGCGGAAATGAAATCGGAGATATACGTTTTGTTCGTCAGGCGTCCAGCTTTCCAATGATATAAGACACTTGAGTCTACGACATACGTTCTAGGAGTTCTGAGCAGTTTCGCGCTTTTGGTCGCTATAGCGCCACCTATGGGCCAATCGAGGTCATACTTTGATACGTTCTCCCCAAATTGAGGACTACCATTTGGCCAACTTTCAAGGTTCCAGCTCTTACGGTTTGGTCTGCACGATGCGTTTTAGGGGAAAATAATAATAATAATTAAAGCTGCAAGCAGCATTTATCGGGGTTCAAGCAGTTAAGGCCTTTAAGCACAAAAGCATCAAAAGTGATTAAGTTTTATTTAGCAAGCATGTAACTACTGACATAATAGATGGAAAAGACCATTTACAGGAAATACCATAGGAAATATATGGTTTTAAAGCTTTTTAGCAGTTATAGCGCCACCTATCGTCCGATCTCCATAAAAATTGGCATGCTTGTTAATGATGTTATGTCACATATGCTCACCAATTTTTGTGAAGTTCTGAGTTTTCATTTAGGCTTTATAGGCTTTTTAGTGTTTTTTTGCCACGCCCCTTTTCTAAATGACCCTATTACAGCCATCTACATGCAAAAGTTCAACTTTTTCTTGATAATTATTGATCTAGAGTGTCCAGAGAATTGTCCTAGACTGGTCTGGTTTCGATCGGGCGAAAAACCTAGGACGAGTTTGCAAAAGTAGGTTTTTAACATAATTACGAATATTTAATAAACGGTTTAATTGACACCATTAGTTCTTGAGGCAAAGTTGTTTAGCATGAGCAGATCTATCAAATGATATGCATTTTGTGACGATAAGTGTAACACCACGTGATTACAGAGCCATAAAACTCGTTAGCGCCAACTAGTGGCCGATTTCTTTCAAAACTCTTATAGACCTCTAGGGGCTTGAGCCGAACATGCCCACCAAGTTTCGTTCCGATCGGACTTCGTTAACCTTGTTTAATAGGTGCTCAAACCTCATTGGCCAATGGCGGCCATGTTTTTCGAGATACGCCAATATCCTTTTAGACATACATGGCCCCTTGGGCCAAGACACTGCATACCAAATTTCAAGTCAATCGGACTAACGGTCAGGTGTCTATATGTTTTTTTTGTTTTACAGCGCCACCATGTGGCCAATCGACGCAATTTTTTTACTGTGACCTCAGATTGACCTCCTACACATGTGTACCAAGTTTGGTGAAGTTTACTGAATTACTTCTTGAGTTATAGCCATTTTAGTAAAATAGGCTCCTCCCACAACGTTAATTTTGCACCCCCTAGCGACCGTGAATCGAAATTTCGACTTTTTTTCGATAATTATTGATCTTCAGACACCAGAGAACAATTCTGCACTGGTTTGGTTCCGATCGGGCGAAAAACCAGGGACTAGTTCGCAAAAGTAGGTTTTCGACAAAATTCAAAATGGCGGAAAATCTATCATGGCGGAAATAAAATCGGAGATATACGTTTTGTTCGTCAGGCGTCCAGCTTTCCAATGATATAAGACACTTGAGTCTATGACTTACGGTCTAGGAGTTATGAGCAGTTTCGCGCTTTTGGTTGCTATAGCGCCACCTATGGGCCAATCGGGGTCATAATTTGATAACCTCTCCTCGATTTTTGTACTACCATCTGGCAAAGTTTCAAAGCTCCAGCTCTTACGGTTTGGGCTGCACGATGCGTTTTACGGCAGAAGAAAAATAATAATAATAATAATAATAATAATAATAAAAATCAGTACAATTACAATAGGGTTTCAGCACTTCGTGCTTGAACCCCTAATAAAAATCCTTACAATAACAATAGGGTTTCAGCACTTCGTGCTTGAACCCCTAATAATAATTAAAGCTGCAAGCAGCATTTATCGGGGTTCAAGCATTTAAGGCCTTTAAGCACATAAGCATTTAAGACATTGAGTTTTATTTGGAAAGCTTTTAACCACTGAAATAATAGATGGAAAAGACCATTTACAGCCAAAACAGGCAATTTACCATAGGAAATATATGGTTTTCAAAGCTTTTTAACAGTTATAGCGCCACCTATCGTCCGATCTTCATGAAATTTTACGTGCTTGTTTAGAATGTTATGGCACATATGCTCACCAATTTTTGTGAAGTTCTGAGTTTTCGTTTAGGATTTATAGGCTTTTGAGTGCATTTTGCCACGCCCATTTTCTTTATGACCCAATGTACCAATGCGAAAAATGCTAAAGTTCAACTTTTTTTTGATAATTATTTATCTAGAGAGTCCATAGAATTGTCCTAGACTTGTTTGGTTCCGATCGGGCGAAAAACCTAGGACTAGTTCGCAAAAGTAGGTTTTTAACATAATTACGAATATTTAATGAACGGTTTGATTGACAGCAATGGTTCTTGAGGCAAAGTTGTTCAGCATGAGCAGATCTATCAAATGATATGCATTTTGTGACAATAGGTGTAACACCACGTGATTACAGAGCCATTAAACTCGTTAGCGCCAACTAGTGGCCGATTTCTTTCAAAATTCTTACAGACCTCTAGGGGCTTGAGCCGAACATGCCCACTGAGTTTCGTTCTGATTGGCCTCCGTTAACCTTGTCTAATAGGTGCTCAAACTTCATTGGCCGATGGCGGCCATGTTTTTCGAGATACACCAATGTCCTCATAGACATACATGGCACCTTGGACCAAGACACTGCATACCAATTTTCAAGTCAATCGGACAAACGGTCAGGTGGTCATAGCCTGTTTTATGTTTTTTTAATGTTATAGCGCCACCATGTGGCTAATCACCGCGATTTCTTTACTGTGACCTTAGATTGACCTCTTACACATGTGTACCAAGTTTGGTGAAGATAACTCATTTACTTCTGGAGTTATAGCCATTTTAGTAAAACTAGCTCCGCCTCCTTCGAACGTTTTGGCGCCCCTTAGCGACCGTGAATCAAAATTTTAACTTTTTTTTAATAATTATTTATATTCAGACTCCAGAGAACATTTCTGCACTTGTTTGGTTCCGATCGGACAAAAAACCTAGGACTAGTTCGCAAAAGTAGGTTTTGGACAAAATCCAAAATGGCGGAAAATTTGCATACCGGAAAGGAAATCCTTGAGGCCTTTTTTGTTCGGCTTGAGCCAAGGATTCCAATGATATAAGACACTTGAGTCTGTGACAAAGGGTTGGTGAGATTTAAGCAAAAATATGCCATTTTTTTGGTTTTTGCACTGTAGCGCCACCTATTGGCCAATCTGGCTCATATTTTGATAACCTCTCCTCGATTTTTGTACTACCATATGGCAAAGTTTCAAGTCTCTAGCACTTACGGTTTGGGCTGCACGATGCGTTTTACGGCAGAAGAAAAATAATAATAATTAAAGCTGCAAGCAGCATTTATCGGGGTTCAAGCAGTTAAGGCCTTTAAGCACAAAAGCATCAAAAGTTATTAAGTTTTATTTAGCAAGCATGTAACCACTGAAATAATAGATGGAAAATACCATTTACAGCCAATACATACAATGTACCATAGGAAATCTATGGTTTTAAAGCTTTTTAACAGTTATAGCGCCACCTATGGACCGATCTCCATGAAATTTTGCATGCTTGTTAAGGATGTTATGTCACATATTCTCACCAATTTTTGTGAAGTTCTGAGTTTTCATTTAGGATTTATAGGCTTTTGAGTGTATTTTGCCACGCCCATTTTATAAATGACCCTATTACAGCCATCCAAATGCAAAAGTTAAACTTTTTTTTGATAATTGTTGATCTAGAGAGTCCAGAGAATTGTCCTAGACTGGTCTGGTTCCGATCGGGCAAAAAACCTAGGACTAGTTCGCAAAAGTAGGTTTTAGACATATTCGTGAATATTTAATGAACGGTTTGATTGACAGCAATGGTTCTTGAGGCAAAGTTGTTCAGCATGAGCAGATCTATCAAATGATATGCATTTTGTGACAATAAGTGTAACACCACGTGATTACAGAGCCATAAAACTCGTTAGCGCCAACTAGTGTCCGATTTCTTTCAAAATTCTTACAGACCTATTGGGCCATGAGTCGAACATGCCCATCGAGTTTCGTTCCGATCGGCCTCCGTTAACCTTGTCTAATAGTTGCTCAAACTTCATTGGCCAATGGCGGCCATGTTTTTTGAGTTACGCCAATGTCCTTTTAGACATACATGGCCCCTTGGGCCAAGACACTGCGTACCAAATTTCAAGTCAATCGGACTAACGGTCAGGCGTCTATAAGTTTTTTTTGTTTTATAGCGCCACCATGTGGCCAATCGACGCAATTTTTTTACTGTGACCTCAGATTGACCTCCTACACATGTGTACCAAGTTTGGTGAAGTTTACTGAATTACTTCTTGAGTTATAGCCATTTTAGTAAAATAAGCTCCTCCCACAACGTTAATTTTGCACCCCCTAGCGACCGTGAATCGAAATTTCAACATTTTTTCGATAATTATTGATCTTCAGACACCAGAGAACAATTCTGCACTGGTTTGGTTCCGATCGGGCGAAAAACCAGGGACTAGTTCGTAAAAGTAGGTTTTCAACATAATTCAAAATGGCGGAAAATCTATCATGGCGGAAATAAAATCGGAGATATACGTTTTGTTCATCAGGCGTCCAGCTTTCCAATGATATAAGACACTTGAGTCTATGACTTACGGTCTAGGAGTTATGAGCAGTTTCGCGCTTTTGGTTGCTATAGCGCCACCTATGGGCCAATCGGGCTCATAATTTGATAACCTCTCCTCGATTTTTGTACTACCATCTGGCAAAGTTTCAAAGCTCCAGCTCTTACGGTTTGGGCTGCACGATGCGTTTTAGCGGAGAAGAAAAATAATAATAATAATAAAAATCAGTACAATTACAATAGGGTTTCAGCACTTCGTGCTTGAACCCCTAATTAAAGCTGCAAGCAGCATTTATCGGGGTTCAAGCATTTAAGGCCTTTAAGCACATAAGCATTTAAGACATTAAAATTTATTTAGAAATCTTTTAACCACTGAAATAATAGATGGAAAAGTCAATTTACAGCCAATACAGGCATTTTACCATAGGAAATACATGGTTTTAAAGCTTTTTAACAGTTATAGCGCCACCTATCATCCGATGTCCATAACATTGTTCATGCTTGTTAATGATGTTATTGTACATATGCTCACCAATTTTTGTGAAGTTCTGAGTTTTCATTTAGGATTTATAGGCTTTTTAGTGTATTTTGCCACGCCCATTTTCTAAATGACCCTGTTACAGCCACCCAAATGTAAAAGTTCAACTTTTTTTTGATAATTATTGATCGAGAGAGTCCAGAGAATTGTCCTAGACTGGTTTGGTTCTGATCGGGCGAAAAACCTAGGACTAGTTCGCAAAAGTAGGTTTTTAACATATTCATGAATATTTAATGAACTGTTTGATTGACAGCAATAGTTCTTGAGGCAAAGTTGTTCAAGATGAGGAGGTCTATCAAATGATATGCATTTTGTGACAATAAGTGTAACACCACGTGATTACAGAGCCATAAAACTCGTTAGCGCCAACTAGTGGCCGATTTCTTTCAAAATTCTTACAGACCTCTAGGGCCATGAGTCGAATATGCCCATCGAGTTTCGTTCCGATTGGCCTCCGTTAACCTTGTCTAATAGGTGCTCAAACTTCATTGGCCGATGGCGGCCATGTTTTTCAAGATACGCCAATGTCCTCATACACATACATGGCACCTTGGACCAAGACACTGCATACCAATTTTCAAGTCAATCGGACTAACGGTCAGGTGGTTATAGCCTGTTTTATGTTTTTGTCATGTTATAGCGCCACCATGTGGCCAATCGCCGCGATTTTTTTACTGTGACCTCAGATTGACCTCTTACACATGTGTACCGAGTTTGGTGAAGATACCTGATTTACTTCTGGAGTTATAGCCATTTTAGTAAAATAGGCTCCGCCTTCTTCGAACGTTTTGGCGCCCCTTAGTGACCGTGAATCGAAATTTCAACTTTTTTTCAATAATTATTGATATTCAGACTCCAGACAACATTTCTGCACTGGTTTGGTTCCGATCGGGCGAAAAACCTAGGACTAGTTCGCAAAAGTAGGTTTTGGACAAAATCCAAAATGGTGGAAAAATTTGCATACCGGAAATGAAATCCTTAAGGCCAATTTTGTTCGGCTTGACCCAAGGATTCCAATGATATAAGACACTTGAGTCTGTGACAAACGGTTAATGAGATTTAAGCAAAAATGTGCAATTTTTTTGTTTTTTGCGCTGTAGCGCCACCTATTGGCCAATCTGGGTCATATTCTCTGAACCTCTCCTCGATTTTTGTACTACCTTCTGGCCAAGTTTCAAGTCTCTAGCACTTACGGTTTGGGCTGCACGATGCGTTTTAGCGGAGAAGAAAAATAATAATAATAAAAATCCTTACAATTACAATAGGGTTTCAGCATTTCATGCTTGAACCCCTAATTAAAGCTGCAAGCAGCATTTATCGGGGTTCAAGCATTTAAGGCCTTTAAGCACATAAGCATTTAAGACATTAAAATTTATTTAGAAATCTTTTAACCACTGAAATAATAGATGGAAAAGTCAATTTACAGCCAATACAGGCATTTTACCATAGGAAATACATGGTTTTAAAGCTTTTTAACAGTTATAGCGCCACCTATCATCCGATGTCCATAACATTGTTCATGCTTGTTAATGATGTTATTGTACATATGCTCACCAATTTTTGTGAAGTTCTGAGTTTTCATTTAGGATTTATAGGCTTTTTAGTGTATTTTGCCACGCCCATTTTCTAAATGACCCTGTTACAGCCACCCAAATGTAAAAGTTCAACTTTTTTTTGATAATTATTGATCTAGAGAGTCCAGAGAATTGTCCTAGACTGGTTTGGTTCTGATCGGGCGAAAAACCTAGGACTAGTTCGCAAAAGTAGGTTTTTAACATATTCATGAATATTTAATGAACTGTTTGATTGACAGCAATAGTTCTTGAGGCAAAGTTGTTCAAGATGAGGAGGTCTATCAAATGATATGCATTTTGTGACAATAAGTGTAACACCACGTGATTACAGAGGGCGTAAACCTCGTTAGCGCCAACTAGTGGCCGATTTCTTTCAAAATTCTTACAGACCTCTAGGGCCATGAGTCGAATATGCCCATCGAGTTTCGTTCCGATTGGCCTCCGTTAACCTTGTCTAATAGGTGCTCAAACTTCATTGGCCGATGGCGGCCATGTTTTTCAAGATACGCCAATGTCCTCATACACATACATGGCACCTTGGACCAAGACACTGCATACCAATTTTCAAGTCAATCGGACTAACGGTCAGGTGGTTATAGCCTGTTTTATGTTTTTGTCATGTTATAGCGCCACCATGTGGCCAATCGCCGCGATTTTTTTACTGTGACCTCAGATTGACCTCTTACACATGTGTACCGAGTTTGGTGAAGATACCTGATTTACTTCTGGAGTTATAGCCATTTTAGTAAAATAGGCTCCGCCTTCTTCGAACGTTTTGGCGCCCCTTAGTGACCGTGAATCGAAATTTCAACTTTTTTTCAATAATTATTGATATTCAGACTCCAGACAACATTTCTGCACTGGTTTGGTTCCGATCGGGCGAAAAACCTAGGACTAGTTCGCAAAAGTAGGTTTTGGACAAAATCCAAAATGGCGGAAAAATTTGCATACCGGAAATGAAATCCTTGAGGCCAATTTTGTTCGGCTTGACCCAAGGATTCCAATGATATAAGACACTTGAGTCTGTGACAAACGGTTAATGACATTTAAGCAAAAATGTGCAATTTTTTTGTTTTTTGCGCTGTAGCGCCACCTATTGGCCAATCTGGGTCATATTCTCTGAACCTCTCCTCGATTTTTGTACTACCTTCTGGCCAAGTTTCAAGTCTCTAGCACTTACGGTTTGGGCTGCACGATGCGTTTTAGCGGAGAAGAAAAATAATAATAATTAAAGCTGCAAGCAGCATTTATCGGGGTTCAAGCAGTTAAGGCCTTTAAGGCATTTAAGCACAAAAGCATCAAAAGTCATTAAGATTTATTTAGCAAGCATGTAACCACTGACATAAATGATGGAAAAGACCATTTACAGCCAATACAAGCAATTTGCCATGGGATATATATGGTTTTAAAGCTTTTTAACAGTTATAGCGCCACCTATGGTCCGATCTCCATAAAATTGTTTACTGTGACCTCAAATTGAACCCATACACATGTGTATTGAGTTTGGTGAAGATATCTCATTTACTTCTTGAGTTATAGCCATTTGAGTAAAATAGGCTCCTCCCACAACGATTTGCCACATTCTAGAATTATTTAATATGATTCTAGCATGACTTACTATCATATACCATGTTCCAGAATGATTTATTAGGATTCTAGCATGATTTACCTTGATACACCTCATTTCAGTAATATTTACTATGATTTACAATGTTTCTAGCATGATTAACCACATTACTAGCAATTATGTGAAGTGTCAGTGCAAATGAGGTGATGAACACTGACAAAATATTATTGTGTTATAATAGTTAGTTATATACGTGATTTTTAGTGTGTGTCCAAGTATGAATGCAAAAGCACATGTAAAATATTTCATTATTAAGTAGAATGGCCAGCAGAGGGCACTAGAAGACCACTTATTGGCTCACTTTCACTTTAAACCAGTTTTCTGCACTAAAGCAAACCAGTTTTTCCATGTTAACTCAATGCATGCTTACACACACACACACACACACACACACATACACACACAGCATAGTTAACCATGATTTACCATGATATACCACGTTCTAGTATTATTTACCAGGAGATAAACGACAATCTAGTATTATTTACTTTGATTTACCATGTTTCTAGCCTGATTTATCACATTACTAGCAATTATTTGAAGTGTCAGTGCAAATAAAGTGATTAACACTGACAAAATATGATTGTGTTATAATAGTTATTGCTATATAAGTGATTTTTTTAGTGTGTATTCAAGTATGAATGCAAGCACATGTTGAAATATTTCATTAATAAGTAGAATGGCCAGCAGAGGGCAGTAGAAGACCACTTATTGGCTCACTTTCACTTTAAACCAGTTTTCTGCACTAAAGCAAACCAGTTTATCCATTTTAACTCAATGCATGCTTACACACACACACACACACACACACACACACACACACACAGCATAGTTAACCATGATTTACCATGATTTACCACATTACTAGCAATTATTTGAAGTGTCAGTGCAAATAAAGTGATTAACACTGACAAAATATGATTGTGTTATAATAGTTATTGCTATATAAGTGATTTTTAGTGTGTATTCAAGTATAAATGCAAGCACATGTGGAAAAATGTAATTAATAAGTAGAATGGCCAGCAGAGGGCAGTAGAAGACCACTTATTGGCTCACTTTCACTTTAAACCTCATGATTTTGACCAGTTTTCTGCACTAAAGCAAACCAGTGTTTCCATGTTAACTCAATAATGCATACTTGCTACATATGCTACACACAATAATGCTACACACACACACACACACACACACACACACAAATGTTTCAGTGATATTGGTGTCACATTCACCTTCATCACATTCACCTTCTGTCTTCATCACATTCACCATCTGTCGTCATCACCTGCACCTGCTCCTCATCACCCTCCTCATCATCACCTGCTCCTCATCATCATAACCGTCACCTGTTGTCCTTGTCTTGATCTGTGTATTTAAGTTCCCCTCTCATCCATTATCATTGTCGGTTATTGTTTGTGCACTAGCACTCTGTTATGTTTGTTTTCATGTTGGAAAATAAAACCTTTGTTATATTTGTACCACACACACACACACACACACACACACACACACACAAACACACACACACACCATCATTTATCATGATTTACCATGGCTGATACCAATACCAATATGAGAAAATGACTATTTTAAACAGCAGGGGGCAGTAAAATACCACTTATTGGCTTAACATGCCATTAATTCATATCATTTTCACCTTTTTAACTGTTATAGAGGCAAATTTTGTCCGATCTGTCTGAAAATTTTCATGCTTGTTCAGGGTGATATTTCACACGTTCTGACTTGTTTTTAAGAAGGTCTGAGCATTGATTAAAATCGATATAGACTTGGTAAAGGCCAGATTTTGAAGTGAACCTATTATAGCTATCCAAATGAAGTAGTTCAACTTTTTCTGACAATTATTGATCTAGTGAGTCCAGAGAATTGTATTGCACTAGTTTTGAACATTATGATATGAAAATTATATGATCAGAGATGGAAAAGACCATTTACAGCCAATACAGGCAGTTTACCATAGGAAATATATGATTTTAAAGCTTTTTAACAGTTATAGCGCCACCTATCGTCCGATCTCCATAGAATTTTTCATGCTTGTTAATGATGTTATGTCACATATGCTGACCAATTTTTGTGAAGTTCTGAGTTTTTATTTAGGATTTATAGGCTTTTTAATGTATTTTGACACGCCCATTTTATAAATGACCCTATTACAGCCATCCAAATGCAAAAGTTCAACTTTTTTTTGATAATTATTGATCTAGAGAGTCCAGAGAATTGTCCTAGACTCGTTTGGTTCCGATCGGGCAAAAAACCAGGGAC
Organism: Rutilus rutilus; assembly: GCF_951802725.1. Taxonomy (NCBI): domain Eukaryota; kingdom Metazoa; phylum Chordata; class Actinopteri; order Cypriniformes; family Leuciscidae; genus Rutilus; species Rutilus rutilus. Next base: position 20,685,934 of record NC_140213.1, on the reverse strand, counting down.
TAGTTCGCAAAAGTAGGTTTTTAACATATTCGTGAATAATTAATAAACTGTTTGATTGACAGCAATGGTTCTAGAGGCAAAGTTGTTCAGCATAAGCAGATCTATCAAATGATATGCATTTTGTGATGATAAGTGTAACACCACGTGATTACAGAGCCATAAAACTCATTAGCGCCAACTAGTGGCCGATTTCTTTCAAAATTCTTACAGACCTCTAGGGCCATGAGCCGAACATGCCCATTGAGTTTCGTTCCGATCGGCCTCCGTTAACCTTGTCTAATAGGTGCTCAAACTTCATTGGCCGATGGCGGCCATGTTTTTTGAGATACGCCAATGTCCTCATACACATACATGGCACCTTGGACCAAGACACTGCATACCAATTTTCAAGTCAATCGGACTAACGGTCAGGTGGTTATAGCCTGTTTTATGTTTTTTTCATATTATAGCGCCACCATGAGGCCAATCACCGCGATTTTTTTACTGTGACCTCAACTTGAGCTCTTACATATGTGTACCGAGTTTGGTGAAAATATCTCATTTCGTTCACGAGTTATAGCCATTTTCGTATAATTAGCTCCGCCTCCTGCGAACGTTTTGATACCCCTTAGCAACCGTGGATCGAAATTTTACATTTTTTTCGATAATTATTGATCTTCAGACTCCTGTGAATATTTCTGCACTGGTTTGGTTCCGATCGGGCGAAAAACCAGGGACTAGTTCGCAAAAGTAGGTTTTGGACATAATCCAAAATGGCGGGAAAATTTGCATACCGGAAATGAAATCCTTGAGGCCTTTTTTGTTCGGCTTGACCCAAGGATTCCAAAGATATAAGACACTTGAGTCTGTGACAAAGGGTTGATGAGATTTAAGCAAAAATATGCCATTTTTTTGTTTTTTGCACTGTAGCGCCACCTATTGGCCAATCTAGCTCATATTCTCTGAACCTCTCCTCGATTTTTGTACTACCTTCTGGCCAAGTTTCAAGTCTCTAGCACTTACGGTTTAGGCTGCACGATGCGTTTTACGGCAGAATAATAATAATAATAATAAAAATCAGCACAATTACAATAGGGTTTCAGCATTTCATGCTTGAACCCCTAATTAAAGCTGCAAGCAGCATTTATCGGGGTTCAAGCTATTAAGGCCTTTATGGGTTTTTAAGCACAAAAGCATCAAAAGTTATCAGGTTTTATTTAGCAAGCATGTAACCACTGACATAATAGATGGAAAAGACCATTTACAGCCAATACAGGCAATGTACCATAGGAAATATATGGTTTTAAAGCTTTTTAACAGTTATAGCGCCACCTATGGTCCGATCTCCATAAAATTTGGCATGCTTGTTAATGATGTTATGTCACATATGCTCACCAATTTTTGTGAAGTTCTGAGTTTTCATTTAGGATTTATAGGATGTTTAATGTATTTTGCCACGCCCATTTTATAAATGACCCTATTACAGCCATCCAAATGCAAAAGTTCAACTTTTTTTCGATAATTATTGATCTACAGAGTCCAGAGAATTGTCCTAGACTGGTCTGGTTCCGATCGGGCGAAAAACCTAGGACTAGTTCGCAAAAGTAGGTTTTTAACATGTTCGCGATTATTTAATGAACGGTTTGATTGACAGCAATGGTTCTTGAGGCAAAGTTGTTCAGCATGAGCAGATCTATCAAATGATATGCATATTGTGTGGATGAGTGTAACACCACGTGATTACAGAGCCATAAAACTCGTTAGCGCCAACTAGTGGCCGATTTCTTTCAAAATTCTTACAGACCTCTAGGGCCATGAGATGAACATGCCCATCGAGTTTCGTTCCGATCGGCCTCCGTTAACCTTGTCTAATAGGTGCTCAACTTCATTGGCCAATGGCGGCCATGTTTTTTGAGATACGCCAATTTCCTCATAGACATATATGGCACCTTGGGCCAAGACACTGCATACCAATTTTCAAGTCAATCGGACTAACGGTCAGGTGGTTATAGCCCTTTTCATGTTTTTTCCATGTTATAGCGCCACCTATTGTTCAATCGTCGCGATTTTTTTACTGTGACCCCAGACTGAACCCATACACATGTGTACCGAGTTTGGTTAAGCTATCTCATTTACTTTTTGAGTTATAGCCATTTTAGTAAAATAGGCTCCTCCCACAATGTTTATTTTATGCCCCCTAGCGACCATGAATCGAAATTTCGAATTTTTTTTGATAATTATTGATCGTCAGACTCCATAGAACATTTCTGCACTGGTTTGGTTCCGATCGGACAAAAATCCTAGGACTAATTAGCAAAAGTAGATTTTTGACAAAATTCAAAATGGCGGAAAAATTTCCATACCGGAAATGAAATCGGAGATATACGTTTTGTTCATCACGTTTCCAGCTTTCCAATGATATAAGACACTTGAGTCTACGACATACGGTCTAGGAGTTATGAGCAGTTTCGCGCTTTTGGTTGTTATAGCGCCACCTATGGGCCAATCGGGGTCATAATCTCTGAACCTCTCCTCGATTTTTGTACTACCATCTGGCAAAGTTTCAAGTCTCCAGCCCTTACGGTTTGGGCTGCACGATGCGTTTTACGGCAGAAGAATAATAATAATAATAATTAAAGCTGCAAGCAGCATTTATCGGGGTTCAAGCATTTAAGGCCTTTAAGCACATAAGCATTTAAGACATTAAGTTTTATTTGGAAAGCTTTTAACCACTGAAATAATAGATGGAAAAGACCATTTACAGCCAAAATAGGCAATTTACCATAGGAAATATATGGTTTTCAAAGCTTTTTAACAGTTATAGCGCCACCTATCGTCCGATCTTCATGAAATTTTACATGCTTGTTTAGAATGTTATGGCACATATGCTCACCAATTTTTGTGAAGTTCTGAGTTTTCGTTTAAGATTTATAGGCTTTTGAGTGCATTTTGCCATGCCCATTTTCTTTATGGCCCAATATACCCATGCGAAAAATGCTAAAGTTCAACTTTTTTTTGATAATTGTTTATCTAGAGAGTCCATAGAATTGTCCTAGACTTGTTTGGTTCCGATCGGGTGAAAAACCTAGGACTAGTTCGCAAAAGTAGGTTTTTAACATAATTACGAATATTTAATGAACGGTTTGATAGACAGCAATGGTTCTTGAGGCAAAGTTGTTCAGCATGAGCAGATCAATCAAATGATATGCATTTTGTGACAATAAGTATAACACCACGTGATTACAGAGCCATTAAACTCGTTAGCGCCAACTAGTGGCCGATTTCTTTCAAAATTCTTACAGACCTCTAGGGCCATGAGTCAAATATGCCCATCGAGTTTCGTTCCGATTGGCGTCCGTTAACCTTGCCTAATAGGTGCTCAAACTTCATTGGGCGATGGCGGCCATGTTTTTCGAGATACACCAATGTCCTCATAGATATACATGGCACCTTGGACCAAGACACTGCATACCAATTTTCAAGTCAATCAGACTAACGGTCAGGTGGTTATAGCCTGTTTTATGTTTTTGTCATGTTATAGCGCCACCATGTGGCCAATCGCCGCGGTTTTTTTACTGTGACCTCAGATTGACCTCTTACACATGTCTACCGAGTTTGGTGAAGATACCTCATTTACTTCTGGAGTTATAGCCATTTAAGTAAAATAGGCTCCGCCTTCTTCGAACGTTTTGGCGCCCCTTAGCAACCGTGAATCGAAATTTCAACTTTTTTTCGATAATTATTGATATTCAGACTCCAGAGAACATTTCTGCACTGGTTTGGTTCCGATCGGGCAAAAAACCTAGGACTAGTTCGCAAAAGTAGGTTTTGGACAAAATCCAAAATGGTGGAAAAATTTGCATACCGGAAATGAAATCCTTGAGGCCAGTTTTGTTCGGCTTGACCCAAGGATTCCAATGATATAAGACACTTGAGTCTGTGACAAACGGTTAATGAGATTTAAGCAAAAATGTGCAATTTTTTTGTTTTTTGCGCTGTAGCGCCACCATCTGGCCGATTGGGACGAGTCCGGGTATCTGAGTAGCGAGCAAGACTACTACCATCTGACTGAGTTTCAGGTCTCTAGGCCTTACGGTTTGGGCTGCACGATGCGTTTTAGGGAAGAATAATAATAATAATAATTAAAGCTGCAAGCAGCATTTATCGGGGTTCAAGCAGTTAAGGCTGTTAAGGACTTTAAGCACAAAAGCATCAAAAGTTATAAAGTTTTATTTAGCAAGCATGTAACCACTGACATCATAGATGGAAAAGACCATGTTCTAGCATGATTTACCATGATATGCCACATTCTAGCATGATTTACCATAGTTTATCATGATTTACCATGGTTTACCATGATTTACCTTGTTCTAGCATAGTTTACCATGAATTTATCTCAGTTTATCTTGATTTACCATGTTCTAGCATGATTTACCATGATATACCACATTCCAGCATGATTTACCATAGTTTATCATGATTTACCATGGTTTACCATGATTTACCCTGTTCTAGCATAGTTTACCATGAATTTATCTTAGTTTACTTTGATTTACCATGTTCTAGCATGATTTACCATGATATACCACATTCTAGCATGATTTACCATAGTTTATCATGATTTACCATGATTTACCATGATTTACCCTGTTTTAGCATGATTTACCATGATATATCATGTTCTAGAATGATTTACCAAAATTCTAGCAAGATTTACCTTGATACACCACATTCTAGTATTATTTACTATAATTTACCATGGTTCTAGCGTGATTTACCATGATTTACCACATTACTAGCAATTACGTGAAGTGTCAGTGCAAATGAAGTGATAAACACTGACAAAATATGATTTTGTTATAATAGTTATTGTTATATAAGTGATTTGCACAAATCACATGTGAAAAGACTTCATAAGTAGAATGGCCAGCAGAGGGCACTAGAAGACCACTTATTGGCTCAGTTTCAACTTAAATTTTATTATTTTTACCAGTTTTTTGCACTAAAACAAACCAGTTTTTCCATGTTAACTCAATAATGCATGCTTACACACACACACACACACACACACACATACATACACACGCACACAAAGACAAATGTTGTTGTTGTTTTTTCAATGCTATTGGGATATGTCATAATGAAAATATATTTGAATGGTCTATAAACATTTCACAAAGTCTTTGTAAGCTATTAATCAGAAGATTCAGAATTTATTCAGAAACCTAAGACTACACAAACACATTATGTTGTAGATACAGACATTTGAACCATATGATGTGATCAAACTGTCAATACTAATACTTTAACGGATGGATTTTGACTAAATGTAATTGTAATTGTAAATGTTAAAATAGTGATTTTATAAATTTTAAACAGCAGGGGGCAGTAAAATACAACTTATTGGCTTAATATGCCATTATATTCATATAATTTTCACCTTTTTAACTATTATAGAGGCAAATTTTGTCCGATCGGTCTGAAAATTTTCATGCATGTTCAGAGTGATATTTCACTGGCTTTTTAAGAAGGTCTGAGTCATTCATTAAAGAGATATAGGCTTTCGGGGACACTTGGTAAAGGCTACATTTTGAAGTGAACCTATTATAACTATCCAAATGAAGTAGTTCAACTTTTTCTGACAATTATTGACCTAGTGAGTCCAGAGAATTGTATTGCACTAGTTTTGAACATTATGATATGAAAATTATATGATCAGAGATGGAAAAGACCATTTACAGCCAATACAGGCAGTTTACCATAGGGAATATATGGTTTTAAAGCTTTTTAACAGTTATAGCGCCACCTATGGTCCGATCTCCATAAAATTTGGCATGCTTGTTAATGATGTTATGTCACATATGCTCACCAATTTTTGTGAAGTTCTGAGTTTTCATTTAGGATTTATAGGCTTTTTAGTGCATTTTGCAACACCCATTTTATAAATGACCCTATTACAGCCATCCAAATGCAAAAGTTCAACTTTTTTTCGATAATTATTGATCTAGAGAGTCCAGAGAATTGTCCTAGACTGGTCTGGTTCCGATCGGGCGAAAAACCTAGGACTAGTTCGCAAAAGTAGGTTTTTAACATGTTCGCGAATATTTAATGAACGGTTTGATTGACAGCAATGGTTCTTGAGGCAAAGTTGTTCAGCATGAGCAGATCTATCAAATGATATGCATATTGTGTGGATGAGTGTAACACCACGTGATTACAGAGCCATAAAACTCGTTAGCGCCAACTAGTGGCCGATTTCTTTCAAAATTCTTACAGACCTCTAGGGCCATGAGATGAACATGCCCATCGAGTTTCGTTCCGATCGGCCTCCGTTAACCTTGTCTAATAGGTGCTCAACTTCATTGGCCAATGGCGGCCATGTTTTTTGAGATACGCCAATTTCCTCATAGACATATATGGCACCTTGGGCCAAGACACTGCATACCAATTTTCAAGTCAATCGGACTAACGGTCAGGTGGTTATAGCCCTTTTCAAGTTTTTTCCATGTTATAGCGCCACCTATTGTTCAATCGTCGCGATTTTTTTACTGTGACCCCAGACTGAACCCATACACATGTGTACCGAGTTTGGTTAAGCTATCTCATTTACTTTTTGAGTTATAGCCATTTTAGTAAAATAGGCTCCTCCCACAATGTTTATTTTATGCCCCCTAGCGACCATGAATCGAAATTTCGAATTTTTTTTGATAATTATTAATCGTCAGACTCCATAGAACATTTCTGCACTGGTTTGGTTCCGATCGGACAAAAATCCTAGGACTAATTAGCAAAAGTAGTTTTTTGACAAAATTCAAAATGGCGGAAAAATTTCCATACCGGAAATGAAATCGGAGATATACGTTTTGTTCATCACGTTTCCAGCTTTCCAATGATATAAGACACTTGAGTCTACGACATACGGTCTAGGAGTTATGAGCAGTTTCGCGCTTTTGGTTGTTATAGCGCCACCTATGGGCCAATCGGGGTCATAATCTCTGAACCTCTCCTCGATTTTTGTACTACCATCTGGCAAAGTTTCAAGTCTCCAGCCCTTACGGTTTGGGCTGCACGATGCGTTTTACGGCAGAAGAATAATAATAATAATAATAATTAAAGCTGCAAGCAGCATTTATCGGGGTTCAAGCATTTAGGGTCTTTAAGCACATAAGGCAGTTTAGTGAGTTGTCTGAGTTTTTGTTTAGGATTTACAGGCTTTTGAGTGTTTTTTGCCATACCCATTTTCTAAATGATCCTGTTATGGCTACCCAATGGGTAAAGTTAAAGTTTTTTTATATAATTAATAATCTAGAGCTTCCAGAGAATTGTACTGCACTGGTATATTTCCGATCGGGCGAAAAACCTAGGACTAGTTCGCAAAAGTAGGTTTTTTAACATAATCGCAAGTATTTAATGAACAAATTGATTGACAGCAGTAGTTCTTGAGGCAAAGTTGTTCAGTATGAGGAGATCTACCAAATGATATGCATCACGTGATTACATAGCCGTAAAACCTGTTAGCGTCAACTAGTGGCTGATTTTTCAAAATTCTTACAGACCTCTAGGGCCACGAGTCGAACATGCCCACCGAGTTTCGTTCTGATCGGCCTCCGTTAAGAGCAAACTAACAGCTTTGAATTAAACTTTGAATTTGAACTGTTGACAGTTCTCTTTTGTGGGAAGGGAATGAAAAGTTCTCAAATCCGCAGCACAGCCTCAGACATAACATTTATATCCATGATCTGCCATTTTCACTATTGTCCTTGCTTGCTTCTTCACAATACCTGCAGATCTTCTGATGATTCGGCTGTGCAGGTCCACATTAACACTGCCTGGCCTAGAACATGGACTGGAAAATGCAAATTTGGGGGGTATAAATATTAATGATCCTGACTCCAACGTCACAGTCGGTGTTATGGTGGGATTCACTCATTTTTCAGCGGTCTTTTGCAAACAGGAGATTTACACATGAAGGAGGAAACAATGGTGTTTGAGGCTCACGGTATGTCAGTTCCATGTCCAGAACTCTTATCATTCAACTATGCCAAGATAAATACAGTTTTCAATTGTATGGCACTTTTAAAATAGATGATTAGTAATATAATGCTTACTTGGAGTCTGAAATGGCTTTAACAAAAGAAGAAAAATATTCTTAGATTTCTGTTCATTCTAATCATGTACAAATAAAGTAGCACAGTAAGATTACATTTATTTGAATGCATTAGTGAGTGTGTGATTGTGCTGTGTGTGCAGCGTATCAATACTAAAAGTGAAGGTGTAGTTGATATCTTTGGTGATAATATCTGTAGTAATCATAAAAAAAAAAAAAATTAAGAAATAAATAATTAAAATTACAAATAATATTCTATTAAGATATGAGTTACAATAACATGATTTGCAATAGTAATAATATCAATAATATATGCACAATACACACAGATTAGACTATCAGGTCTGTGTTTTACAAAAACATTAGTATTGCAGCCAATGTGAGTCTGTGGGATTTATAAACAGACAAAATATGATTTGAAATGTTATTTTAATGATTTTATTAAGTTTAAATAATATTTCAAATGGAAAAAAAATGAAAAATAATATTTTAGTGGGTAGAATGAACCAATGAGTGTTCTTCATCTGGTGGTTAAAATGTAAATGAAAACAATAATACTTAAACAATAATACTTAATACACTAACCATGCTTGAACACACACATGCACACACATTTTGTTGTAGATGGAGATATTTAAAATAAAAGATAGGTAACAAAATGATAATTGCAAATCTCCTCTGTATAACACCATTTTCAGATTTCAAACTAATCACTGAGAGGCAGAATTGTTCAAACTGAGAGCTCAGTAAAAATGAAGTGATAAACTTTGACAAAACATGACTGTGTTATAATAGGTGATTTTCATGCAAGTAATTTGATATAGTCCAAAAACTAATGCAAAAGCACAGATGAAAATATTTTATTAAGTAGAATGTCCTGCAGAGGGCAGTAGAAGACCACTAATTGACTCACTTTCATTTGAAAGACTTTTTTATCCACCAGTAAAACAAAGCAGTTTCTCCATGTTCTTTCCATTAAGCATGCTTACACACACAGACACACACACAAACACAAACACATCCACACACACACACACACACAAAGACAAATATGTTTTCAATGTTTTTAGGATGTGATATTGTGAAAATATCTTCATCTCCTCATCTTGAACAACTTTGCCTCAAGAATCACTAATGTCAATCAAACCATTCATAATCATAATAAAAAAATAAAATGTATACAAATATCATAATAAAAAAAAAACATCATAATAAAAAAGATTGCTTCTTAAAGCATTTGTTTATTTCCCAATACTGAAGCGAATTAAAAGATCATGCGTAATCCTGCTGCTCCCTCTAGTGGACAACAGTGGTATTATAGCTTACATTTTACAGTTGAAGTGTTTGAATGAATGAATGGGAATTTGTTTTTTTACTTATATCTCAGGAACCAAAAGGCGAAAAATTCTGAAACTCAGAGCATAGATAGTGCTTGAGGAGCCCTGTTGAATGAGACCATCAAGGTGTTTTTGGGCGATTGGGGCTGGGAGTTATGACTGTTATAAGGCATATCTGTTCGGGCTATTATCTCTGGAATGCCCAGGGCAAATAACACCACATTTGAATCGAAGCTAGCCAAGGACGCGCCCTTTCCAACGAGCTCTCACACAATGTTCGGGGTGGTCTGGGTCGGGAGTAATGGCCGTTCAAAATCGGGGGTCCCGCGGATTCGCGATGCGCGGGGGGCGCGCTCCCGAGGCCCGCGACGACACGTTTCGATCAAGAGCCCGGAGAGGTCCTCACCATCAAAATTTGAGCGCGCAACGACTTTCCGTTTTCGAGTTATGAATGAATTTGTATTCGGGGGCGTGGCTTAAATGCCGTTATACTTTCGTTTCATTTCATTCATTTACTTTCGTCCATTTCCATATCTCAGTGTAACACAATTGTCAATAGTAATACTCAATAGATGAGTTTTGACAAAATGTGATTGTAAATGTTAAAATAATGATTTTATAAAGTCTAAATATGAATTTTATAACAATATTAGGGAGTAGTATGATGAAATGACAGCAGGGGGCAGTAAAATACCACTTATTGGCTTAATATGTCATTTATATTCATATAAAATCACCTTTTGAAGAAGTTAAACTTTTTTTCTGATAATTATTGATCTAGAGAGTTCAGAGAATTGTGCTGCACTGGTTTTGAACATTATGATATGAACATTATACGATAATAGATAGAAGACACCATTTACAGCAAATACAGGCAATTTACCATAGGAAATATATGGTTTTAAAGCGTTTTAACAGTTATAGCGCCAACTATGGTCCGATCTCCATGAAATTTTCCATGCTTCTTTAGCAGGTTATGACACATATGCTCATCAATTTTTGTGAAGTTCTGAGTTTTCGTTTAGGATTTATAGTTATAACTATATAGTTATAGTTTAGCAGTTTTCTGCACTAAAGCAAACCAGTTTTTCCATGTTAACTCAATCATGCATGCTTACACACACACACACACACACACAACACACACACACACACACACACACACACACACACACACACACACACACACACACACACGAAGACAAATGTTGTTGTTGTTTTTTCAATGCTATTGGGATATGTCATAATGAAAATATATTTGAATGGTCTATAAACATTTCACAAAGTCTTTGTTAGCTATTAATCAGAAGATTCAGAATTTATTCAGAAACCTAAGACTACACAAACACATTATGTCGTAGATACAGACATTTGAAATATATGATGTGATAAAACTGTCAATACTAATACTTTAACGGACGGATTTTGACTAAATGTAATTGTAAGTGTTAAAATAGTGATTTTATAAATTTTAAACAGCAGGGGGCAGTAAAATACAACTTATTGGCTTAATATGCCATTATATTCATATAATTTTCACCTTTTTAACTATTATAGAGGCAAATTTTGTCCGATTGGTCTGAAAATTTTCATGCATGTTCAGAGTGATATTTCACTGGCTTTTTAAGAAGGTCTGAGTCATTCATTAAAGAGATATAGGCTTTCGGGGACACTTGGTAAAGGCTACATTTTGAAGTGAACCTATTATAACTATCCAAATGAAGTAGTTCAACTTTTTCTGACAATTATTGACCTAGTGAGTCCAGAGAATTGTATTGCACTAGTTTTGAACATTATGATATGAAAACTATATGATCAGAGATGGAAAAGACCATTTACAGCCAATACAGGCAGTTTACCATTGGAAATATATGGTTTTAAAGCTTTTTAACAGTTATAGCGCCACCTATGGTCCGATCTCCATAAAATTTGGCATGCTTGTTAATGATGTTATGTCACATATGCTCACCGATTTTTGTGAAGTTCTGAGTTTTCATTTAGGATTTATAGGATTTTTAATGTATTTTGCCACACCCATTTTATAAATGACCCTATTAGAGCCATCCAAATGCAAAATTTCAACTTTTTTTTGATAGTTTTTGATCTAGAGAGTCCAGAGAATTGTCCTAGACTGGTCTGGTTCCGATCGGGCGAAAAACCTAGGACTAGTTCGCAAAAGTAGGTTTTTAACATGTTTGCGAATATTTAATGAACGGTTTGATTGACAGCATTGGTTCTTGAGGCAAAGTTGTTCAGGATGAGGAGATCTATCAAATGATATGCATATTGTGTGGATATTTGTAACACCACGTGATTACAGAGCCGTAAAACTCGTTAGCGCCAACTAGTGGCCGATTTCTTTCAAAATTCTTACAGACCTCTAGGGCCTTGAGTCGAACATGCCCATCGAGTTTCGTTCCGATCGGCCTCCGTTAACCTTGTCTAATAGGTGCTCAAATTTCATTGGCCGATGGCGGCCATGTTTTTTGAGATACGCCAATGTCCTCATACACATACATGGCACCTTGGACCAAGACACTGCATACCAATTTTCAAGTCAATCGGACTAATGGTCAGGTGGTTATAGCCTGTTTTATGTTTTTTTCATGTTATAGCGCCACCATGTGGCCAATCGCCGCGGTTTTTTTACTGTGACCTCAGATTGACCTCTTACACATGTGTACCAAGTTTGGTGAAGATACCTCATTTACTTCTGGAGTTATAGCCATTTTAGTAAAATAGGCCCCTCCCACAACGTACGTTTTGGCGCCCCTTACCGTCCGTGAGTCGAAATTTCAACTTTTTTTCGATAGTTTTTGATATTCAGACTCTAGAGAACATTTCTGCACTGGTTTGGTTCCGATCGGGCGAAAAACCTAGGACTAGTTCGCAAAAGTATGTTTTTGACAAAATTCAAAATGGCGGAAAATCTATCATGGCGGAAATGAAATCGGAGATATACGTTTTGTTCGTCAGGCGTCCAGCTTTCCAATGATATAACACACTTGAGTCTACGTCATACGGTCTAGTAGTTATGAGCAGTTTCGCGCTTTTGGTTGCTATAGCGCCACCTATGGGCCAATCGGGGTCATACTTTGGTAGGTTCTCCCCAAATTGAGGACTACCATTTGGCCAAGTTTCAAGGTTCCAGCTCTTACGGTTTGGTCTGCACGATGCGTTTTAGGGGAAAATAATAATAATAATAATTAAAGCTGCAAGCAGCATTTATCGGGGTTCAAGCAGTTAAGGCCTTTAAGACCTTTAAGCACAAAAGCATCAAAAGTTATTAAGTTTTATTTAGCAAGCATTTAACCACTGACATATATGACTCCAACGTCACAGTCAGTGTTATGCTGGGATTCACTCATTTTTCAGCGGTCTTTTGCAAACAGGAGATTTACACATGAAGGAGAAAACAATGGTGTTTGAGGCTCACGGTATGTCAGTTCCATGTCCAGAACTCTTATCATTCAACTATGCCAAGATAAATACAGTTTTCAATTGTATGGCACCTTTAAAATAGATGATTAGTAATGTAATGCTTACTTGCAGTCTGAAATGGCTTTAACAAAAGAAGAAAAATATTCTTAGATTTCTGTTCATTCTAATCATGTACAAATAAAGTAGCACAGTAAGATTACATTTATTTGAATGCATTAGTGAGTGTGTGATTGTGCTGTGTGTGCAGCTTATCAATACTAAAAGTGAAGGTGTAGTTGATATCTTTGGTGATAATATCTGTAATCATAAAAAACAAAAACAATTAAGAAATAAAGAATTAAAATTACAAATAATATTCTATTAAGATATGAGTTACAATAACATGATTTGTAATAGTAATAATATCAATAATATATGCACAATACACACAGTTTAGACTATCAGGTCTGTGTTTTACAAAAACATTAGTATTGCAGCCAATGTGAGTCTGTGGGATTTATAAACAGACAAAATATGATTTGAAATGTTATTTTAATGATTTTATTAAGTTTAAACAATATTTCAAATGGGAAAAAAAAATGAAAAATTATATTTTAGTGGGTAGAATGAACCAATGAGTGTTCTTCTTCTGGTGGTTAAAATGTAAATGAAAACAATAATACTTAAACAATAATACTTAATACACTAACCATGCTTGAACACACACATGCACACACATTTTGTTGTAGATGTAGATATTTAAAATAAAAGATAGGTAACAAAATGATAATTGCAAATCTCCTCTGTATAACACCATTTTCAGATTTCAAATTAATCACTGAGAGGCAGAATTGTTCAAACTGAGAGCTCAGTACAAATGAAGTGATAAACTTTGACAAAACATGATTGTGTTATAATAGGTGATTTTCATGCAAGTAATTTTATATAGTCCAAAACTTAATGCAAAAGCACAGATGAAAATATTTTATTAAGTAGAATGTCCTGCAGAGGGCAGTAGAAGACCACTAATTGACTCACTTTCATTTGAAAGACTTTTTTATCCACCAGTAAAACAAAGCAGTTTCTCCATGTTCTTTCCATTAAGCATGCTTACACACACAGACACACACACAGACACAAACACATCCACACACACAAAGACAAATGTTTTCAATGTTTTTAGGATGTGATATTGTGAAAATATCTTCATCTCCTCATCCTGAACAACTTTGACTCAAGAATTACTAATGTCAATCAAACCGTTCATAATCATAATAAAAAAAAATATATATATATATATATATATACAAATATCATAATAAAATAAAAAAACATCATAAAAAAAGATTGCTTCTTAAAGCATTTGTTTATTTCCCAATACTGAAAGCGAATTAAAAGATCATGCGTAATCCTGCTGCTCCCTCTAGTGGACAACAGTGGAATTACAGTCTCCATCTTACAGTTGAAGTGTTTGAATGAATGAATGGGAATTTGGTTTTTCACTTATATCTCGGGAACCAGAAGGCGAAAAATTCTGAAACTCAGAGCATAGATAGTGCTTGAGGAGTCCTGTTGAATGAGACCATCGCAGTGTTTTTGGGCGATTGGGCCCGGGAGTTATGAGGCATATTATTTTGGGGCTTTTATCTCTGGAATGCCCAGGGCAAATTACACCACATTTGAATCGATGTTAGCCAAGGACGCGCCCTTTCCAACGAGCTCTCACACAAGGTTCGGGGTGGTCTGGGTCGGGAGTTACGGGCGTTCAAAGTCGGGGTCCCGCGGACTAACGATCCGCGGGGGGGGGGGCGCTCCCGAGGCCCGCGACCATACATTTCGATCAAGAGCCCGGAGACGTCCTTACCATCAAAATTTGAGCGCGCAGCGACTTTCCGTTTTCGAGTTATGAGTGAATTTGTACTGGGGGGGCGTGGCCTAAATGGCGGCCTCCGTTTTTACTTTCGTTTCTGGATTCCATTCATTAATGTGACACAATTGTCAATAGTAATACTTCAATAGATGAGTTTTGACAAAATGTGATTGTAAATGTTAAAATAATGATTTTATAAAGTCTAAATATGAATTATATAGCAATATTAGGGAGTAGTATGATGAAATGACAGCAGGGGGCAGTACAATACCACTTATTGGCTTAATATGCCATGTTATATATTTTTTTACATTTTTAACTGTTATAGAGGCAAATTTTGTCCGATCTGTCTGAAATTTTTCATACTTCTTAAGAGTCACATGTTCTGACTTGTTTTTATTAAAGAGATATAGGCTTTTGGAGACACTTGGTCAAGGCTACATATTGAAGTGACACTATTATAGCCATCCAAATGAAGAAGTTATACTTTTTCTGATAATTATTGATCTAGAGAGTCCAGAGAATTGCACTGCACTGGTTTTGAACATTATTATATGAACATTATATGATTATATGAAAATACCATTTACAGCCAATACGGGCAATTTACCATATAATATATGATTTTAAAGCGTTTTAACAGTTATAGCGCCACCTATTGTCCGATCTCCATGAAATGTTGCATGCTTGTTAAGGATGTTATGTCACATATGCTCACCAATTTTTGTGAAGTTCTGAGTTTTTATTTAGGATTTATAGACTTTTTAGTGTATTTTGCCACGCCCATTTTATAAATGACCCTATTACAGCCATTCAAATGCAAAAGTTCAACTTTTTTTCGATAATTATTGATCTAGAGAGTCCAAAGAATTGTCCTAGACTGGTTTGGTTCCGATCGGGCGAAAAACCAGGGACTAGTTCGCAAAAGTAGGTTTTTAACATATTAATGAATAATTAATGAACGGTTTGATTGACAGCAATGGTTCTAGAGGTAAAGTTGTTCAGCATAAGCAGATCTATCAAATGATATGCATTTTGTGATGATAAGTGTAACACCACGTGATTACAGAGCCATAAAACTCATTAACGCCAACTAGTGGCCGATTTCTTTCAAAATTCTTACAGACCTCTAGGGCCATGAGCCGAACATGCCCATTGAGTTTCGTTCCGATCGGCCTCCGTTAACCTTGTCTAATAGGTGCTCAAAATTCATTGGCCGATGGCGGCCATGTTTTTTGAGATACGCCAATGTTCTCATACACATACATGGCACCTTGGACCAAGACACTGCATACCAATTTTCAAGTCAATCGGAGTAACGGTCAGGTGGTTATAGCCTGTTTTATGTTTTTTTCATGTTATAGCGCCACCATGAGGCCAATCGTCGCGATTTTTTTACTGTGACCCCAGATTGAACTCATACACATGTGTACCAAGTTTGGTGAAGATACCTCATTTACATCGGGAGTTATAGCCATTTTAGTAAAATAGGCCCCTCCCACAACGTACGTTTTGGCGCCCCTTAGCGACCGTGAATCGAAATTTCCACTTTTTTTCGATAATTATTGATATTCAGACTCCAGAGAACATTTCTGCACTGGTTTGGTTCCAATCGGGCAAAAAACCAGGGACTAGTTCGCAAAAGTAGGTTTTTGACTAAATTCAAAATGGCGGAAAATCTATCATGGCGGAAATGAAATCGGAGATATACGTTTTGTTCGTCAGGCATCCAGCTTTCCAATGATATAAGACACTTGAGTCTACGACATACGGTCTAGGAGTTATGAACAGTTTCGCGCTTTTGGTTGCTATAGCGCCACCTATGGGCCAATCGGGGTCATAATCTCTGAACCTTTCCTCGATTTTTGTACTACCATCTGTCAAAGTTTCAAAGTTCCAGCTCTTACGGTTTGGGCTGCACGATGCGTTTTACGGCGGAATAATAATAATAATAATAATAATAATAATAATAATAATAATAATAATAATAATAATAATAATTAAAGCTGCAAGCAGCATTTATCGGGGTTCAAGCAGTTAAGGCCTTTAAGACCTTTAAGCACAAAAGCATCAAAAGTTATTAAGTTTTATTTAGCAAGCATTTAACCACTGACATATATGACTCCAACGTCACAGTCAGTGTTATGGTGGGATTCACTCATTTTTCAGCGGTCTTTTGCAAACAGGAGATTTACACATGAAGGAGAAAACAATGGTGTTTGAGGCTCACGGTATGTCAGTTCCATGTCCAGAACTCTTATCATTCAACTATGCCAAGATAAATACAGTTTTCAATTGTATGGCACCTTTAAAATAGATGATTAGTAATGTAATGCTTACTTGCAGTCTGAAATGGCTTTAACAAAAGAAGAAAAATATTCTTAGATTTCTGTTCATTCTAATCATGTACAAATAAAGTAGCACAGTAAGATTACATTTATTTGAATGCATTAGTGAGTGTGTGATTGTGCTGTGTGTGCAGCTTATCAATACTAAAAGTGAAGGTGTAGTTGATATCTTTGGTGATTATATCTGTAATCATAAAAAACAAAAACAATTAAGAAATAAAGAATTAAAATTACAAATAATATTCTATTAAGATATGAGTTGCAATAACATGATTTGTAATAGTAATAATATCAATAATATATGCACAATACACACAGTTTAGACTATCAGGTCTGTGTTTTACAAAAACATTAGTATTGCAGCCAATGTGAGTCTGTGGGATTTATAAACAGACAAAATATGATTTGAAATGTTATTTTAATGATTTTATTAAGTTTAAACAATATTTCAAATGGGAAAAAAAAAATGAAAAATAATATTTTAGTGGGTAGAATGAACCAATGAGTGTTCTTCTTCTGGTGGTTAAAATGTAAATGAAAACAATAATACTTAAACAATAATACTTAATACACTAACCATGCTTGAACACACACATGCACACACATTTTGTTGTAGATGTAGATATTTAAAATAAAAGATAGGTAACAAAATGATAATTGCAAATCTCCTCTGTATAACACCATTTTCAGATTTCAAATTAATCACTGAGAGGCAGAATTGTTCAAACTGAGAGCTCAGTACAAATGAAGTGATAAACTTTGACAAAACATGATTGTGTTATAATAGGTGATTTTCATGCAAGTAATTTTATATAGTCCAAAACTTAATGCAAAAGCACAGATGAAAATATTTTATTAAGTAGAATGTCCTGCAGAGGGCAGTAGAAGACCACTAATTGACTCACTTTCATTTGAAAGACTTTTTTATCCACCAGTAAAACAAAGCAGTTTCTCCATGTTCTTTCCATTAAGCATGCTTACACACACAGACACACACACAGACACAAACACATCCACACACACAAAGACAAATGTTTTCAATGTTTTTAGGATGTGATATTGTGAAAATATCTTCATCTCCTCATCCTGAACAACTTTGACTCAAGAATTACTAATGTCAATCAAACCGTTCATAATCATAATAAAAAAAACTATATATATATATATACAAATATCATAATAAAATAAAAAAAACATCATAATAAAAAAAGATTGCTTCTTAAAGCATTTGTTTATTTCCCAATACTGAAAGCGAATTAAAAGATCATGCGTAATCCTGCTGCTCCCTCTAGTGGACAACAGTGGAATTACAGTCTCCATCTTACAGTTGAAGTGTTTGAATGAATGAATGGGAATTTGGTTTTTCACTTATATCTCGGGAACCAGAAGGCGAAAAATTCTGAAACTCAGAGCATAGATAGTGCTTGAGGAGTCCTGTTGAATGAGACCATCGCAGTGTTTTTGGGCGATTGGGCCCGGGAGTTATGAGGCATATTATTTTGGGGCTTTTATCTCTGGAATGCCCAGGGCAAATTACACCACATTTGAATAGATGCTAGCCAAGGACGCGCCCTTTCCAACGAGCTCTCACACAAGGTTCGGGGTGGTCTGGGTCGGGAGTTACGGGCGTTCAAAGTCGGGGTCCCGCGGACTAACGATCCGCGGGGGGGGGGGGGGGGGGCGCTCCCGAGGCCCGCGACCATACGTTTCGATCAAGAGCCCGGAGACGTCCTTACCATCAAAATTTGAACGCGCAGCGACTTTCCGTTTTCGAGTTATGAGTGAATTTGTACTGGGGGGGCGTGGCCTAAATGGCGGCCTCCGTTTTTACTTTCGTTTCTGGATTCCATTCATTAATGTGACACAATTGTCAATAGTAATACTTCAATAGATGAGTTTTGACAAAATGTGATTGTAAATGTTAAAATAATGATTTTATAAAGTCTAAATATGAATTATATAGCAATATTAGGGAGTAGTATGATGAAATGACAGCAGGGGGCAGTACAATACCACTTATTGGCTTAATATGCCATGTTATATATTTTTTTACATTTTTAACTGTTATAGAGGCAAATTTTGTCCGATCTGTCTGAAATTTTTCATACTTCTTAAGAGTCACATGTTCTGACTTGTTTTTATTAAAGAGATATAGGCTTTTGGAGACACTTGGTCAAGGCTACATATTGAAGTGACACTATTATAGCCATCCAAATGAAGAAGTTATACTTTTTCTGATAATTATTGATCTAGAGAGTCCAGAGAATTGCACTGCACTGGTTTTGAACATTATTATATGAACATTATATGATTATAGAAGGAAAATACCATTTACAAGCAATACGGGCAATTTACCATATAATATATGATTTTAAAGCGTTTTAACAGTTATAGCGCCACCTATTGTCCGATCTCCATGAAATGTTGCATGCTTGTTAAGGATGTTATGTCACATATGCTCACCAATTTTTGTGAAGTTCTGAGTTTTTATTTAGGATTTATAGACTTTTTAGTGTATTTTGCCACGCCCATTTTATAAATGACCCTATTACAGCCATTAAAATGCAAAAGTTCAACGTTTTTTCGATAATTATTGATCTAGAGAGTCCAAAGAATTGTCCTAGACTGGTTTGGTTCCGATCGGGCGAAAAACCAGGGACTAGTTCGCAAAAGTAGGTTTTTAACATGTTCGCGAATATTTAATGAACGGTTTGATTGACAGCAATGGTTCTAGAGGCAAAGTTGTTCAGCATAAGGAGATCTATCAAATGATATGCATTTTGTGATGATAAGTGTAACACCACGTGATTACAGAGCCATAAAACTCATTAGCGCCAACTAGTGGCCGATTTCTTTCAAAATTCTTACAGACCTCTAGGGCCATGAGCTGAACATGCCCATTGAGTTTCGTTCCGATCGGCCTCCGTTAACCTTGTCTAATAGGTGCTCAAACTTCATTGGCCGATGGCGGCCATGTTTTTTGAGATACGCCAATGTCCTCATACACATACATGGCACCTTGGACCAAGACACTGCATACCAATTTTCAAGTCAATCGGACTAACGGTCAGGTGGTTATAGCCTGTTTTATGTTTTTTTCATTTTATAGCGCCACCATGAGGCCAATCGTCGCGATTTTTTTACTGTGACCCCAGATTGAACTCATACACATGTGTACCAAGTTTGGTGAAGATACCTCATTTACATCGGGAGTTATAGCCATTTTAGTAAAATAGGCCCCTCCCACAACGTACGTTTTGGCGCCCCTTAGCGACCGTGAATCGAAATTTCCACTTTTTTTCGATAATTATTGATATTCAGACTCCAGAGAACATTTCTGCACTGGTTTGGTTCCAATCGGGCAAAAAACCAGGGACTAGTTCGCAAAAGTAGGTTTTTGACAAAATTCAAAATGGCGGAAAATCTATCATGGCGGAAATGAAATCGGAGATATACGTTTTGTTCGTCAGGCATCCAGCTTTCCAATGATATAAGACACTTGAGTCTATGACATACGGTCTAGGAGTTATGAACAGTTTCGCGCTTTTGGTTGCTATAGCGCCACCTATGGGCCAATCGGGGTCATAATCTCTGAACCTTTCCTCGATTTTTGTACTACCATCTGTCAAAGTTTCAAAGTTCCAGCTCTTACGGTTTGGGCTGCACGATGCGTTTTACGGCGGAATAATAATAATAATAATAATAATTAAAGCTGCAAGCAGCATTTATCGGGGTTCAAGCAATTAAGGCCTTTAAGGCCTTTAAGCATAAAAGCATCAAAAGTTATTAAGATTTATTTAGCAAGCATGTAACTACTGACATAATAGATGAAAAAGACCATTTACCATAGGAAATATATGGTTTTAAAGCTTTTTAACAGTTATAGTGCCACCTTTGGTCCAATCTCCATAAAATTTTGCATGCTTGTTAAGGATGGTATGTCACATATGCTCACCAATTTTTGTGAAGTTCTGAGTTTTTGTTTAGGATTTATAGGCTTTTGATTGTATTTTGCCACGCCCATTTTATAAATGACCCTATTACAGCAATCCAAATGCAAAAGTTCAACTTTTTTTTGATAATTATTGATCTAGAGAGTCCAGAGAATTGTCCTAGACTGGTCTGGTTCCGATCGGGCGAAAAACCTAGGACTAGTTCGCAAAAGTAGGTTTTTAACATATTCATGAATATTTAATGAACTGTTTGATTGACAGCAATGGTTCTAGAGGCAAAGTTGTTCAGCATGAGCAGATCTATCATATGATATGCATTTTGTGACGATAAGTGTAACACCACGTGATTACAGAGCCATAAAACTCGTTAGCGCCAACTAGTGGCCGATTTCTTTCAAAGTTCTTACAGACCTCTAGGGGCTTGAGCCGAACATGCCCACTGAGTTTCATTCTGATCGGCCTCCGTTAACCTTGTCTAATAGGTGCTCAAACTTCATTGGCCGATAGCGGCCATGTTTTTTGAGATACACCAATGTCCTCATAGACATACATGGCACCTTGGACCAAGACACTGCATACCAATTTTCAAGTCAATCGGACTAACGGTCAGGTGGTTATAGCCTGTTTTATGTTTTTTTCATATTATAGCGCCACCATGAGGCCAATCACCGCGATTTTTTTACTGTGACCTCAACTTGAGCTCTTACATATGTGTACCGAGTTTGGTGAAAATATCTCATTTCGTTCACGAGTTATAGCCATTTTTGTATAATTAGCTCCGCCTCCTGCAAACGTTTTGATACTCCTTAGCAACCGTGGATCGAAATTTTACATTTTTTTCGATAATTATTGATCTTCAGACTCCTGTGAATATTTCTGCACTGGTTTGGTTCCGATCGGGCGAAAAACCAGGGACTAGTTCGCAAAAGTAGGTTTTGGACAAAATCCAAAATGGCGGGAAAATTTGCATACCGGAAATGAAATCCTTGAGGCCTTTTTTGTTCGGCTTGACCCAAGGATTCCAAAGATATAAGACACTTGAGTCTGTGACAAAGGGTTGATGAGATTTAAGCAAAAATATGCCATTTTTTTGTTTTTTGCACTGTAGCGCCACCTATTGGCCAATCTAGCTCATATTCTCTGAACCTCTCCTCGATTTTTGTACTACCTTCTGGCCAAGTTTCAAGTCTCTAGCACTTACGGTTTAGGCTGCACGATGCGTTTTACGGCAGAATAATAATAATAATAATAAAAATCAGCACAATTACAATAGGGTTTCAGCATTTCATGCTTGAACCCCTAATAATAAAAATCAGCACAATTACAATAGGGTTTCAGCACTTCGTGCTTGAACCCCTAATAATAAAAATCAGCACAATTACAATAGGGTTTCAGCACTTCGTGCTTGAACCCCTAATAATAATAATAATAAAAATCAGTACAATTACAATAGGGTTTCAGCACTTCGTGCTTGAACCCCTAAAAATCCTTACAATTACAATAGGGTTTCAGCACTTCGTGCTTGAACCCCTAATAAAAATCAGCACAATTACAATAGGGTTTCAGCATTTCATGCTTGAACCCCTAATAAAAATCCTTACAATTACAATAGGGTTTCAGCACTTCGTGCTTGAACCCCTAATAAAAATCCTTACAATTACAATAGGGTTTCAGCACTTCGTGCTTGAACCCCTAATTAAAGCTGCAAGCAGCATTTATCGGGGTTCAAGCAATTAAGGCCTTTAAGGCCTTTAAGCATAAAAGCATCAAAAGTTATTAAGATTTATTTAGCAAGCATGTAACTACTGACATAATAGATGAAAAAGACCATTTACCATAGGAAATATATGGTTTTAAAGCTTTTTAACAGTTATAGCGCCACCTTTGGTCCGATCTCCATAAAATTTGGCATGCTTGTTAATGATGTTATTTCACATATGTTCACCAATTTTTGTGAAGTTCTGAGTTTTTATTTATGATTTATAGGCTTTTTTATTTATTTTGCCCCGCCCATTTTATAAATGACCCTATTACAGCCATCCAAATGCAAAAGTTCAACTTTTTTTTGATAATTATTGATCTAGAGAGTCCAGAGAATTGTCTTAGACTGGTCTGGTTCCGATCGGGCGAAAAACCAGGGACTAGTTCGCAAAAGTAGGTTTTTAACATATTCATGAATATTTAATGAACTGTTTGATTGACAGCAATGGTTCTTGAGGCAAAGTTGTTCAGGATGAGGAGGTCTATCAAATGATAATGCATTTTGTGACGAAATTTGTTACACCACGTGATTACAGAGCCTTAAAACTCGTTAGCGCCAACTAGTGGCCGATTTCTTTCAAAATTCTTACAGACCTCTAGGGGCTTGAGCCAAACATGCCCACCGAGTTTCGTTCTGATCGGACTTCGTTAACCTTGTCTAATAGGTGCTCAAACTTCATTGGCCGATGGCGGCCATGTTTTTCGAGATACACCAATGTCCTCATAAACATACATGGCACCTTGGACCAAGACACTGCATACCAATTTTCAAGTCAATCGGACAAACGGTCAGGTGGTTATAGCCTGTTTTATGTTTTTTTCATGTTATAGCGCCACCTAGTGTTCAATCGTCGCGATTTTTTTACTGTGACCCCAGATTGAACTATTACACATGTGTACCGAGTTTGGTGAAGATACCTCATTTATTTCTCGAGTTATAGCCGTTTTAGTAAAATAGGCTCCTCCCACAACGTACGTTTTGGCGCCCCCTAGCGACCGTGAATTGAAATTTCAACTTTTTTTCGATAATTATTGATATTCAGGCTCCAGAGAACATTTCTGCACTGGTTTGGTTCCGATCGGACGAAAAACCTAGGACTAGTTCGCAAAAGTAGGTTTTTGACAAAATTCAAAATGGCGGAAAATTTTCCTAGGCGGAAATGAAATCGGAGATATACGTTTTGACCGTCTTGAACCAAGGATTACAGTGATATAAGACACTTGATTCTATGACAAACCGTCTAGGAGTTATGGCTGATTTCATACTTTTGCTTGCTATAGCGCCACCTATTGGCCAATCGGGGTCATACTTTGATAGGTTCTCCCCAAATTGAGGACTACCATTTGGCTGAGTTTCAAGTCTCCAGCATTTACGGTTTGGGCTGCACGATGCGTTTTAGGGGAAAATAATAATAATAATTAAAGCTGCAAGCAGCATTTATCGGGGTTCAAGCAGTTAAGGCCTTTAAGGCATTTAAGCACAAAAGCATCAAAAGTTATTAAGATTTATTTAGCAAGCATGTAACCACTGACATAATAGATGGAAAAGACCATTTACAGCCAATACAGGCAATTTGCCATGGGATATATATGGTTTTAAAGCTTTTTAACAGTTATAGCGCCACCTATGGTCCGATCTCCATAAAATTGTTTACTGTGACCTCAAATTGAACCCATACACATGTGTACTGAGTTTGGTGAAGATATCTCATTTACTTCTTGAGTTATAGCCATTTGAGTAAAATAGGCTCCTCCCACAACGATTTGCCACATTCTAGAATTATTTAATATGATTCTAGCATGATTTACTATCATATACCATGTTCCAGAATGATTTATTAGGATTCTAGCATGATTTACCTTGATACACCTCATTTCAGTATTATTTACTATGATTTACAATGTTTCTAGCATGATTAACCACATTACTAGCAATTATGTGAAGTGTCAGTGCAAATGAGGTGATGAACACTGACAAAATATTATTGTGTTATAATAGTTAGTTATATACGTGATTTTTAGTGTGTGTCCAAGTATGAATGCAAAAGCACATGTAAAATATTTCATTATTAAGTAGAATGGCCAGCAGAGGGCACTAGAAGACCACTTATTGGCTCACTTTCACTTTAAACCAGTTTTCTGCACTAAAGCAAACCAGTTTTTCCATGTTAACTCAATGCATGCTTACACACACACACACACACACACACACACACACACACACACACACACACAGCATAGTTAACCATGATTTACCATGATATACCACGTTCTAGTATTATTTACCAGGAGATAAACGACAATCTAGTATTATTTACTTTGATTTACCATGTTTCTAGCCTGATTTATCACATTACTAGCAATTATTTGAAGTGTCAGTGCAAATAAAGTGATTAACACTGACAAAATATGATTGTGTTATAATAGTTATTGCTATATTAGTGATTTTTTTAGTGTGTATTCAAGTATGAATGCAAGCACATGTTGAAATATTTCATTAATAAGTAGAATGGCCAGCAGAGGGCAGTAGAAGACCACTTATTGGCTCACTTTCACTTTAAACCAGTTTTCTGCACTAAAGCAAACCAGTTTATCTATTTTAACTCAATGCATGCTTACACACACACACACACACACACACACACACACACACACACAGCATAGTTAACCATGATTTACCATGATTTACCACATTACTAGCAATTATTTGAAGTGTCAGTGCAAATAAAGTGATTAACACTGACAAAATATGATTGTGTTATAATAGTTATTGCTATATAAGTGATTTTTAGTGTGTATTCAAGTATAAATGCAAGCACATGTGGAAAAATTTAATTAATAAGTAGAATGGCCAGCAGAGGGCAGTAGAAGACCACTTATTGGCTCACTTTCACTTTAAACCTCATGATTTTGACCAGTTTTCTGCACTAAAGCAAACCAGTGTTTCCATGTTAACTCAATAATGCATACTTGCTACATATGCTACACACAATAATGCTACACACACACACACACACACACACACACACACAAATGTTTCAGTGATATTGGTGTCACATTCACCTTCATCACATTCACCTTCTGTCTTCATCACATTCACCATCTGTCATCATCACCTGCACCTGCTCCTCATCACCCTCCTCATCATCACCTGCTCCTCATCATCATAACCGTCACCTGTTGTCCTTGTCTTGATCTGTGTATTTAAGTTCCCCTCTCATCCATTATCATTTTCGGTTATTGTTTGTGCACTAGCACTCTGTTATGTTTGTTTTCATGTTGGAAAATAAAACCTTTGTTATATTTGTACCACACACACACACACACACACACACACACACACACACCATCATTTATCATGATTTACCATGGCTGATACCAATACCAATATGAGAAAATGACTATTTTAAACAGCAGGGGGCAGTAAAATACCACTTATTGGCTTAACATGCCATTAATTCATATCATTTTCACCTTTTTAACTGTTATAGAGGCAAATTTTGTCCGATCTGTCTGAAAATTTTCATGCTTGTTCAGGGTGATATTTCACACGTTCTGACTTGTTTTTAAGAAGGTCTGAGCATTGATTAAAGAGATATAGGCTTTCGGGGACACTTGGTAAAGGCCAGATTTTGAAGTGAACCTATTATAGCTATCCAAATGAAGTAGTTCAACTTTTTCTGACAATTATTGATCTAGTGAGTCCAGAGAATTGTATTGCACTAGTTTTGAACATTATGATATGAAAATTATATGATCAGAGATGGAAAAGACCATTTACAGCCAATACAGGCAGTTTACCATAGGAAATATATGATTTTAAAGCTTTTTAACAGTTATAGCGCCACCTATCGTCCGATCTCCATAGAATTTTTCATGCTTGTTAATGATGTTATGTCACATATGCTGACCAATTTTTGTGAAGTTCTGAGTTTTTATTTAGGATGTATAGGCTTTTTAATGTATTTTGACACGCCCATTTTATAAATTACCCTATTACAGCCATCCAAATGCAAAAGTTCAACTTTTTTTTGATAATTATTGATCTAGAGAGTCCAGAGAATTGTCCTAGACTGGTCTGGTTCCGATCGGGCGAAAAACCTAGGACTAGTTCGCAAAAGTAGGTTTTTAACATATTAATGAATAATTAATGAACAGTTTGATTGACAGCAATGGTTCTTGAGGCAAAGTTGTTCAGGATGAGGAGATCTATCAAATGATATGCATATTGTGTGGATATTTGTAACACCACGTGATTACAGAGCCGTAAAACTCGTTAGCGCCAACTAGTGGCCGATTTCTTTCAAAATTCTTACAGACCTTTAGGGCCATGAGCCGAACATGCCCATTGAGTTTCGTTCCGATCGGCCTCCGTTAACCTTGTCTAATAGGTGTTCAAACTTTGTTGGCCGATGGCGGCCATGTTTTTTGAGATACGCCAATGTCCTCATACACATACATGGCACCTTGGACCAAGACACTGCATACCAATTTTCAAGTCAATCGGACTAACGGTCAGGTGGTTATAGCCTGTTTTATGTTTTTTTCATTTTATAGCGCCACCATGAGGCCAATCGTCGCGATTTTTTTACTGTGACCCCAGAGTAAGCTCATACACATGTGTACCAAGTTTGGTGAAGATACCTCATTTACATCGGGAGTTATAGCCATTTTAGTAAAATAGGCCCCTCCCACAACGTACGTTTTGGCGCCCCTTAGCGACCGTGAATCGAAATTTCCACTTTTTTTCGATAATTATTAATATTCAGTCTCCAGAGAACATTTCTGCACTAGTTTGGTTCCAATCGGGCAAAAAACCAGGGACTAGTTCGCAAAAGTAGATTTTTGACAAAATTCAAAATGGCGGAAAATCTATCATGGCGGAAATGAAATCGGAGATATACGTTTTGTTCGTCAGGCGTCCAGCTTTCCAATGCTATAAGACACTTGAGTCTACGACATACGGTCTAGGAGTTATGAGCAGTTTCGCGCTTTTGGTTGTTATAGCGCCACCTATGGGCCAATCGGGGTCATAATCTCTGAACCTTTCCTCGATTTTTGTACTACCATCTGTCAAAGTTTCAAAGTTCCAGCTCTTACGGTTTGGGCTCCACGATGCGTTTTACGGCGGAATAATAATAATAATAATAATAATTAAAGCTGCAAGCAGCATTTATCGGGGTTCAAGCAATTAAGGCCTTTAAGGCCTTTAAGCATAAAAGCATCAAAAGTTATTAAGATTTATTTAGCAAGCATTTAACTACTGACATAATAGATGAAAAAGACCATTTACCATAGGAAATATATGGTTTTAAAGCTTTTTAACAGTTATAGTGCCACCTTTGGTCCAATCTCCATAAAATTTTGCATGCTTGTTAATGATGGTATGTCACATATGCTCACCAATTTTTGTGAAGTTCTGAGTTTTTGTTTAGGATTTATAGGCTTTTGATTGTATTTTGCCACGCCCATTTTATAAATGACCCTATTACAGCAATCCAAATGCAAAAGTTCAACTTTTTTTTGATAATTATTGATCTAGAGAGTCCAGAGAATTGTCCTAGACTGGTCTGGTTCCGATCGGGCAAAAAACCTAGGACTAGTTCGCAAAAGTAGGTTTTTCACATATTAATGAATAATTAATGAACAGTTTGATTGACAGCAATGGTTCTTGAGGCAAAGTTGTTCAGGATGAGGAGATCTATCAAATGATATGCATATTGTGTGGATATTTGTAACACCACGTGATTACAGAGCCGTAAAACTCGTTAGCGCCAACTAGTGGCCGATTTCTTTCAAAATTCTTACAGACCTTTAGGGCCATGAGCCGAACATGCCCATTGAGTTTCGTTCCGATCGGCCTCCGTTAACCTTGTCTAATAGGTGCTCAAACTTCGTTGGCCGATGGCGGCCATGTTTTTTGAGATACGCCAATGTCCTCATACACATACATGGCACCTTGGACCAAGACACTGCATACCAATTTTCAAGTCAATCGGACTAACGGTCAGGTGGTTATAGCCTGTTTTATGTTTTTTTCATTTTATAGCGCCACCATGAGGCCAATCGTCGCGATTTTTTTACTGTGACCCCAGAGTAAGCTCATACAAATGTGTACCAAGTTTGGTGAAGATACCTCATTTACATCGGGAGTTATAGCCATTTTAGTAAAATAGGCCTCTCCCACAACGTACGTTTTGGCGCCCCTTAGCGACCGTGAATCGAAATTTCCACTTTTTTTCAATAATTATTGATATTCAGTCTCCAGAGAACATTTCTGCACTAGTTTGGTTCCAATCGGGCAAAAAACCAGGGACTAGTTCGCAAAAGTAGATTTTTGACAAAATTCAAAATGGCGGAAAATCTATCATGGCGGAAATGAAATCGGAGATATACGTTTTGTTCGTCAGGCGTCCAGCTTTCCAATGATATAAGACACTTGAGTCTACAACATACGGTCTAGGAGTTATGAGCAGTTTCGCGCTTTTGGTTGTTATAGCGCCACCTATGGGCCAATCGGGGTCATAATCTCTGAACCTTTCCTCGATTTTTGTACTACCATCTGTCAAAGTTTCAAAGTTCCAGCTCTTACGGTTTGGGCTGCACGATGCGTTTTACGGCGGAATAATAATAATAATTAAAGCTGCAAGCAGCATTTATCGGGGTTCAAGCATTTAAGGCCTTTAAGCACATAAGCATTTAAGACATTACGTTTTATTTAACAAGCTTTTAACCACTGAAATTATAGATGGAAAAATCCATTTACAGCCAATATAGGCAATTTACCATAGGAAATATGTAGTTTTCAAACCTTTTTGCCAGTTATAGCGCCACCTATGGTCCGATCTACATGAAATTTTGCATGCTTGTTTAGAATGTTATGGCACATATGCTCACCAATTTTCGTGAAGTTCTGAGTTTTCGTTTAGGATTTATAGGCTTCTGAGTGCATTTTGCCACGCCCATTTTCTTTATGACCCAATTATACCCATGCGAAAAATGCAAAAGTTCAACTTTTTTTCGATAATTATTGATCTAGAGAGTCCAGAGAATTGTCCTAGACTGGTCTGGTTCTGATCGGGCGAAAAACCAGGGACTAGTTCGCAAAAGTAGGTTTTTAACATATTCATGAATATTTAATGAACAGTTTGATTGACAGTGATGGTTCTTGAGGCAAAGTTGTTCAGCATGAGCAGAT
Organism: Rutilus rutilus; assembly: GCF_951802725.1. Classification (NCBI taxonomy): domain Eukaryota; kingdom Metazoa; phylum Chordata; class Actinopteri; order Cypriniformes; family Leuciscidae; genus Rutilus; species Rutilus rutilus. Next base: position 20,655,961 of record NC_140213.1, on the reverse strand, counting down.
CTATCAGATGATATGCATTTTGTGATGATAAGTGTAACACCACGTGATTACAGAGCCTTAAAACTCGTTAGCGCCAACTAGTGGCCGATTTCTTTCAAAATTCTTACAGACCTCTAGGGGCTTGAGCCGAACATGCCCATCGAGTTTCGCTCCGATCGGACTTCGTTAACGGTGCTCAAACCTCATTGGCCAATGGCGGCCATGTTTTTCGAGATACGCCAATATCCTTTTAGACACACATGGCCCCTTGGGCCAAGACACTGCGTACCAAATTTCAAGTCAATCTGACTAACGGTCAGGCGTCTATATGTTTTTTTTGTTTTATAGCGCCACCATGTGGCCAATCGACGCAATTTTTTTACTGTGACCTCAGATTGACCTCCTACACATGTGCACCAAGTTTGGTGAAGTTTACTAAATTACTTCTTGAGTTAAAGCCATTTTAGTAAAATAGGCTCCTCCCACAACGTTAATTTTGCACCCCCTAGCGACCGTGAATCGAAATTTCAACATTTTTTCAATAATTATTGATCTTCAGACACCAGAGAACAATTCTGCACTCGTTTGGTTGCGATCGGGTGAAAAACCAGGGACTAGTTCGCAAAAGTAGGTTTTCGACAAAATTCAAAATGGCGGAAAATCTATCATGGCGGAAATAAAATCGGAGATATACGTTTTGTTCGTCAGGCGTCCAGCTTTCCAATGATATAAGACACTTGAGTCTATGACTTACGGTCTAGGAGTTATGAGCAGTTTCGCGCTTTTGGTTGCTATAGCGCCACCTATGGGCCAATCGGGGTCATAATTTGATAACCTCTCCTCGATTTTTGTACTACCATCTGGCAAAGTTTCAAAGCTCCAGCTCTTACGGTTTGGGCTGCACGATGCGTTTTACGGCAGAAGAAAAATAATAATAATAATAATAATAAAAATCAGTACAATTACAATAGGGTTTCAGCACTTCGTGCTTGAACCCCTAATAATAATAATAATAAAAATCAGCACAATTACAATAGGGTTTCAGCACTTCGTGCTTGAACCCCTAATTAAAGCTGCAAGCAGCATTTATCGGGGTTCAAGCAGTTAAGGCCTTTAAGGCATTTAAGCACAAAAGCATCAAAAGTTATTAAGATTTATTTAGCAAGCATGTAACCACTGACATAATAGATGGAAAAGACCATTTACAGCCAATACAGGCAATTTGCCATGGGATATATATGGTTTTAAAGCTTTTTAACAGTTATAGCGCCACCTATGGTCCGATCTCCATAAAATTGTTTACTGTGACCTCAAATTGAACCCATACACATGTGTACTGAGTTTGGTGAAGATATCTCATTTACTTCTTGAGTTATAGCCATTTGAGTAAAATAGGCTCCTCCCACAACGATTTGCCACATTCTAGAATTATTTAATATGATTCTAGCATGATTTACTATCATATACCATGTTCCAGAATGATTTATTAGGATTCTAGCATGATTTACCTTGATACACCTCATTTCAGTATTATTTACTATGATTTACAATGTTTCTAGCATGATTAACCACATTACTAGCAATTATGTGAAGTGTCAGTGCAAATGAGGTGATGAACACTGACAAAATATTATTGTGTTATAATAGTTAGTTATATACGTGATTTTTAGTGTGTGTCCAAGTATGAATGCAAAAGCACATGTAAAATATTTCATTATTAAGTAGAATGGCCAGCAGAGGGCACTAGAAGACCACTTATTGGCTCACTTTCACTTTAAACCAGTTTTCTGCACTAAAGCAAACCAGTTTTTCCATGTTAACTCAATGCATGCTTACACACACACACACACACACACACACACACACACACACACACACACACACACACACACAGCATAGTTAACCATGATTTACCATGATATACCACGTTCTAGTATTATTTACCAGGAGATAAACGACAATCTAGTATTATTTACTTTGATTTACCATGTTTCTAGCCTGATTTATCACATTACTAGCAATTATTTGAAGTGTCAGTGCAAATAAAGTGATTAACACTGACAAAATATGATTGTGTTATAATAGTTATTGCTATATAAGTGATTTTTTTAGTGTGTATTCAAGTATGAATGCAAGCACATGTTGAAATATTTCATTAATAAGTAGAATGGCCAGCAGAGGGCAGTAGAAGACCACTTATTGGCTCACTTTCACTTTAAACCAGTTTTCTGCACTAAAGCAAACCAGTTTATCCATGTTAACTCAATGCATGCTTACACACACACACACACACACACACACACACACACAGCATAGTTAACCATGATTTACCATGATTTACCACATTACTAGCAATTATTTGAAGTGTCAGTGCAAATAAAGTGATTAACACTGACAAAATATGATTGTGTTATAATAGTTATTGCTATATAAGTGATTTTTAGTGTGTATTCAAGTATAAATGCAAGCACATGTGGAAAAATTTAATTAATAAGTAGAATGGCCAGCAGAGGGCAGTAGAAGACCACTTATTGGCTCACTTTCACTTTAAACCTCATGATTTTGACCAGTTTTCTGCACTAAAGCAAACCAGTGTTTCCATGTTAACTCAATAATGCATACTTGCTACATATGTTACACACAATAATGCTACACACACACACACACACACAAATGTTTCAGTGATATTGGTGTCACATTCACCTTCATCACATTCACCTTCTGTCTTCATCACATTCACCATCTGTCGTCATCACCTGCACCTGCTCCTCATCACCCTCCTCATCATCACCTGCTCCTCATCATCATAACCGTCACCTGTTGTCCTTGTCTTGATCTGTGTATTTAAGTTCCCCTCTCATCCATTATCATTGTCGGTTATTGTTTGTGCACTAGCACTCTGTTATGTTTGTTTTCATGTTGGAAAATAAAACCTTTGTTATATTTGTACCACACACACACACACACACACACACACACACACACACACACACACACACACACACACACCATCATTTATCATGATTTACCATGGCTGATACCAATACCAATATGAGAAAATGACTATTTTAAACAGCAGGGGGCAGTAAAATACCACTTATTGGCTTAACATGCCATTAATTCATATCATTTTCACCTTTTTAACTGTTATAGAGGCAAATTTTGTCCGATCTGTCTGAAAATTTTCATGCTTGTTCAGGGTGATATTTCACACGTTCTGACTTGTTTTTAAGAAGGTCTGAGCATTGATTAAAGAGATATAGGCTTTCGGGGACACTTGGTAAAGGCCAGATTTTGAAGTGAACCTATTATAGCTATCCAAATGAAGTAGTTCAACTTTTTCTGACAATTATTGATCTAGTGAGTCCAGAGAATTGTATTGCACTAGTTTTGAACATTATGATATGAAAATTATATGATCAGAGATGGAAAAGACCATTTACAGCCAATACAGGCAGTTTACCATAGGAAATATATGATTTTAAAGCTTTTTAACAGTTATAGCGCCACCTATCGTCCGATCTCCATAGAATTTTTCATGCTTGTTAATGATGTTATGTCACATATGCTGACCAATTTTTGTGAAGTTCTGAGTTTTTATTTAGGATTTATAGGCTTTTTAATGTATTTTGACACGCCCATTTTATAAATTACCCTATTACAGCCATCCAAATGCAAAAGTTCAACTTTTTTTTGATAATTATTGATCTAGAGAGTCCAGAGAATTGTCCTAGACTGGTCTGGTTCCGATCGGGCAAAAAACCTAGGACTAGTTCGCAAAAGTAGGTTTTTAACATATTAATGAATAATTAATGAACAGTTTGATTGACAGCAATGGTTCTTGAGGCAAAGTTGTTCAGGATGAGGAGATCTATCAAATGATATGCATATTGTGTGGATATTTGTAACACCACGTGATTACAGAGCCGTAAAACTCGTTAGCGCCAACTAGTGGCCGATTTCTTTCAAAATTCTTACAGACCTTTAGGGCCATGAGCCGAACATGCCCATTGAGTTTCGTTCCGATCGGCCTCCGTTAACCTTGTCTAATAGGTGCTCAAACTTCGTTGGCCGATGGCGGCCATGTTTTTTGAGATACGCCAATGTCCTCATACACATACATGGCACCTTGGACCAAGACACTGCATACCAATTTTCAAGTCAATCGGACTAACGGTCAGGTGGTTATAGCCTGTTTTATGTTTTTTTCATTTTATAGCGCCACCATGAGGCCAATCGTCGCGATTTTTTTACTGTGACCCCAGAGTAAGCTCATACACATGTGTACCAAGTTTGGTGAAGATACCTCATTTACATCGGGAGTTATAGCCATTTTAGTAAAATAGGCCCCTCCCACAACGTACGTTTTGGCGCCCCTTAGCGACCGTGAATCGAAATTTCCACTTTTTTTCGATAATTATTGATATTCAGTCTCCAGAGAACATTTCTGCACTAGTTTGGTTCCAATCGGGCAAAAAACCAGGGACTAGTTCGCAAAAGTAGATTTTTGACAAAATTCAAAATGGCGGAAAATCTATCATGGCGGAAATGAAATCGGAGATATACGTTTTGTTCGTCAGGCGTCTAGCTTTCCAATGATATAAGACACTTGAGTCTACGACATACGGTCTAGGAGTTATGAGCAGTTTCGCGCTTTTGGTTGTTATAGCGCCACCTATGGGCCAATCGGGGTCATAATCTCTGAACCTTTCCTCGATTTTTGTACTACCATCTGTCAAAGTTTCAAAGTTCCAGCTCTTACGGTTTGGGCTGCACGATGCGTTTTACGGCGGAATAATAATAATAATAATAATTAAAGCTGCAAGCAGCATTTATCGGGGTTCAAGCAGTTAAGGCCTTTAAGACCTTTAAGCACAAAAGCATCAAAAGTTATTAAGTTTTATTTAGCAAGCATTTAACCACTGACATATATGACTCCAACGTCACAGTCAGTGTTATGCTGGGATTCACTCATTTTTCAGCGGTCTTTTGCAAACAGGAGATTTACACATGAAGGAGAAAACAATGGTGTTTGAGGCTCACGGTATGTCAGTTCCATGTCCAGAACTCTTATCATTCAACTATGCCAAGATAAATACAGTTTTCAATTGTATGGCACCTTTAAAATAGATGATTAGTAATGTAATGCTTACTTGCAGTCTGAAATGGCTTTAACAAAAGAAGAAAAATATTCTTAGATTTCTGTTCATTCTAATCATGTACAAATAAAGTAGCACAGTAAGATTACATTTATTTGAATGCATTAGTGAGTGTGTGATTGTGCTGTGTGTGCAGCTTATCAATACTAAAAGTGAAGGTGTAGTTGATATCTTTGGTGATAATATCTGTAATCATAAAAAACAAAAACAATTAAGAAATAAAGAATTAAAATTACAAATAATATTCTATTAAGATATGAGTTACAATAACATGATTTGTAATAGTAATAATATCAATAATATATGCACAATACACACAGTTTAGACTATCAGGTCTGTGTTTTACAAAAACATTAGTATTGCAGCCAATGTGAGTCTGTGGGATTTATAAACAGACAAAATATGATTTGAAATGTTATTTTAATGATTTTATTAAGTTTAAACAATATTTCAAATGGGAAAAAAAATGAAAAATAATATTTTAGTGGGTAGAATGAACCAATGAGTGTTCTTCTTCTGGTGGTTAAAATGTAAATGAAAACAATAATACTTAAACAATAATACTTAATACACTAACCATGCTTGAACACACACATGCACACACATTTTGTTGTAGATGTAGATATTTAAAATAAAAGATAGGTAACAAAATGATAATTGCAAATCTCCTCTGTATAACACCATTTTCAGATTTCAAATTAATCACTGAGAGGCAGAATTGTTCAAACTGAGAGCTCAGTACAAATGAAGTGATAAACTTTGACAAAACATGATTGTGTTATAATAGGTGATTTTCATGCAAGTAATTTTATATAGTCCAAAACTTAATGCAAAAGCACAGATGAAAATGTTTTATTAAGTAGAATGTCCTGCAGAGGGCAGTAGAAGACCACTAATTGACTCACTTTCATTTGAAAGACTTTTTTATCCACCAGTAAAACAAAGCAGTTTCTCCATGTTCTTTCCATTAAGCATGCTTACACACACAGACACACACACAGACACAAACACATCCACACACACAAAGACAAATGTTTTCAATGTTTTTAGGATGTGATATTGTGAAAATATCTTCATCTCCTCATCCTGAACAACTTTGACTCAAGAATTACTAATGTCAATCAAACCGTTCATAATCATAATAAAAAAAATATATATATATATATATACAAATATCATAATAAAATAAAAAAAACATCATAAAAAAAGATTGCTTCTTAAAGCATTTGTTTATTTACCAATACTGAAAGCGAATTAAAAGATCATGCGTAATCCTGCTGCTCCCTCTAGTGGACAACAGTGGAATTACAGTCTCCATCTTACAGTTGAAGTGTTTGAATGAATGAATGGGAATTTGGTTTTTCACTTATATCTCGGGAACCAGAAGGCGAAAAATTCTGAAACTCAGAGCATAGATAGTGCTTGAGGAGTCCTGTTGAATGAGACCATCGCAGTGTTTTTGAGCGATTGGGCCCGGGAGTTATGAGGCATATTATTTTGGGGCTTTTATCTCTGGAATGCCCAGGGCAAATTACACCACATTTGAATCGATGCTAGCCAAGGACGCGCCCTTTCCAACGAGCTCTCACACAAGGTTCGGGGTGGTCTGGGTCGGGAGTTACGGGCGTTCAAAGTCGGGGTCCCGCGGACTAACGATCCGCGGGGGGGGGGGGCGCTCCCGAGGCCCGCGACCATACGTTTCGATCAAGAGCCCGGAGACGTCCTTACCATCAAAATTTGAGCGCGCAGCGACTTTCCGTTTTCGAGTTATGAGTGAATTTGTACTGGGGGGGCGTGGCCTAAATGGCGGCCTCCGTTTTTACTTTCGTTTCTGGATTCCATTCATTAATGTGACACAATTGTCAATAGTAATACTTCAATAGATGAGTTTTGACAAAATGTGATTGTAAATGTTAAAATAATGATTTTATAAAGTCTAAATATGAATTATATAGCAATATTAGGGAGTAGTATGATGAAATGACAGCAGGGGGCAGTACAATACCACTTATTGGCTTAATATGCCATGTTATATATTTTTTTACATTTTTAACTGTTATAGAGGCAAATTTTGTCCGATCTGTCTGAAATTTTTCATACTTCTTAAGAGTCACATGTTCTGACTTGTTTTTATTAAAGAGATATAGGCTTTTGGAGACACTTGGTCAAGGCTACATATTGAAGTGACACTATTATAGCCATCCAAATGAAGAAGTTATACTTTTTCTGATAATTATTGATCTAGAGAGTCCAGAGAATTGCACTGCACTGGTTTTGAACATTATTATATGAACATTATATGATTATATGAAAATACCATTTACAGCCAATACGGGCAATTTACCATATAATATATGATTTTAAAGCGTTTTAACAGTTATAGCGCCACCTATTGTCCGATCTCCATGAAATGTTGCATGCTTGTTAAGGATGTTATGTCACATATGCTCACCAATTTTTGTGAAGTTCTGAGTTTTTATTTAGGATTTATAGACTTTTTAGTGTATTTTGCCACGCCCATTTTATAAATGACCCTATTACAGCCATTCAAATGCAAAAGTTCAACTTTTTTTCGATAATTATTGATCTAGAGAGTCCAAAGAATTGTCCTAGACTGGTTTGGTTCCGATCGGGCGAAAAACCAGGGACTAGTTCGCAAAAGTAGGTTTTTAACATGTTCGCGAATATTTAATGAACGGTTTGATTGACAGCAATGGTTCTAGAGGCAAAGTTGTTCAGCATAAGCAGATCTATCAAATGATATGCATTTTGTGATGATAAGTGTAACACCACGTGATTACAGAGCCATAAAACTCATTAGCGCCAACTAGTGGCCGATTTCTTTCAAAATTCTTACAGACCTCTAGGGCCATGAGCCGAACATGCCCATTGAGTTTCGTTCCGATCGGCCTCCGTTAACCTTGTCTAATAGGTGCTCAAACTTCATTGGCCGATGGCGGCCATGTTTTTTGAGATACGCCAATGTCCTCATACACATAGATGGCACCTTGGACCAAGACACTGCATACCAATTTTCAAGTCAATCGGACTAACGGTCAGGTGGTTATAGCCTGTTTTATGTTTTTTTCATTTTATAGCGCCACCATGAGGCCAATCGTCGCGATTTTTTTACTGTGACCCCAGATTGAACTCATACACATGTGTACCAAGTTTGGTGAAGATACCTCATTTACATCGGGAGTTATAGCCATTTTAGTAAAATAGGCCCCTCCCACAACGTACGTTTTGGCGCCCCTTAGCGACCGTGAATCGAAATTTCCACTTTTTTTCGATAATTATTGATATTCAGTCTCCAGAGAACATTTCTGCACTAGTTTGGTTCCAATCGGGCAAAAAACCAGGGACTAGTTCGCAAAAGTAGATTTTTGACAAAATTCAAAATGGCGGAAAATCTATCATGGCGGAAATGAAATCGGAGATATACGTTTTGTTCGTCAGGCGTCCAGCTTTCCAATGATATAAGACACTTGAGTCTACGACATATGGTCTAGGAGTTATGAGCAGTTTCGCGCTTTTGGTTGTTATAGCGCCACCTATGGGCCAATCGGGGTCATAATCTCTGAACCTTTCCTCGATTTTTGTACTACCATCTGTCAAAGTTTCAAAGTTCCAGCTCTTACGGTTTGGGCTGCACGATGCGTTTTACGGCGGAATAATAATAATAATAATAATAATTAAAGCTGCAAGCAGCATTTATCGGGGTTCAAGCAGTTAAGGCCTTTAAGCACAAAAGCATCAAAAGTGATTAAGTTTTATTTAGCAAGCATGTAACTACTGACATAATAGATGGAAAAGACCATTTACAGGAAATACCATAGGAAATATATGGTTTTAAAGCTTTTTAGCAGTTATAGCGCCACCTATGGTCCGATCTCCATAAAAATTGGCATGCTTGTTAATGATGTTATGTCACATATGCTCACCAATTTTTGTGAAGTTCTGAGTTTTCATTTAGGATTTATAGGCTTTTTAGTGTTTTTTTGCCACGCCCCTTTTCTAAATGACCCTATTACAGCCATCTACATGCAAAAGTTCAACTTTTTTTTGATAATTATTGATCTAGAGTGTCCAGAGAATTGTCCTAGACTGGTCTGGTTTCGATCGGGCGAAAAACCTAGGACTAGTTTGCAAAAGTAGGTTTTTAACATAATTACGAATATTTAATAAACGGTTTAATTGACAGCATTAGTTCTTGAGGCAAAGTTGTTCAGCATGAGCAGATCTATCAGATGATATGCATTTTGTGACGATAAGTGTAACACCACGTGATTACAGAGCCATAAAACTCGTTAGCGCCAACTAGTGGCCGATTTCTTTCAAAACTCTTAGAGACCTCTAGGGCCATGAGTCGAACATGCCCATCGAGTTTCGTTCCGATCGGCCTCCGTTAACCTTGTCTAATAGGTGCTCAAATCTCATTGGCCAATGGCGGCCATGTTTTTCGAGATACGCCAATATCCTTTTAGACACACATGGCCCCTTGGGCCAAGACACTGCGTACCAAATTTCAAGTCAATCGGACTAACGGTCAGGCGTCTATATGTTTTTTTTGTTTTATAGCGCCACCATGTGGCCAATCGACGCAATTTTTTTACTGTGACCTCGGATTGACCTCCTACACATGTGTACCAAGTTTGGTGAAGTTTACTAAATTACTTCTTGAGTTATAGCCGTTTTAGTAAAGTAGGCTCCTCCCACAACGTTAATTTTGCACCCCCTAGCGACCGTGAATCGAAATTTCAAAAAATTTTCGATAATTATTGACCTTCAGACACCAGAGAACAATTCTGCACTGGTTTGGTTCCGATCGGGCGAAAAACCAGGGACTAGTTCGCAAAAGTAGGTTTTCAACAAAATTCAAAATGGCGGAAAATCTATTATGGCGGAAATAAAATCGGAGATATACGTTTTTTTCGTCAGGCGTCCAGCTTTCCAATGATATAAGACACTTGAGTCTATGACTTACGGTCTAGGAGTTATGAGCAGTTTCGCGCTTTTGGTTGTTATAGCGCCACCTATGGGCCAATCGGGGTCATAATTTGATAACCTCTCCTCGATTTTTGTACTACCATCTGGCAAAGTTTCAAAGCTCCAGCTCTTACGGTTTGGGCTGCACGATGCGTTTTACGGCAGAAGAAAAATAATAATAATTAAAGCTGCAAGCAGCATTTATCGGGGTTCAAGCAGTTAAGGCCTTTAAGGCATTTAAGCACAAAAGCATCAAAAGTTATTAAGATTTATTTAGCAAGCATGTAACCACTGACATAATAGATGGAAAAGACCATTTACAGCCAATACAGGCAGTTTACCATAGGAAATATATGATTTTAAAGCTTTTTAACAGTTATAGCGCCACCTATCGTCCGATCTCCATAGAATTTTTCATGCTTGTTAATGATGTTATGTCACATATGCTGACCAATTTTTGTGAAGTTCTGAGTTTTTATTTAGGATTTATAGGCTTTTTAATGTATTTTGACACGCCCATTTTATAAATTACCCTATTACAGCCATCCAAATGCAAAAGTTCAACTTTTTTTTGATAATTATTGATCTAGAGAGTCCAGAGAATTGTCCTAGACTGGTCTGGTTCCGATCGGGCAAAAAACCTAGGACTAGTTCGCAAAAGTAGGTTTTTAACATATTAATGAATAATTAATGAACAGTTTGATTGACAGCAATGGTTCTTGAGGCAAAGTTGTTCAGGATGAGGAGATCTATCAAATGATATGCATATTGTGTGGATATTTGTAACACCACGTGATTACAGAGCCGTAAAACTCGTTAGCGCCAACTAGTGGCCGATTTCTTTCAAAATTCTTACAGACCTTTAGGGCCATGAGCCGAACATGCCCATTGAGTTTCGTTCCGATCGGCCTCCGTTAACCTTGTCTAATAGGTGCTCAAACTTCGTTGGCCGATGGCGGCCATGTTTTTTTAGATACGCCAATGTCCTCATACACATACATGGCACCTTGGACCAAGACACTGCATACCAATTTTCAAGTCAATCGGACTAACGGTCAGGTGGTTATAGCCTGTTTTATGTTTTTTTCATTTTATAGCGCCACCATGAGGCCAATCGTCGCGATTTTTTTACTGTGACCTCAACTTGAGCTCATACATATGTGTACCGAGTTTGGTGAAAATATCTCATTTCGTTCACGAGTTATAGCCATTTTCGTATAATTAGCTCCGCCTCCTGCGAACGTTTTGATACCCCTTAGCAACCGTGGATCGAAATTTTACATTTTTTTCGATAATTATTGATCTTCAGACTCCTGTGAATATTTCTGCACTGGTTTGGTTCCGATCGGGTGAAAAACCAGGGACTAGTTCGCAAAAGTAGGTTTTGGACAAAATCCAAAATGGCGGGAAAATTTGCATACCGGAAATGAAATCCTTGAGGCCTTTTTTGTTCGGTTTGACCCAAGGATTCCAAAGATATAAGACACTTGAGTCTGTGACAAAGGGTTGATGAGATTTAAGCAAAAATATGCCATTTTTTTGTTTTTTGCACTGTAGCGCCACCTATTGGCCAATCTAGCTCATATTCTCTGAACCTCTCCTCGATTTTTGTACTACCTTCTGGCCAAGTTTCAAGTCTCTAGCACTTACGGTTTAGGCTGCACGATGCGTTTTACGGCAGAATAATAATAATAATTAAAGCTGCAAGCAGCATTTATCGGGGTTCAAGCAGTTAAGGCCTTTAAGGCATTTAAGCACAAAAGCATCAAAAGTTATTAAGATTTATTTAGCAAGCATGTAACCACTGACATAATAGATGGAAAAGACCATTTACAGCCAATACAGGCAATTTGCCATGGGATATATATGGTTTTAAAGCTTTTTAACAGTTATAGCGCCACCTATGGTCCGATCTCCATAAAATTGTTTACTGTGACCTCAAATTGAACCCATACACATGTGTACTGAGTTTGGTGAAGATATCTCATTTACTTCTTGAGTTATAGCCATTTGAGTAAAATAGGCTCCTCCCACAACGATTTGCCACATTCTAGAATTATTTAATATGATTCTAGCATGATTTACTATCATATGCCATGTTCCAGAATGATTTATTAGGATTCTAGCATGATTTACCTTGATACACCTCATTTCAGTATTATTTACTATGATTTACAATGTTTCTAGCATGATTAACCACATTACTAGCAATTATGTGAAGTGTCAGTGCAAATGAGGTGATGAACACTGACAAAATATTATTGTGTTATAATAGTTAGTTATATACGTGATTTTTAGTGTGTGTCCAAGTATGAATGCAAAAGCACATGTAAAATATTTCATTATTAAGTAGAATGGCCAGCAGAGGGCACTAGAAGACCACTTATTGGCTCACTTTCACTTTAAACCAGTTTTCTGCACTAAAGCAAACCAGTTTTTCCATGTTAACTCAATGCATGCTTACACACACACACACACACACACACACACACACACACACACACACACACACACACACACACACACACAGCATAGTTAACCATGATTTACCATGATATACCACGTTCTAGTATTATTTACCAGGAGATAAACGACAATCTAGTATTATTTACTTTGATTTACCATGTTTCTAGCCTGATTTATCACATTACTAGCAATTATTTGAAGTGTCAGTGCAAATAAAGTGATTAACACTGACAAAATATGATTGTGTTATAATAGTTATTGCTATACAAGTGATTTTTTTAGTGTGTATTCAAGTATGAATGCAAGCACATGTTGAAATATTTCATTAATAAGTAGAATGGCCAGCAGAGGGCAGTAGAAGACCACTTATTGGCTCACTTTCACTTTAAACCAGTTTTCTGCACTAAAGCAAACCAGTTTATCCATGTTAACTCAATGCATGCTTACACACACACACACACACACACACACACACACACACAGCATAGTTAACCATGATTTACCATGATTTACCACATTACTAGCAATTATTTGAAGTGTCAGTGCAAATAAAGTGATTAACACTGACAAAATATGATTGTGTTATAATAGTTATTGCTATATAAGTGATTTTTAGTGTGTATTCAAGTATAAATGCAAGCACATGTGGAAAAATGTAATTAATAAGTAGAATGGCCAGCAGAGGGCAGTAGAAGACCACTTATTGGCTCACTTTCACTTTAAACCTCATGATTTTGACCAGTTTTCTGCACTAAAGCAAACCAGTGTTTCCATGTTAACTCAATAATGCATACTTGCTACATATGCTACACACAATAATGCTACACACACACACACACACACACACACACACACACACACACACACATACAAATGTTTCAGTGATATTGGTGTCACATTCACCTTCATCACATTCACCTTCTGTCTTCATCACATTCACCATCTGTCGTCATCACCTGCACCTGCTCCTCATCACCCTCCTCATCATCACCTGCTCCTCATCATCATAACCGTCACCTGTTGTCCTTGTCTTGATCTGTGTATTTAAGTTCCCCTCTCATCCATTATCATTGTCGGTTATTGTTTGTGCACTAGCACTCTGTTATGTTTGTTTTCATGTTGGAAAATAAAACCGTTGTTATATTTGTACCACACACACACACACACACACACACACACACACACACACACACACACACACACACACACACACACACACACACACACCATCATTTATCATGATTTACCATGGCTGATACCAATACCAATATGAGAAAATGACTATTTTAAACAGCAGGGGGCAGTAAAATACCACTTATTGGCTTAACATGCCATTAATTCATATCATTTTCACCTTTTTAACTGTTATAGAGGCAAATTTTGTCCGATCTGTCTGAAAATTTTCATGCTTGTTCAGGGTGATATTTCACACGTTCTGACTTGTTTTTAAGAAGGTCTGAGCATTGATTAAAGAGATATAGGCTTTCGGGGACACTTGGTAAAGGCCAGATTTTGAAGTGAACCTATTATAGCTATCCAAATGAAGTAGTTCAACTTTTTCTGACAATTATTGATCTAGTGAGTCCAGAGAATTGTATTGCACTAGTTTTGAACATTATGATATGAAAATTATATGATCAGAGATGGAAAAGACCATTTACAGCCAATACAGGCAGTTTACCATAGGAAATATATGATTTTAAAGCTTTTTAACAGTTATAGCGCCACCTATCGTCCGATCTCCATAGAATTTTTCATGCTTGTTAATGATGTTATGTCACATATGCTGACCAATTTTTGTGAAGTTCTGAGTTTTTATTTAGGATTTATAGGCTTTTTAATGTATTTTGACACGCCCATTTTATAAATGACCCTATTACAGCCATCCAAATGCAAAAGTTCAACTTTTTTTTGATAATTATTGATCTAGAGAGTCCAGAGAATTGTCCTAGACTCGTTTGGTTCCGATCGGGCAAAAAACCAGGGACTAGTTTGCAAAAGTAGGTTTTTAACATATTCGTGAATAATTAATAAACTGTTTGATTGACAGCAATGGTTCTAGAGGCAAAGTTGTTCAGGATAAGCAGATCTATCAAATGATATGCATTTTGTGATGATAAGTGTAACACCACGTGATTACAGAGCCATAAAACTCATTAGCGCCAACTAGTGGCCGATTTCTTTCAAAATTCTTACAGACCTCTAGGGCCATGAGCCGAACATGCCCATTGAGTTTCGTTCCGATCGGCCTCCGTTAACCTTGTCTAATAGGTGCTCAAAATTCATTGGCCGATGGCGGCCATGTTTTTTTAGATACGCCAATGTCCTCATACACGTACATGGCACCTTGGACCAAGACACTGCATACCAATTTTCAAGTCAATCGGACTAACGGTCAGGTGGTTATAGCCTGTTTTATGTTTTTTTCATATTATAGCGCCACCATGAGGCCAATCACCGCGATTTTTTTACTGTGACCTCAACTTGAGCTCTTACATATGTGTACCGAGTTTGGTGAAAATATCTCATTTCGTTCACGAGTTATAGCCATTTTCGTATAATTAGCTCCGCCTCCTGCGAACGTTTTGATACCCCTTAGCAACCGTGGATCGAAATTTTACATTTTTTTCGATAATTATTGATCTTCAGACTCCTGTGAATATTTCTGCACTGGTTTGGTTCCGATCGGGCGAAAAACCAGGGACTAGTTCGCAAAAGTAGGTTTTGGACATAATCCAAAATGGCGGGAAAATTTGCATACCGGAAATGAAATCCTTGAGGCCTTTTTTGTTCGGCTTGACCCAAGGATTCCAAAGATATAAGACACTTGAGTCTGTGACAAAGGGTTGATGAGATTTAAGCAAAAATATGCCATTTTTTTGTTTTTTGCACTGTAGCGCCACCTATTGGCCAATCTAGCTCATATTCTCTGAACCTCTCCTCGATTTTTGTACTACCTTCTGGCCAAGTTTCAAGTCTCTAGCACTTACGGTTTAGGCTGCACGATGCGTTTTACGGCAGAATAATAATAATAATAATAAAAATCAGCACAATTACAATAGGGTTTCAGCATTTCATGCTTGAACCCCTAATAATAATAATAAAAATCAGCACAATTACAATAGGGTTTCAGCACTTCGTGCTTGAACCCCTAATAAAAATCAGCACAATTACAATAGGGTTTCAGCACTTCGTGCTTGAACCCCTAATAATAATAAAAATCAGCACAATTACAATAGGGTTTCAGCACTTCGTGCTTGAACCCCTAAAAATCAGAGCAATTACAATAGGGTTTCAGCACTTCGTGCTTGAACCCCTAATAATAAAAATCAGTACAATTACAATAGGGTTTCAGCACTTCGTGCTTGAACCCCTAATAACACAAAGTATATCTTCAATCATTCATTGAATTATTCACAATGAAAAAAAAAAAAAAACTTTAAACTATAACAATACCATTTGTAATGCAGGGAGAACCACCAAAAAAAAAAAAAAAAAAAAAATTGAGCTATATGACTTGCCGTAGTTTGCTGTAGTTTAAAAACGGTGACAAAAAGGTAACGCAGTCTTCCAGTGAGCGCCGGCGGTAACAAACCCCAAACAAGCATTGCTACACATATCACACGTCCCATCAATGTATACCAGTGACTCTGCAGAAACAATGGATTAAATCAACAAGACACCGTTCGTTAACGTCAGCACTGGAAAGCACCCAAAAGTGCCGAAATCGGCAACACTATTAAGTTAAATCAAATCAGACCATCAGTTTACGAAAAGCACAATATACATTATATTATATGACAAATAACACAGTCGGTTATAAAAATCACTAATGGATAGCATACCAGTGATTCTGGAGATACGCTGAATTGGAGGTATAGCACACAACTACCGAATTTCTCAACAGCTGCAGCACTTGGAGGAATACGCCTTCTTCGTTCTTTTTTTTTTTTTTAATGGCGGTTGGCAAACAACTTAAGTGTGCATTACCGCCACCTTCTAGTATGGAGTGTGGATCACAATAGCCTTCTCACTACCAACCAAATTAAATAAATAAATAAATATTCATACATTATAAATAAATAAAATAAATATCTAATAACATTATTAATATTCATACATTATCATTCTTTTTAAATACAACTTTCTAAGACAACTAAACCCATATCCTAATAAGCCGTTTTATTCAAAAACACAAATATCGCTCTATACCAGGGGTGGGCAAACTACGGCCCGCGGGCCACATATGGTTAGGCTGTTTAATCCGGCCCGTCGAGTATTAAAAAAATTGTCTAAAGATCGCATTCATTTTGCCTCTTTCTTGCAATACTTTGTGTTTTATATATATATATATTGCGTTGCAAATATTTGACAATCGGAATATCCGATATTTCATGCCATAGCTAACAAATGTAAAAAAGGAAAAATGACATAAAAGCAGATCATCATTCATTCAGCGCTGTTGTGGCTGCGGTGTGTCACGTAACAAGCTAGACGCGTCACCATGGAAACCAAACAGACAGCAACTTAAGCGCATAGATTTGGTGCACATTAATGTTTTTTTCTTTTTTTGAAAACTCACAGAGAAAAACATTTTTGGTAACCGCTTGCACACATGTTTAGTTTTTCCTTTGATTTGTCTGCTATTTATTTTTGCTACTCTGGATTTGTGGATGTATCCTCCTTTATCGCCCGGCTTTCGACTAACGCTCCCCTGTCTGCCATGTACAGAACCCGGTTTTGTTCATTAAATGTTCTGATCTGCCTTTGCTTTTTATGTTTTATTTTATTATACTTAAAATAAATTTGTATAATCGTTTATTTCGTTTTTTTTTCCACAAATGTATGTCTTTTGGAAGTGCAAATTGATTGCCGTGCAAATTGATTGCCATGCAGTTTTAATAAAGTTGAATTAACGTAACCTTCTGTCATTTTTACTCTTCTAAGTGTACACTTAGGTGTTTTGTTTCTAATTTACGGCTAGGCCCATTAAATAATAATAAGGATAAACAATATTTAAAAAGTATAGGCTATAATTATCAATCATCTGACTAATTAAATAACATGCTAAATGGGGGATATCTAGCATAAAAAAATGTATTGTCAGAATGTCCTCTCAGTTGTTGAATTTCGCGCAGACGTTGCCACAACGTAAATGTGTTTGCTCAGCCCGATCTCATGAAAGTTCGAATACCACGAATTGTATTTGTAGTTCTTATGAAACGCAGTTTTCGCGTGCATATGATACGCACTTAAAGGGATAGTTCGCCCAAAAATTTAAATTCGGTCATCATTTACTCACCCTCAAGTTGTTTCAAACCTGTATGAATTTCTTTTTTCTGCTGAACACAAAAGAATATATTTTGAAAAATGTCGGTAACCAAACAGTTGATGGACCCCATTGACTTCCATAGTATTTTTTTTTTTTTCCTATTATGGAAGTCAATGGGGTCCATCAACTGTTTAGTTACCGACATTTTTCAAAATATCTTTCAAATTATTTCAAATATTTTTCAACAATTGCACTCCGCACCCCTAATCCTAACCAAGGGGTTTACAGTGCACAGCATATATGCACAAAAAAATATATATTTTTGGCGTATAAATGGCACGAGAAATTAAATTCGTGGAATAGATACGCACTTTCATGAGATTGTGTTTCATAATCTGCTACTGGGCCGGCCCTCTGTCAAATTTTAAAACCCAGTGTGGCCCTTGAGCCAAAAAGTTTGCCCACCCCTGCTCTATACCCTACATGCACTGAATTCATTTGTAATATTTCCTACATTTCAAATCGAATTTTTCTTTACTAAACCATTCTTTCACCCTTATCCTTTCCTCCTTATACCAATGAAAAATACAAATGACAATTAATAATTACATGTTCTACTGTTTAATTAATATTACAAACATCACCCATCCCAGTTTCATGTTTCCCTATTATTTTAAGCGTATACTATTTAATCCAGTACGCCCAAATATCATTCTCAAAATAATGTCAGGAATCCACCTAAAATTAACTGAAGTTTAAATACTGAGCATTTGTTCAGGGTTCACACTGCGCATGTGCTGAAAAAAAACAACAAAAAACAACACAAACTTAAAAACAATCTATTTAAGCCGATCGACAATACATTGCCCGTTGTTAAAGGAGAAGTTCACTTTCAAAAAAACTTTTGCTGATAATTTACTCACCCCCATGTCATCCAAGATGTCCATGTCTTTCTTTCTTCAGTCGCAAAGAAATTAAGGTTTTTGATGAAAACATTCCAGGATTTCCCCCCATGTAATGGATTCTATTGGGACCCAAACGGTAGAAGGTCCAAATGACAGTTTAAGTGCAGCTTCAAAGGGCTTTAAACGATACCAGACGATGAATAAGGGTCTTATCTAGCGAAACGATCGGTCATTTCCAAAATAAATAAAAAAGTTTAAGTTTTATAAGCACAAATGTTCGCCTTGCTCTGTTCTGTGATGCGCGTTCGTGACGTCACGTAATACGCAATTACGTTGAAAAGGTCACGCTTGAAAAATTTCTGTCCTGAAGAAAATGTTCTTTTTGGCTTTTTAATATTAAAACACCCAGGATACGCACACGAAATGGGCATTTTAAACGATAAACTGACACAAATACATTTGAAAATGTGTATATGGTCCTCCTCCTGAACATTTGTAAACACGTCAAGCGTGACCTTTTCAACGTAATTGCGTATTACGTGACGTCACGAACGCGCATCACAGAACAGAGCAAGGCGAGCGTTTGTGCTTATAAAACTTAAACTTTTTTATTTATTTTGGAAATGACCGATCGTTTCGCTAGATAAGACCCTTATTCATCGTCTGGTATCGTTTAAAGCCCTTTGAAGCTGCACTTAAACTGTCATTTGGACCTTCTACCGTTTGGGTCCCAATAGAATCCATTACATGGGGGGAAATCCTGGAATGTTTTCATCAAAAACCTTAATTTCTTTGCGACTGAAGAAAGAAAGACATGGACATCTTGGATGACATGGGGGTGAGTAAATTATCAGCAAAAGTTTTTTTGAAAGTGAACTTCTCCTTTAACATTTAATCAACTTAGTATGATACATGAACACTTCCAATAAAAATATCTGTTCAATTTAATGTTTATGTTTCATATCCTGAACTTTAAGTTAGCTTCAGTGTCTGTACTGGTTTCATCTACATTATTAAAACATTAAAATCCACGCCACAAACATTACTTGGAAACACTATTTCATTGAAATACAAAATGCTGAATAACTAAATTTATTTTTTATTTTTAGACCTATTAAAAAATGTCATTACCTTATTACAAACATTACACCTCGATTGTCCAATTATTATTATTGTAATACAATGCACCAACATCTGTCTGTCTGTGTGTGTGTGTGTGTGTGTGTGTGTGTGATTATGGAGTTAACATGTAAAATGTGGCATTATTTTGTGGAGATTACTAGTGAAAATCCAAAAACCCTTTTAGAAAAAGAAAACCGAGTCAATGAGTGGTCCTCTAAAACTAAGTTAACAGATCAGATTAACAAAAAGAGTTATATATAACAAATATATACACATCGACTTATAAACATTCAAACAATAAGGAATCACATTATATTATGATACAAATCTGTTGATACAAATATTATGATACAAATCTTACAACAAACATCACCAATCACCCTAAAACTTCAGAATGCTTAATATCTTTGATGGCTAAACAAATAGCCCTAAATCAAATATATAGTAGGCTACCTTTTTTGAATTTACATTGGAAAAAAATTAAATAAAATTAGTGAAAATAATTTATTCTTAAATAGCCTACATAACCTGTGAAACAATTAAATGTTTATTTAAACTTCGGTCGTAAAATGATGCAAAACAAATTCAAACTAACGTAGTCTTAATGTGATAGGCTACATTTTGTGTACAAAAACTACTAACTGGTTTTCAACCAATTAAAAACAAGCAGTTGAATACGCCCATCTCAATTTGAAAAATACGAATATAAAACCCGCGATTTTCAAATATAGCTTCAGATGCGCTCAAGACATCCCGCGGATAGAAGTAAGCAGAAGTAAAATAAAACTTCTTCCGAATTTTCAAGAAAAATGGAAAAGAAGACAGACATCAGCGAGAATGACCCAATAGTGGGGTACTTTCATGGAGTCTCTCCGATAAAAACCTCAAGAAAAAATACACGTTATTTCAATGCTACTGTCCAAACAGCAAGACAGGAATACCACCAAGCCGTATTTTTCACTCCGGAAAAATACAACAGCATTGTAACAGCTCAAAAGAACAAGACTCCCGTCAAACTGAACAATGCAAGGAAAACAATTGGTAAGTACAACTTAATTGAAAAATAAATATTATAGGGCTGCTATATTTATATATTGTTTTTATCAGTGTAATATTGTATTATATAAACTATTACACATTTATACAAAACATTACAAATGTAATTGTTTAACTAAATATAGTCATACACAAGTTAGAAGAAATGCGTATTTTTTAAAGCTATAAAAATTCTTAAAATCACTTGTTCAGCACTCGTCAAAATAATGAAAAGTTATCATTCCCACTTTTTTTGTCTTGCTTGTTAAACATAAAATAGACTTTAAACAAATGTAGAGGCACAAGAGTACACTATAGGCCTAATAGCAGACTCGCAGCTGCACATAAAAAAGGCGCGCGCGCGCACAGAGTGGGCAGATAGAGCGCGAACTCCGATATCTTTCGCACATCCGTCTACTTGTCTAGGGATAGTCGGTCATGTTTTAAATTAACGTGGAGAGTTGAAAAAGAAATCGGATGCATCATTCGGTCTTAGTAAAAAAATAAATAAAAAAAAAATCCGAAAAATGATTCATTAGCCTACATGAATTCCTAAAGATTGGTATTGACTTCGAGACTTAGTATTTTGCTTAGACTTAGTCCTCTTTTAATTTTTAATTTTTTTTTAACAAATATTGCCTATAGCCAATTATTTATTTAGGAATAGGCTATGCTTCAAGTCTAGCCTATATTTCACACTGCTATTAAACCACAGATAAATATATAAAGTGGACTAGGCTACCTGTTTTCTTATTGTTTCCATATGAACTGAAGTATCTACATATTCTGCTTTTCAGGTTTCAAAGATGATTATGACATACAGTGCACGAGAGAAACCTCTATAGACGTCACAACTGGAGTCGACTTCACACACAGACCACCTCAGGACACACAGCTAAACGTAGCTGAAATAATCAACATGAGAAATCACCAATCGGTAAGTAGGCTATATTGACATTGTGATTAAAAAAAAAAGAATATTTAAGCAGCTTTTATAAACGCATTAAACATTACTGGAGTGCATCTTCACAAAATAATGGCAATGACATAAGTCCCTTTCAGTTAAAGGAGAAGTTCAGTTTTAAAATGAAACTTCTGTCATATACTCACCCTCATGTTGTTTCAAAGCTGTATGAATTTCTTTCTTCTGCTGAACAGAAAGGACGATATTTAGAAGAATGTCAGTAACCAGACATTTTTTGGGTCCCATTGACTTCCATAGTATATTTTTTTCCTATATGGAAGTCAATGGGACCCAAAAACTGTCTGGTTACTGATATTCTTCTAAATATCTTCCTTTCTGTTCAGCAGAAGAAAGAAATTCATACAGCTTTGAAACAACATGAGGGTGAGTATATGACAGATTTTTCATTTTAAAAGTGAACTTCTCCTTTAAAACCACAAATCCGTTTTAGTAGGGGACCAAATTTAAACCTGGTCTGTAAAATCGCGGCTATAGGCATTAATTACATTATTATTAATATAATTGGCTATAGGCATTAATAATATTTCAGATAAAAATAAAATTAAAACAAGACTTAATCTCTGTATCTTTAAGAATGCATGTTTGAATCACAAATATATTTTTGAATCTAATCTGACATTCCTGTCTATCAATTTAAAGTCGTTTCACATACATTTTTATCAACATAAAACTTTTTCAAAAACCATTAAGTTTTTTTTTTTTTTATATTGAACATTTGAGCTAAACAAAACAACAGAATTTTCGTTTAGGCCCAATTAAATTAGCCTAAGTATAACAAAAAATACTTCAATAATATTCAAGTTGTCACCATATCTGAAATAGCTTTCGATTAGACAACATGCACAAAATTACGTTATACTTAAAGATTTTCTTTTACTTGAAAACATACTAAACAAAATAATAGTAGCCTAGGCCAAAAGCTCAAGCATGCCGAACGGGGGAAACTCTAATAAAACAGACTACACCAGTTATCATACATAACAAATAATTATACACACGAGTCAACAATTGTATGTGTTTGTATTGTTTCAAATGTTTATAGCCTATTGAGAAAACGAATAATAACCGCATGTTAGTGAGAAAACGCGCTGGACTGACAGACCAATAACGGTGTTCTAAGCGAAGTGTCTAACAGTAACAATACTTTGTTTTCTGTTGTTAAGCCCGTATCTTTCGACGAAACTGAAAGCAAGCGTAGGGTATGTCACAAAATCATTTTGTTATACAATAAGGTATAACGTTAATCTCGAGTCGGGGTAAAGCTGCGCTTACCTACAGTCGTGCATTAAATGTTGAACAGCTGTCTTTCCTCAGTCGATTGACTGCTGTTTAGATTTCATGTGATTTCTCAATTTGGTGGTAATACTGTTATCAGCCAGTTTCATTAATTTGACAAAAAGTAATTCCATTTTGTAAAATCGTGTTTAGTTCCAAACTTCGCGAGGCAGGCGACATGTGATCAAATACAATCAACTTGTTAAACATGCTCCACAGCGCCACCCAGTGCATTTTATTATAACTGAATTAGTGCTTGGATTTTTCATGGATTAACTGACATTTGTCCTGACATTTTCATGTCATTGTTTTGTCTCAAGATGCACACCAGTACGGTCTATTATTAGGCACAATTATAAAAGCTACTTAAATGTCCTAATTAAACAATGCATAATCCTGAGTTAGTCTTAAACCTCACTTTTGAAATGAACCTTAAATAAGTATCATAACTAGTAAAGTTTTAAATAGCAATGAAAATGAATCAAGTTTATATACATTTTGCAGAATCTTTAAATTGTACATTAAAAAGATGCTTAAACATGTTCAAGTTCGCTTAATATTGCAAAGTTACAACAGCCACTAGACTGACCAAAGTGCTTTACAAAACTACAGTAAAAGAAAATACCAACAGAACACATAAAACAAGTAAGAGTAAAGCTATTAGCTTTGCCAAATGTTAAAATTTAAAACATGAGTTTAAAACATTTAAATAAAAAAAATCTAAACGATAAATAAAAAGTTAAAACATTAGCTTTGCTTAAATCATGTTATGTAAATCATTTTATGTAAAAAAAAAAAAAAAATACATTTTTTTAACCATTTAATCTTCTTTACAGATCTTGAAACTCCTAGCAACAGTTTGCAACATTGATGGGGCAAGCACCATGGTCACCGTTCGGGACTCCGAAAGTGAAGTCAAGTCCTGCCAAATAGGAGACCAAACGGGGACAATTCAACTCTCCTTGTGGGATGGTCAAATTGACCTTGTACAATTGGGTAAAACGTACATGTTCACAAATTTGTCAACCAGATCATTTAATGGCAAAACTACATTAACAACCACCCGGCACACCACCATAATGCACAGCAGCACAACGATCACATTGCCCAACACATCAAACACAAATGATTTCGAAACTCTAACAAACACACTAACACAAACAGTTGAAGGCAGCACAATAACGATTAAAAAACTGTGTCCCAAGTGCCACAGTACACAGCAGTCAATCAACATTAAAGAGAATTTCCACAGGTGCACAACCTGCAAAATTCTTCGCAAACAGTCCAGCTACATTACAAAGTGTAATGGAGCACTAATCTTCAAAATTGAAGAGGATGAGCTGTCACTAGCCATCCCAAATTCTGTCCTGACAAAGTTTATTCACAAAGAAAAGGACATGACCTTTCTTGATGCACAGGACATAGAGGAGTATCTTCTCACCTGTGGGCCTGTGAGTGTTAATTACACAAATGATAACCATATAGTGGAAATCAAGAAAGCAATTTGTGAAACTGAACTCACCTCAGAAGAGACACCTGAGCTTGAGCAAGAACTTTGCTCAATAACAGAAGCAGTCTCATTACCTTCGACATCCATAAAAACAAATCCAGGTGAAAAAAGGCCTGCTGCACCTGAAACCATAGATCCAAAACAAACACGACCCCTTAAAGACTAACCATGACATATCCTGACATAACCTATCCCTTTAAGCTTTAAACAACATAGACAAAAACAAAAAGTCTAATTCATGATCATGTTTTTATTTCTTTCATAAGTACAATTAGAATAGGTTTCTTATTTTATTGAAACGTCTAAAAGCTTTTTTTTTCCAAATTGTTAAACTTCACATTTATGGCTACTGTAAAAAAAAAATCATATTTTCCATGTTCATGTACAAACGTTTTTGTTCAGTCATTATAATTGTTACATTTTCATTTCATGTTCATTTACAAACTTTTGTTCAGTCACTGTAATTGTTACACTTTCATTTCATGTTCATATACAAACTTTTGTTCAGTCAATGTTATTGTTACATACAAACTTTGGTTCAGTCAATGTAATTGTTACACTTTCATTTCATGTTCATATACAAACTTTTGTTCAGTCAATGTAATTATTACACCTTGATTTATAGTATATTCTTGTAACTTAAAGATTTTTTCCATTTCCAATTTTACCCTGCAATAAAACAATATTTAATTAAATTTCTAAAACTGTGTAAAACTCCTTACAATCATATATGTGTTCTTCAAGGTTCAAAAAGGATCTTTTTCTGAAGAACGCAGTGTTCGACAGAAATATTCAATGTAACTATTTACCTTAGATCAATCCTTCACGTTATCTGCACATCTGTTTACTACATTTAGTAAATAAAATCAGCTCACAAATTTGACTAAAAGACAAATATTTTATTTACCATTTTGCATTAGTGTTAAATTCTCTAGGTCCATGAGGTTACTTTCACATGAAAAAGAATAAACATTCAGACAATATGTGCAATATAACTCAAAAGAACACCACCAGCAGCCATTAACATAACGAAGGACAAGAAATTCAAGACACAGATTGGGTAATTATTCTAAACACAACAGATAAGTAGGCTAATACACATACAATGATCTGTACACAACAACTCAATAAAGTTGTAGGCTGCTTACAACATGCAATAGACAGCACGATAGACCTGATCTATCCACAACCCAAACGGTAAATGCTGGTAAGGATCAGGTTATAATGAAACGATAATTACAGACAGGTGATCTTAATTTATGCTCTACAGTTTAAAAGAGCGCTGTGTGTGCGCTTTCGTATGCTTGTGCACTTCAACTTGTTTTGACGATATATTTCAAGACCAAATGTCCTCAGTTATATTGTTACAAACTGAAAACCGACTAATTAACACATTCATCAGGAAAAAAATATTATTTATTAAAATATAGTGCTCATATTTGTGATAAATTTAGGATAAGATTTTGGGTAAGAAATATCATTAGCTGTTATAAAATAAATGGAAATCTATTAATGTTCTCACTAAACTCTAAATTCTCACATACGCCTACGCCAGGGTCAACGCACAGTGCATGCGCGAGACGTGAATTTAGTCATCAGAAAACTAGCCTATCCTTGTTAGATGAATGTGTAAATGTGTGCTGACGATAGATTTCTAAAAGAAAAAAAAACTTTACAAAGCACTATAGGCTATGTGTGTGTGTGTGTGCAGGGCTGCACTGGTAATCTGTCATACCGGGCAAATGCCCGGTGGGTCGACGTGCTTTTTGGGCCGATACATTTTTTTTTAACGGCCCATAAAACTCATACATCGGCGGCCCATTCGTTTTGTTTTGTTTAATTGACAGCGCTGGGTTAGTGCCGGTGTAATGCATTGGTCAAAAGAAAGTATGCGTTAGTTTTTTTTTCCCACTGACAGACCGGCCCATGAAACGCGTAGATCAGCGGCCCATTGGTTATTTTCTTGATTGACACTGGCCTGGCCCAATCACATCTTAAACACCTCCCCCTTTGGTCTTTGAGTGAGCGTGCAGTGTCAAGTTGTGTATCTGTCAAAATAATCTGAGAACGCAATAAATGTGCATAGAAATAGCGTGAAAAATAGATACAGGCCTTTCAAGCAGACGCTGTAAAATGTGTCAAAATATGTTTTCTACAGCAGCAGGACCTTCATCAGATCCAGTGGAGGAGGATAGTGAGGAGGATCAGGAGAGACATGAGAAAGTGTAGTCCGCGGTAAGCAGAACTACTTTCAAAACACTTTCAAAACACATTACCCAGTTACACATTATTTCCACATCTGCATAGTTGACGATTACTAGAAGTTTAATGATACGCGTTTTTATCCATGTTTTCCGCCAAAATAAAAGCTTGATGCAGTTTCCGTCGAAATAAAAGATCATGTGCTTATCTCTTTCAAATTTAGAAATTAGTACAAAACTAATTATGAAAGTTTTCTTGATATTTCAGTGCATTTGTTTTACAATATGGCTAATAGACTACTATCATCAGATTAATATTATAACTATTATTATGTAGTTGTGTAATATAGACAGACACTGTTACTAAAAGAGGTTTGATTTTTTCTTTGTTTAATTAGTACAATTAATATGGGTTGGATTAATATGGATTATATGGGTTAATATGCATGCCCCCAAATCCCCCTACATCCCCCTAGGGACAGAGGTCCACCCACCACCGTTTTACCAAAGATCCTGTGGGAAACAGTGTTATTGCTATTCCAATGCAGCTTATAGCTTGTTTTTTATTGGATACATCACTGTGGAGTATAGTTCGATTGTATTAATAAATTACACTCACTCGTTCCTACTCACTCATTACATGGCATTACTGGTTTTAATGAATAAAAGTTGAACAAAAACATATTCAAGGACATGCAAAGATGGGTGGTGTTTATGATCATATGTAGTGGGCCAGTCTACGCCAAAATGCCAGGGCCGTTTTTCTGTCCCAAGCCTGCGTGTGGATGTATGTGTATGTGTGAGAGAGAGATTGAGAGAGAGAGAGAGAGGAAAAGAGAGAGGGAGTCTGTAATACTATACATACACACACACTGGGTTCTGGGATCTCATTAGCAAAAGGCCTTTTCCAGCCGTGCAATATTCTACTTTAAACATCTGTTCATCTGTTTCACCGTTTATATCACTCGATCTGCTTCCAGTCAATATGACGGTAGTGAATCCACCATATTCTTTGTAAATTCTATTGTTGTATCACAGAATGTGGTTTTAAACAAAAATGTAGTTAATAGACCTAAAATATGTGACTCCTATCATAAACATAGTGCCTTTTTTATTTTATACAATTTGTAGAAATTTTCTGACATTAAACTCCAAGCCATCAGTTGCCCTTCAACACTCATGTACTCACAGAGAACAATTACATCAACCAGTTCAGGAAATTTGCCACAGGCTCTTAATGATTAAACAAGATTTACGTTTGATATACAATATAATTTAATACATTTGTTGGTCTATATTGTATAATTTATCATTTAAGTACATTTTCGATATACTGTATTTATTTTGGACTGATTGTTGGGATAAGTTTAAATAATGATTTGACAGTCAGTGGTAATATCATTCCCCCAATTTCACAGACAAGGTTTAAGCCATATTATTAGGCTAATTCTGCTCACTAATATTGTTCTTTTCAAAATTTTTGTTGTGTGTGTAAGCATATTTAATTGAGTTAACAAGAAAAATATTAACACAATAATTTTTTTAATGAGATAAGCCAGTGAGTGGTACTCTGCTACCACCTGCTAGTATAACTATTTACTAATATAGTTATCTTTTTCACATTTAGACTTTATAAAATAACTATTCTAACATTTACAATCACTTTTTGTAAAAAATCATCACGTCATTTCCATTCAAATAATTACTTTGGACAACATATGCCACATATAAACCTCAAAATGTTGTTCTAGAACAAATTTGCAGAAAATATTGTTAGCCATCATATTGTGTGTAGTCTTAGGTTTCTGAATAAATTCTAAATCATCTGATTTATAGCTTACAAAGACTTTGTGAAATGTTTATAGACCATTCAAATATATTTTCATAATGACATATCCCAATAGCATTGAAAAAACAACAACATTTGTCTTTGTGTGTGTGTGTGTGTGTTTGTGTGTGTGTGTCTGAGTGTGTGTGTGAGTGTGTGTGTAAACATGCATTATGGAGTTAAAATGGAAAAACTGGTTTGCTTTAGTGCAGAAAAATGGTGAAAATCAAGAAGTTTAAAGTGAAAGTGAGCCAATATGTGGTCTTCTACTGCCCTCTGCTGGCCATTCTATTTATTAATGAGGTCTACTCACATATGATTTTGCATTCATTAAACACTAAAAATCACTTATATAACAATAAGACGCTAAAAAATCACTTATATAACAATTACTATTGTAGCACAATCATATTTTGTCAGAGTTTATCACTTCATTTGTACTGATACTTCACATAATTGCTACCAACGTGGTAAATCATGGTAAATCATGCTAAAACATAAATCATAAATCACAATAAATAATACTAGAATGTGGTGTATCAAGGTAAATCATACTAGAATCCTGGTACATCATTCTAGAACATTTGCCCTGTAACGCTGCCTGGATCATAATCATACACTGTTCGCTCATTGGCCAGAGGAGAACTGGCCCCCGACTGAGCCTGGGTTCTCCCAAGGTTTTTTTCTCCATTCTGTCACCTGATGGAGTTTTGGTTCCTTGCCACTGTTGCCTTGGCTTTGGCTTGCTTAGTTGGAGACATTTAATATTCAACGATATTATTGATCTGCCTAATTAGGGTGGACAATGATGCAATTTTCTTCTAGAAACAAACTTTGATGTATTATTTTCATTTGATCAATGTGAAGCTGCTTTCATACAATCTGTATTTTAAAAAGCGCTATATAAATAAAGGTGACTTGACTTAACTAAAACATGGTATATCATGGTACATCATGCTAGAACATGGTAAATCATGGTAAACTATGCTAGAACAGGGTAAATCATTGTAAGCCATGATAAATCATGATAAACTATGGTAAATCATGTTAAAATGTGGTATATCATGGTAAATCATGCTAGAACATGGTAAATCATGGTAAACTATGCTAGAACAGGGTAAACCATGCTAGAATCACAGTAAACAATGGTAAATAATACTAGAATGTACTATATAATGGTAAATCATGCTAGAATATGGCAATTCATGCTAGAATCATAGTAAATAATACTAGAATGTGGTAAATTGTTGTGGGAGGAGCCTATTTTACTAAAATGACTATAACTCAAGAAGTAAATAAGATATCTTCACCAAACTCAGTACACATGTGTATGGGTTCAATTTGAGGTCACAGTAAACAATTTTATGGAGATCGGACTATAGGTGGCGCTATAACTGTTAAAAAGCTTTAAAACCATATATATCCCATGGTAAACTGCCTGTATTGGCAGTAAATGTTCGTTTTAATCTATTATGTCAGTGGTTACATGCTTGCTAAATAAATCTTAATAACTTTTGATGCTTTTGTGCTTAAATGCCTTAAAGGCCTTAACTGCTTGAACCCCGATAAATGCTGCTTGCAGCTTTAATTATTATTATTTTTCTTCTCCGCTAAAACGCATCGTGCAGCCCAAACCGTAAGAGCTGGAACCTTGAAACTTTGCCAGATGGTAGTACAAAAATCGAGGAAAGGTTCAGAGAGTATGACCCCGATTGGCCCATAGGTGGCGCTATAGCAACCAAAAGCGCGAAACTGTTCATAACTCCTAGACCGTATGTTGTAGACTCAAGTGTCTTATATCATTGGAAAGGTGGATGCCTGACGAACAAAACGTATATCTCCGATTTCATTTCCGCCATGATAGATTTTCCGCCATTTTGAATTTTGTCAAAAACCTACTTTTGCGAACTAGTCCCTGGTTTTTTGCCCGATTGGAACCAAACCAGTGCAGAAATGTTCTCTGGAGTCTGAGTATCAATAATTATCGAAAAAAAGTTGACATTTCACG
Organism: Rutilus rutilus; assembly: GCF_951802725.1. Classification (NCBI taxonomy): domain Eukaryota; kingdom Metazoa; phylum Chordata; class Actinopteri; order Cypriniformes; family Leuciscidae; genus Rutilus; species Rutilus rutilus. Next base: position 20,625,227 of record NC_140213.1, on the reverse strand, counting down.
GTCGCTAAGGGGCGCCAAAACGTATGTTATGGGAGGGGCCTATTTTACTAAAATGGCTATAACTCCCGAAGTAAATGAGGTATCTTCACCAAACTTGGTACACATGTGTATGAGTTCAATCTGGGGTCACAGTAAAAAAAATCGCGACGATTGGCCTCATGGTGGCGCTATAACATGAAAAAAACATAAAACAGGCTATAACCACCTGACCGTTAGTCCGATTGACTTGAAAATTGGTATGCAGTGTCTTGGTCCAAGGTGCCATGTATGTGTATGAGGACATTGGCGTATCTCAAAAAAACATGGCCGCCATCGGCCAATGAAGTTTGAGCACCTATTAGACAAGGTTAACGGAGGCCGATCAGAACGAAACTCGATGGGCATGTTCGACTCAAGGCCCTAGAGGTCTGTAAGAATTTTGAAAGAAATCGGCCACTAGTTGGCGCTAACGAGTTTTAAGGCTCTGTAATCACGTGGTGTTACAAATATCCACACAATATGCATATCATTTGATAGATCTCCTCATCCTGAACAACTTTGCCTCAAGAACCATTGCTGTCAATCAAACCGTTCATTAAATATTCGCAAACATGTTAAAAACCTACTTTTGCAAACTAGTCCTAGGTTTTTCGCCCGATCGGAACCAGAGCAGTCTAGGACAATTCTCTGGACTCTCTAGATGAAAAACTATCAAAAAAAAGTTAAACTTTTGCATTTGGATGGCTGTAATAGGGTAATTTATAAAATGGGCGTGGCAAAATACATTAAAAATCCTAAATGAAAACTCAGAACTTCACAAAAATCGGTGAGCATATGTGACATAACATCATTAACAAGCATGCCAAATTTTATGGAGATCGGACCATAGGTGGCGCTATAACTGTTAAAAAGCTTTAAAACCATATATTTCCTATGGTACATTGCCTGTATTGGCTGTAAATGGTCTTTTCCATCTATTATGTCAGTGGTTACATGCTGAATAAAACCTGATAACTTTTGATGCTTTTGTGCTTAAAACCCCTTAAAGGCCTTAATAGCTTGAACCCCGATAAATGCTGCTTGCAGCTTTAATTTATAACTGAATCTACAAACCATTCAAAAAAGTAATTTATTGAACATTTATGATACGTATAGTCATGTTTTGTAAACGATTAGTTAATCATTATCTTATTACTCGTAAATTACTTATAACTGAATCTACAAAACATTAATAAATAATTAACATATCACTTATTAATCATTTATGAACACATAGTCATGTTTCATAAATGATTAGTTAATCATTTACTAATCACTTGTAAATGACTTGTAACGGCATTTACAAAACATATATAAAATGTTAGCATATCACTTGCTAATCAACTATATATGTTTTGTAAATGATTAGTTAATCATTAACTAACCACTTATTAATGACTTACAACTGAACGTTATTATAAAGTGTTACCAAAATATCTTTATATTTATATCCAGAACCAGGTGAGTTACCCTTTTAACATGTCCTCGTGGTCCAAATGAAATGACTGAACAATAATTTTTTTTACTTTTACTTCTCAGTTTTTGTGTGGTACCACAATGTTGGCGCGCTTGTTGGAGCTCGGTTGAAATCTTCCAAAAAAAATATTGTCTGTACTCACGGTTCCTTGGTAACAGAAAGTTTATAGTGACAGTCTATCCAAACCCTTCTGTCCAGTGGTGAGATGCGCAATGAAGAAACCCGTCCTGAAACTCCGTCCGTGTGCAAAACACAGACACCTCCGCCCTGCAGCGCAGCTTCTGGGTACATCTACTGCAGCAACATAGTTGGCAGCATCCGACGCACACTAGCCAACAATTCACAAACTCTAATGAGCTTAACTATATCTTGTCTAAAAATGTCAATTCCATTTTAGTTCGCAATGTCCATACTCACTCAGAAACTCGGTGGCAAAGTGGGTTTCTGGCTATGTAGTCGCAGTTCGCACATGGCTATGGCTATGGCGTTAGCTTCACTTCAGTAGAATCTCCGTGGCCGATTTAACCAGCTCCGAAACACAGCTCAATCTCCCGTTTTAACATACTGACAAAAAAAATCCCCCTGGCTCTTAACTTTGATGACCAGTAATGTAATTAATCATAAGGAACTTACAACTAGCTCTTAGCTATCTCTATGTTCGTTTTTCTGTCTGTTTCTTTTCTTTAGTCCCGCCCCCTCAAAAACCCGGTAGGTTGCCAAACTGCTCTCTGAATGGCACTGATTGGATAATACACAAAACTGACAGCTGGCCACCCAATACAAAAGAAAATGACCTAAGGGTTCAAGGGTTACTCACAACAGAGGATATTTCAACACCTCACAATTTATAACTTAAAGGTATAGCGGAGGATTTTCCCGAATTTTAGAAAAGAACCGCCCTCTCCACTTTTTGAAAAAATGCACGTGCAACACTCTACCTGCTCCCGAGAGGGAACGCCTATTAAACGTATGCACGAGCTAATCATAGCTTACATTAACTTTTACTTACGGGGTGTTGTGCAGGTGGAAGGAAACTCAAAGTCCAAAGGCTTCAATGCGAACAATTTACTTCAAAAGAAACTCAGCAATACAGACAGGCAGGAAAACACTCCAACATAAACGAGAACCGACACCGAAGACTGAAACACTCAGGGCTTAAATACACAGGAGAACAGATCAGGGAAACAAGACACAGCTGACGAGACTAACGAAGAAACAGGTGATACAAATGAACTAATTACACAGACCGGGGAAAACAGGACTAGACCAAAATCAACAGAAGACAGGGGAAAATGGATCACAGAAACTGAAAACACAGAAACAGATACAAAAACCAAAACTCAGAAACACAAAACTGTAACATTACTAGCAGTGATTTTAAATGGATTTCTCCAAATAGCATGCCAAACTTTACCTGTCAAGTAGAAACTTCGCGACTGAGGCATCAGTGGAAAGCCCAACCTGTGTTTTGAGTGCACGCCATCGTGTGAATCGTGTGCACGAGCACGTACGACGGCCTTACGTAAACATATCACCAGAATGATTGACACTTAGGAGGACCAATAGTCTTGATGATCCACCCGGAAAAAGAAAATCCTCCGCTATACCTTTAACACATATTAACCCTTTCATGCATGAATTATGATAACCTCAGTCTTTTTATTGCTCTTAGGGCATGAAAAACAAGAACTGATTTTTATTTTATTTTTTTACAAATTTTTCAAAGAGATTGTTGTATAATATCAAGAAAATGCAATTACCTGCCTCCTTGTTTATTATAGATGCCTTTTTGTTACACATATTTAGCCAATGTATTGGATATAATGCATAGCATTCAATGTTGTTATTTATTTTGTTTGTAAAAGATGGCTTATATTGTTTTGGCATAGATGTACAGTAATTGGTTATGTATGTATATGTGACTGTGCCAACCCATGTTAAGAGGAGCAGAAAAGTGCGATTATGTGTGTGCGCTAGAGGACTCCTAGAACTTTAAATGAACTCAGCCATCTTAGTTGAGTTTACTGGAGTTCAAGGACATGAAGAGGTGGACTGCTTGCACCTGCCTGGAGAAGGATCTGGGAAACTTTGGAGGAGTACCAACCTAACGCCTGTTGTAAACAACAGAAGTATAAAAGACTGATGAACTGTTTGCCTCTCGGGATACTGATACGCCAGTGCCCCCGACGCCTAGAAGCCCAGAGCTGAGGACAAGAAACCCCAAGCAGAAGATAAGAAGATCAGAGCTTACTACACCTTTGTTTCAAAACGTGATTATTGTATTTTATACTTAAACGATGAAGTTCTATTTGCCTTTATATTTTTGTTTATTATAAAAAGAAAAGTAACCAAATTAAAAGAAATTTAACTGATTACAAAATCTGCCTACTGAGATTTATGATGCTGGAAGACTTTTAATGAGAACATACCACAGAGGAGTCTTCTGACCAAATTGTAAGTACCTTTTGAATGCTTATGGTTTAGGTCAGATTTGACTTTTTTCTTTACCTTACCTGAGAATAATAAATAAATAGGTAAAAGGTGTTAAGAGTAAAGTATACACCGTAAAACAAGATCTTCAAATGTCCACTTGAGTGGACAGCATGCGGTTATGGTTTAAACTGAAGATATACTGTATTAAATATAAGACAATAATCAAACAGATAAAGTATGTGAATTTAACAAACTAATCAATACAATTATATCAAATCATGTGAAAACTATAAAATATATACAAAAAATATAAATGCAAAATATTGCAAAGGCTTCATACAACTTCATACAAGTTGCACATCGCGTATCTTTGATATCAGAACATGAGGACATGATTCCATCAGAATTTTCTACAGCCTGTCAAGGTACAACTGTGGAAACCACTCAGATGCTCCCTCCAGTGCACCAGAGTATGGAGATTTACCCTTATTAGCTGATAATTCTGATTATGTTCAAGATGGACATGCACATTTCTATCATAGCCCTCCTCTGAGAAAACCTAGAGATCAGGTGTTTTCAATCTCATCTGAAATGATCAGTGTTGGGGGTAACGCATTACAAGTAACATGCATAACAGGCATAAAATCCCAGGATGTCCTTCGAAAAAAGAGTAGGGGTGTAACCCCGGCATCCTGGCCAAATCTGCCCCTTGGCCTCTGTCCATCATGGCCTCCTAATCATCCCCATACACTGATTGGCTTCATCACTGTCTCCTCTCCACCAGTAAGCTGGTGTGTGGTGGGCGTTCTGGCGCAATATGGCTGCCGTCGCATCATCCAAGTGGATGCTGCACATTGGTGGTGGTTGAGGAGATTCCCCCCTTCCATATGTAAAGCGCTTTGAGGTCTCAGAAAAAGCGCTATATAAATGTAACTAATTATTATAACGCATTCAGTTTACTTTTTTGATGTTACAAGTAAAGTAATGTGTTATAAGTAACATGCATTACGTAATAAGATTACTTTTTGATGTTATGAGTAAGGAAACGCATTACAAGTAACATGCATTATGTAATCAGATTACTTTTTGATGTTATGAGTAAAAAAAACGCATTACAAGTAACATGCATTATGTAATCAGATTACTTTTTGATGTTATGAGTAAAAAAAAACGCATTACAATAACGTGCATTACGAAATCAGATTACCTTTTGATCTAACAAGTAATGCATTACAAGTGTCATACATTATGTAATCACATGACTTTTTTCGATGTCAATGAAAATTACATTCTAATAATACAAATACATTTATTTACAGTAAAAAAGTCACTGCAGATTAAGTTAAGTTTTAAGTTTCAAAAACAATATTCACATTATAATTATGAATTGTAGCTGAAATATAGCAATTGATGCATGACGTCCACTACAGTGGACATGTGATTAATCAGAGTTTTCTCTCAATCTAAAATCAAAACTTGGAAAATGTTACTGTGATATGACTCATTAGATATTGCTTGATGCTGCAATATTTTTTTTACCTACAAGAGTCTTCTAGGATAGAAGGAATGGGTGGATATTCCAGAGCAACTTGGCATGTCTGACTGACCCTTGGCCATCTTGGTTTGGAGGGGGAAAAAATCGAAACACAACGGCTTGCCACTTGGTTGCAATTTATAGGATGATGCACCAGGGTCCAATGAAGAGGCTGATGTGCAACTTTGCCATAAAAACCCGTGCAAATTCAAGAAAATGCTTTTTTAATAGCTGTCCACTGTAGTGACCACTATGCGTGAAAGGGTTAATACAAAAAGGTATTACACACCAGGGACAATTGAACTGGCCCATATTTCAGGATATACTGTATTTTTGTTAACAGAACACAAAATAAACAATATATAAATTAACAGGGTGCTACATTTGATAATGACGTATCCTCTCGCGTGGCCTCCTGGGATAGAAAAGTATCCATCGGTTGAGCACTCAAAAATCTGGGCGGAAGCAGTAAGCCATCCGGGAACTTCTCGCCTACTCTTTTATGAATACTGATGTTTCGAACGTACTGCTTCCTTCACGTACTGTTTTGTCGAGTTCACGTGCATAGGTTTAGTACCTATGATCACGCGTGTGAACTCGACAATCGACTACTGTGGACTTCGACCGAAAACAGGATGTAAATACAGGTATGTGCGCTGGCTGAATAAACATCATTTTTATTCATATCTTTCACATCTACTGCAGTCAGATTCAGCCGCGTTCACTCCGAAGGAATCACTCACATGACCTGTGCACTTGTAATGACACATCAAGTTCTCCTTTAAGTCCGAATCTCGCGATAATTAGTATGTCACCCAGGTAATTGGATTCGTACATACTTTTTCGCTCGCCTACTCTTTTTCCCATACTAAATAGTAGGGAAGTATGCGGTTTCGAACGCAGCCTGTGTCTAAAGTGCTGGAAAAGAGAGAGTTAATAGTTTCTGTCGCAATATCTAGTTCTTCTAAGCTATCTGGGATGCTGAGATGATGAAACTGATTAGGAAGATTATTAATAAAGCAATCTTTAGTGGCAGAAGTGATAGGTTTAACATATTTGTAACACGGAGTCGACTTTGCAGCCTTGGCTAAATGAAGTTTACACGAGACTAGATAATGATCTGAGATGTCATCGCTCTGCTGCAGAATTTCAAGGGCATCAACATTTATTCAATGTGATAATATTAGATCTAGAATATGATTACGAGAATGAGTAGGTCCTGACACATGTTGTCATACTCCAATAGAGTTAAGAATGTCTTTAAATGCCAATCCCAATGCATCTTAATGTATATTAAAATCACCAACAATTAGTACTTTATCTGCAGCCAATACTAACTCTGATAGAAAATCAGCAAATTCTTTGATAAAGTCTTTATGGTGCCCTGGTGGCCTGTATACAGTAGCCAGCACAAATGTTAAACGTGATTTATCATTTACACTAGATAGTGTTACATTTAGTAACAACACTTCAAAAGAATTATACTGTGGTGGTATATTAAAATTGGTAGAAAGCATTCAACTGGGCACTATAGGCTATTGTATAACACATACACACCCATATGAATGTGCACATACAGACATGTACACACAAATGCACACGTGTGCATGCACAAACACAGGCATTATGCACATACACTCCCTATATTCACAAATATTTTATTGTTGCAGCCATTCCTTTAAAATAAACCTGTTGTTGTGGCATATCACTTGGAGTACTCTTAGTTTTTGTGCTTGGTTTCTGAATCTCAGGTGTTTGATTTTGGAGATGAGGTCATGACTGCAGCTGCTGATGAGGCCAAAACCAGCACATTCAGTGCAAGTAGTTAATTTTAATTAACATTATTTTATATATCCTCTATATTGACAAGGCCTTTTTGAAGGATGTTGGTTTACTTATAGCCTTTTTGTGCACTTGAGCTTAACTGAGAGTTTGTAGACGTTTAAGGCTGTTGTGTCGACCTTGATTTATTGCAATATTGAGGTGTTCAGCTTTATTTTGATTTTAGAAAATAAACATGATTTCTCATCTTACAAATCAATTGTTTCTTTCACCTGCATGTCTTAAGTCACCTGCATGTCTCTCAGCTGTCGAGGACTACGTGCATCTTTTTTAGCCACATTCAGTACGAGTAAAATACTTAAATACTGTTGAAATCAGATACTCTAAGACTTTTTCTCAAGTTGTATTGGAATTGGTGACTTGTAATTTCTAACGGATTCTTTTTTACTGTAAGGTATCTGTATTTTTATTCAAGTATGGTTTTCAGGTAACGTTACTCTTTACACCTTTGCTTAGGCCTATATAATGATGATTCAAATAATCAATCTTTCATTATACTGATGGAGACAGTGGACTTACCTGAAAAAGCTTAACTCGGAAGAAGAGACTTGTCTCTTAGAACACATCTATGCTACACAGCAAGACATGTTTGCACGAGGGATAATATGCTAGCAACAAGTCAATTGAAGTAAATAGAGGAAGATGAAATCACGAAAAAAAGGCAACAAACAGTTAACACACTGAATTAATAAAATACTACCTATAACACAATACTTGTCTTGAATGATGATCAGAAGTTTCCAAGGTCGAAGTATCACGGCTCTCCAGAAATAAGGGCTTTGACTATTGCCAGGTGGTTATCATAAAGCGCAAGCAAGCTGACCTCGAACGGTCAATGATGCATCAGAGTAAACTCACATTGAACATTAATGTGTGTGTGTTTTGGAAATCAAATCGTATAGTATAGTAATAACATAATATAATGTATATTAATATTACAATAATATTAATATAACATCTTATGCTATACAATTACAATATGACATCTTACATTAAAACATTATAGGCCTGACAAAAGAAGTGGCTAAAATCGACTTTAAAATATAGCCTACTTTTGGATTGTAACAGTAGCCTTTTCTGAGTAATTTTAGTTAGTTAGTTTAGCTTATTTTGAACATGTTTAATATATATATATATGTATATATATATATATTGTAACGAGTCAGTAGGCAGATCCATATGCAACAACTTTTATTAACAAAGGCAGGTAAAGATAAACTTTAGGAATTCTTGAGTGGGACACGCCGAGAGGAGAGTGAGAACAGGCTGGAAGTCGAGGGCAGGCGGCAAGCAAACAGAATCCAGGGACAGGCAAGAGGTCGAGGCAGGCGGCTGAGAAACAAGGTCAGGATCAGGCACTGGGTCGAGAGGCAGGCTGCAGACAATCAGAGTAGATGATATAAGCGAGGGTCAGTAACACAGGAAGACAAGGTACTCATAAAATGCTCGGACATGCATACACAGAGAGGCAATACTTCGCAAGGAACACTCCATGAACACGGCATATACAGGCTGAGCAAATGAGCACAGATGCAGAACAGGTGAAGGCAATAACTGCACAAATGATGCATACTAATGGGGAAGTATGCACTGCGCTAGAATTCGGGAGAGGGTGCTCGTGACTGAGAGATGGGTAAACCAGGGAGACTGGACTCCGTAACACATATACACACACACACACTCACACACACACACACACACACACACATATATAATAAAATCAAAAATAACATCATACAATAATGTACATCTCAGCACAATCTTCCAAAATTATTAAAAGTGATTCAAATAGGCACAGATGCACACATACATGCATAAATGCACACATTTAAAAAAAAATATATATATATTTTCCATCTATCTTCTTCGTTTCCTTCTATCTACATCAAACCGAATAATAACCCATCCAAAACAGACTTAGTATATAAGCCAAGGAACCATACTGTAAGTATACAATATACTATCCCCTCGAGTCATTTCCGTATCCATTCAATATATTCATTTTAAATAGTCTCTTAAAATTGCTCATTGTTCTACATGATTTCATCTCTTCACGAAAAACATTTGACCATATTCCAATATATAAAGTATTGTGAGCTAGATGTTAAATCATGTAGTTTTGGCTAATAAATCATGGTCAAAAACAAAAACACTTGAACAGAAATGTTTTTCTTTATTTCACATTAGGTTATGTAGGATAGGACATATTGTAGATGGCTTCCGACCAGGATGAAAGGGATCACATTCATCTTCAAGCGTAGGCCTATATCTGTAAATAAATAAAGGAATAACGTTAACCGCGATTGACATTGAGATGGTTTTTTTTTTTTTCCATTGCATGTATAATTTCATGATAATTTCCCCATCCCCCGTTAATGTAGATACCCCGTTACCCACACTTCATTATTTAATGAAGTAGCTAAATTATTTAAAGTTTGTGGATAAATGTTACTTCATATGTAGGCTATTCACTTGCCACATATTGAATTATTTCCAATTCCTCAAAACGTTGTTGAAAAATTTTGTCCCGTTGCTTTTATGGACTCTCTATGGGCTTCTCCCTTGACTTTATGGCTCCACGTCCCCCCGATTGCCTCATAGACAGTAAAAGATTGCCTGCGAGCTTCTCCTCCCGTCTATACGGTATTCTTTCTACTGTGCGACAGAGAGTCGCGTGGTTATGACACAATCATTAGTCTATTTTTACAAAAACTGCTTCTACGGGGCCATAATGTAAGATACAAGGTAATGGAGCCTTTTATACATTTTCGTGTATCTTTAGAAATAAATAATGGACAAATGGAGTCTTTAAACGCCTCAGATGTAAAGTTATTCGCTGTCAAAGTGACGCCAAAATGAATGGGAGTCAATGGAATGCTAACAGCAGGTGATGGTCTGCTAATCAATGGCGGCCCCCGGGGAAGCTTCAGTTTCCGGCTGATGGATTACCCCCTTGTTTAAACCTCTCTACATAACCGACGGACTCCTCCATGTCATGTCTGACTCCTCCAACACTTTTCACTTGTGTTTGTAGTTCTAACCGCATCCTCGTCCAATGCGCGATGGGTTATAGGCAATATCAGCCGTTAGAGTGCGCATCGATCTGCACTTCGGATTCTGACCGGAAATTGTAGACCATCCGGGTATCTTTGGAACACTCATTTCAACATACTACGGTTTGGGATGTACTAATTCGAATACTATTTAGGATGGATAGTATGCGAATTGGGACGCACCACTGGTTTATTTATATGTTTCTTTTGAATTTCCCTGAAGTATTATTTACTGTATGTATGTTTTTTTCTCTCTTTTTTTTTTTTTCTTTTAGTATTTTTGCTGTCAATCTAGCTTTGTGTTTTGTTATTATTATTTCAAATAAAAAATTATATTATTAGTTAAAAAAATAAAAAAAATATTAGTGTGTGTGTGTGTGTATCTGGTTTTCCCTGCGTTATGGGGACCAAATGTCCCAACAAGGACATTTTTTGGTCTCCATGAGGAAAGCAGCTTATAAATCATTCTAAGTGATGTTTTTTTTTTTTTTTTAATGTAAAAAGCAGAATATTTTCTGTGATGGGAAGGTTTAGGTAAAGGGGCAGGGTAAGGGGACAGAGTATGTGACCCATGCTGGCGAAATGCGCACTAGTTAATTATGAATTACAGGCAAAACAAGTGAACAATTTTGGTTGAATTTGAGGTTTTCACAAGAATGGTGAATGAGGTTTTCACTCATCTACCAATCCCAATGCTCCAAATAGCAATTAAACGTATTTTTATTTGTACAATTTCTGAGAGGACTACCTTTCCTTGGCCGTTTTTCTCTGCTTGCTTCTCAACGACTGGCACTTACCCTCAGAACAAAATATGACAGATATCGTTTTAAAGTGCAGCATTCCAACTTTGTGAATATTCATAGCGAATTCTTGATGGCATGAGTCTGAACTAATGAAATGTGATTTTCAAACTCATGCTGATGTAAACAAAACGATCTTACTCACGCTGACTGACATATCTGAAGTTTGTGCACAAAGACGCTTAACGAGTACTCACACAAATATTATCTGTTATTTCTTAAAGGTTGTATCAGTGATTTCAGGCCCCCAAAAAAAACCTGTCTGTGATTGGTTGGAACACTATTTGTTTTGGTTTTGAGTGGTTGGTGAAACCAATTGTTTTTGTGTGCAGATCTCAGAGCCTAGGCTGCCTACAGAGACGCGTTTTTTTGACGGCATGCTTATGGGGCAGGCAGCTAGCGGATCGTTAGGAAAGATTAGATGAATGTGATCTTTTTTGGGGGGGGGGGCCTGAAATCACTGATACAACCTTTAAGTGAACGTTTGGTTGACTGTTGGGGAAAAACATTTGTTGTGTAACATTAAATTAGATCCGTGCGGTACAGTAGGTCTTAATATATAGGCTGTCTGTTTCATTAATGTTAATCAAACAATTGTGGTGTTATGGGGAAAAAAAGTTGAATATAAATTTGTCTTATATATATTTGTTTTTGACTTGGTTTGTGCCAAATTTTGTGGTTTTATCAGGAATTTTAAGGTATGGTTGCTAGGTGATTTTGTTTTGGAACCTTTAGAAAACTTTTAACTCAATTTTTCTCAAAATTGGCTTTGCTTACTCTATAAAATTTTTTAAAAAATTATATATATATATATTAAAAAAACAGGTGTAGCTCATTCATTTTTTGTCTGATTCCAACAAATCGTACATCATTTTGAATAGAGAATGCGATAATGCCAATCTCATTTTTGAAAATATGCTCATTTTGCCAGCGTGAGTCATATATACACTGTAAAAAATTTCTAACCCTCCCAAATCAAAAATTTCAAGTGACCGATAACATCTAAATTTTTCAATTGGCCCAAGTGAAATTCTGTCAATTTCAATTGGCCCGAGTGAAAATCTGTAAATTTAATTTTATAATTTACAGAATTTCACTTGGGCCAATTGAAAAATTTAGATGTTATCGGTCACTTGAAATTTTTGATTTGGGAGGGTTAGAAATTTTTTACAGTGTACAGTTTGTGAATTTTGAAGAGATTGGAGATTCTACCAGAGGCTCTTTGTTATTTTATTGGGTATTATTTATTATGAATAGGTTGAATTGATGCCGATATTAGGCTAACACACTGTATATTGTGTGTACGCATTGCTTTGTCCACATTTGTGTATGTGCCTACATTTTATGTCCCTGTAGAGAGCATCTTCACTACATTACCTCTATAAAGTCCTTCACTCAGTTCCCCAGTTTCCAGTTGTGGTTTAGAAGAACACTGTGCAGAGACTGAGATGAAGATGCCATTTCTCCAGGTTGTACATTTGGTATTTTCTTTTCTCTACCCTGTTCAAAGCAATTCAGAGGCAGACTGTGAACTCTGGAAGGACCTAGACTCAACTGTGGTCTATAAGGAGGGCCATGTAGTTCTAGCTGGGATGTTTCCCATCCACTCCAAAGGCATCGACCAGGAGCTGAACTTTAGAAGTCAGCCAGACCAGAGGAAATGTACGGGGTAATGAAAAAATCAGATGTAGTTCCTATTTATATCAGACAGCAAAACTGATTGTTGCTTATTTTAGTTTATTGTGTCATATATACATTTTGTTTAGACTAAATGCTCTGTTTTTGTATTAGCCTGTAATTGAATAATCTATTTTTGAGTTTTGAAATTAACTGAAGGTTGATCTTTCTTTCAGGTTTAACATGCGAGTGTTCCGCTGGTCTCAGTCAATGATCTTTTTCATTGAGGAGATCAACCGAAACCCTACCCTTCTGCCAAACATCACACTGGGCTATAGGCTGTATGACACATGTGGGCTGACTGCTCTGTCTCTGAGGACTGCATTGTCTGTAGTCTCTCAACCCATGAAGAGAAGCAGTTTGGGGGAATGCTCCTCCCCAAGAATCCCCATCATTATTGGGGACTCTGGATCCACCCTGTCAATGGCCATTTCCAGAATACTTAACCTGTTCCGTATCCCGCTGGTGAGGGCAGATCAGCAAGACAAAATTATTTGAAATTAAGGAATTCTGTATTTGTGTACTCTTTGCCACAGAAAATCTTTATGTGTTCACTCCTCTTTCAATCTTTTTCTAAATCTCTGTCCACATCTCTGCTTCAGGTGAGTTATTTTGCCTCATGTGCTTGCCTGAGTGATAAGCACCAGTTCCCTTATTTCTTTCGCACAATTCCCAGTGATGTTAATCAGGCCAGCGCTCTTGCTCGTCTGGTAAAGCACTTCGGATGGACTTGGGTGGGCACAATAGGAGCCGATGACGCTTATGGGCGCACCGGCATAGATCTGTTCACCACTGCAGTGGCAAAGTTGGGTGTGTGTGTGGCTTATCGAGTGATCATACCCAAACTGCCAACTCAGCAACAGCTGCAGGATATCGTCAAGACCATTCGAGATTCTACAGCACGTGTTTTGGTGGTTTTTGCCATCGAGGAGGACATCAAGCCAGTAGTGGATGAAATAGTTAGGCAAAATGTGACCGGGAAGCAGTGGGTGGCCAGTGAAGCCTGGGTGACTTCCACTCTCATCTCCACTAAAGAGAACTACCCCTCACTAAGTGGCACCATCGGCTTTGCAATCCGCCGAGCTGAGATACCCGGCTTAAAACAATTCCTTGAAAGCATACAGCCCCTGGCTGAGCCTTACAATGCATTTGCAAGGGAATTCTGGGAAACACAGTTCCAGTGCTTATTAAACACAAGTCTTCCTGCTCCCTTCACAACTGAACAAGTGCACTACACCCATAGCTGTACTGGCATGGAGAGGGTCCAGGACATTCACAGTATCTATAATGATGTGTCAGAGCTCAGGGTGACATACAACATGCACAAGGCTGTTTACATGGTGGCACATGCACTGCATAACCTGCTTCTGTGTCAAAAAGAGATTGGGTCTGCCTTGACACAGCAGTGCCCTGATATTCATAATCTACTGCCCTGGCAGGTACAGCAATACATGCTTGTGTGCATTTCAATAAATCAGTGTTAGTTAATGTAACCTTAAGAGAAACATTTATGTGGCATAATATTATTATTGTTATTATTATTACTATTTTGACTTTTCTGTAATATATATATATATATATATATATATATATATATATATATATATATATTACTATATATAATAATAATTCATAATATATATAAACTATATTATTATACATTATGCCAAGGGTAATATTTTCTGTGCATTAATCTTCTCCAGGTTGTTGAGGTCCTGAGGAAATTGAACTACACAAACATGTTTGGAGATTTGATCCACTTTGATAAGAATGGAGACCCCGTCGGGTCATATGACATTGTGAACTGGCAGAGAGGGTCGGATGAGGGTCCGGTACAGTATGTTACAGTGGGTCGCTTTGACTCCTCTCTTTCGACAGCACAGCAGTTACTGCTGTACCAGGACAAAATCATCTGGCATGGAGGAACTAAGGAGGTAAAATTATGGAGTCTCATACTCTGTTACTAATAATCAGAATTGATTTCTACTTATTTTAAATAGTGTCTGATAATAATTGTTTTCATTATTACATTTATTTCATTTGGCAGACATTTTATCAAAGGTGATATATATTTCTTTATCAGTTCTTCAACTGCTTAGAACTTGGGAATTTATTTTTATCAGTTATTTTATTTTACAATTTTTTTGTGGGTTGTGGCTATCTAGTCTCTATAATCACACAGATATTTTGATTATAATGTCTTGTCTCTCTCTCTTATAGATACCAGTATCTGTGTGCTCTGCTAGTTGTCCACAGGGATACAGAAAGGTTACACGAGAGGGTCAGCCAGTATGCTGCTATGACTGTGTGCTTTGTGCAGAGGGCAGCATCAGCAATATTACCGGTATTATCAGACTGATACACATATGACTGTATTACTCACGGATGACATCACGGTTTTCTCCAGAGCTATATATATATATATATATATAAAATGAACTAAATTAATAACTCTTTTACAGCAAAATGAAACATCACTGAACATCACTGACTGTGACGCTATTTTCTTCTGGAAACAAACTTTGTTGCATTTTCCTGTTATCTCTGTTTTGAAACAACCTGTATTGTAAAAAGCGCTAAATAAATCAATGTGACTTGACTTGACTTGATTGGACTGTCTGTTTGCATCAATTAACCTTTTTTTAAACAATTCATTACAAATCACCAATTAAACTTCTTTCCCTTGAATGAATTTTAGGTGAATGTCCCTTTCTGTGTGTTTATGCGTCCATTTTTAGATCAACCTGAATGCATGCTTTGCCCTGAAGACTTCTGGTCCAATCAACATCAAAACCTTTGTGTTCCCAAGCAGATTGAGTTCCTATCCTACTCTGAGACTTTTGGCATGGCCCTGGCAGCTATAGCCATTCTGGGTGTGGTTGCTGCGATGACAGCTGCTGCAATCTTCTTTCGCCATCGCGACACACCCCTGGTCCGAGCTAATAATTCAGAACTGAGTTTTCTGTTGCTGATTTCTCTCACTCTCTGCTTCATATGTGCGCTAACCTTCCTCGGTCAGCCATCACGCTGGGCATGCCCTCTTAGACGGACTGCTTTTGGCTTGAGCTTTGCCCTCTGCCTCTCCTGTCTCCTTAGTAAGACTCTAGTGGTGCTTATGGCCTTTAAAGCAACACTGCCTGGTAACAACACTGTACGCTGGTTTCGCCCCCCTCAGCAGAGACTGGGTGTGTTTTTATGTTCAGTCCTACAGGGGGGGGTTTGCGTGGCTTGGCTTATCACAGCACCACCATTTCCAGTAAGGAACACCTGGCTGTACCGCGATCGGATCATTTTAGAATGTCACCTGGGTTCAGTTGCCCTTTTCTGTTGTGTGTTGTGTTACATTGGCTGTTTAGCTGCCTTCTGCTTCATCCTGGCTTTTTTAGCCCGAAAATTGCCTGATAATTTTAATGAAGCCAAATTCATCACATTCAGTATGCTCATATTCTGTGCTGTTTGGGTCACATTTATCCCAGCCTATGTCAGTTCCCCTGGGAAATTTACTGTAGCTGTAGAGATATTTGCCATTTTAGCTTCTAGTTATGGAGTACTTTTGTGTATTTTTGCACCTAAATGTTACATCATTATTTTCATGCCTGAGAAGAATTCTAAAAAGTTTCTCATGTCCCAAAAATGATTTACCATGTCATGATGTACTATCTCATGTTTTTTTATGCTTTTTAACATTCACTTATGTGTTAACATACTTAATGAATGTAATAAAAAAAAAAGAAAAACTATGTGTGTTGAATCACTTTATGAGTTGATAATCTGTCTTGGCCTGTGACAATGAATGGAAGTGGATATTTTTATTAAGTATATTGTTCTGCCACTAGAGAGCACTAATGTTCCAGGAAAACTCTTCAGTTAGACATCACAATGATGTGACTTGCACCAAACTTTAATAAAGTACAACAGATGAATCTCTCTCTAGCTAGTCTGTGACAAAGCTGAAACTTCTGCCTGCAGATCTGGGCTGCGTTTCCCAAAACCTTCTTAACACTACATCATTCTTAAGTTACACCTTAAGCTGTACCTTATCGTTAATACGTGTTTCCCGAAACGTTCTTAGTTAAAGCCCATGTTGCAGGTTTTTTTTTTTTATTAATATAACCTTGTATGAAAATACCATATGAAAAGTAAATGCAGGATTAAAAATTGTTTTGCAAGACATAAGGGCACAAATTTAATAGAAAACGTGACCGTTTCCTTGACCGTGTTGAAAAAGCGCTTTTTTTCACCATCGCGTCATATGACGTCACATGAGGTAGTCGTTTGGCTCTGCGTTCGCGCTCAGTGCAGAGATAGGTTGGTATTCAGTTGGAGCGGTCATGATTCAGTGTGTTTTCTGTGCTTATTGTATTTCAATTAATCATCGTCGTGGTAAATGATTGTGAATTATGGCCTGTCAGGACATCGAGTCCACAGGTTTCCGAATAAGAAAAAGGACGGTGCAATCTTCCGTGCCAGTGTGCGTTTTGTGCCGGGTAAGAGACGGGACTTCACTTCTGCTTCTGCTTTGAATAACGCGGTAGTGTGTAGCGTTCACTTTAGACCGAATGATTATAATCCCGGCGATATGTGCACACTGTCCCAGCTCCTTCATCGGGTCGCCCGGTGACGGTCCGCCGTCAGCATGTGGTTCGGCCGCCAGCGGGAAACATGACGCTCACGGATCCGTCAGAGATCACTTATTGTACATCTGTTTTACAAAATGTGCCTTGTCTTAATTTAATTCATTAACATATCCTACATAAACTTGTAATGTAATGCATTTATGTGTTTGTTATTAGTCTGCAGCCGACACTATTATTATTATTAAATATATTATGTTCTATAATTCATTTTCAATCTGTACAAACCGACTTTAATGTTTGTGTTGGCTGTTTCTACATATAAAGTTTTTATACAGTAAGACAGTTGTGATTGTGATCATTTATTTTATTCATCGTCACCAAATGGGTCAATTCAAAGCCTTTATAAAGTCCCTCTTCCTCTGGAAACGGTCTCCTAATGGCTGATACACACAACACATGCAGGTAAGGGTCTAAGTACTAGCTTTGCTATTGCCTGATACATGATGATAATAATCTGTACAGTATTGTGATCTGACCATAGTGTTGTACATATCGTCGGCTAACGTGAATACATCTATAAGCTAACACTGTTCTCTCGCCCTGTTCTCCTCACACCACATCTCACCGTTGTTCTGTCTAACCCTGGCCTGTCCTGCTCACTTGGCTTCATATCAGGCTCATAATTATATGATATCATCATATATATCAATTATAAATGAATTATATATATATCATATGAGTAAACATTTAGGCTACAATTCCCTTTCCGAGCTGTCATCCATTGCTTTCCTATTCGCTAGTTGATTTACTTTGACCGCTCTACCTCATGTTACGTCACTTCAGGTTCGGCGGTTTAAGCGATTTTCAAATGCGGAAGTAAAAATTTCTCACAAAAACGACTCCAGAAGCCTAAATAGCGTTTTATAAGTATATGTTTATATCTAAATCTAGTTCCTACATTATTTTTCTATACATTGGCTTACTGGGTACTCTAACCTGCAACATGGGCTTTAAGTATACCTTCTGTAAGTCATACATTCGGAAGGTTGGTCTGGACACACTTAGCTTTACCTTATCACTGTTGCAGGTCTATACGAATATAATTCTGAAGTTTTAATACACCCAGACAGTGTTAAATTAGGCTAATTCAAGTGTTTTCATGCAAAGAATAAAATTGTCATTACACTGATTGTTGTTAGATTTTGAATTATATATATATATATATATATATATATATATATATTATATTATTAATTTAAATAAAGAGCGCTTTTAAAGGCCAGTGAAAGCATAGGCTACTGTCAGTTAAGTCCTAGGCCTATTCGGACGCTAATTGTTTCTCATGGGCTCGTACGGTATTTTAAACATTTAAAGGGGTAAGTTTGTGATTTTAGTGCCGTTCGAATCCATAATATCAGTGTTTTTTCTCACCCAACCCGCGTAAAAATCCCTGGCCAAATTAGTACCTACTGTTTTTTTGACAGGTCGTGTGGTAATTTAATTGCCATCTGAATCCACATCTCTGAGTTTACAAGAAGAGATTCAAAATCCACTGTTTAAATCCTTTTTGATCACTGCCGAGCACCGTACGTACACTTTTATTACTGAAATGCTGGAAAGTATTTACAAGAACAATATTTCATCGCAGCTCCACCTCAGTGAACAAAAATGGGAAAGAGAAGAAAGCACATAAATATTTGAAATGGTTAATATGGCAGCAATATATGATACAATTTAAAAATATGTAGGCTAGGCTATTATAGGCTATTATAGTTTGGATCACTTTTGATAATATCCCATGAGTCCTTATAAATGCAATTTCAACTATTTCTGAAGTGCTTCTTTTATAAGAACACCGCTTTCTCACATAATGCAGTGAAACAGCCCCTGCACGAGTGAATAATTGATTCTCGAGCCATCGATATCAACCAGTTCAGCACCATTGCCACGGACAGCACCTGGTAACATCGCACGTAAGAAGGTATATCTTAAGCAGCTTCCTAAGGTATGGTTCGGGGAACACGGCAAGAAATTCTATACCTTTAGCTAAGTTATACCTTAAGAGTCTTCGTAGTGCTAAGAGACAACGTTATCGGGAAACGCAGCCCAGAAATGTTTAATTAAATACTGTTGATTGTTGTTTAAAACACTTTAAGCATTTATTCAGAAAATGTGCATTCCTTGAGGGGCATGAATTGTGTAAAAAAGAAAAACAACATTTCCACCATACACAAAAAAACGCAAAATGTGACACGTGCAGAATGTTATAGTTGTCCTTGGGGTGTTTGATTGAAATGTATCCATAAGACAGAAGTTTGAAAAGTTATTAAATATATATTTGATGTTCAAATACTGCTCTCTATGTAATAATAAAACCTCAGTTATGTTGCCAGACCTCATGTGATAACATAGAACAAAAATTATAATCTCACATTGAGAGATTATAATATGTTTGTTTTGGTGTTGACCTGATTTTCTGTGACCCTGTAACTTCTGTAACCTTTCCTGTAGCTCAAAAAGTAAAGCATTGCTGCTTGTAACACCAAGGTCATGGGTTCGATTCCCAGGGAAAGCAATAACTCATAAGAATGTAAAAATGTGTACCCTGAAATGCAATGTAAGTCGCTTTGGATAAAAACGTCTGCCAAATGCATTAATGTAAATGTAAAAATGTAATGATTTTCTGTGAACCAAGGGACCTGCACATTCATAAGTCTGTTCTTATTGTCCCTTGCACTGATCAATACAACATTACAGAGATGTCCTCTATGCCATCCCTGGCATGTTGAAGCACGCACAGGAGGCAGAGAACAGCATCCATTTCCACACATCTCTAATGTGCTGGAAAATGACTGTAAATAGCCGGAGGGCTCTTAAACTCAATCCTGTGCCACTAATGGCTGGTAATAACTTGTTTCTTCTTCAGTCATACTGATTCTCGCATCCACTTTGCATAATTTTTCACAACTCAAGTACTCTTGCTTTTTTTTCTTTGAAAAAAAGGAAAATAACTGATTTGCAAATCATTACTCTACCGGATTGTTAATATATTGTTTACAACTTAGAGATTTACAGTCTCCGTAGCATGGCTGTAAATGCAGACCATATGTAAGCTGGGCACTCTCAGCACTATCTGTTAGAAAACATGTAAAAACTTGATCGGATTGAAAATTTAAACTGGAAAAGACTGCACATGTGCAATGACGTAGAAATGGCATAATGACATATGATGAGCTGCAGTTATTGTTAAATAAAATGTCATAAATTACTCATGTTTTCTAAAATTCTCCAACCAATCATCGTCTGTGAAGTGGAGCAGAACAACGTCCCATCAGCCTCACTTCATGATCTCAACCATAGAAACTTTATTTTGGCCGCGGGAAGGGGAGTTTTTATTTTTTATAAACATAAGCAGCACGGCAAACTGTTCATGTGCTCGTCGTCTCCTAATCAGGACCCCAAAATAGATTAATATTAAAGGTGTCCTTGATTATATTTTCACTTTTTAACTTTAGTTAGTGTGTAATGTTGCTGTTTGAGCATAAACAACATCTGCAAAGTTCTTTTACAGAAATTACTTTTAAGGACTACAACAAATGGCTGGTAGGGACCACAGTGAGCTTCTTCCTGGGTTGGTGACATCACAGACTCTAACTTTAAACCTAAAACTTTTCATCCCCCGATTGCAGGTCCTCTTTGTTCAGCCTTCCTAAGGATGCTGGACTTAGGGAACAATGGCAAAGAAATTAGCTAAATTCTTATGTTTGTGTGAATCATTGTACACTGGACTGCTTTGCAAATGAGGGTCAGTAAAAAGCAGAATTTGCAAAAATGTGGCTTCTATCAGATGAATCAATAGCAACTCTTTGTGATTCAACTTCAGAACACACAAGTACCACACTTTATAATGTGTGTGTTTGCAAATCGCCTTTACTGTGGCTAAAGTTACCATTGTCTCTTACTGTATTCACACAGAGACCAGAGCTTTATCTTTAACCCGAACATGCTCACCGCCTGTACAATTCAGAAGTGCACTTTTATTACTTCTTAAAAATGACATAAAAAAAATTACATAGCATTTTTCTATGCTATGTAGCTATAGCTGCCAGCATTTCAATTGTAGTCGCGGGACAAAACACCGCTCTTCCGTTCCGATTACCATAACAAATAGATTCTCCCCACTCAGTGAAACAACCACTGTGAATCCTGTTGAATGTGCCCTAGTTATTGGCGATTCTATTTCACAGAACGTGAAAATAGAGCCACCAGCCACCATAGTCACATGTTTGCCGGGAGACAGAGCGCCTGACATCCAAGCAAATTTAACCCTCTAGGGACCAAAAACGCGCCTGCGCGTTTTGCTCGTTTTTTTTTTTAGCAATGAAAAATAAACACTTAATGCTCTGTTAATTTTGATCTTTCATTTTCGTGTAATACATCAATCGATCCTGTTCAGTTTCTATTTTTTTTCTGTATACTCACAATAAAAATAAAGTGTTTTGCTTTTTGACAAATAAAGAAAAATGAACATGATGCGATTTCTGCCTTCTCTCTGTCAGTAAACTCCCATTTGAAACGCGTTCGAAAATGATCTATAACTCCGCGAAAATTCATTCAAACAGGCAAACAGACCCACGGGCATAAAGCTTGAGATCGCATCTTTTAAATGAAGTAATTTATATAAAAAACAAATATTTTCAGCTTCTGTAATCTGTATAAAAAGAGAGCGACTCCAGTCGAGCTCATTACGAGCCATTCAAAAGTAATGTGACCACTCCCCGGAGAGCGCGTGCTATTCAAATGCAAATTCTGAGAACCATTTCAGTCTGTGAAACGCCCCCACATCAGCTGTAAACAAAGCGTGTCGCGAGTGAGGCATAATATAGCCTACCTTATGGAGAAAAGATTCCTCAGAACAGTGCTGATATGAGGAGCAATATCTCCTGATATGAGGAGCAGATCCCGCTGAGGAGTGGAGCAGATCCCGCTGAGGAGTGAGGTAGGCTGTTTTCTTTTCTCAAGTGTTGATGTGGAATAACGTTATGGAATAACGTTAGTGTAGGCCTATGTAAACCGCAAAAAGATGAATCGCATTTCTATAATATGACTCGCCTTTCTGTGAGATGAATGAAGGGTGCATATTTGTAAAGACTGTTTAGCCTAAATATGAATCGCGCGTCTGTGTGTGAAAGAATAAACTGCTTTGCTATAGCCTACTGAGATGAGTAAAAATCGACTGAAATATGTTGAAATAAAATATGTTTGTATAAGCAACGTATTAAACAGTTTTTAGGCTACTGTAGAATATACTGCCACATCAAATAAGCTTTTGTTTAGCAATTTCTGCTCATATCTGATATCTAAATACATCTTTTGTCCTTGCATTGTGGCTCAGTCAGTGTCACACCTGAATGAATGGCTCATTAGGCAGAGTCATTATGCAGAGTGGGTGGGACATTGTAATCTAAGGTGTAAACTACTCCTCCTCCTCGCATATTGGCTTTCCAAGCAAAACCTGTTTTACACCATTTAAATCAATGTATTTTTTTTTTTTGTGAACGATAAAGCAAGACTATTTTCACATCATTTTGAAGCTAGAACTCAAAGGGACAACATCCATTAGTCAAAAGTCTTGTGGACACATATTTAATATGTGTTTTGTGGTCTTAATTCAGCATCTTTCATTTTTATTTTTTCCAATAACCACACATAAACATTATTCTCTCAAAAATACAAACATCTACATACACGTTGCTCGCATATTATGGTAGCCCTGTTTGTGCTATATAGAGTGAATTTACACCTTAGCCATTAACATGTTTATAAATAACTGAAAAAAGCACAAATGTCAAGGCATGTCAGAACATCTCAAGGACCCCAAAAACAGCTTGGTCCCCAGAGGGTTAAAAGTGCTGGCTAATGCTAATCGTAAATTCTCTAAGATTATTATTCACGTTGGCACTACTGATGTTCGACTTCGTCAGTCGAAGATCACTAAAATTAACGTTAAAAAGGTGTGTGAACTCGCAAGTACGATGTCAGGCACTGTAATTTGCTCTGGCCCCCTTCCTGTTGCAGGAGTGATGAGATACTTAGTAGATTGTCCTCACTCAATGGCTGGCTGTCTAAGTGGTGTCTGCAAAACAATATAGAATTCATAGACAATTGGAAAGGTTTTTGGGGCAGACCTGACCTGTTGAAAATAGATGGTATTCATCCCTCCTGGGATGGTGCTGCTCTTCTCTCTAGTAAAATGGCACATAGTCTTAGAGTTCAAACATGAATAGGGGCTCAGGTCAGGAAGCAGACAGACTGGCTAAATCGACCGTCTGCTAGCTCTCACGTCACTGAGGTCAGTGTAACATGTTAGCTCAAAGGGGAAATATTAATAATAAAACTTGTTGTGATTAATTAATATTTGGGTCAGTTAATTGGATTAACATGATGTAGCTAAATTAATATTACAATCAATTAATCAGTTCGTCCAACGAACTCTTTTGATTATTCATTTATTCTAAGAAAAGCGTATATTTCATGGCCACCGAATTTTTTTTATTTCTTAGCCTGTACAGCGCTTAGAGCATGTAACAAGATCAAGATCGTAAAATAGACTTTGTTGCAAGCAAAGAATCAGAACCAAATACATATTGTGCACAAGTTTTATTAACTAAATCACAAACATAACTAAACTAAACAAACATACATACATACATACATGCATGCATAGGTAAAATGGTGAGTGAAATGGAACCGGAAGCAGGAAATGGAACTATGGAAAAGATCCATTTAACTATGAAAAGAACCACCAACTTATCATTTTCAGAGTACCTCATTAAATGTATATACTTGCATGGCATTTGCAGCGGACACATTTCTTGAAGATCGTGGAAAAGGATGTTGATGTTTCCTTTGAGTGTCAAACATTGAAGTTGCAATCGTTTTCTTCTCCGTTGGATGAAGAAGATATGATGAACTTGCATGGTTAGTTCGACTCTGTTCTGGTTGGAGTGCAGATTGTGGCCTTTGGGCCTCAGTGGGGGGGTCCCCACAGACATCAACCCGAAGAAGCAGCAGTAAAGAGCCAGAAGAAGAGAGAGCGAGTCACTGTGAATTTGTCTCTAATAAAGCCTGAGAAAGGCCCCACCTCTCTGGGTTTGCTTGACCAATGAGAAGGGTGGAATTTCCAAGTGGGAAAATTCCTCTGTGGTTGATTTATGAATCTTTGTTTTAAGTGTGCTCATTTGCATGTGCAGCTGGATTGGTTTCTGATGAAGATACTGATTCTATAATAATAGAATTAAAAACACTACACATGACAGTAAATCATTCACACAATTTTCTGGAATGCATGTTCATTTATAGATCAGATTAA
Source organism: Rutilus rutilus (assembly GCF_951802725.1). Classification (NCBI taxonomy): domain Eukaryota; kingdom Metazoa; phylum Chordata; class Actinopteri; order Cypriniformes; family Leuciscidae; genus Rutilus; species Rutilus rutilus. Next base: position 20,600,444 of record NC_140213.1, on the reverse strand, counting down.
TGCAGCAAAGTCTGTTTTAAAGTCTGTTTCTGTCTTCCCCATTGTCTCGGTCTTGACCAGGTGACCATATTTATAACAGCAATAAAACCAACTTACCTGATCGTGGTCATGGTAACTAAGACCTTCTTGCCCTTGTTGGGGGGATGGGACCACAGAACCCAGAGTGAGTTTTAAATATTATTTGTTAAACTATATCAAATACTTGTGTCTGATTTGTCTCAGTCGTTACATCAGATAAATCACATCACATAGAGACTCTTTCACATAGATATCATCATATAGAGACTGTGTCAATTCCCCGAATTAGGACACCAGTTAAGGGTAAAAATTTTATCGATGTTCAACAAATAAAAAATATATATAATACGGATGAACAAATGATAGAGCTCGGGTTGCTGAATTTTTTATCCCTTACTTCAAAAGCACTTATTGTTAAAGATATGATTATGGATTATAACCTAGATGTGCTTGACAGAAACCTGGCTAAAACCAGACGATTACATTACTTTAAATGAGTCCACCCCTGCAAGATTACTGATGAGCCTCGTCTGCACGCTTAATAAACAAACTACAGCTGGTTACCAGAACCAGGGAATATGATCATATTAGCCCCGTTCTGTCAACACTGCATTGGCTCCCTATTAAACATCGTATAAATGTTTAAATATAGCTGATTACTTACAAAGCACTAACTGGTTTATCTCCACAGTACTTGAGCGAGCTCTTAATGCATTATAGTCCTTCATGTCTATTGCAATCTCAAAATTCCGGCCAGTTGATAATACCTAGATTATCAAAATCGACTGCTGGTGGTAGATCCTTTTCCTATTTAGCACCAAAACTCTGGAACAATCTTCCTAACATTGTCCGGGAAGCAGACACACTCTGTCAGTTCAAATCTAGTCTAAAAACACATCTCTTTGACCTAGCATGCACATAACACATTATAAACTTCTATAATTCAATGTTAGGCTGCATAGATTAGGTCAGCTGGAACCAGGAAAACTTCACATGAATTCTGATGTACTTGTTACATCATAAGAAAAATGGTGTCTATGCTAATATTAGTCTCTCTGTTTATCCTGAGGTTTACTGCAGTCCGCCGAATCCAGGCCGTATCCATACGTCATCACAGGTTTGCGTTTTTAAAGTTTGCACAGAGAGAACTTAAGAGTTTTCTGTTAGAACGGTGTCATGTTAGCGGCCCCTAAGTTAATTACTAATGATCGTTGCAATGGAAGTGAATCAATCAAAACTCATTTTAGCTGGACAATATCTTTATTCTAGAGCTGCTATAAAGCCAAAACAAGATTTGAAAAAATCTATATTGTTAAAAGCACTATATAAATGAAGGTGACTTGACTTGACTCCATAAACCCACGACTTCTGTACATTACAGTTCTGTACTTCTGTACTACAGATGGCAGTTCATTAACATCTGTTTTCCAACTGTCTTTATTTTTTGTGCTCTTCATTCCTGCATGCTATCATTAAAGCTCCGTCTTGTAGCACTTTTGCGAATGCCATCTCGCCTACCAGCTTTTTCAATTCAAACGTCAACGTAAATTGATTAAATCCTGAAACTCCTACCTCTCCTTTATAAAACTTAAAACCAATATTAAAACTTCAATATTATCCTAAATTCACTCTTGATACTATTTCGTTCATCCCCATGTTCCTCAATAGCCATCAAACTACTTTCCAATCTTTCCTCCTTACCTTTTTTACTCTTTTCTGTTCTAACCAGTGTCCATCCTACCTCCATATCATCCTCCTCTTCACCTGTATCTTCCATTCTTAGAGTCTCTGATCCATTCCCAGGTCAATATCCTCGAGATCTAGTATTAGTATTTTTTTAATTATTTGAATTGGCCACTATGCACCGCGTTCCAAGCAGCCCCAAGCAGTAGGCTATTAACCACACCAAGACCAGTGTGATGACCATGGAGTTAATAAATGAACTCGTTTAACGTGTCAGAAAACGGAGAAATGGCAGTTGTCGTCAATAAACAATAAAATACAAAACGAACGGCGATCCGCTCGTGTGACTCTCGGTTCGCTAGCCCAACTCCCCTCAGTGCATGTCGCTCCGTGTTGCATGCCCTGACATGCATTCTTCTTCTTTGTTACGTTTTATGGCGGGTGGCACCAGCATTATGGTGCATTACCGCCACCTACTATGTTGGAGTGTGGGCCAGAGTTTCCTAACCTTGATTAATTTTTTTTTTTTGTACAAATTTAAACAATTAAACAATATATATATTCCCTGCTCCCTAAACTCTATTGATCAATCCAGTTTCTTTCAAATAATGGAATAGTTTCCCTATCTCAATGTCAAATACATTTTTTAGACTTAATTCTTCCTGTCCAAGCTTTCTGCTTTCCCTCCTTAATGTTTCTCTCAAGAGTATTTTTGACAGTGAAGAATTACATGTTCTACTGATTCCTCTATTTGACAGTGTTCACATAATCCTGAAGGGTGCTTATTTATTAAGTGAATTTTTTTTTTTTAAGTCTAGTATGCCCTACCCTCAGCCTTGTCAAGATGTTCTCCTCTTTATTGTTTCTTCTAGCTGTCCTTCCCGTGCCCACAACCTTCTGTAGTATATATAGATGTCGCCCTGTATTTCCTGTATCCCAACTGTTCTGCCACTCCTTAATGATGTTTCTTTTGATTATTCCTTTGGCTTCAGATTTACTGAGTGGTATGCACAAGATCTCCTCATGCTTCAGAGCCTGTTTTGCTAATGTATCCACATCAGTGGCGGAACTAGAGTTTTATACATGGGGTGGCCACTGCTACTTTCGGGGGTACACAGTGCACACACACACACACAGTGGAAAAGCTTGTGGAAGGAATTGGGTCACTCTGTTTGTGTCTATAAGTGTTGAACATCCAAAATATTTGCAGAAAACAAAGCTGAAACACCAAGGAGATAAGATACCGCATGTGTCTGTTATGAACTGCTGCGTTTATTTACAATTTTTTTTTTTTTTTTTTTTATTAGATATAGCAGGCATCAAGCAGACATGTCCTTGAAAAATGTAAACAATTTTATTGCCCATCAATATAAAATCTTATCCTAGGAAGATTTAATACAACATAATTCTTTCTTTATAATAATTTATAATAATTCTTTCTAATTATAATTATTTAATTTATAATTATTTTTTTGTGTTCATTTTTGGGTGAACTATCCTTTTAATCTGGCAAAATCATCTCAACTTAAATTCCTGAATTGGGTATGTGATTGACTGCCTGTGTCTGGTAGATGCTCTGACCTGTTGCTGGCTCTGAAGTCTGACCACTCTGACTCTGACTAGCCAGTGGTGATGCAAGGGGCTGGGGTCTGTTTGCATCTGATCTGCCTGTTAGTCCAGTCATTTTAAGACAAAATGGGGGTCAACCTTGAACAAATTGCAACAGAAGCAAACTCAACTGATTTTGTATCCTCAATATGTCCTAAGTAAGGAAAAAAAAGTCCCGAAGAATCCCATTAGGGGAACTTTTCGAAAAAGACCCAAATACAGCCTATTCATACGCCCCCAGCCAGCAATGAAAGTGGGGCCCAGATCGGTTAAGTACGGGTTCCATGGTTACTGTGTGGGCATAGGCTTTGGCTGGGTGAAATCAGCGGGTCCCATGTAGGTTTTGTAGTATGAGTCCCACATAGGAAGCCCATATGAGCTGATTACATGGGCCCCATAAGGGACAGGCATGGGCCGAGTGGGCATGGGTTTGAACTGGAAATGCATACATGGGTCCTGCATAGAATTTTTATGAGCCAAGTGGGCATGGGTTTGAACTAGGAACAAATATATGGGTCCTGCATGGTTTATTTATGGGCCAAGTGGGCATGTGTTTGATCTGGGAACACATATATGGGTCTTGCATGACATATTTATGGGCCGAGTGGGCATGGGTTTGATCTGGGAACACATATATGGGTCCTGCATAGAATTTTTATGGGCCAAGTGGCCATGGGTTTGAACTGGGAACACATATATGGGTCCTGCATAGCATATTTATGGTCCAAGTGGGCATGGGTTTGAACTGGGAACACATATATGGGTCTTGAATGGCACATTTATGGGCCGAGTGGGCATGGGTTTGAACTGGGAATGCATATATGGGTCCTGCATAGAATTTTTATGAGCCAAGTGGGCATGGGTTTGAACTGGGAACACATATATGGGTCCTGCATGGTTTATTTATGGGCCGAGTGGGCATGGGTTTGATCTGGAAACACATATATGGGTCTTGCATGACATATTTATGGGCCGAGTGGGCATGGGTTTGATCTGGGAACACATATATGGGTCCTGCATAGCATATTTATGGTCCAAGTGGGCATGGGTTTGAACTGGGAACACATATATGGGTCTTGAATGGCACATTTATGGGCCGAGTGGGCATGGGTTTGAACTGGGAATGCATATATGGGTCCTGCATAGAATTTTTATGAGCCAAGTGGGCATGGGTTTGAACTGGGAACACATATATGGGTCCTGCATGGTTTATTTATGGGCCAAGTGGGCATGTGTTTGATCTGGGAACACATATATGGGTCTTGCATGACATATTTATGGGCCGAGTGGGCATGGGTTTGATCTGAAAACACATATATGGGTCTTGCATGACATATTTATGGGCCGAGTGGGCATGGGTTTGATCTGGGAACACATATATGGGTCTTGCATGACATATTTATGGGCCAAGTGGGCATGTGTTTGATCTGGGAACACATATATGGGTCTTGCATAACATATTTATGGGCCGAGTGGGCATGGGTTTGATCTGGGAACACATATATGGGTCCTGCATGGTTTATTTATGGGCCAAGTGGGCATGTGTTTGATCTGGGAACACATATATGGGTCTTGCATGACATATTTATGGGCCGAGTGGGCATGGGTTTGATCTGGGAACACATATATGGGTCCTGCATAGAATTTTTATGGGCCAAGTGGCCATGGGTTTGAACTGGGAACACATATATGGGTCCTGCATAGCATATTTATGGGCCGAGTGGGCATGGGTTTGATCTGGGAACACATATATGGGTCCTGCATGGTTTATTTATGGGCCAAGTGGGCATGTGTTTGATCTGGGAACACATATATGGGTCTTGCATGACATATTTATGGGCCGAGTGGGCATGGGTTTGATCTGGGAACACATATATGGGTCCTGCACAGAATTTTTATGGGCCAAGTGGCCATGGGTTTGAACTGGGAACACATATATGGGTCCTGCATAGCATATTTATGGTCCAAGTGGGCATGGGTTTGAACTGGGAACACATATATGGGTCCTGCATAGAATTTTTATGGGCCAAGTGGCCATGGGTTTGAACTGGGAACACATATATGGGTCTTGCATGACATATTTATGGGCCGAGTGGGCATGGGTTTGATCTGGGAACACATATATGGGTCCTGCATAGAATTTTTATGGGCCAAGTGGCCATGGGTTTGAACTGGGAACACATATATGGGTCCTGCATAGCATATTTATGGTCCAAGTGGGCATGGGTTTGAACTGGGAACACATATATGGGTCTTGAATGGCACATTTATGGGCCGAGTGGGCATGGGTTTGAACTGGGAATGCATATATGGGTCCTGCATAGAATTTTTATGAGCCAAGTGGGCATGGGTTTGAACTGGGAACACATATATGGGCCCTGCATGGTTTATTTATGGGCCAAGTGGGCATGTGTTTGATCTGGGAACACATATATGGGTCTTGCATGACATATTTATGGGCCGAGTGGGCATGGGTTTGATCTGGGAACACATATATGGGTCCTGCATAGAATTTTTATGGGCCAAGTGGCCATGGGTTTGAACTGGGAACACATATATGGGTCCTGCATAGAATTTTTATGGGCCAAGTGGGCATGGGTTTGAACTGGGATAATATATATATAAAAATATATTTTTTATTTATTTACCGGTATGTTGTGACATTTAAATTGTTTTTTAAAGATTATGTTTGTTGTTCGATGTAACAATTTTGTATTAATGTATTTTTTGGAGAAATTTTTTTTTTTCAGAGATTTTTTTAAAATTTAAATATATTTTTGGTTTGTTTACCGGTATGTTGTTGTGACGACCACAAAAGTGTTGTATTTGTGTTTTAAGAATATTCACAATTATTTTTTTATTTTTTTAAACAAGTGATTGTATTTTTATTTTTTTAAACAAGTATCCCAATTGTTTTATTTTTAATGTGAATTTTCCTGACTTAAAGTGAATTGTGTAGTGTTTGCTCCAGGCCAGTACAATATTATGAAGCTGCAGACTCGGAGCCTGCATCTACAGTCCCGCACCCAGAGTCCCGCATTCTCAGACCCCTCGTTTTTCGAGACAGCGCCTCCTGCTGTTCAGAAGATCGTATAACACCCTTATCCAAATGCCATTGAAAACAATAGGATGCAATATTACAGTCTCGTTTTTAAAGTTATCCAAATAAATATTTGCGTTCCCTGCTTAATGCATGTGCCAAAAAAACTTATTGTGTTCTCTGACTAACAAATTACCCAGTAGTTTTTGAGCGTGGGTGTAATTGAAAGAAAATTACTGATGGAAGGGATACAATTAGCCTACTATTTGTTTCCGCCACTGAATAATAAATAAATAATAATAATACCGACTTTTATCTCACACTTCTGACTTTTTTTTTTCCTCACAATTGCGATATATCAAGTCAGAGTTTTTGACTTTTTTTTCTCATAATTGCGAGATATGATGTCAGAATTGCGAGAAATAAAGTCGCAATTGCGAGATATGAAGTCGTAATTCTGAGAAATAAAGTCGCAATTGCAGATTGAACTATCTTCTGAAAAATATTATGTGATAGCCTATTATATTGCTACGTTTTTTTTTTCAAATTCCAATTTTTCTTTCAGTTCAACCTATAATGGTAATTACCATTATACCATGCTAACATTACAAAACCTGTTTTTTGATATTTTGAATGCGAAGCAAAACTCAAATAAGAATAGACAAAACACCAATAAATAAACAATTCTATACTTTATTTAACGATCACCTAAACATCATCTTGCTGTAAACAGGACAAAGCAAAGAAAAAAGGAAAGAATTGTGTTAGTGACTTTACTTTTCGTCTTCAATTGCATTAAAAAACTCCTCATTTATAAGTCGCTTTGGATAAAAGCGTCTTCTAAATGAATAAATGTAAAATATAGGCTAATGTAAATGCATAAGGTAAAATAATTTCTGGTAGGCGAATGTTCCTTCTTTTTTAATTCTTTTTGCAATCACTCTGTCAAATTCCTCGACTTCACTAAAATAAAAGATGAATGCCATTGTCAAAAATATTGTGTAGCCTAATAATAAATAATATGTTTTTGCAAATGCAAATTACAAGCATATCTAGGGTAATAAGTCAGGCCACGGAGGAAATGGCTGGCAACAACTTCATATCAGTTAAATTAATATTATTTCATTTTAATACTTACGTTTTATAAGAACTAATTTAAGTAAAAGAGGCGAAAAAACATACATTAACGGCTCAAATTTTGTTACAAACTATCTTTACAAATATTAAATGGACTATTCATATGTTGGTGTATCGATGAGCTATAAAGTAGTTTGATTAAAAAAGAAACCGAATGAGGTATGATGCGCTAAATAAAATTGACGATACTCACGTTCTTCACATGCTTATCCGATCTAATTTGATAGGAGGCGCTGTCTCGAAAAACGAGGGGTCTGAGAATGCGGGACTCTGGGTGCGGGACTGTAGATGCAGCAGGCTCCGAGTCTGCAGCTTTATACTACTCGGCCAGTAGGGGCAGTGTAGAGTGATGAGTTACTGTAGCTGTGTTTCTCATTACTGCAGAGAGCTCGAAACTGATAACACTGTCTCCTCGTTTCTCTCCTGTTTTACAGGTGGGTAAATGTATAAAAACACCTCAGAAGTAGCATTTATCTATGCTGAAATGTATGTGAGATATGAGTGAACTGTTTTTAGTGAAATGAGTTTCGTTAGGGTCTGTTTTTGATTTAGTTTGAAATGAGTTGAAACGAGAGGGCAAAGTCCTACAGAGTCGAGAGACATTACTAGTAGACCTGTCACGATTATTAAATAATCGTTTGATCGCGATTAATTGGTCTAATCGCGGTCATTACAGATGATCGTTATTATTGCCCACTATTAGAAGACACAAGGGGGCGCTGTAGTACCTGCAGCACTCTACTTCTACCGGTCTCCCTCTGAACTCATTACGCTGAGCAATTACGCGCATTACATTCAAATGATATTGCCCTGTTGATTTCTCCATCATTTTGAGTTAGAGCAGCCCAGTTATTCAACATAGATGGATTTAGTTTCGAAGCCGAAAACGACAGCGCCGATCTGGGCACATTTTGGTTTTACAGCCGATGATAAAGGACGGCCAAAAGACGTTGACACGGCAGTGTGTCGAATTTGTAGGAGAGAAATACCAGCGAAAGCTGCCAACACCACAAATCTTAGGAATCACCTGAAAGCACATCACCCAACAGAGTTCGCCGAAGTTTTAAAGTCATCCACAGCCGCTCATACTTCCAGTCAGGTGACAATCGCGCAGGCCTTCGAACGGGTAACAAAATATAAACGCGACAGTATGAAATGGCGCACGCTGACTGATAGTGTCACTAGATACATCGCTAAGGAAATGCAGCCTTTTAATACTGTGGAGAAACCAGCATTTAAAGAAATGCTCTACAACTTTGACAAGCAATATGAATTGCCAGGGAAAACGTACATTTCCAAAACAGCAATTCCAAATTTATACAGAGAAATGAAGGATGAAATCCTCAAGGATTTGAAAGAAATTGATTTTTATTCAGCCACAACAGACATGTGGTCCAGTGTAAATATGACCCCGTACATGAGCCTAACAGTACATTACCTCACAACTGACTGGACACTAGTATCAAAATGTCTAGAGACAAGATACACCCCAGAGAACCATACTGCTGATACACTTTCAGAAACTCTTAAGTGCATTTTATCAGATTGGGAATTAGATGAGAAAAAAATGTCCTGCATAACCACTGATAATGGGGCTAATATTGTGGCTGCAGTGGGCAAACTTCGCTGGCCATGGCTAAATTGTTTTGGCCATAATGTCCACTTGGCTGTTACAAATGCCATAGCAAGTGAGAAGGATCGCACAGCACGTGCCCTAGGACTCTGCAGGAATCTGGTGAACACGTTCAGCATGAGCTGGATAAAAAGAAGAGACCTGAAAAAGGCACAGATGGAGGCTGACATTCCTCAGCATAATTTAGTTCTGGTAAGTTAAATATTTTATTAAAAAGTATTTTTATTTTGTATATTAAATTAAAGTAAAAAAAGTATAAAGTAAATTTATCTTTTAAAAAATATATTATAATCCTCAAACAAATTTTCTACTTTAAATTATATTATATAATCTCTGAAACTAATGTTTTTATTTTATTTTAATATATATATATATATATATATATATATATATATATATATATATATATATATATATATATATATATAGTTAATAATTATATAAACTATAACAAACATGTCATATTTCCTCCAGGATGTCTCTACACGCTGGGGAACAAAACAAAAAATGATAGACAGAGTTCTGGAGCAAATACCTGCAATCAGACGTGTCCTGATTGATGACAGAAAACATGGACACCTAAACCCGACCTGGCAGGATGTATCCGTCCTTGAGTCCATTAATGCGGCACTGAAACCTGTGGCTGATTTCACAGATGTTCTATCAGGGGAAAAGTATGTTACTGTGTCTTCGGTGAAGCCTGTTCTAGACCTTTTAAAAGATGAACTCTTATCCCCTGACTCCAATGACACAACTCTTACTTCAAATATCAAGAAAAAAATGTGCGCTGTACTTGATGAAAAGTATAGCCCAGCTCCACTTCAAGAGCTCCTGAGAAAGGCCACCCTTCTTGATCCAAGATACAGGGCCCACTTTGAAGCTGCAATTATAGATGACACCAAAGGCCAGCTTTTAAAAGAGATAATGGAGATGACAGAGGAAGGACACAATGTTGAACAAGGTGGGAAGTACACTGTAAAATATTTACCTAAAATATGACCTAAAAATGTTCATGCTGCAATCTAAATTAACTGGTTTCATTCAGTGTATATATACACACCAACACAAGATTACACTAACAAAAGTAATTTTTAAGGGTTATATTAGGTAGACATCCTGCTTAAGGTAAAAGCTACCCCTTTACTTTTTACAGTGTCTGAGTCTGACAGAGCTGCGGCAGATGATGATGTGCCTACAACATCTTCTGTACCTCCTCCAAAAAAGTGTGTGATCTGCTGCAGAAAAGAAAAGCTCAACCTTCTACACATGGCTTAACAAAAAGAGAGCAAGCTGATGCTGAACTGTCAAGGTACCTACAGGAAGAAGCACTAGATAACTCGGCAGACCCTCTGATGTGGTGGAGAGACAATGAATCCAGGTTTCCTTTAATTTCCAAGTTGGCAAGAAAGTACATGTGCATTTGTGCAACAAGTACTGCTTCTGAAAGAATGTTCAGTACAGCTGGCAATATTGTCACCCCAGTTAGATGCTGTCTTAAGCCAGAAAAAGTCAACATGCTAGTGTTTCTTTCCCGCAATCTACCAAGCCATTAAGGAGCATGATTGTTTTTGTTTCAGAATTTGACTTTTATGGCCTGTTCTGTTATGGTCATAGTTTATATTTATGATTCATTGTTTCTGTTATTTACAGAATTTTCAAATTTGTAAAATATATTTATATTTTACTTTAGTTTGGAATGAGATATTGACACGACAGTCCTTTTTGTGTTATGGTAACTTTATGGTGATTGTATTATTTATACTTTCATATACATTTACATTGTTTCTTTAAATTTACACATTTCTGAAAGATACATATTTTTCATTGAATAAATTACTTTAATATTTAAAGGCTTTAAGTGTATTAATGTGTTATTGCAAGTGACAACTTACAAGGGATTCAATTAAATAATCACAACAATTTGTATGACAATTAATCGACAAAGCCCTAAAACAGGCAATTAATCGTCAAAGCCCTAAAACAGGCAATTAATCGTCAAAGCCCTAAAACAGACAATTAATCGTCATAATCGCAATTATTTATTGGACAATTAACCGTCAGCCAAATTTCATAATCGTGACAGCCCTAATTACTAGAGAGCAAGTCAGCTCAACACACACTTTCCCCGTGTATATATATGTACATGAAGATATTTTTTTGAGCTTGTAATGTTAACAGATATGTTTAGCTCACTGTATGTCAGTTTCCCACCATCTGTTGGAAATGTTTTTTTGCTCAATGAGTTTATACAAAAATGTTTACAGTTTAAAATTAGGTTAAAAGTTACACTTTAAGCACTTTATGAGTTATAAGCATGATTTTGCTGTACTGTATTAACATGATACTGATAAAATACTGTGAATGGAAGATTCTAAGTATCTAAAAAAAAAGCTGGTGAATATTACCATTGTCTTTACATTTCATTTTGATAAATAGTATGAAATACAAGCATGAAGAGTAAGTGAACATGCATTTGGTGGAAAGAGGTTTATTTTAATATGGATTTTGCATTGACATGGACACTGAAAATTCATTGTAATGTTAAAAAGACACTGAACATGTAATATGTGAAACATACAATGATACTTAACAATAGAGATGTGATTGCTGAAGAAAATTCAGAAAATAAATTACTGCAGAGAGCTCGAAACTGATAACACTGTCTCCTCGTTTCTCTCCTGTTTTACAGGAATTAATCTGTTATCCACGGTGCCGTTGCTACGGTACCGGTTACATTGTGACATTTAAATTGTTTTTTAAAGATCATTTTTGTTGTTCAATTTAACAATATATTTCTTGCAGTTCAAAGCGTCAAGTGTCTTGTATTTATCTTGGACTTATATTCATTCTTCGTTTTTCTTAGATTGTTTCCTTAAACCATTTGGCATGGTTGGGCTTAGATAGGCCTTGCATGAATTGCCCAGTTAGGACCCACATAAGATCCTTACAGAGCACACTTTAAGCCCATAGGGGCATTCATGGTTGAATCCTGGTGCAAGCCCACTTTAAACCCCTTTAGGCAGGTGGGGCCCAAATGGGTCTGACATGAATTACCCAGTTAAGACCCACATAAGACCCTTACAGGTCCCACTTAAAACCCATCTGGGCATCCACGGCTGGCCCCCGTGTGGATCCCGGGTGCAAGCCCATTTTAAACGCCCTTTAAGCAGGTGGGGCCCAAATGGGTCTGTCATGAATTGCCCGGTTAAGATCCCACATAACTCCCTTATAGATCCCTTTTAGATCCCTTTTAAAGCCCATCTGGGCATCCACGGCTGGATCCTGGGTGCAAACCCACTTTAAACCCCTTTGGGCAGGTGGGGCCCCAATGGGTCTGGCATGAATTGCCCAGTTAGGACCCACATAAGACTCTTACAGAGCCCATTTAAAGCCCATCTGGGTTGCCATGGTTGGATCCCGGGTGCAAGCCCACTTTAGACCCATTTGGGCAGGTGGGGCCCAAATGGGTCTGACATGAATTGCCCAATTAAGACCCATGCAGTACCCTTACAGGTCCCACTTTTAGTACGTCTGGGCTTCCACGGCTTGCCCCAATGTGGATCCCGGGTGCAAGCCCATAATGGGGCCCACATTTGCCGCCCATGAAGCCCTCATCTGGGCCCCACATGTCATTGCTGGCTGGGCCTATTCATTCTTTCTCTCACGTGAATGGGGTAAAAATTTTAACCTTTAGATATCACCATGAAAATTACTGAGTTGATTACTTACATCAAGACAAAAAAAAAATGTATTCCAAGTTTTTTTACATTGTTTGTTAAGATGGACAAACGGTGCATAATCTAATTATGTATGTGCTAATTTGCTTAAATACCACAACAGATCTAAACATTGGGTCTAGCCAGGTGAACATGTCTTGTTGAATCTTGTTGACACATAACAGTAAATGTCTGAATGGAACCCATTTAGGCTACCCATGAGCATTAATACATAGAGGCAGGAAGAAGTACTTTAGAAACCAGCCTTTATTAATTATTAAGAGATGGTGTTTGGGGCTGGGTCTGTGGGACTGTTTCTGGGGGACGAGTCTGAGGGAAGAAAAGGAGACAAGGGTAAGGAGAATGCAGAAGACAAAAGGCAGGTAAAATAAAAAGTGAAGCCCCAGAAACAGTTTTCAAAACTTTCCCCTAATGGGATTCTTCGGGACTTTTTTTCCTTATTCAGGACATAATGAGGATACAAAATTATTTGAGTTTGCTTCTGTTGCAATTTGTTCAACCTTTTTTCATAAAATGACTGGACTATGTTTGTGCTTATTTAAAAAGAACTCTGATTTCTCCCTTTCTTTTCATGTTTAATTGACCCTGTTCAAAAATATGACAAATTTAAAATATGATTCCAATCATATTCATATTCTAATCATCATCCAATTACCAACATTTTTATCTTAACTCTTTCTCGCCAGTGTAAAAAAAAAAGGTGTTTTAGGTCATTTTCACAATTTCATGGTGTTCAACAATTTCAATAATGTTTTATTCTAGCTTCGTGCGTCTTTTTTTTTATCAACACTTGAATATTGGCAAGTTTCATAAAAAGCAACATGAGCAAAAAGCTGAGAAAATCGCATTTTTATCAAAGACTACATCTAGATCATATTCATAATGATGATCAAAACACAGTAGATCGAGTCCATCAACACCCTACACCCATAAAGCTTCATAGTCCTATAGTGATCGCATTATGATATCGCTTGTTTCTGCTCTTCTTTGCCTGCGTTTTGATGTCCTATCCTCACATTAGCTAGAACATTTGTATACTGTAACGTACACACGGCAAGTACTGCGTGTATTAGGCCTAATGTAGGCTATTCGGAGGAAACCACCCTGATGCTAAACCTTACAAACTTACTTCAAATATGATGTTTTCTTATTCAGTGAAGTTCGGTAGCCTATCTTGCAACCATCTCTCGTCCTCTGCTCGTCCGTTTGAAAACTGCGCGCGCGCCGCGCTGCCGGCGAACGTAATTTTTTTTTTTTAAATCAGCAACTGCCAGTAGCAAATAAAATTTTGGGGTGGCACCAGAGCATGTCAGAGCATTTATGTGGACCCCAGCTCACAGAGGGATTAAGGGAAATGAGGATGTGGATCAGTGGCGGAGCCAGAGGGGGGTCCGGGGTGGCATTGGAAACCCCTGACATGTGATTGGTCACCCCGGACCCCCCTCTGGCTCCGCCACTGAGCTGGGGTCCACATAAATGCTCTGACATGCATTGTTAACTGTGGGACCTTATATAGACAGGTGTGTCCCTTTCCAAATCATGTCCAATCAACTGAATTTATCACAGGTGGACTCCAGTCAAGTTGTAGAAACATCTCAAGGACGATCAGTGGAAACAGGATGCACCTGAGCTCAATTTTGAGAGTCATGGCAAAGGCTGTCAATACTTATGTACAAGTGATTTTTTTTTTTTTTTTTATAAATTTGCAAAGATTTCAAACAAACTTCTTTCACGTTGTCATTATGGGGTATTGTTTGTAGAGTTTTGAGGAAAATAATGAATTTTATCCATTTTGGAATAAGGCTGTAACATAACAAAATGTGGAAAAAGTAAAGTGCTGTGAATACTTTCCAGATACACTGTAAATGTACCATTGCTCTCAAGCTTTCTCAGTTTGAGCGATTACATGAGACATGATTCATTAGTTTGTTGTACTATATCTTTTATCATTCCTTCTAATTTGAGATGATTTAGAAACTAGTTGTAAAAAGGAAGAAATGGTGATTAGTCAAGAGCCACTTGAACTTTTTTAAACGCAACAATGATATTCTTTGTTAAATTCCATAATAAAATAGACAGACTTTGAAATCTGAAACTTTTTAACAAAGCATAAAGCATATTGCGATTTATTGGATAGAATGTGCACTACAATGTTCTGTTCATTCAGCAACTAAAATTACATTAACTAAAAAAATTATTCTTTGGGTTTAAGACGTGATATTCCTTCATAAAAATAAGAAGCGATTAAAAATGAGAAATATATATTTTTACCAGGCCCTATTTTAAATCAATATTCATATGGATCATGCAAAACAAAAACACAGAATGGATCAATAATATTGACCATAATCAGCAGACACTTATTGTGATGATGCTTTGTTTGCATTAGGAGAACAACAATTAAAGGCAGGTAAAATAAAAAGTGAAGCCCCAGAAACAGTTTTCAAAACTTTCCCCTAATGGGATTCTTCGGGACTTTTTTTCCTTATTCAGGACATAATGAGGATACAAAATTATTTGAGTTTGCTTCTGTTGCAATTTGTTCAACCTTTTTTCATAAAATGACTGGACTATGTTTGTGCTTATTTAAAAAGAACTCTGATTTCTCCCTTTCTTTTCATGTTTAATTGACCCTGTTCAAAAATATGACAAATTTAAAATATGATTCCAATCATATTCATATTCTAATCATCATCCAATTACCAACATTTTTATCTTAACTCTTTCTCGCCAGTGTAAAAAAAAGAGGTGTTTTAGGTCATTTTCACAATTTCATGGTGTTCAACAATTTCAATAATGTTTTATTCTAGCTTCGTGCGTCTTTTTTTTTTATCAACACTTGAATATTGGCAAGTTTCATAAAAAGCAACATGAGCAAAAAGCTGAGAAAATCGCATTTTTATCAAAGACTACATCTAGATCAGATTCATAATGATGATCAAAACACAGTAGATCGAGTCCATCAACACCCTACACCCATAAAGCTTCATAGTCCTATAGTGATCGCATTATGATATCGCTTGTTTCTGCTCTTCTTTGCCTGCGTTTTGATGTCCTATCCTCACATTAGCTAGAACATTTGTATACTGTAACGTACACACGGCAAGTACTGCGTGTATTAGGCCTAATGTAGGCTATTCGGAGGAAACCACCCTGATGCTAAACCTTACAAACTTACTTCAAATATGATGTTTTCTTATTCAGTGAAGTTCGGTAGCCTATCTTGCAACCATCTCTCGTCCTCTGCTCGTCCGTTTGAAAACTGCGCGCGCGCCGCGCTGCCGGCGAACGTAATTTTTTTTTTTTAAATCAGCAACTGCCAGTAGCAAATAAAATTTTGGGGTGGCACCAGAGCATGTCAGAGCATTTATGTGGACCCCAGCTCACAGAGGGATTAAGGGAAATGAGGATGTGGATCAGTGGCGGAGCCAGAGGGGGGTCCGGGGTGGCATTGGAAACCCCTGACATGTGATTGGTCACCCCGGACCCCCCTCTGGCTCCGCCACTGAGCTGGGGTCCACATAAATGCTCTGACATGCATTGTTAACTGTGGGACCTTATATAGACAGGTGTGTCCCTTTCCAAATCATGTCCAATCAACTGAATTTATCACAGGTGGACTCCAGTCAAGTTGTAGAAACATCTCAAGGACGATCAGTGGAAACAGGATGCACCTGAGCTCAATTTTGAGAGTCATGGCAAAGGCTGTCAATACTTATGTACAAGTGATTTTTTTTTTTTTTTTAATAAATTTGCAAAGATTTCAAACAAACTTCTTTCACGTTGTCATTATGGGGTATTGTTTGTAGAGTTTTGAGGAAAATAATGAATTTTATCCATTTTGGAATAAGGCTGTAACATAACAAAATGTGGAAAAAGTAAAGTGCTGTGAATACTTTCCAGATACACTGTAAATGTACCATTGCTCTCAAGCTTTCTCAGTTTGAGCGATTACATGAGACATGATTCATTAGTTTGTTGTACTATATCTTTTATCATTCCTTCTAATTTGAGATGATTTAGAAACTAGTTGTAAAAAGGAAGAAATGGTGATTAGTCAAGAGCCACTTGAACTTTTTTAAACGCAACAATGATATTCTTTGTTAAATTCCATAATAAAATAGACAGACTTTGAAATCTGAAACTTTTTAACAAAGCATAAAGCATATTGCGATTTATTGGATAGAATGTGCACTACAATGTTCTGTTCATTCAGCAACTAAAATTACATTAACTAAAAAAATTATTCTTTGGGTTTAAGACGTGATATTCCTTCATAAAAAATAAGAAGCGATTAAAAATGAGAAATATATATTTTTACCAGGCCCTATTTTAAATCAATATTCATATGGATCATGCAAAACAAAAACACAGAATGGATCAATAATATTGACCATAATCAGCAGACACTTATTGTGATGATGCTTTGTTTGCATTAGGAGAACAACAATTACATGAAACAAGTGAAATGACATGGAAAAATAGGCAAGTCCTTAATTGGTTATTAGCAGACAAAGGAGGTGTATGAGTTATGTTTGGAGATCAGTGTTGTACTTTTATACCAAATAATACTGCTCCGAGAGGAAAATTTAGCAAAGCTATTGTAACGACAATGACTACGACATCCGGTCACATGCTGTTCAAATTAGTGGATCCCGATCTCGCAAACACATCCTTCATTGTCTGAGCAGACAAGAGATCTATTCACGTCCTGTACTGGCGTCCCGACGTCGGTTCGGACTGTCAAAATTGCAACTTTGTTGC
Source organism: Rutilus rutilus (assembly GCF_951802725.1). NCBI lineage: Eukaryota > Metazoa > Chordata > Actinopteri > Cypriniformes > Leuciscidae > Rutilus > Rutilus rutilus. The sequence goes on along the minus strand of NC_140213.1, from coordinate 20,582,824 downwards.
TCCCCAGAGGGACATGAGTCACCGAAGGAACCCTGTAGTTTAAGACCCCCCCAGTTCAGCATGAACTCCCCATGACTTTACAACCTCGTGACACACACACACACAAACACCCTTTTGTGTATAACTGAGAATACGAGAAATATCTTTTCTTTTATTTTCATAATGTGTGTACCTTCCTATATGCACGTGTGATAGAGGTTTGGTTTGCTAGAGTATAGTTTTGAATCCTAAATGTTCATTGAAGGGAATTCCTCAGTCGTGTCTTGTTGTAACCCTACCTCAGACCATAAAACTTTACGACCCAGGAAAAGGCAAACATTCCAAGCAAGTCACATCCCAAACGCACCACACACACACAGATTTCTCATTGACTTTCCCACATAAGACATTACCCAAAATGTTGATATATTTCTGAGGTGCCTTTTGTTATGACCATGTCATATTGGGGTGTCTATGATTTTGTCATGTGGTAATCACAACTTTAAATGTGTGTAATTCTGCATATCTCCTGTAACGTTGCATTTCTACAACCTTCATGTGATGCGTTTGATATCTCTGAAATTCTCTCAATCTAACAGAGTCGAATTCCAATAGCAGAATGCAGTAATATATATTGTTTACACACTTCATATTTCTGGAACCGAAAGGTTTAAGTCAATCGACACTGTAACCCGAGCCAGGACACTGTTTCAGACAAACAAAGGGATCTTCCCGCTAGGAAAAACCTCGACATCTGATTCGTCCCCCACGAAGAAGGGGACGGTACTTGGGACACTAATAAAAGTCCAAACCTTCAGTTTCCTCTCTCTCTTCTCCCTGATCCCTGCTCTTCTCTCATCGATCTTCTCTTCTCCCCGGCTTCAAGAAACATCTGAAAGGCTCAGGCCTTCTCCTCGGACCAACACATGTTCGAGTCGTAGCTGCCGTTCTTTGCAACTAAGTTCCTATCGCCTTTCCCCTCGACAAGGGAAACGACTGAACTTTCTCGGTAACGTTAAATTCAAGTGAGCCTTTACATCGTTTTGCGAAACGACCCAGAAGACGAAGCTAGACGCAAACCAGCCGGACACGCGCACGTCCCCTTTTCAGCATCACACTGAAAGAGTACCACATCTCGCAAGTATCTTTCTCTCTAACAGCTGATTCCTGGTGTTTAGCTTGTAGGTCTGTGAATTAAGTTACCCTCTATCTCTTAACTCTTTATTTCTTTCTTTCTTTCTTTCTTTCTTTCTTTCTATCATGTCATTCATTCCGATCACGTCATGTTTGTTTAAATGTTTGTTTGTTTTATTGTTTGCATTTTACGTACGTTTATATTTGTAGCTTATAATCTCTAGCGTGTGCCATTTTATTAATAAACCCATTTATACTTTTAACTGTCTCTGTGTTTGAAAACCCACTTTTTATAAAGTCAATGAAACAAAAGATCTATAAAGCTACAGGCTCTATATTATAAAACTACTTTGAGTAGTTTTAATTTATAAACTCAAAGAGGTTTTGTCTTCGTGGCCAGAAGATAAACTTTCTTGGAGTTTTGTAAACAGGAATAATACTTCTTAACTGTGATAGTCTTACATTTATTCGCGGGACGAATAACTGATGACGAAACCAGTTACAGAACGAGGCATTTCCTATAATTGATAAAGTAAATGCATATGCGATTTATGAATTATGACCATAAGTTATGATTATTAATATTTCTAAAATTCCCTATATCCTTGAGCTAATTCGCATTAACCCAGAGGCATTTACCTTACACTATGATTAAGATAAAACGCTTAAGGGCAGAAGTTAAGGCAAATGCTGGAAGAGATGGTCAAATGTGGGACTGGTTTGATTTAAAGTTTGGAGCATTGGGAGAATAGTTTGCTAAATTAATACTTTTTTTAGGAGTTGCAATATTGATAGGGGGGTTATTATTCTGTTGTGTATTTCCCATATTTTTTAGATTACTAGTTGTCAAAGCCACAGTTAAGCAAATGTAAATGCTGAAATATAAAGATAATAGAAAAGTAAATTTAGAGGGCATCCAAAGTATATATTATTTACATTGGCCTTATAAACTAAATTGAAATTTACAAACATTGAGTGTTGATTCAAGTTCAAAGAGGACGAAGAAGATGTCTACATAGCAGAAATAACTTTTGGTAGTATGTTTGATATACTCTACATAACTGTGACAATAACAGGCAATGCTGAACCAATTGTATGCACACACTTATAACAATGTTTTAATTTTGAAATACACCTGAAAGAAAGAAAAATGTCAGGAAGGAGATGTTTGGTTCTAATATTCCTCTGGAGAGTGGTTGCATAATCTGGTCATTGGTAGTGGGTGTCACAGAGTCAGCCACACCGTCACAGCCCCAATCATCACTCAATCACCAGGATTCACCTTTCACCTTTCACTCCTTGTCTGGTCTTGTTGCAGTATATACTGCTTTATGTCAGTTTACCAATCTACTCACCTGAGATTGTCTTGTCCTGTATCCTGTATCCTGTATGTCTTCCATCCGTCATCCTGATCCAGATTGCCTGTCTTCGTATTCACTCGTCACCTGCACAGAGAATCCACTTCAGTCATCGCCAGCTAAGTCACCATCATCATTCTACAAGTCACCATCCTCTCACCATCATCTGGTTCCTGTTGTTCCACCACCACTCTGCTTTTAATAATCACTGTGTGCACCTAAGGCCTAGTCCACACGGACACGGGTATTTTTATAACCGGAGTTTTTCCTCCTGCGTTTAAAAAAAAAATCCCGTCCACACATGCTCGGTTTAAAAGAAATCTCCGCCTACATGAAAACGCAAAAACACGCTATCAAGCGCTGTCAAGAGCATGCCACACCAACAGGTGGTGATATAACCCTAATCGTAAAGCCACGTTGGCCAATCAGAAGCCTGAATCAGAAGCAAAAACCCCGGTTTTACTGTCTAAACAACAACACTGCAACTGGCGTTTCTGAAAATCCTCACCCTGGCAGGGGTTTTCAAAAATGTTCGGTTTCAGTGACTTGATACTGCGTTTCCGTGTGGACGAACGGCCGAACCGCGTAAAAAAAGTCACGGTTATAAAAATACCCGTGTCCGTGTGGACAAGGCCTAAACCTGGCCTGTCTCCTCCTGTGTTTGTGAGAGTGACTTCATTTAGTCACTAGGTAGCATAACTGAGGAAGCTGGATTTTGAAACTACACTGGAAAAATAATAGTGAAAGTGGGACTTAAAGGTATAGTATAGATCATCAAGACTATTGGTCCTCCTAGTTGTCAATCATTCTGGTGATATGTTTACGTAAGGCCGTCGTACGTGCTCGTCCCTAGGTAGTTTTTGCTTTCTGCGCATGCACACTTTCAGGTGTATATGTGTGGTGAGCTACGGTTTCAGCCATTCATTGAAGCTCGCCGTTCTCACCGTTTTTTGTCAAAATGTCTGAGGGTCGCAAGAGAAAAAGTGTCTACGAATTGTATGACAAGAAGAGAAATGTCTCTGAAGAAAGAAACAAGACCAGAGTGTTTTTGGGAGAATATTTCACACGCTGGTGTGCGCTAAAAGCAAGGTTTGGGCTTCCCACTGATGCCTCAGTCGCGAAGTTTCTACTCGACAGGTAAAGTTTGGCATGCTATTTGGAGAAATCCATTTAAAATCACTGCTAGTAAAAGTTAATGTAAGCTATGATTAGCGATGCTAGCCCTGGCACAAGTCACGCACCGACAGAAACTTGTAAACAGAGTGTACACGAGGAGAACTAGGCTCGTGCATGCTCTCTCGTGCACACGTTTAATAGGCGTTCCCTCTCGGGAGCAGGTAGAGTGTTGTGCATGTGCATTTTTTCAAAAAGTGGAGAGGGCGGTTCTTTTCTAAAATTCGGGAAAATCCTCCACAATACCTTTAAGTAAGCCCCAAAGGGGGGAAAATATAGAAGATTTTATTATTTAGAAAATAAGTCATTTAAATATAATACAGCCGTATGTCTGAACACTATTATTTTCTAGCTGATTGCTGACTTTGAGCGGACTTTCTGAAGGCCTGTATGTGTTGTTTACTGCTGGAAATCCTATTCTAGTGTGTCATATGGTAAAAGACCTTTGCCTAAGCATATCTATAGGGTGTTACCATTTATGGGGAAGCATGTATGGTATATATTTGTGAATGTAGCAGAAATCTGGAGCTGTCTTCTGTAGAAGCTGCTCTGCTTTGTTGTAAAATGAAGTCTAATAATTCTAGCATCAAAGATCTTCAAGAAATTATTTTTTACAGGCAGGAACCACGAAAAAACAAAGGAGTTTTTTTTCAGGGGATCAGGGAGGAGCTGGCAGTTCAGGGGACCAGGAAGGGTCAGCCTCTGTGGCCTTGCTACTATAGCTTGGCTCAGCCACTATAGCTGGGGACGTATAGCCTGACACTGAATAAGGGGCTGGAGTGGATGTGTGGGTGGCCCAGACACACACTGCCAGAGCCATTAAGGACAGGGCAATGCTCTCTGGGCTGGACTCTGGAAAACATATTGGAGCGTGAAGAGACTCAGGTGTGGCGGCTATCTTGGCTGAGGTTAAAGTCAAGTCAAGTCACATTTATTTATATAGTGCTTTTTACAATACAGTTTGTTTCAAAGCAGCTTTACAGAGATAACAGGAAAATAATGCAACAAAGTTTGTTTCCAGAAGAAAATAGTGTCACAGTCCAGCTTAAGTAAGTTCTGTGATGTTTAAATTTCTCATATGTTCTCATATAATGGTGTCAATGCAGGCAGATCAATATTATTGTTGAAAATTAAATTAAATGGTAAATTTAATGTCCCCAACTAAGCAAGCCAAAAGCCAATGGCAAAAAAGGCGCAAAAGGTGACAGTGGCAAGGAACCAAAACTCCATCAGGTGGCAGGATGGAGAAAAAAAACCTTGGGAGAAACCAGGCTCAGTCAGGGGGCCAGTTCTCCTCTGGTCAATGACCGAACAGTATATGATTATGATTCAAGCAGCATTATAGGTCAGAAGTCAGATTGGATTGGAACACTCAGAATATTATCCAGTTCAATCTGGTTGAAGATCGGAGTCATCACGCCGGTATGGAGACGGGTTTGTTGAGGATCAATGCCGATGGCTTGCGTGTTGATGAGGCCTTACAGGGGAGAGTCTAGTTGACACAATCTCTGCTGACACTTCAGGGATGCGTTGTGGTTGTGTTTAGGCGCAGGTCCTCCATCTGATCTGGATAAGGCCCGGATCCGGCTGACTACATCATGCGTTCTGGTCGTGTCTAGGCGCAGGTCCACCATCTGATCTGGATACGGCCCTAATCCGGCTGACCACATCATGCGTTGTGGTCGTGTCTAGGCACAGGTCCTCCATCTGATCTGGATAAGGCCCGGATCTGGCTGATAACATCATGCGTTTTGGTCGTGTCTAGGCGCAGGTCCACCATCTGATCTGGATACGGCCTGGATTACAGTAAACCTCGGAATAAGCAGAAAGACTAACAGTAGCGTAGATGACATTCTTCTTATGATGTAACGAGTACATCGGGTCACGGGTGTTATAGGAAGTGTTCCCGGTTCCGGCTGTCCTTATTTATGCAGCCTAATAATCATTTAACTGATTTGAATAATAGGAATGTAATAAGAATGTATAATTTTCTATGTGTATACCACGTTAAAGAGATGTGTTTTTAGTCTAGATTTAAACTGACATAGTGTGTCTGTTTCCAGGACAATGTTAGGGAGACTGCTACAGAGTTCAGGTGCTAAATAGGAAAAGGATCTACCGCCAGCAGTCGATTTTGATATTCTAGGTATTATCAACTGGCCAGAATTTTGAGATCGCAATAGACGTGAAGGACTATAATGCGATAAAGGTATAATATGCAAGATTTTCTGCCGCTAGAGGGCGCTACATTCCAAACAACAACAAGGAGCGTGGAATGATGGGAACTGTCGTTTTCAACTCCACCGTGGATGTAAATCAGTCAGACGGGAATCGAAAAATCATGTTCATGGATGAGGTAAAGTTCTATTTTTATAAATGTTGCGTTTAATGACATGCTTTTATTTCATTAAAATGAATTAACCACAAGAAAAGTAAGGTTTATGTGGCAAGGGGGGCGTGATCTAGCGAAGTCTGTGACGGGAGAGAGGATCGGGAGACAGCTGCGACGTAAGTGGGTCAAGTGCAAATGACAAACACCTGTGTCTTGTTTCAGTGATTGGCGTGGAGAGATCGCATATAAGGGACGGGGAAACCTCATTCATGGAGAGAGACACGCGGAGATCTGTGGGCCGAGAGCAGTGGCGGATACAGAACGTTATTTATAGGTGGGCCTGGTGAATATACGGAGGGGCCTCGTTTTTTTTTTATCTTATATACACGACCAGTGGCGTAACTTTGCTAAATCAGATATATGTACAATAACATTATGATATCCAGCAATTGATTTAAATAGTAGGCTACATGGGGTTTAATGAGATGTAACCTAATATAAGTTGTCAGTGCCGAGAATTTTCGTGTGAATAAATACATAGATCCGCCTATATGAACAATGTATACCTTAACCCTCTGGGGACCAAAAACACGCCCGCGCTTTTTGCTCGTTTTTTTTTTTTAGCAATGAAAATAAACACTAAATGCTCTGTTAATTTTGATCTTTCATTTTCGTGTAATACATCAATCGATCCTGTTCAGTTTCTATTTTTTTTCTGTATACTCACAATAAAAATAAAGTGTTTTGCTTTTTGACAAATAAAGAAAAATTAACATGATGCGATTTCTGCCTTCTCTCTGTCAGTAAACTCCCATTTGAAACGCGTTCGAAAATGATCTATAACTCCGCGAAAATTCAGTCAAACAGGCAAACAGACCCACGGGCATAAAGCTTGAGATCGCATCTTTTAAATGAAGTAATTTATATAAAAAACAAATATTCTCAGCTTCTGTAATCTGTATAAAAAGAGAGCGACTCCAGTCGAGCTCATTACGAGCCATTCAAAAGTAATTTGACCACTCCCCGGAGAGCGCGTGCTATTCAAATGCAAATTCTGAGAACCATTTCAGTCTGTGAAACGCCCCCACATCAGCTGTAAACAAAGCGCGTCGCAATCGAGTGAGGCATAATAGCCTACCTTATGGACAAAAGTTTCCTCAGAACAGTGCTGATATGAGGAGCAGATCCCGCTGAGGAGTGAGGTAGGCTGTTTTCTTTTCTCAAGTGTTGATGTGGAATAACGTTATGGAATAACGCTAGTGTAGGCCTATGCAAACCGCAAAAAGATGAATCGCATTTCTATAATATGACTCGCCTTTCTGTGAGATGAATGAAGGGTACATATTTGTAAAGACTGTTTAGCCTAAATATGAATCGCGCGTCTGTGTGTGAAAGAATAAACTGCTTTGCTATAGCCGACTGAGATGAGTAAAAATCGACTGGAATATGTTGAAATAAAATGTATTTGTATAAGCAATGTATTAAACTGCAAATTAGCATTTATATGCCCTAATATTTCATAAAAACAACGTTACAGTCAGTCACTTGTTGACTAGATTTGGGTACAGTTTTTAGGCTACTGTAGAATATACTGCCACATCAAATAAGCTTTTGTTTAGCAATTTCTGCTCATATCTAACGTTATATATATATATATATAACTATATTATTTATATATATTATATATATTATATATATATATATATATATATTTGCTATATTCAAACTAATGAATACATATGATAAAATGTAGGCCTATAATCTTTTTTCTTTTTCTTTTTTACAAAGAAAGAGTACACTTGAAATATTGTTGAAATTGTAATTATTGTTGTAATTGTAACATTTTTAATAAAATAGCAAAACATATTTACAAGATAGATGTAAGCGAAATCTTAAATGGTCAATATAAGTCTTCTTCTAAATACATCTTTTGTCCTTGCATTGTGGCTCAGTCAGTGTCACACCTGAATGAATGGCTAATTATGCAGAGTCATTATGCAGAGTGGGTGGGACATTGTAATCTAAGGTGTAAACTACTCCTCCCCCCCGCATATTGGCTTTCCAAGCAAAACCTGTTTTACACCATTTAAATCAATGTATTTTTTTTTGTGAACGATAAAGCAAGACTATTTTCACATAATTTTGAAGCTAGAACACAAAGGGACAACATCCATTAGTCAAAAGTCTTGTGGACACATATTTAATATGTGTTTTGTGGTCTTAATTCAGCAACTTTCATTTAAATTTTTTCCAATAACCACGCATAAACATTATTCTCTTAAAAATACAAACATCTACATACACGTTGCTCGCATATTATGGTAGCCCTGTTTGTGCTATATAGAGTGAATTTACACCTTTGCCATTAACATGTTTATAAATAACTGAAAAAAGCACAAATGTCAGAGCATGTCAGAACATCTCAAGGACCCCAAAAACAGCTTGGTCCCCAGAGGGTTAATGGTCCAGTGGTAGAACTTCCGCTAATGGTGTCAGAGGTTTTGGGTTCTAATCTGCACTCGTAAAGTTTTTTTTTTTGTTTAGTTTTTTTTCCTCATCAAAACCGATTATGTTCATCAGTGGTTGTATGTCAAGCAGGTACACGTTTGTGTGCATTATGTTTTGTGATTTCACCAGAACGAATAGAGTATCCACAACGGATTGAAGCGCGCGTCCGAGTGAAGACAGTGCGGCGTGTGCGTGAGCCACACGAGAAAACACTGTATCCGCGCCACTGATCGCAGCGGCAACGAGCACTTTGATCACTTGATTTAAAAAAAAAAAACACACATTTCAGCGCTAGATCGTCTCTTATTTAAAAAATGAACGAAATGAATGCTCTGCCAGTTAACTGGAGATGTTTTATTTATTTGTAGAATTGGTACATTCGTGCCGCGAGATGTTTTAAAAAGTGGTGGGGACAATATCGACCCTGGCAATTACGCCTGTACACGCCTGATAAATATGTCAGAAGATCTACCTGAAGCAGATCGGTGCTTTGGTAGTGAATTTATATAGGCCTATGCCTTGTACTCATGTCAGTCAGCCCCCGGCTGCTTTACCTCATCTGTCTGTTACGCGACTCGCATGTAGACTATCACAACGTTAAGTCAGTGCGCGCACGGAGAGCGGTGTTGCGTGATAGCACCACTGGACTGACACGTGATATGCCAACATAATATTTTTATTTTGTAGCTATTTTTCGTAGCTACTGTACATAAATGTCCTAGGGCATGAGTATAAAGTGTTTAATACTCCAGCTTGCGTTTTTCCTTATCAGTGCAAAAGAGATTCCAATTACTCTATTGACTTTGATCTTCCATACACGTTTCATACATCAATCGATCCTGTTAAGTGTGTATTATTTGTGTGTATACTCACAATAAAAACAAAGTGTTGTGCTTTTTGAAAAAATAAAGAAAAATAAACATGATGCGAGTTCTGCCTACTCTCTGTCAGTGAAGTCAATTCTGAAACGCGTCCGAAAATGAACCGTAACTCAGCGAATACTCAATCAAACAGGCATACAGACACACAGGCATGAAGCTTGAATTCTCTTCTTTTAAATGAAGTAATTTTTATAAAAAACAAATATTAACAGTTTATGTAATATGTATGAAAAGAGAGAGATGTCAGTCGTTCTCATCTCATCTCATTATGTTTTAATGTGACCCCGCCCACGGAGAGCGCGCGCTATTCAAACGCAAATGATCTGAGGAGATCCATACAAACCTGTGAACGCCCACATCAGCTGGATAACACACACCGTGAGTTCACTTTCAGACTCATGTACTTTACGACGCTGTGAGGAATAATACTATCTTAATAATAATCCTGGAAATGTTACCTCAGAAGTGCTGGAAGTTTCATTTCGAGGAGCAACGGATCCCGCTGAGGAATAGGTCAGTTATATATTTGCTTTGTTCTAATCGCAAGTGTCTTTACGCAAAAAGACTGTTTAAATATGAATCTCGTTTCATTGTGTGAATGAATGAATGCACAGATGCGCGCTGTTGGGTAGCTACTACAGCTGGCACAAATACTGTTTCAAAATGAATCGCGTTTTTGTGTGTGAATGAATGAACAGCTTTTACCAAACTCTATACTGAGATGAGTAAAAATCGACTAGAAAAATCGGAGAGATTATAAAGTTTTTACTGTAAAATACTGCCACATCAAATAAGCTTATAATGTTGTCAATTTCTGCTCATATATGTTTATATATACAGTGAGGAAAATAAGTATTTGAACACCCTGCTATTTTGCAAGTTCTCCCACTTGGAAATCATGGAGGGGTCTGAAATTGTCATCGTAGGTGCATGTCCACTGTGAGAGACATAATCTAAAAAAAAAAATCCAGAAATCACAATATATGATTTTTTAACTATTTATTTGCATGATACAGCTGCAAATAAGTATTTGAACACCTGTCTATCAGCTAGAATTCTGACCCTCAAAGACCTGTTAGTCTGCCTTTAAAATGTCCACCTCCACTCCATTTATTATCCTAAATTAGATGCAACTGTTTGAGGTCGTTAGCTGCATAAAGACACCTGTCCACCCCATACAATCAGTAAGAATCCAACTACTAACATGGCCAAGACCAAAGAGCTGTCCAAAGACACTAGAGACAAAATTGTACACCTCCACAAGGCTGGAAAGGGCTACGGGGAAATTGCCAAGCAGCTTGGTGAAAAAAGGTCCACTGTTGGAGCAATCATTAGAAAATGGAAGAAGCTAAACATGACTGTCAATCTCCCTCGGACAGGGGCTCCATGCAAGATCTCACCTCGTGGGGTCTCAATGATCCTAAGAAAGGTGAGAAATCAGACCAGAACTACACGGGAGGAGCTGGTCAATGACCTGAAAAGAGCTGGGACCACCGTTTCCAAGGTTACTGTTGGTAATACACTAAGACGTCATGGTTTGAAATCATGCATGGCACAGAAGGTTCCCCTGCTTAAACCAGCACATGTCAAGGCCCGTCTTAAGTTTGCCAATGACCATTTGGATGATCCAGAGGAGTCATGGGAGAAAGTCATGTGGTCAGATGAGACCAAAATAGAACTTTTTGGTCATAATTCCACTAAACGTGTTTGGAGGAAGAAGAATGATGAGTACCATCCCAAGAACACCATCCCTACTGTGAAGCATGGGGGTGGTAGCATCATGCTTTGGGGGTGTTTTTCTGCACATGGGACAGGGTGACTGCACTGTATTAAGGAGAGGATGACCGGGGCCATGTATTGCGAGATTTTGGGGAACAACCTCCTTCCCTCAGTTAGAGCATTGAAGATGGGTCGAGGCTGGGTCTTCCAACATGACAATGACCCGAAGCACACAGCCAGGATAACCAAGGAGTGGCTCTGTAAGAAGCATATCAAGGTTCTGGCGTGGCCTAGCCAGTCTCCAGACCTAAACCCAATAGAGAATCTTTGGAGGGAGCTCAAACTCCGTGTTTCTCAGCGACAGCCCAGAAACCTGACTGATCTAGAGAAGATCTGTGTGGAGGAGTGGGCCAAAATCCCTCCTGCAGTGTGTGCAAACCTGGTGAAAAACTACAGGAAACGTTTGACCTCTGTAATTGCAAACAAAGGCTACTGTACCAAATATTAACATTGATTTTCTCAGGTGTTCAAATACTTATTTGCAGCTGTATCATACAAATAAATAGTTAAAAAATCATACATTGTGATTTCTGGATTTTTTTTTTTTAGATTATGTCTCTCACAGTGGACATGCACCTACGATGACAATTTCAGACCCCTCCATGATTTCTAAGTGGGAGAACTTGCAAAATAGCAGGGTGTTCAAATACTTATTTTCCTCACTGTATATATATATAGTACCAGTCAAAAGTTTGGAAACATTACTATTTTTAATGTTTTTGAAAGAAGTCTCTTATGCTCATCAAGCCTGCAGTAAAAAAAAAAAAAAAAAAAACTGTAATATTATGAAATATTATTATAATTTTAAATAATGGTTCTCTTTTTTAATATATTTTAAAATGTAATTTATTTTTGTGATGCAAAGCTGAATTTTCATCAGCAAGTACTCCAGTCTTTGGTGTCTTATGATCCTTCAGAAATCATTCTAATATGCTGATTTATGATCAATGTTGGAAACAGTTGTGCTGCTTAATATTTTTCTCACATTTTTTTTTTCTCACATTAATATTTGCTCACAGTGCCAAAACCACTGGTAAATGGTTTACTGACCATGGTATTACTGTGCTCAATTGGCCTGCCAACTCTCCTGACCTGAACCCCATAGAGAATCTGTGGGATATTGTGAAGAGAAAGTTGAGAGACGCAAAACCCAACACTCTGGATGAGCTTAAGGCCACTATCGAAGCATCCTGGGCCTCCATAACACCTCAGCAGTGCCACAGGCTGATTGCCTCCATGCCACGCCGCATTGAAGCAGTCATTTCTGCAAAAGGATTCCCGACCAAGTATTGAGTGCATAACTGAACATAATTATTTGAAGGTTGACTTTTTTTGTATTAAAAACACTTTTCTTTTATTGGTCGGATGAAATATGCTAATTTTTTGAGATAGGAATTTTGGGTTTTCATGAGCTGTATGCCAAAATCATCAGTATTAAAACAATAAAAGACCTGAAATATTTCAGTTGGTGTGCAATGAATCTAAAATATATGAAAGTTTAATTTTTATCATTACATTATGGAAAATAATGAACTTTATCACAATATGCTAATTTTTTTAGAAGGACCTGTATATATATATATACAGTGAGGAAAATAAGTATTTGAACACCCTGCTATTTTGCAAGTTCTCCCACTTAGAAATCATGGAGGGGTCTGAAATTGTCATCGTAGGTGCATGTCCACTGTGAGAGACATAATCTAAAAAAAAAAATCCAGAAATCACAATGTATGATTTTTTAACTATTTATTTGTATGATACAGCTGCAAATAAGTATTTGAACACCTGAGAAAATCAATGTTAATATTTGGTACAGTAGCCTTTGTTTGCAATTACAGAGGTCAAACGTTTCCTGTAGTTTTTCACCAGGTTTGCACACACTGCAGGAGGGATTTTGGCCCACTCCTCCACACAGATCTTCTCTAGATCAGTCAGGTTTCTGGGCTGTCGCTGAGAAACACGGAGTTTGAGCTCCCTCCAAAGATTCTCTATTGGGTTTAGGTCTGGAGACTGGCTAGGCCACGCCAGAACCTTGATATGCTTCTTACAGAGCCACTCCTTGGTTATCCTGGCTGTGTGCTTCGGGTCATTGTCATGTTGGAAGACCCAGCCTTGACCCATCTTCAATGCTCTAACTGAGGGAAGGAGGTTGTTCCCCAAAATCTCGCAATACATGGCCCCGGTCATCCTCTCCTTAATACAGTGCAGTCGCCCTGTCCCATGTGCAGAAAAACACCCCCAAAGCATGATGCTACCACCCCCATGCTTCACAGTAGGGATGGTGTTCTTGGGATGGTACTCATCAGTCTTCTTCCTCCAAACACGTTTAGTGGAATTATGACCAAAAAGTTCTATTTTGGTCTCATCTGACCACATGACTTTCTCCCATGACTCCTCTGGATCATCCAAATGGTCATTGGCAAACTTAAGACAGGCCTTGACATGTGCTGGTTTAACCCTCTGGGGTCTGAGGTGTTTTTGGGGTCCTTGAGATGTTCTGACATGCCCTGACATTTGTGCTTTTTTCAGTTGCTTATAAACATATTAATGGCAAAGGTGTAATTACACTCTATTTAGAACAAACAGGGCTACCATAATATGTGAGCAACATGTATGTACATGTTTGTATTTTTGAGAGAATAATGTTTATGCATGGTTATTGAAAAAACTAAAAATGAAAATGTCTGAAATAAGGCCACAAAACACATACTAAATATGTCCATAAGACTTCTGAATAATGCATTTTGTCGCCTAGAGTTTTTTCTTCAAAATGATGTGAAAATCATCCTGCCTAATCATTCACATAAAACAATACATTGATTTAAATTTTGTAAGACACTTTTTGTTAGGAAAGGAAATATGCGCAGGGGCGTCAACGATCCAACACCATGAATATTGAGTAGTTCACACCTGAGAATACAATGCCCCTGCATAATGGGGCTGCATACTTAATGAGCCTTTCATTCAGGTGTGTCACTGAGCCACAAGAAAGAATGCAAGGACAATATATATATATATATATATATATATATATATATATATATATATATATATATATATATATATATATATATATATACAGTGAGGAAAATAAGTATTTGAACACCCTGCTATTTTGCCAGTTCTCCCTCTTGGAAATCATGGAGGGGTCTGAAATTGTCATCGTAGGTGCATGTCCACTGTGAGAGACATAATCTAAAAAAAAAAATCCAGAAATCACAATATATGATTTTTTAACTATTTATTTGTATGATACAGCTGCAAATAAGTATTTGAACACCTGTCTATCAGCTAGAATTCTGACCCTCAAAGACCTGTTAGTCTGCCTTTAAAATGTCCACCTCCACTCCATTTATTATCCTAAATTAGATGCACCTGTTTGAGGTCGTTAGCTGCATAAAGACACCTGTCCACCCCATACAATCAGTAAGAATCCAACTACTAACATGGCCAAGACCAAAGAGCTTTCCAAAGACACTAGAGACAAAATTGTACACCTCCACAAGGCTGGAAAGGGCTACGGGGAAATTGCCAAGCAGCTTGGTGAAAAAAGGTCCACTGTTGGAGCAATCATTAGAAAATGGAAGAAGCTAAACATGACTGTCAATCTCCCTCGGACAGGGGCTCCATGCAAGATCTCACCTCGTGGGGTCTCAATGATCCTAAGAAAGGTGAGAAATCAGCCCAGAACTACACGGGAGGAGCTGGTCAATGACCTGAAAAGAGCTGGGACCACCGTTTCCAAAGTTACTGTTGGTAATACACTAAGACGTCATGGTTTGAAATCATGCATGGCACGGAAGGTTCCCCTGCTTAATAGGCAGCCAATGCAGTGTTGACAGAACCAGGCTAATATGGAAGATGAAGATATTTAGAAGATGCAGCTGCGGTGAGTTAGCGTAAACGACAACAAACAAAGTTAAGTGTGACGCCCGTTTCACACATACTCCGTGCAGGAGCAGCACGCGCTATAGTGCTTTCACATATGCTGCGTTTGCAGTGCGTAACTGATCCACGGCTGTACCACAAACACATACTCACTATTTTTATTTCAAATCCAGAAGTTATCAGCTACTTTTATTTTTTTTTACGTTTTGTCAGCATTGCGATTCTCTTTGTACACATATACACTCTCATATACACACGGTTGAGCTCCCCTGGAACATGAACGGCACGAAGCGACCACAGATGCTTCTGACTCCATAGGAGGAGGTGGGAGGCGAGTCGCGACATACAACGGGAGCGTAGACCACCTTGATGGTTGATGTACGCAATGGTCGCAGTGCTGTCCGTACGGACCAGTACGTGCTTGTGTCTGAGAAACCCTTGAGGCGACACAAGGTTAGGCGTACTGCTTGCAACTCTAGGCAGTTGATGTGCCAATGCAGCTGGGGCCCCGTCCACAGACCTGAGACTGCATGCCCGTTGTACGTGGCCCCCCCAACCCATGGCAGAGGCATCCGTGAAAACCATAGCATGCCTGGAAAGCTGGACTAAGGGCACTCCGGCCCGAAGAAACGCAGGATCCGACCATGGGGAAAAGGTTTGGCGACAGTGCGGGGTCACTTTGACCCGGAACGTGCCGCTCTGCCACGCCCACCTCGGGACTCAATCGTGAAGCCAGCGCTGAAGCGGTCTCATATGTAACAGGCCGAGCGGCGTTACTGCGGCTGCGGCTGCCATATGCCCCAGGAGCCTCTGAAATTGTTTCAGTGGAACCGCTGTCCTGCCCCTGAGGCAGGTGAGCACTGACTGGACGCGTTCCTCCGTGAGGCGCGCAGTCCGGGCGACCGAGTCCAGTTCCATACCGAGATAAGAGATCCTCTGCACGGGGCAGAGTTTGCTCTTGTCTCAGTTGACCTGAAGCCCCAAACGGCTGAGGTGCCGAAGCACCATGTCCCTGTGATCGCACAACACATCTCGCGAGTGAGCTAGAATGAGCCAGTCGTTGAGATAGTTGAGGATGCCTTGTTCTCTCATGGGAACAAAGGCCGCCTCCGCGACTTTCGTGAAGACGCGGTGCGACAGGGCCAGCACGAAGGGAAGGATTTTGTACTGATACGCTCGACCCTCGAACGCAAACCGTAGAACGGTCTGTGTCGAGGAAGAATCGAGACATGAAAGTACGCGTCCTACAGGTCGATCGCTGCAAACCAATCCTGGGGACGGACGCACTCGAAAATGCGCTTCTGTGTGAACAGGAGTTTGTGCAGGGCCTGATTCAAAACTCGCAGATCCAGGATCGGTCGTAACCCACCGCCTTTCTTGGGTACAATGAAGTAGAGGCAGTAAAACCTGGACCTCATCTCGGCAGGAGGGACCGGCTCGATCGCGTCCTTCGCCAGCAGGACGTCGATCTCTTTCCGCAAGACAGGGGCATCCACTGACCGAACACGGGTGAAGTGGATGCCTCTAAACTTGGGAGGCCGGCGTGCAAACTGAATTGCATAGCCGAACCGGATGGTGTGGATGAGCCATCGGGACGGACTCGGAAGCGCTAGCCAGGCTTCTAGAGACTGTCCCAACGAGCCTACCCGAACCACCGGCGTACCCGCGGAGGGGCAGCGAGGTGGAAGACAGGGACCCGGCTCTGGTGGCGTTGTAGCGACTGAGAGCGGGGTCTGGGCGTTTTAACTTGACACCAACCTGCTTCCACCGGGGGGCAGACGGCAGAGAAGGCCCGTGGGCATTCTGCTGCGGGCTGCCCGGTGGCGAGGGGAGGGGGAGAGACGAGGAACGAGGCCCTGACTCCTCGTGTCCTGGTCTCTGCGCCTCCGGGCCCAGCTGGAGACCGAAGCGATGCAGCCGAGGCTGCGTCACTGCTATCCGCGAGCTGGGGAGAGGGGAGCGGGAGTGGCGCCGTTCGGGGCGGCGCGCACTGCCATTCTGACCCTCTCGGACGGAGGAGACTGGTCTTATTTTACTGCCAGTCTCGACCGTGAGGGGAAACGAGGAGCGAGGCCCGGGGGCATCGAGTCCTGGTTTCCACTTCCTCGCCCAGCGAGAGACAAGAGTGACAAGGCCGTAGCCCTCACTGTCATCTGAGCGCTGGGGCCCGTGAGTGACTCAGAGGAAGTGGACTGCTCAAACTTTGGGTACCGCTGACTGGATGACCAGCGGCGGAACAGAAACGAAATTCTCCACCCGGCCCTCCTCCGGGGGAAGGAGTGGTGATGACACACTCCCGAAGAGCAGACGTCACATACTCTGGGTCACTCCTCTCAGGGTCGTTTCCCTTCCTTTTGCTGGGGGGAAACAAACTCCGAGCGGGCTGGTTTTGAGGCACTTCTGGACCACCAGTGTGGACATCGTCTGACCGAGGGCCAGCGCTGTGATTAATCACGGTCAGTCACTAAGCGCAGCTCCACCCCGAGTCAGAACTACCCACGTGCACTGAATGTGCAGGGGTAGTGAGAGAGGAAAACCTTCTGCAGATTTAGGCATGTTTGGCTTGCCATATTGGCACCAAAATGCTTCCATACTGCCAAAAAATTTCACACCCATCCAGGCACTTTAGAATAGCCCAGGAAAGTGTGGCTGTCAAGTCTGAATCTTCAGCATGAGAACACACCATTATAGTAGGAACTCAGCATCATTTTCAGAGTATAACAGCCCTCTCTCCGATGTAGCGATCGACATCTGTCCTCCCCTGGAGCCCCGAATGAAATGCTTGGTCCCTCATGAAAAGGACCAGAATCCCATCCGAAAGCCTCAACGGCACACGGCACGCTGAGCGGCTCAAGCCTTTACGAGAAAGGGGAGACGAACAACATGCCGATGTGGTCATGCACTCATGAGAGAACATGAACCACCCACGAACGCAGTCTCAACACACTGATTAGGCATGTGAAACAGTGATCGTGGCCGTCAACCAGGCATGCAAGACAGTGAACGTGGCCATCGCCTCGATGACACACGGCACGCTAGGCGCTCAAGCCTTCAGGCAAGGCGAACAACGTGCCGACGTGGTCATGCTCTCATAAGAAAGCATAAACCACCCACGAACACAGTCTCAGCATGTTTGCGATGCGCTAGAGGAGTGGGAAGCTCGTAAGGGTCTTTCACCTGGCGAGACGTTACGCACTGTAACCCCCAGATCACCAAATGCTCATTAGCCAAAGTAGTCCTCCCCTTTTTAGAAAAGGAACTAGATTGGGGAATAAGCAAAGGGACTCAACCTCGTAGAGATACACGAGTCTCGACCGCGCATCTAGAGCGCCGAATGATGCGCGCTGGGTTGCCGTGACAACCCGCGCTGTCAGCCGGCGCTCGACGGCACACGGCACGCTGAGCGGCTCGAGCCTTTAAAAAGGGGAGACGAACAACGTGCCGACGTGGTCATGCACTCCTGAGAGAACATGAACCACCCACGAACGTAGTCTCACACACTGATTAGACATGTGAAACAATGAACGTGGCCGTCAAATGAGGACAGGAAACGATCGCATCCAGAAACACACGAGTGAAACGTCATCCTGAAAAGGACGTGATCTTCACTCGTGTTGCTCTTTCAGGAAGAAAGTACTCTCTCTATTGTGCTGAAGCACACAGGGACCCAACGTGGCAACACAGCGGGGAAACTGCAAGCCCGCTGTGCGCACTCAACCGTATACCAGCTGTGAAAACAGCTTTTGAATTAACAGCGTGTAGACGCAGCCGGCAGACAGGAAATCGCGCGGTCGCTGAAACGCCGTCTCACCAACACAGAGAGATCCCCTCCCAAAACAGCACACTCGTAGAGTGTTAGATAGATACAATCTTAAAGCTCATTCACTCAGAGAGGACACAACCGGTCGGCTCCGAAGCTAAAAGCACTATGCATGCGTTGCTTCCGCCTTTTATACCCGCGCTGGCAGGCGGGCTGCGGAATGCAAATCCTACATGCCAATTTTCATTGGCTCGTTTTATTTCACTCGTAGGCAATTGGTCTCCCTAGCGTGATCCCAATTCGTCAGGGAACTCCCCCGACGACACGTCGGAGTTCCCAGGACGAAAGGGAACTTGTTTTTCCACCTCCACGAATGAGACGAGTGTTACTTTTCTGTTCGCTATTTTTGCTATTTTTCCACAGTGGTACACTATATTGACTGGGTTAAATAGAATTGCATTATTAAAAAGAGACTAAAATACAATTTTCATTGACTAAAACTAGACTAAATGTCATCAGTTTTCGTCAACTAAAACTTGACGAAAATAGTCATGGATAATTCTGACTAAAATAAGACTAAAATGCTCAGACTTTTAATCGACTGAAACTTGACTAGACTAAAAAGAGTATGAACGTGACTAAAACTAATTAAAACTAAAATGACAGCTTGACACAAAGACTAGACCCTAAAACTAAAATTAAAACAGGCCGCCAAAAACAACACTAATAAGTATGATTTAAACCATGCTAATGCAATTCCACTAATGCCAACATCATTTTCAAGTCTTTTTAAAAGAATGTTGTGGTCAATGGTATCAAATGCAGCACTAAGATCGAGTAACACTAATAGAGAGATACAACCACGATCGGATGATAAGAGGAAATCATTTGTAACTGTAATGAGAGCAGTCTCAGTATTATGGTACGGTCTAAATCCTGACTGAAAATCCTTGCAGATGCCATTTCTTTCTAAAAAGGAACACCATTGTGAGGATACTGTCTTTTCTAGTATCTTTGCCAAAAAGGTTAGATTTGAGATCGGCCTGTAATTGACTAATTCTCTAGGATCAAGTTGCATTTTTTTTTTTTATAAGAGGTTTAATAAGTTTAGTTGGTATAGGGTCCAACATATATGTTGTTGATTTAGATGATTTAACGAGTTTAGACAATTCTTTCTCTCCTATTGCAAAGAATGAATGGAATTTTTCCTCAGGGACACTACAATGCACTGCCTGATGCGATACTGAAGTAGATGGTTGCATAGTTATAATTTCCTCTCTAATATTATCAATCTTGTAAGTAAAGAAGTTCATAAAGTCATTACTGCTATGCTCTTTGGAAACGTCAAAAGTAGAAGCTTTATTTCTTGTTAATTTAGCCATTGTCTCAAATAAATACTTAGGGTTGTGTTTGTTTTCTTCTAAGAGAGTCGAAAAATAAGCAGATCTAGCAGTTTTTAAGGCCTTTCTGTACGCAATTGTGCTCTCTCTCCACGAAATGCGAAAAACGTCGAGTTTTGGCTTCTTCCAGGTGCGCTCCATTTTTCTAGCTGCTCTCTTTTTCTTTTTTTTATTGTATCTTTTTATCAACATTACATTAACAACCTGAACAAAAAAAAAAAAAAACAACAGAAAACAAAAAACAACAACAACAACAACAACAAAGCCTGGCAATTACAGTACAAATAATAATAATGATAATAAGTAAATAAAGAAAAATAAAATTGACAGGAGCATTATAATATACCAAACCTCAAAATATTACTTAAAGAAACATCAATACAATCAAGATATGGGGTCCATGTCTGATGGAAATCTTCAGTTGATAAATGAGTAACGCATGTTAGATATTCTAATGGAATCATTTCTCTAATAATCTTATGCCATCTGTTGTAAAGTTTTTCTTTCTTCAAAGCAGACCAGGAGACGTTGGGATCACGTTCAAACAGAAGAGTTTCTTTATTTGAGCGCGGCTGCGGTGCTTCCAACATAATCTAAAGTATATAAATTTACATGGTGTCTTATAGGCATTTTAGGAGGAGGGACTTTTGAAGGTGGAGACAAATTCAAACAAAGCATGTAAATGAGTATACAGGTTAAGGAAATAGCCCCAGACCGGCAGTCTCAATTTAATCAGCATAACCACTCAAATGCATATGTGCTAATCCAATCAGCCAAACGATTCAACGTCTGGACTGTGGCTCTTGCTCCAAGAGCCATTAAAGACAATAGGTTAGCGTCTCCGTGATCTGACTCATTTAACTTACAAAGGAAAAACAGGTCGGGCAGGAATATCTTGCTGTAAACTCAATAATCACTTTCTCAGTTTATATACTATCTAAATTAAAACCTCAAATGCTAAAATCAGTATTCTTCACCGTGATGTTATGTAAGGAAGCATATCTGAAATAGATTCTTAAATTTGTAATCCTTCAGTCCCCCGTTTGAGAGTTCTTAAAAACTCTCACAAAATACAAATTTAGACACTTAAAAGTTATACTTGTAACTTGTGTAAGTTACAGGCACATAGCAAGTTCATTCATGAAACGTGTGATAGTTACAGGCACATAGCATGTTCAATCTTGTAACGTGTGTGATAGTTACAGGCACATAGCATGATCTGTGTTGTTCATCTGTAATTGCATGTTGACACAGAAACAAACATGCAATTAGGGTCCGTGAATTCTCTGCGTTGTGTTTTTTTTTTTTTTTTTTTTTATGGTTGGAACTCATTTTCTCGTGAACAAGTTTCTGAACCATGAAGAATTATCTTCAGTCATCTGGTTTGTAATTTTGTTGAAAGATCAAGAATGCTTGTTGGTTAACCCGACATTAACCCAGTGCAGCACTCATGTAATGGTGCAGGCTTGTAGTCTTGATCATGTCGATGGATGACTGAAGGTTTCTTATGTGAGTCTCTGCATGGTGTATTTTTCTTCTGTGTTGGTTGGCTCGGCAGTGGGTCTAGTTGTTTTCTTGAGGTTGTGGCTTCATACGTAGATGAGATGGTCGTTGCATATGGATCTCGGAAAAGCCATCAAGTTTTATCTGCACACTGTAAGACAGAAAACAGAAAAACAGAGAGCAGTATTTCTTCAAACACTAGAGTTGTATGGTTTTTTAGAGTCTGCTGTTGTTGTTTCATTCTTTCCCTATTTCTTAATTGATTTGACACCTATGGACCAGTGAGGTAAGGATGGACTAAATGGGGAAAGGCCTATGAGGTAGTGTCTTCACCCTGGGTTCACCCCCGACGCCTGTTGCGTTCAGTTCTTCCCAGGGCACCTCACTTGTCCGTGTGTCCTATCCTGTCCATGTAGATGGGGGAAACAACTGTACAGTGTGTGAGAAAATTGGCACATTTCCATTCTCCAGTGAAACATCAGTCCTAATAAACATCATTAACAGAGGATGGTTGTCTGACTGCAATATTCTGTGGTATAACATTTAAGGCTGTGAGTCTTACTTAATGTCTCCCAAAGAAAGGCTGAGACAGTCACTTTCCTTTTGTTCTATTAAACAAAAATAAGTCTTTCATCTTTGTTGTGAGTTACTGGGGAAATTAAGCACTCACAGCCTAAATGGTTAACACCGTATCAAGTTGCCCCACGAGTTTAACGAAGAGGGGAGGGGCTGCTTCAGAATATCAAGCAGGCTAAGCAGAAGCTGAGTAACCTTGTTAACTTCTTTAAAGTTCTTTTTGTTTTTCCTACATTCTTTTCCAAAATGTCCGTGCTTGCCACAGTAAGAACAACTGGCTTCTCTAGGACTTTTGCGTTTCTTTGGCTTCTCTGAGTTGACCTTAACAGAAACTGCTGCAATTCTTACTCTCTCTTTGACATCAGAATCTCTTTCCCAAATAGCTAAACTTTCTAGGTTACTTCTGAGAGTTCTTTTAGCCCACGTAATATCTAGGAATGGCAAGGCTGTTCTGTACTCAGCTACAAGACCATCTGCCCAAATTCAGATTAGAGCTCCTTTGTCAGCTAACACACTTTCGGAATCATCCACTATTCCACTGTACGTTACAGCTACCTGACAGAACCTCTCTGTGTACTCACAAACAGTTTCACCCTTCTTCTGTACACAATTGGTAATTTTGGGTCCTAAGATATTCTTTAGGATTTTCAAAACACCTTCTCTCAAATCACCTTTACTTGCATGTTGTAGTTCGGAAGTAACAGCAGACTCAAAATTGTTGAATTCAGATTCAGTTAGAATTTGTGACATCAGCTGTGTGACTTCCGGCAACGACATGTCGTAAAGACGCATTTTACTGATCAATGCTCTTCTAAATTCAGAAAATTGTGTGCGTGCTGAGGGTAAGCTCTGGGATAGTCTCTCTACATCTTTAGGACCTAAAGATGTTTTGGCAACAGTTTGCATTTGGACAACAGAAGAGTTGGGTTCACTTTCAGTTCCCTGAGATCTTCTCCTAGCCCCACAAACCTGCACTGAATCTACAGGCTCATCAGTTACTGATTGGATGGCTACATCTGTTTCAAAGAAAGCTTTTAAGTCAGGATAATTGTTATCAGGCTGACTAACTTCTTCCACATCAGTTTTTTCTGCATCTTTGTTGCGGTTTACTTTCTTAGTCACAGAAGATAGTCTAGCACGGAGCTCTTTGATCTGTTTCTCTAGCTCTGAGTTGCGCTTAGACTGTTCTGTAGCTTTTGCTAAAACATATTCTCTGTGACAACAAATAATGCCCTTCACATTGTTTTTGCGGATGCTTGCTCCAAGCACTCTTTTACAATCTTCAATAGACCATACTTTGTCTGCATCAATGACAAATTTCTTTGTCAAATTCAATCTGACTTCCTCAGTCACGATTGAGTCCATGTGCTCTCTTAACAAAGACTTAAACTCATTGTCTGTCCATGTTGTGGGTATCAGCCTAGCATTCCTTCTAACCATTTTGTGACTTCCTTTGTTACTTAACAATCACAAAACACTAAAACTTCTCTCTACTGTCTTACAAACAGAGGGTACAATCTTATTAGCACATGACGCTATCCTCTAGCTTACAGAGGATAGGTCTTCTCTTAGCAAGAGGATACACACAATATTAACAAGTAACTGTTAATCTTCCCTGCCAACAACAGAGGATAAATTTCATCTCTAAAAGAAAACTTTTTTTAGAGGATAACTTAGTTAACCAAACCCTGCAGCTGTTTGTTAACTTCTTCTCTGTCGGCGCAGAGGAAAACAAATTTGTACTGGTCTGCCTCGGTTCTTTGAATAGAGTGAAACTCACCAAATCGTTGGTTGTACAGAAAACATTCGTCTGGAACTCAGTCAGCTTTGTTGAGATCTTTGAGCTTGAAGTTTCAAGATTCAGTCTGGAACTCAGTCAGGCTTTGAGATCTTTTTTGGAGCTTGAAGTTTTCAATCTGGAGGAAGCTGGAAAGATTCAGTCTGGCAATCTTTGTCTGATCTTTTGTTGAGCTTGAAGTTTCAAGATTCAGATCTTTGAGCTAGAAGTTCTTTGAGTTTCCTTTTTCTCCATCCGGGTCACAGGGCACCATCTGTTGTAAAGTTTTTCTTTCTTCAAAGCAGACCAGGAGACGTTGGGATCACGTTCAAACAGAAGAGTTTCTTTATTTGAGCGCGGCTGCGGTGCTTCCAACATAATCTAAAGTATATAAATTTACATGGTGTCTTATAGGCATTTTAGGAGGAGGGACTTTTGAAGGTGGAGACAAATTCAAACAAAGCATGTAAATGAGTATACAGGTTAAGGAACCCGCCCCAGACCGGCAGTCTCAATTTAATCAGCATAACCACTCAAATGCATATGTGCTAATCCAATCAGCCAAACGATTCAACGTCTGGACTGTGGCTCTTGCTCCAAGGTAGGTTAGCGTTAGCGTCTCCGTGATCTGACTCATTTAACTTACAAAGGAAAAACAGGTCGGGCAGGAATATCTTGCTGTAAACTCAATAATCACTTTCTCAGTTTATATACTATCTAAATTAAAACCTCAAATGCTAAAATCATTATTCTTCACCGTGATGTTATGTAAGGAAGCATATCTGAAATAGATTCTTAAATTTGTAATCCTTCACATCCTTTTAAAGAGGTTTATCACTGATCCAGAATAACAATATATGTTTCCTAGCAGCAAAGGCTAGGATGTCAAATAAACGTCTAGCGAATCTATTTGGCAAATGTCTATTTGGAAGACCTAAAATCAAAAACAATGGGTCCAGCTGTAACACTAATCCAAACATTTGACTCATATACTGAACCACTTTTGACCAATAAATTCTAATTACAGAACAGTCCCAAAAACAATGAAAATGGTCCCCCACTTCCACCCTACATTTAAGACATAATGGAGAATTGCTTGGGTCAAATTTACTTCTGATGAGTGGTGTGATATGCATTCTATGCACAACCCTGAGCTGAATAGCTCTAGCCTTGTTGCAAACAGAGATTTTATTTGCCTGAGTCCAAACCCGCTCCCAATCCTCCTCTGTTATAGTCTGTTTCAACTCACCCTCCCATAATCTTCTAAGGTCTTGCATGTTCGCCGCTTCATATAAGCAAAGGGTGTTATAAAAGCAAGATATCTGCTTTCTCAATGGGGGATTCAAGAGAATCTTCTCAACAGCCGACACAGAGTAGTTAGTGACAAGGGCAGTATTTTTAAAAATATAATCCCTGATTTGGAGAAATCTGAAAAAGCTGGATCTGGGCAGCTTATATTTTATAACTAAATCTTCAAAAGATAATAGAGGATTCTAGCTGCTCTCTTAACCCTCTGGGGTCGACAAACGCGCCCCCGCGTTTTGCTGGATTTTCTTCACATTGTAGCACAATAAACTTAAATTACTCCGTCATTTATGGTCATACAGAAAAAAGAAATATAAAAAAAGAATCTGTGATATTTCTACTTTTGTATGTGTCCACTTACAATCAAATCAAAACATTGTGCTTTTGTAAAATAAAGAAAATAAACAGGGTGTGCGTTCTGCCTCTCCATCGCGGTGAACTTTTTTTTTTCTTGAGCACGTCTATAAACTGAAACAAAACTCAGCGAATACTTGTCACACATTTGTGAGCCATATACCTTCATAAACATTTAAGTGTGTACTTTTAAATGATCGGATTTAAACTGAAAACAAATATTCTCTGTTTAAAGGAGCAACTGTGTCTAAAGTGCTGGAAGAGAGAGGATAGAGGGACACCTTCCGTCAAAGTCATACGGGTAATTGTTGAAAAATGTCAACAATTACCCGAATGTTTCTCCAGTTGTAAAATCACGAGTCTGAATTCACGCTGTGATAAAGGGCTTTTTCTTTGAAAAAAATGAAGCGGAAAAAGATGTTTTTTAAATCGTGTCGTACAATCTTTAAAATGAGCCAGACTAATTCATTTACGTAGCTTTACACGAGAGAGAGAGCATCGAATCGCGTTCCCTAGACTACATTATGTCTGAAAATCACCATGAAGCAGAAGGTTCATCGGATCAGTATTTTGATGCAGATTTGGCACAAGTTCTGAATGATCTTTGTGAGTATTTCCATCATAAATTTTACATTTATACAAATTTCATTGAAAAGATATTTCAATAAATGTTTTTTATTTTTATTTGCAGATAACAGTTCATTTCCAGAGGGGGTGTCACCCGATGATTTTTTACAAGGTAGGCTATGGCAGAGCCAGCCTGAGGCATAAGCGAACTAAGCGGCTGCTTAGGGCCCCCTGGCCACCAGGGTTTATTTTTTTATTTTTTTTACATATTAATTAACTTAAACAAGTGACATGAATGAATTAATGACTAATTCAAGACAAGAAAATTCTGATTTCATGATCAATATACCTGCCTACAACTGCTGCTGTGTCTGCCAGTGTTTGAGTCATGCGCATAACCTCGCGTGCATAGACAATTCGTGCGCAAAGTCACAGTACTGTTAAGACATGTCACAAAAATTTGATTTGATTGATGATTGACATTTAAATCAATGATTTATCCTTTAAATTTAATAATATTCAGAACAGAACAAGAATAAAAAAATAACTATAAACAAGCCAAAACGAAATAATTTAAAGCGAAAGTGAAAGTAAGCGGCGTTGGGCTCACGTATCTCTCTCATTAGAATCAAAATGTTTCAACATTCGCGATGTATTTGGATGGTAAACTATTCTTTATTATAGCCTTTGAACTTAACTCACGTTCCAATATCGACGGGAAAAAATCATCCTCTACACACGCGCAAAAAAGTGCTTGGAAACATCGCAGTGGAGCGGAGCTTACGCTGAATGGTACAAATTGTATTACTGACTATTTAAACAGAGCAGCGTAATTTGTATATGTTAGGTTGACTATTTTATTAATATATTTTATTACGGCTATAATGAACAGGCTGCAATGTCAAGATTACAATGCTGGAATATGTTGTGTGTGTGTGTGTGTGTGTGTGTGTGTGTGAGGCACAGGCGCGATCGAACAGTGGAAACATAAAAACATACTCCGTCATGTTCATACAAGACATCATTCAAACTGCAAAGTGTTTCAAAACATTAGAGGATATTTTGCAAATAATTAATTTAATGTGTTTTGTGACAGTTTGTTTTCAGAAGTTTCAAAGAGTTAGTAAAAGAGTAAAGAAAAAGTTAAAACTTTTTAAGTAGGCCTATCTATTTTTTAAGTATTTATTTTGTATTAATACATAACCTCATTGTATTAATTTATAATGTAACATTATTGTCAGGATTCCATCACCATCTCCTTCCACTCATTCCCTCACTCCGCCCACTCAGTCATTCACACGCTCATTGTCACCTGATTACTAATCACCGTCACCTGGACCTCATCATCAGTTCACCCATATATACCTGCTACGAACATTCAGTCATTGTCTGATCTCGTCTACACATGATACAGACTCTCTGCCATACTTACCTGTATTCCTACCTACGATCCCTATCTTCTCAGCCAGTCATCATTCCGTCTTCTAAGGAACTCCTTCATCATCATCTGCAAGAGAAAGAGAGAGAGAGACTTGATTACACTTCAGTTAAGCTATCATCTGATATTCAACTTACTGTTTACTCACCTGTTACGCTGTACCGATCCATTCTGCAAATTAACCCTCTGAGGTCGGCAAACGCGCCCGCGCATTTTGCTGGATTTTCTTCACATTGTAGAACTATAAACTTAAATTACTCCGTCATTTATGGTCATACAGAAAAAAGAAATATAAAAAAAGAATCTGTGATATTTCTACTTTTGTATGTGTCCACTTACAATAAAATCAAAACATTGTGCTTTTGTAAAATAAAGAAAATAAACAGGGTGTGCGTTCTGCCTCCCCGTCGCGGTGAACTTTTTTTTCTTGAGCACGTCTATAAACTGAAACAAAACTCAGCGAATACTTGTCACACATTTATGAGCCATATACCTTTATAAACATTTAAGTGTGTACTTTTAAATGATCAGATTCAAACTGAAAACAAATATTCTCTGTTTAAGTAATTTGTATAAAACCAACAAGATGTCCAGCTTCTCAAACGCTTCCTAATTACTTTTAATTTGAACACGCCCACTCGCGCAAAAGACATTCACATGCAAATCTCCACATGGAACGCGAACGCGCTCATTACCTCAAAAACACAACACCAAAACACTTCACAAGTCTCTGCTTTTCGTCGAGTTTGAAAGGCGCACCGAGAGTTTACATTGGATTTAGGCTACCTCAGAAGAAGAAGAACGCGATTTGAAGACAAGAAAGGTGTAAGGTAAGACATTCTTACATATTAGTTTGTTATTGTTGCATAAATTTCACATTGCAGTTGATCTGTTGCTAGATATATGGTGAATATTGTAATATTTAGACCCGTGTTTACTGTTACTGTGTTTGTGGATATCTGCTCAAACGTAGATATGTATATGGTAACCATAATGTTTTATATTTGAGCGCGATCGCGTTTGAATGTATCATATTTGATACATTCGAAAAGCAAAACGCACCAAACGGCTTCATGTTTTTACTATTATCTCATTTCATATTATCATAACGAATGGAAACATTTGAAGTAACATGATAATCAATATATTTTTCTCTAGCTTAGTCGTTACTGAAATATTTTGGAAGATTTATAGGCTGCTATGGTTATTGTTATTATTATTTTATGCAGCACTGCGCATAGCCTATGCCTACAAGGCACAACAAACCTGGTGTTCATTATATTATTGTTGGAAACGTGTGTGTGTGTGTATTCTGTGAATTTTAAAAAGCAATTTCAACCAGAAAAATCTAAAATGTATTCCCCAAATCGTGCAGGCCTTTCTCTTGATATCAGTATGTTCACTTTTTTTTTTTTTTTTTTTTTAGGGCCCAGATGCCACTGAGTCCTGCTGACTTCAACATTCACAGAGTCTCTGTACATGAACATGGTAAAGTGAAAATCAAACACCTTGGAAATGAAAGGTATGTACAATGTTTTTAGGAATGGCACAAAGGTCTCTGTCTTTGGATCATTGGTTATCTTTGGATTATGTTGTGTTGTAAATAAATCAAACAATCTAAAAGCCATTCTTTTTTATATCTCCTCATTCTTTGTGCAAGGTTGCTCAGAATGATAGGGGCCTGATAGCTCCTAATAGGGCAGTTAGGGGAGGGTCTTTGTCTTTCTCAGGTGTGAAAAGCTTACATATTAATGAGCTCCCGCATAAAGCTTTGTGGCACAAAACACGTCGTAAAATTTTTAAATCAATATATTGTCTTATCTGAATGAGCAGTCAGGGTTTTCACATCGTTTTAGAGCAAATATTCTAGGCTACGTCATACAATTTTCAAAAGTCTTATGAAGAAATAATCAGTATGGGTTTCATGGCCTTATTTCAGTGAGAATTTTTTTTTGTATTTTCACAAACCACGCATAAATGTCATTATCTCAAAACTACAAACTTTTACATACATGCTGCTGATATATTATTGTAGCAGAGTTTGTGCTGAATACAGTGTAATTAGACTTTAGCCATGAAAATGTCACAAGTAACAGAAATAAGCACAAATGTCAGAGCATGTCAGAACACCTCCAGGGCCCAGAAAACACCTCAGACCCCAGAGGGTTAAAGCATTTAACTTACCATTCTGTCTGCTTCGTCTATGCCAAACCTGACAGAAGATCAGACCACCATGCAGAATCCATCGGGATCCACGGCGAATTCACCTGTCAATCCGATCGCCATTCATCAACCCACCTCTTCAGCTTCACTTCCTCAAGCGCCCGTTGCTTCATTCACTGCCTCAGCGTGTCCCATGGCCCGACCAGCGACATTCTCCGGTGAGGCGGAGGACTGCAGTGGGTTTCTACTTCAGGTATCTTTGTATTTCTCCATGCAAGAACATCAATTCATTAACGATTCAGCTCGTGTTGCTTTCATCATTTCACTATTGTCTGGGCAAGCACTTCAGTGGGCACAGTCTCTGTGGAATTCGAATTCGGAAGTCGTCAAATCCCTATCCGGTTTCATACAACACTTCAAAGAAGTTTTCGGTCAAACAGCTGCCGATCTTTCAGTACATGATCAACTCTACAATCTTCGTCAAGGCCAATCTTCCGTGAGTACTTTCTCCTTACGATTCCGCACTTTAGCGGCATCCAGTGGATGGAATGAGGCAGCATTGATCACAGCTTTTCGTCATGGTTTGAATCCTAACATTCGTCAGTTGATGGTGGTTTACGACGACAGTCTGGGAATTGAGAAATTAATTAAAAAATCCATTCGAGTTTCGCAAAGACTATCAGCCTGCGATTCTCCGACTCCCACTGTATGTCCTCCGCCCACGGTTCCATCAGTCACTCCTCCAGCACCAGAGCCTATGGATCTCGGCTCCGCCCATCTTCCAGCTTCAGAGTGTCAACGACGAATTCTTCATAAACTCTGTCTCTATTGTGCATCTGATAATCATCTTCTCAGCACTTGCCCTGTTCGACCTCCATGCCCAGCGGTAAGCACAATTCAAGTCCCACCTAAAATTGAAGCTTTAAATCGCACCACAGTGCATGTATTAACTTCTCGTATTTGTGTCTCAGCGCAAGCTCCATTAGGTGCCATTGACTCTGGTTCGGCGGGGAATTTCATCTCCACCCAGCTTCTCCAAAAATTTAACATCCGCAAACATCGCAGTTCTCAAGACCTCCATGTACAAACCATCCAGGGAAAACCGTTGGGTCGAGGTCGAATTCGTCATTGTTCACCTACTCTGACGCTGTGCATTGGTTGTCTTCATTCAGAGGAGATTTATTTTATGGTGCTGGAGGAGTCCACCGCTGAGCTCATCCTGGGACGCCCCTGGTTAGTTCAACATCAGCCGACGATCCACTGGAAAACTGGTGAAGTATTGCGTTGGGGTGAGTCCTGTCATTTGTCCTGTCTATCATCCATCAAGAAAATACCTTCATCATCATCATCGACGCCTCAGAAGAGGTCCAAAGTTCCTGTTTGCTCCACCTCGGTTGAGAGCCCTGAAGTACAGCATCAAGTAGAGATTCCAGTGGAGTACCAGGATGTGTTCAGCAAGAAACTGGCTACTAAACTACCACCTCATCGGCCATGGGACTGCGCAATCGACTTGCTACCTGGAGCCACGCTACCTAAAGTTCGTATCTATCCACTGTCCATCCCGGAGCAGAAGGCCATGGAGGAGTATGTGGAGGAGGCTTTACAACAACAGTTCATCCGCACATCGACCTCCCCTGCCGCTTCAAGTTTCTTCTTTGTGGGTAACAAGGACGGAGGCTTGAGGCCCTGCATCGATTATCGTCATCTCAACTCTCAAACCATCAAATACAGTTATCCCCTTCCTCTGGTCCCAGCTGCCTTGGAGCAGGTGCGTGGGGCTCGCATATTTTCTAAACTAGACCTTCGGAGTGCATACAACTTGATCCGTATACGGCATGGAGATGAGTGGAAGACAGCGTTCGTCACCCCATCTGGCCATTATGAATATCAGGTTATGCCCTTAGGGCTGTCAAACGCTCCAGCGGTCTTCCAGGGGTACATGAACGAAGTGTTCCGTGAGTACCTCAACCGCTTTGTGATTGTCTACATTGACGATATCCTCATCTATTCATCTTCAATTGCTGAACACCATCGTCATGTCATTCAAGTACTAGAGAAACTGAGAGAACACAAGCTTTACCTGAAATTGGAGAAGTGTGAGTTCCATATCACCTCTGTTCAGTTCCTGGGTTACATCATAGATCAGCATGGTATCCAGATGGACCAGAGGAAGGTGGAAACAATCCAAGACTGGCCATTACCCACATCTGTCAAAGAACTTCAAAGATTCCTCGGTTTTGCAAATTTCTACAGAAGATTCATCAAGAACTACAGTCTCATCAGTGCTCCCCTCACATCTTCATTAAAGAATCGACCCAAGTCTCTGTCCTTGAATCCCACTGCTATCCAAGCCTTCCATCGCCTCAAAGAAGTCTTCACGACAGCACCAATCCTCATCCATCCCAATCCTGAACTTCCCTTCATCGTTGAGGTCGATGCGTCTTCCACTGGGGTTGGAGCAGTGCTGTCACAGTGGCAGGGTGAGCCTCCCAGACTCCATCCATGTGCCTTCTTTTCCAAAAAGCTGTCCCCGGCGGAGCAAAACTACGACATCGGCAACCGGGAACTGCTAGGCATAAAACTGGCTTTAGAAGAATGGAGACATTGGCTGGAGGGAGCAAATCACCAGTTTGAAGTAATTACTGATCATCGCAACTTGGAATATCTTCGTGAGGCAAGAAGATTGAATCCTCGCCAGGCCCGTTGGGCACTCTTCTTCACTCGATTCAACTTCGTTGTTACTTACCGTCCAGGAAGTAAGAATTGCAAGGCAGACGCTCTTTCCAGACTCCATCATTCATCTTCAGAGGACCTCAGTACTGAAACCATCCTCCCTCCAGCCTTAATCCTCAGTCCCATTCTCTGGGACATCAACCAACAAATCTCTCAGGAAAATTCTCGCCATCCTGCTCCGCCGGGAGGTCCAGAAGGGCGTACTTTCGTACCTCAACATCTTCGTACTCCCCTTCTGGACTCTGCTCACACGGTTCCGGGCTCTGGACATCCAGGTAGCAAGCGTACCCTATCGCTCCTCAGTCAGCAGTACTGGTGGCCGTCCATCTCCGAAGATGTCTCCAGATTCGTCAGTGGCTGCTCAGTCTGCGCCATCACCAACACTCCCAGAAAACTACCTGAGGGTAAACTTGTGCCACTACCTATACCCAGACGCCCTTGGTCACACATCGGACCTATACCCAGACGCCCTTGGTCACACATCGGAGTGGACGGAGTGGACGGCCACCAGTACCTTCCTAGATCCAGTGGATTTACCTGTGTGCTCGTCGTTGTGGATAGATTTTCCAAAGGCTGCAAGCTGATACCTTTACCTGGTATACCCACGGCTTTAGAAACAGCTGAAGCATTGTTTCATCACGTATTCAGAAATTTCGGCATTCCAGAAGACATTGTTTCGGACAGGGGACCCCAATTCATCTCCCGGGTGTGGCACGCCTTCTTCAAGCTCCTCGGGGTCACTGTCAGCCTCTCATCAGGATATCATCCGCAGACCAACGGCCAGACTGAGCGGAAGATTCAGGAGATAGGACGTTATCTGCGAACTTATTGCCACCAGTACCAAGACAGCTGGAACCGATACCTCCCCTGGGCGGAATATGTCCAGAATTCCCTCACTCAGCGTACCACCGGGCTCACCCCCTTTCAGTGCTTCCTCGGATACCAGCCACCTCTCTTCCCTTGGTCGGGTGAGCCCTCGGAGGTTCCAGCTGTCGACTTTTGGTTCCATCAGAGCGAGGGGGTATGGGACTCAGCTCATGTGCATCTACAACAGGCAGTGCGGAGGCACAAGGATCAAGCGGATCGTCTACGAGCCGATACACCCCAATATCAACCTGGTCAGAAGGTGTGGTTATCGACGAGGGACATTCGCCTCCACCTGCCTTGCCGTAAGCTGAGTCCTCGATTCATTGGACCTTTCACCATCCAGAGGCAGTTGAACGAAGTAACCTACAGACTCAACCTTCCACCTCAGTACAAGATCTCTCCTTCCTTCCATGTCTCTCTCCTCAAACCTTTCACTGACCCAGTCTATGAAAGCTCTAGCATTAAGTTCTGCCAGGAAGACTTAATTGTTACGTCACTCTACTTTTTATCTATCCAATCACATTCCAACACTTGTGGTATATAAGATCGGTACTTACTCATGTTTGAGTTCGCAGATGCTGACGCTTCAATTCACCACCATCCTCCCCACCTCCTCCAAATTGAATCCTTCCCTCATCCTCCTCACCACCACCACCAGGATGGTCCCTTCCATACCTCACGGGGGTCGGCTGCGCCCCTGCCTTGATCTTCAGGCAGGATATGCAGAGTCCGGACCCTCAGATTACGAGCTACGGACGGGGCCTACGCCAAAGAACTTTATTGCTTGCTGGGTTGCTAATAAATGGTTAATTGTCACAGTATTTAGTCTCCCGAGTCTTTCTGGTAGAACTTCTGTTCCCTCAGATTCCACCTCGGATGACGTGCCTCCTCCTCCCGTTCCTGTGGAAGAAGAGGCCATCTACAGAGTTCGATCCATCATGGACTCCCGGCGGCGAGGTCTCCGTCTGGAGTATCTGGTGGACTGGGAGGACTACGGTCCAGAGGAGCGTTCCTGGGTACTCCGTGATGATATCCTAGATCCAGCCTTACTCTCCCAGTTCCATTTTGACCATCCTGACCGCCCAGCTCCCAGGGGTCATGGTCGACCTCGCCGCCGGCAACATCTCTCTTCTTCCCAGCCGTCAAGAGCCGCCTCGGGAGGGGGGGGGGTACTGTCAGGATTCCATCACCATCTCCTTCCACTCATTCCCTCACTCCGCCCACTCAGTCATTCACACGCTCATTGTCACCTGATTACTAATCACCGTCACCTGGACCTCATCATCAGTTCACCCATATATACCTGCTACGAACATTCAGTCATTGTCTGATCTCGTCTACACATGATACAGACTCTCTGCCATACTTACCTGTATTCCTACCTACGATCCCTATCTTCTCAGTCAGTCATCATTCCGTCTTCTAAGGAACTCCTTCATCATCATCTGCAAGAGAAAGAGAGAGAGAGACTTGATTACACTTCAGTTAAGCTATCATCTGATATTCAACTTACTGTTTACTCACCTGTTATGCTGTACCGATCCATTCTGCAAATTAAAGCATTTAACTTACCATTCTGTCTGCTTCGTCTATGCCAAACCTGACAATTATAGCGTGACATTTGTGTCAATAATCGTCAAACAGGTGACTCCGCGTGGTGGGACAAATTCTGAAATTCCAAAATTCCAAATCAAATTCTGCTTAGGGCCCCCAAAAGGCTTGGGCCGGCATTGGGCTATGGGATATATCTTGTTATGTATTTTAATATTTTTTAATTTAATATTTTTTTAAAAGAAAAAAATAACTCATATATATTTCAACAGACATCGCAGACGATTTGCTGGCTCACAGCCCCGCCCGTCCAGCGGAGGTACCTACGCAATCATTGGCTGCCGCTCCAAGTGTGTCAGAGGCGTACGAAGACGTAACACCAAGCCTACGGACAATCAGATCGCTATCTGGGGGCTGGATGTAATGTGGATGCTTCATGCGGGGATGATCAGGAGCCATCGAGCAGCGATGGGACGAAATCTTCTAACGAGCTCTCGAATTACCGTGTTTCTGGGAGAGGTGTAAAACGTTTTCGGGAAATTTATGGCGATTACGATATAAGCAACGATTGTCAATTAAGCTACCCGGACAGCGGTAAGTCTAATCATCTTCTTTTTTTTTCTTTTTTTAAATAACATAATATTGTTGTTTTTTTAGAACAAAACACACCTGTGAACGATTTGAGAAATATTCTCATGAGAGTCCAAATTCTCCGGAAGAAAATGGTAAGATATATCTCTTGTTTCATCATATTTTATCCATATTAAATAAGTCATATAATAAATTATTATGTTTGGTTTTTTTTGCTCTAGAAGAAAACTACGATGAAACAGGTTTGGAAGTATTTTTGGAATCTCAAGCGTCGGTTCTGAACACAATCAATTCTGAAAGGAATTCGTCAGATAGCAGCAGTGATGAAGATGAAGGAGATGAGCGGACCTTCAGCCCTTTATTTAACATGGGAGACCTGCTACGATACTTTACGCTCAGCGAACAGAAATTTCCAACGTGTTTTGGAAATCGCAACATAGCCATTGTCATACCATCAGACGGAGCAAATTGTTTCCGGAGCCCAGAGCGGCGTTGTGGAGTTACTCCATAGAGTGATTGATGTGCAGAATCAAAACACTATTGATTTAAGGAGCGCTGTGGAGTTTTTCGCTGTTTGTCAAGATTGTGCCTCGGAAGAAAACAGACAATTACGAAATGAGGTATTATCACTCCAACAGGAGATTGCGCAGGTGAGAAATGATAATTCATTACTCACCACTGTTCTGTCATTAATCTCTGAAAGGTTGAATATTGGTCAGGGGATCTCTGGATAATCCGTAATTCGTTTGTAATTACAAAACGAAAATACCGTTTTTCAGTTTTTTGTTTCAAAACGAAAAACCAAATAACCGTTTTTGGTGTCAGAATCAAAAAACGAAAAACCAATTAAAAACGGCCCGTTTTTCGTTTTTGGCGATCATTTTATTGTTATTCCTTTTTGAACAAAGAATGAAGAGAGTCTTTGAACTTCAGTCAATTCGTTTTTCATTTATAAACCAAAAACGGAAGGTCACGTGGTCTATGCTGGATAATCCGTAATTCGTTTGTAATTATAAAACGAAAATACCGTTTTTCTCCTCCACCTGTCAGTGATCACAAACTTCCTGACTGACAGGAGTCAGCAGGTGAGGCTGGGAAACATCACATCCAGCACCAGGACTATCAGCACTGGCGCCCCCTTCTCCCTCTACACCAACTCACTGCACCTCAGGAGACCCATCTGTCAAACTCCTGAAGTTCGCTGACGACACAACGCTCATCGGCCTCATCCGGGACGGTGACGAGTCGGCCTACAGACGGGAGGTTGATCAGCTGGCTCTCTGGTGCGGTCAGAACAACCTGGAGCTTAACACGCTCAAAACTGTGGCGATGACCGTGGACTTCAGGAGGAGCCCCCCCACTCTGCCCCCCATCACCATACTCAACAGCCTTGTGTCTGCTGTGTAATCCTTCAGGTTTCTGGGTTCCACTATATCCCAGGACCTGAAGTGGGAGCCCAACACGGACACCATCATCAAGAAGGCTCAGCAGAGGATGTACTTCCTGTGCCAGCTCAGGAAGCTCAACCTGCCTAAGGAGCTGCTGATCCACTTCTACACAGCCATCATCCAGTCTGTTCTCTGCACCTCCATCCCTGTCTGGTTTGGATCTGCCACCAAAGAGGACAGGAGCAGACTACAATGGACAGTCAGGACTGCAGAAAAATCATTGGTGCCAACCTGCCCTCCATTCAGGACTTATACATTTCCAAACTGCTACTGAGGAAACGGGCAGGAAGCATCACTGCAGATCCACCTCACCCCGGACACAACCTGTTCCAGCTTCTCCCCTCTGGTAGGCGCTACAGAGCACTGTACGTCAAAACCAACAGACTCAGGAACAGTTTCTTCCCACAAGCCATCACTCTGATGAACAGCTGACTCTGACTCACAGTGTCAGGAACAATTCCTGTGCTATAACCCAGTAGCTCTGTCTCTAATCAGCCACCTGTTTACTACTTATGTATTCATCATTTTCAAAGCTGTTCATACTGTTCAGATTGTTATATTGTATATACTGTATACCAAACCCACCTACCTCAAGTACATAACACTTGCACATAATACTTATTTATTCCAACATCCTTTGCACTATGCTCCATCACACTGTGTACATGAGTACATGTACGCATGTATGTGTACTTGTATATATTTATGTATGTTAAAGATTTTGACTTCATCAACACGGTGTAAAAAAACAAAGAAATCAAGATTAGACAATGTATAACCAATGGGATAACCACACAGGTCAACTAAATCAGTGACATCTGATCATCTATAAAAACAGCTCAACTGACGACAAGCAGCAACTCCGTCTCTCACTGTTGTCTTCGCTAATTTCAGGTAAGTTTAGTGAGTTTAGTCACCAAAATTACACAAATAGTACATAAAAATGTTTCTGACACATTCTTTCATGTAAATGACACGCTTCCGTTGAATATTTACTTTATAGAAATGGTTTAGTGTCTTCGGGAAAAGTCCGTTAGCATCTCAACTTTTAGGCTAAGTTAACATTAACTAACTTAGAGGTAAGGTTAGGTTGATTAGACTTTAGCTGTAAGTTTAGGCTTTAGGCTTTTAATCTTATGTGTTGATTAGAGGTTTTGTAAAAGTTTTGCTGGCAATTTTTCAATGTGAATGGAAGTAAACTAGAAAGTATTCACTGGACGGTTAATTCATAGTTTTCACGTGACGGAATGCCCACCTGGAGGGCAAATTGGGGTTTTATAATGCCATTTATGCCTAGTATTAACATGAATGTCACGCAACCGCTTAATTCGCAGGTAACGTAACTGTTAACGTTAAGTATCAAGTCAGTTGAATCACCGTTTTATATTAATGTGCTCTTTTAATTTAAGCATACAGCCGCACACACACACATACGTTACACACAGATTAATAACCTTACTTCAAAAAAATGATATATTCCTGGACAAGCTACTTTTTTTTTTCTTTTTTTTTTTACAAGTGAATGAACGATTTATTTGTCCAAAGGACAAGTACAAGACCAGGGTTAATGCCAAGCCCTGGTTTATACATTTTTATAATTTTATTATAATATAATATAATATTTATATAATATAATATAGCTTCAGAAGACCTTTCTCAATGCTGCTATTGTCATACAATGAAAGTATTATATTCCTACTTCCATAGTATGGCAAATTAGTACAAATTAGAAAAGTTTAGCAGGTACAGAATTTTGATGCACATTATCTTTTCCCCTCAATGATGGAAGTTTTCATTTTCAGGTGTAGCTAATCCTTAACAATGTGTTATTGAACCTTTCCATTGTATAACATTTGTAACCTACATTTTAATCTTGTGTGGTTTAATATTTATAGTACTCAAAGCACAGCCTAAATAACTTAAGGGTTAACATTTATGGAGTAACGTTAGTCACACTGTTATTATTAAATGTTTATGAAATAATACATCACCATTAGTAACATCAGTCAATCTGTTCACTTTACAGACAGGGCATGAAGAGACTGGACTAGGGATGTTAACCGATGACCGTTTGACCGATGGTTGACCGTATCAACGTTAACCGGTCAAAGTTGTCGGTAGTCGGTAAAAAAAAAAAAAAAGTGATCTCTAAATTAGGCTATTATAGACAGTGGACTAAACGCTACTACAGTTAGCCATCTCATTCCAAGATCTTTTTGTGTGAAGTGAACAAATCCCTCACATTCAATTTAATATAACTCGCCTGTTTGTGCTTAATAAACCAATAAAAACATTTGGCGCGAGTGTAGCATGTCTGGAACGGACTCTCTAACACCAAAAGACCACACGACCACTCAACAATGAGATCCAATGGTTTTTTTCTTTTAATCTGTAAACAAATAGAGATCATCAGTGGATCAACGGGGCTTCAGCTTCTCTCTCTCGTGTACACACTAAGCATAAAATACTAATCAGTTAGCATCATGATGAATTTCATAAAATCGTATTGCTACACACTTCATCACGACCAACATGCTCAAATGATGAAACACACTCCAATTACACTTATTGAGCGACAATTATGCCTTTAGACAATAAACATCATCATACCAGTCATATTCTCGGAGAGAAGCAACATTGCGTGTGCTCATGAGCCTTGCGCACAGGTAGACTCAGGCTATATCCAAACTTAAACAAAAATAAATAAATAAACATGTAAATAAAATAATAAATCTGATTACCATACATTTATAATCTTCCTTGTGATACATACATCAGATTAAAACTCTTATTAATACATAGTATATTACATTAATTGTATACTAGATTGCATAACCATATGCATTTATCCAGATATTTATATGCATTAATTCAGATATGTATGTTATAACATCTTATGATGAAACAAATAAATCAATTATAATACCATTTGTACACAAATCCAAAGAAAAACACAAAGCACATTTAACAGCATACCATGTGGAGGCCGCACCACGTGCGTCACGCACAAATCTATGAATCTGATTCGTTCCCCTTATAACACTCTTAATACAGTATATTTATTAACAGTCAACCAGATCTCTTTTCTTTCACTAAACAGAACTAATTAAAGAACATACCTGTAAACAAATAGAGATCATCAGTGGATCAACGGGGCTTCAGCTTCTCTCTCTCGTGTACACACTAAGCATAAAATACTAATCAGTTAGCATCATGATGAATTTCATAAAATCGTATTGCTACACACTTCATCACGACCAACATGCTCAAATGATGAAACACACTCCAATTACACTTATTGAGCGACAATTATGCCTTTAGACAATAAACATCATACCAGTCATATTCTCGGAGAGAAGCAACATTGCGTGTGCTCATGAGCCTCGCGCACAGGTAGACTGAGGCTATACAGATTGCACGAGGGGAAACCCCAGAGGTGTTCCACCGATGATGCTCCCTCCCCAAACAAACACCCAAAGAAAAGTTCTGCTATTTTAACACTATGTTCTCTTGCTCATGAACAATAATCTGAACAAAATTTCGTGAGGTTCATTAAGAAAAAAAAACTTAGTATAAACAGTAAATTAAAGAAAATAATACAATGTAAAAAAAACAAATCAAAGAATAATTCACTCCAGTTACACGAGGTCACAGCGTTTGGGTTCGTGCGCTCACAAGGTTTGCGAAAAGTAACGGCTACAGGCTAAAACACTCGAGGTTAGAGCCAGGGCAGACGACAGGATGAAGCGTGCAAAGAAAAGTAGTGTGTGGGACAATTTCACTAAAAAGAATGACACAGATGTAAGTTGCAATTTGTGTGATACAGTGCTTAAATATAGTAGTAGCACATCATCTATGATGTATCACCTGAAAACGCGACACCCGCAAGCCTCTCCGGGTGAGAAAGGTAGCCAAAGCCAACCTACCGTGTCATCTATGCTAGCTGGTAGGAAATGTGACAAACAGCGCTCAGAGACTATTACCCAAAAGATATGCGGAATGATAGAAAAAGACATGCTGCCCCTTGACTTTGTAAGCGGTGAGGGCTTTCTAGGGCTTATGCAATTCCTTGAACCCAATTACACAGTCCCGTCTCGACAGACCATAACCACACGCATTGAAGAGCACTTTGTCAAGAAAAAAGATGAGCTCAAAGCGCGCCTGTATCGTGCCAGATGTGTAGCCATCACGACGGACTGCTGGACAGCACTAACCACAGAGAGTTATGTGACAGTCACCTGTCACTGGACTGACAAGGTCTGGCAGGTTAAATCAGCAGTACTCCTCACGAAAAGTATGCCAGGCAGACACACCGCCGACAACCTGGCTGCAACACTAAACGAAGCGGTAGATGCCTGGGGAATGACAGGGAAAGTGGTCGCATGTGTCCACGACAACGCGAACAACATAGTGGCTGCCAACATTCCTGAAAGGGTGGACTGGGTATCAGTTGCGTGTTTCGCCCATACACTACAACTGGCGATCAATGACGCATTTAAGCTGTTTGTGTATAAAGTTATATCTGCAGCCGGCAAACTAGTTCGCCATTTCAATCACAGCACTGTAGCCTGCAAAGCACTCGAGGCCAAACAAGAACAGATGCAGTTCCCCAAACACAAGCTCATCCAGTCCTGCAAAACTAGATGGAATTCGGTGTTCGACATGTTTGAGAGGCTTCTCGAACAGCGATGGGCAGTGACAGCCGTCTTGTCCGACCGCACCGTCACAAAGCTGCAGGATGCCAGAATTCTCGAGATCAAGGACGAATACTGGGCAATAATGGCTGATCTTAAAACTGTCCTGGAAACCCTCAAATGCGCAACCACTATCATGTCCTCTGAGAAGACTGTGTCGATCTCCCACATCTACCCCATCACCTTCAGCATCATTAATAAGCACATGGCCATCGCTACCGATGACAGGCCTCGGGTAGCGGAGTTCAAGGCCACTGTTCGACAGTCATTGAGTGAACGCATGGAGGTAGGTTATAATTTTGTCTTTAGGAGTAATAGTTTTTTTTTTATAATTCATTCATCGTACACAACACATCACTAGCGGCGCCAGGATTTTGATTGTAGGTGGGCCTCCAGAAAACTGGATGGGCCAGTTAAAATAAGCCAAAAAAATAAAATAAATAAAAACGGGTTCCCCTTCATCTCCGTTTCAGCGCTTTTCTGCGGCACTGAGGACAGCGACTCAGTAGCCTACCTGAATTTAATGCGGAATTAGCATATAGGTAAAAAAAAAAAAAAAAAAAAAAAAAAATTAAACAGGATTTTTTTTTTTGCTTTATTTAATACAATTACAATTTCATTTCATTTATTGTTTAATAAAATTATAGGCCTATTATTTTTAGTTTATTAACAGCAACAACAGCTGTAAAGATGAAGTTGACGATCGCCATCTCCGTAGTGAACTCGCCTATAGAGAGAAATGCACATCATGGATTACATAGTCAGAGAGTAGCCTATTTCTTTTCGTTTTAAATTGTTAAAAAGACATTTCAAGCTTTCTTAAGACATATTTCATGTCTGTGAGGCCTACGCTGAGTTTTGTTAAGTTAGGATGAGATGCGCTCCTGTTCACGAGAATGCAAGTGACCGCGCGGGCGCCTTCATGATTATATCGTCTGTTATATTTGCTTCTTATTTATTAAATCCAGACAATTGGTTGATAATAAAATTATTAAAATTAAGATACAATTTATACAAAACGAAATTCACTTAAAAAAAGGTTTTCTACAAACCAAAACTTAATTAAGTGGTCAAAATCATGTCTGACCCGCTCCATGTCTCTCGATATTGCGTATCCTATCTTACTCGTGCGGTTCACTTTTCATAATCAACAGATGAAAAAATAACATTATAATATTTTAACAAATATGAAACTAAATGAGCTTATTTAATGGCTACAATACGTAGGCCTACAGACTCTCTATTTGTACAAATTGCTGCACATTCATTTTATTCTGAATTTTGCACACACAAGTTGAAAGGCATTTGTTTGTGCATGCATAGTAAAACATCTGCAACATTTATCAAGTTCACTGATAATTATGCGTGCATTTAATAATTATTATCTTAATGAATAATGTAACAAGGACAAAGCATGTAAACTGCGTTGTTTGTTTAGAATGGAATGGATCGCAAATAGATCCGAATGAAGAAACGTACAAAACCATAGTAGAAAATGGTAGCGCCGCGGCTGCTACACATAGTCAGGCAGGCTATAGGCCTATTATATAGGCTACAATTCGAAATATCAAGTGTTATGAATTAATTAATTATAGAAATTAATTCAGCTGTATTGTTCGTCACAGGTTGACTACAACGAACGCTTGGTTGCAATGCCAGCGATGATTGCCTCTGCCCTGGACCCTCGACATAAACACCTTCCGTTTTTTATCAAGAGAAAAAACAAAGTCATTGCTTGATAAACTCAAGGAACTCTGTGCTGACGTGGAGCATGCAGCTATTGAGGAGGACATGGATGAGGAAGAAGAGCCTGGTGCTGCAGGAGGAGATAATGATGCTGCTGTGACAGCGGGTCCATCCAGTGGAGCCAGCCACAAGGAGAGTGCAATGAGTCTGCTACTGGGAGATGATTACAGCGCAGCCGATGCCACGGATCCACAGTTGGAAGTGGATACGTATGTGAAAGATAGTCGCCCCTCACTAGAAAGCAATCCACTTGATTGGTGGAGGGCAAACCAGACGCGCTTTCCCAGACTGGCAAGATTGGCGCAGCGCTACCTTTGAATCCCCGGGACTTCTGTTCCATCAGAGAGGGTTTTCTCCGCTGCGGGCCTTGTGGTTAATCGACTGCGTACCCGCTTGACCCCAGAGCACGTAGACATGCTTGTGTTCTTGAATAAAAATAAGTGACTGACTCGGAGTGGGGTAGGCCAATATTTTCTGTTATGTAAGAGTGGTTGGGGCCTAACCCTTGACACCTGAGAAAAATAAGTTAAGGCGTCTTTTACGCATTCATTAAAGATTTTTACAGTCTATTTTGTAGGCCACAGTATTCCCTATTTAACTTGTTTTTCGTTAATTTATTTTCCAAGAATAACTAATGGCCAAACCTTTGTGTTATGTTTTAATAATTAGGCGGCGGCCTAACCCTTAACACCTGTCTGTGAGCTGTTTGTTGGCTACAGTATTCTCGTTCATTTTTCGTTTATTTAATGTTATTCTTAAGAATAGCTGTAGGCCATGATGGCCATTGTCTGTTATGGTTTAGGAGATGTTGCCCTTAACAGAAGTTGACACTTGTCTTTTTGAAAAATAAAAAAAATATTAATTATACAAAAGAGTTGTTCTGTCCGTTATTAGAAGGCACACAGTGAGGTAGACCTGCCTTGACCGCTGCGTCTTTTACGCGCCTGTTTTATCCATTGGTTTTATCGTGTTGCAGTCTAGGCAACATTCCGCATAAGATGGGCTTAGATTTGGAAATATATTACATCTACATTTCAGTGGTAACAGATAAGGTGATGATGATCATCATCTTTCTTTATTATTGTTAGCAGTACCTCAGCTCTTCGGAGCTGTCATTTTCTTAAATGAGCCGTAGCAATGTTTCAAATGAGCTTCTAACGCTAGACAAACGTCTTTATTTTCAACGCGATCACCTTGTACCCAAACCATTTCGAAACTAAGGAGCCATTTGTCCTCCGATTAAATACAAGCTCCTCGGCGCCGCGTTTGCGGGACTCATGTTTCCCGCTGTAGGGGATTTAAAAAAAGTGACGTGAGTGAAAGGGGGGCCCGGGGCAGTGTGTGTGTGAGCGGGAGGCAGAGCGGCAGAGAGATGCGACAGAGTTGCGAAATTGCAGGCGCGGCTCGAAATGGCTGTTATTTAAAAT
The DNA here is from genome assembly GCF_951802725.1 of Rutilus rutilus. Classification (NCBI taxonomy): domain Eukaryota; kingdom Metazoa; phylum Chordata; class Actinopteri; order Cypriniformes; family Leuciscidae; genus Rutilus; species Rutilus rutilus. Next base: position 20,537,892 of record NC_140213.1, on the reverse strand, counting down.
AGCGTAGCATATTTTAAACTAATCGGTTAACCGGTTTCAACCGGCTAATGAGGCTCGGTGGTCGGTCAAGAATTTTTTTAGTTTTCGCCATCCCTAGACTGGACCACAGCATGAAGAGAATGGACCACAGACTGGACCACAGTGCTAGTTTGGCACCCCTACACTACTTATATTTAATTCAGATCTGCATTTATAATGTCTGTAATTAGTTACTATAATTTGAAGAAGTATCTTAGGGAAAAAGGGATCGGGTAAGGGAAAAACCCTAAGTTTAATAGGCTGGGCTCTGACTGCAAGGACGGACAGCCCAAGAAATGTAAAAAGCTTTAACCAAATATTTATATATGAGAACCTGCTTATCACCTGAAGGTTTTCTGAGAGAAACATAAAACCATACTCCACAGTGTTATGCCAGTCAAAGACCCTTTTGATGAAATAGAGACCTAGAATAGAATTAATAGACTTAGGGGAACAACTGTTTTATATCCAGGTGGGTTACTTGTATTGACACACAGACTGTAGTCCTCAACTGAAATATGTATTAGTAATAAGTATTACCACTGTGTCAACAAAGTATTTATGTCCACTGTTTGTTAAAGCCATTTACACTATGCCTTTTTTGTGTTGTGTTGTTTGAATATATTAAGAACATGTTAGTGGACTGCCTTAACAGTTTCAAATATCCAACATGGCATTGGGAAATAGATAAATTAACACATTTTGAATAAGTAAAGAGTATCCACTATGGCTTCAAGATGTAATCTCATCTTAGTAGCTTGCAACAGATGAGGGACATCTGGACCTAGGTTGTCAGTAAGTTAATTTATCAAATTACATTATAATTTACCATTTAAATACCTGTAACACTACGAGTCAAATACAAAGATTTTCAACAAATCCAGAGTTGGACAAACTTCAAAAATACTCTAATGTACCAGTTGTCCCGCTTGACTCCGCCAGTCGATTGCCCTGTGCATCGCACAGGACAACATTTTCCTCTGTGTGGAGTTCTGTTTTGACCTTTAAGGTCATGGCTGGCACAGTCGCTTCTTGACTGGTGAACTCCACGTACAAGGTGGTGCCATCCAAAATTAGATTTCCCCTCTCCACCCTTCCAATGGATATGTTCCTTTGAAGACACAGAGAAAGACACACAGGGGTGGGTGGTGTGGTGGGGTTGCAGAGAGAGACCAATTTTACAAACAAACCCTCTATTATTTATTTAAGCAACACATCCTACTACTAATTCATGGTTCTCACATCTTCTTAAACATCAAATTGAAGGACTTTCAATGTTTTCCACACATAAACTTTACTTGGGTGGGCCACACAGGTATATTAAAGGGTGGTCCAATCACAGTACAGGTTCAACTTTGTGATGTCTGTCAGCCATCTGCGATGGACTATGGCATCGTCTATCAGCCCAACCCTATTTACTATCTACTTTAAAATAATGTCAAGCCCTTGATTAGGTTTTCCTCAAACTCACAAAGAAATGATTTAAAGGAGAACTCCGGTCAATTTTAACATTGAGCTCATTTTTTTGTACATTTGGAGTGCTGTCAATACAGAGAACAACGACAAAAATCGGTGTTGCCTACACCGAGTTATTCTATTTTTAAAATTTGCACCCTATTGACTTCAATGGGGCAAGTAGTAAGCCTGCTTTTTAGCCTCTTAACATCCTTTAAGTGTCATTACAAGTGCACAGAAAATGTGAGTGATTCCTTCCGAGTGAACACGAGTGGATCTGACTGCAGTAGATGTTAGAGATATTAATAAAAATGAAGTTAATTCAGCCAGCGCTCATACCTTTGTTTACATCCTGTTTTCGGTGGAAGGCCATAGTAATCGATTGTCGAGTTCACGCGCATAGGTTTAGTACCTATGATCACGCGCGTGAACTCGACAATCGATTACTATGGCCTTCCACCGAAAACAGGATGTAAACAAAGGTATGAGCGCTGGCTGAATTAACTTCATTTTTATTAATATCTCTAACATCTACTGCAGTCAGATCCACTCGTGTTCACTCGGAAGGAATCACTCACATTTTCTGTGCACTTGTAATGACACTTAAAGGATGTTAAGAGGCTAAAAAGCAGGCTTACTACTTGCCCCATTGAAGTCAATAGGGTGCAAATTTTAAAAATAGAATAACTCGGTGTAGGCAACACCGATTTTTGTCGTTGTTCTCTGTATTGACAGCACTCCAAATGTACAAAAAAATGAGCTCAATGTTAAAATTGACCGGAGTTCTCCTTTAAATAACTCATGGAAACCCTGTGAATTAGGTTTTATTTACCAATTGTATTCCCTGGGTTAATGATAATGCTTAGGTTATTTGCGCTGCTGTCCAGCCAGACACATTTGACAAATAGGTTATTATCAGTGTTTCTGTGCATGACATAAGTCAAGAAAAGCTTTTCGTATTAGCGTTTTGCGGGATATATAACAAACGATCCATACAAACTGCATGCACAGTATTGGAAAAAGTATTTTGTGGGCAATTTGTTACAATATTTTTTTCTTTGGTTTCATACCGTGTAAAGATTCTGGACGGACGTGGGGGTGGAGGTCCAGTATGGCCAGTGGAAGCTGTTGTAAATCAAAAATTTGCTGCTGATTGTACTGCAGGTTGAGCTGCAAAATGAATTGATTAACAGATTAGATGTCAACTATTAAATATATAATAAATTGATAATTGATTAATGTCTTGGAAAAAAAATCTAAGTTTTATGATATCAGCCTCTCATTTGTGAATATGTTCTGGTTACTTTTCTCCGGTCTCACAGGAAACACAATATCTTTGGGTTGTGGACAAAACAAGATCTTTGAAGACTTGATGTTGTGACATTTTTCACTATTTTCGTACATTTTATAGACCAAACAACTACTTGATTAATAAAGAAAATAATCGTTATTTGCAGCCCTACTTGGTTGGCTGGGTGGTCGAGAGGTAGGGCCCTCCTCATCTCCCATGACCTCGCATCGGCTGTCAATTGATACTTCATCCAGGTAGCCACCAGGGCTGGGCAGCACCACATACCCGCTGTCCAATATTAAATAAATACTGGATGGAATCAGCTGAAAGTACAGTTACAAGATTTTTAGAAGGTTGTTGTCACCTATATAATTTTTTTATGTCACACACACACATGCGTGCACACACACACACCTGTTCCTAGTCCTTAACTAACCTTTCTGTCCTTCACTTCTGTATACACAGGCACACAAATACACACAGTATGTTTCCCAGACAATTGCTGAGTCGTAACATATAAGGATTTTGACTCAGCTGGCAGGTAAACTTTGGGGATATGATCTGAACTTTGGTACAAAATGTAGGCTAGTAAACATTTCCTGTGATTGGTCATGATATGCCGGGTGCAGTGTTATATTAAGTAGGCATATGAAGAAGGCAATAGGAAGAATAGAGCTTGTTAATGAATGTATGCTTAATACACATGAATGTTTGAGAAAGCACACCAAAAACTGCAGACCAAGTGCCCAGGATGCAGGGAGCAATAAAATCTAACTAAACATTAGTAGTAGTAGTAGTAGTTATAGTCTTCATAAGAGTAATAGAATAGGCTACAGACAAGATAGTTTCAATGTTTGGTGGGTTCATGCCAATACACACATAACCAGAAAAGGCTTAGAACAAAAACTTAGCGTAATTCAGTGAGGCTAGTATAATGCGAGAAGAGTACAGTGGAGGCACATTGGAATTCATTTGTTGCATTTTCATATGACCACAATTTTTCAGCCCACCAAACTGCTGGTGGGAGTGACCCGCCACCGCTGAGATCCACTCGCATTTGGCGGATGTTTATGTCGAGTCCTGTTTAAATATTGCCACTCAGTCAGAGTCAATCTTCAATCTTAAAGTTTTCAGATTGAATTACTCTTTGGATACTTTACATTTTATCCAGGCAAGCGAAAAACATGCTTCCAGCTGCACCCCAATACAGTAAAGTTTTTAATAAATAAAAGGTGTACAAACCTTGAATATACGGGCAATATTGCTCACAGTGAGATCAACATGCCGAATGTTAATTCTTTTATCGCTACGCCAAAGGGTCACTCTCTCCTGATGGAACATTTTGAATTTCGGCGAAAAGGCGCGCAATACAGTCTTTTTATAGTTTTTTTTTCCTGACAAAGTTTCTGCCTCCGTTGATCAGGGTCGGTTAAAATTTAGGTTTTGGTTTAGATGAGCCAATCAGAGGCAGAGTAAGGCGCAGAACGACGCTGTCAGGGATCACAGAGGATGCAGACAAGATGGTAAGGTAAACGCTTTTATTGCAGATGGTGCGGAGATGCAGATAGAAGGTGAGTAACAGCAACTCAGAATAACAGTGAATGCTTAGCTGGTTGGTAATGTCTTTCTTTCTCTTTCTCTCTCTCTCTCTCGTAGATGATTGCGGGTCGATGGCTGAAGAGGAAGGCAGGCAGGATGGAACGGAGAGGATCCGAAGCAGGTAAGTATCCAGGTAAGTGTGAGGGAGTCTGTGGGTCATGTAAAGACGAGACCAGACAATGACTGAGGGGTGACTGTGGATTATAAGGAGTGCTGGTGATGGGACACAGGTGACAGTGATCAGTAATCAGGGGATAGTGAACGGGTGACTGGATGAGAGGGCGGAGAGAGAGAATGAGTGGGCGGAGGTGAAGATGCGCGTGGTGGTGGAGATGGAATCCTGACAGACGCGAAATTGGTGTCCATCAAGTGTGCGCGCGCTTATTCAAATTGTTCCCTAGGTGATGATGCCCATCTCCCCATTTCACAGAAATACACCTAGAACCAGACCAACACTGAAGACAGAAGAAGAGAAAGTTATATTTGGACTTACAGGTAGATATTTGGAATGTACAGCGTCATTTATATACCTTATGTATAATAACGTTACCGAATTTACCATTTTGCCGACGATTACTTTAACCTTAACTTAGAACAAAAGCACAGCTTGGCATCTAATGTGCCCACGTTAGCTGTTAACAATAACGTTAGACCAAGATAGTTTTATTTTCTTTATATTAAGATGACATTTGCCATGCTAAAAGTAATCATAATTAAATGGATTAGGAACACAATAATTATACATAAGACTATGTTGTATGTTAGACATAGGCTAATGTTAGATAAAATGGACTTACTGTTGTAAGTTAATGTTACTTGACATGTAACTTAACATTAAGTTACATGAAAGGCGTGTTAAAATATCCTATTTGTGTAGTGAAACCCACAAATGTTTGATGCTGTGTTGTTGAAATTACTTCAATTTCATGGTCATTGTACAAGATATTACAGTTCCTAGTGACTGTAGTAACGTTACACGCTTCCTTCCCGCCTTGTTATTTTTATAACGTTAAGTTATGTACCGTATGCATATGCGTGTGCACAATGTTGTTGTTGTTATTGTGTGTGTGTGTGTGTGTGTGTGTGTGTGTCTGTGCATGGCCGTTTATGTGTGTTAGTAGGCACCCGAAGTAATGTTAAGTTTAATTTAGCCTTCAGTTGTTATGGCCATATTGTCTTGTGTGTGTTCTATGGTGCTGCTCTCTGACCTGTGCTACCATTTTAGTGTTTTTGCTCCAATGCTCGAACTGAGGTCCAACACTTTCATGGCTGTGCTCCACTGACTCTAATGCAAAAGGAGTCGTTTTCTAGCTTTTTCTTGTATTTTTCCAAGATATGGTTCAAACACTGTTCCTGGGGCACTTGTAGTAATTACAGTCGCTACCCAGAGAGGTTGAAAGGAGAAGTACAATTTATTCCCTTTCCAAAACCTAAAATAAATCCAGAAAAATATACGCTGTGGGTTGTTCCTAATGTAATGTTAGTTAGCTAACGCTAGCTAACTTCCTACTGAATGTGACGTTATATAACCCGACTGTTACACTTTGTAATGATTGTAATAGTGAATAGAGACGGGCTTTAGCTTCCATCTTTTATGTTTTTTTCACGTCTGTTTCAGTCTGTTTTGAGTCAGCCTGAATACAACCTTCTGCTTCTTTCTGTGATGCTTTTTCCAAACATTAGCCAATATTTATCCAGGGAGTGAGATAAAGTGGCATAATAGAAACAGAGCTGATGGAACACACCTTTTTTTGCTGTGCACGTTATTGCCTGTTGTCCCTTACCTACAAAATATTTTTGCTTTGGTCTTCTCAGTTTGAGGAAATTGAACTGTACATGTTAAAGAGGATTGTGAGGATAGTCTTATTACCATTGAATGAAAATGAATAAATGTTTTGTAAATAGTAGAGTATGTAGCACCATCAGCACCACTTATCCTAAGTTATATATTTTTACTTTTACTTATTTCAGGGTACAAAACAAGTACATCTGCTGCTCACAAGATGGCACTTGAAAGTTATTTGGAGACAATAAAAGACATGAGGCTGCAAGGAAGCACATATGAGGACATTTCTTCTACCCTTGTCTCCATGGGCTTGGAAAAGGGTGGTTCCATACATAGCCTAATATAAAAAAATTCTGTCTCAGATATAATCTAAAGCAGAAGGAAGTAGTGTCCAACACTCAGCTAGAAGCTGCAGTAGTGCAAGCTGTTCAAGAGGTGAGTTAAGATAAAGGGTATATATAACACGCAAAATTTACCTACATTTACTTGTCATGCAGGGTATGTTAGTATTTATCTACCATGACTCATTAAGAGCTTTTGAGACTGTCTGTTCAGTAGCCTAGTTACTAAGTATTTTCCTGTGGCTGATACTAATTTTATAAATATTGGCATGAACTAATGAGCTTAACAACAACTTGTATTTTGATGTTATCAGACAGGACCAACGTATGGTCGGCGGATGATGGCTGGGTATCTAGCCAGCAAAGGCGTACATGCCTCTCAACAACGTGTTGCAGCTGCACTACGTGTTGTCCAGCCGCCATACCACAGGTCACGCAGTCAAGTATGTTTTCACAGAAATTCCTCATGCCTTACACTTTGCTCTTAATTGTGAAATCCTGTGGTTTATTTTAAATTTTATCCTTGATCACATTTCTTTCTCTCTCAGTCACATAATTTCTGTGTATGTTTGTGATAGACAGTAAAGCAGAAATGTGTTAGTAATCCAGGACTTCTTCAAAACAATGTCCATTATATCATTTGTAGTTTGTATGCTAAATATCAATTTAATTAATTTCTATTTTAAGGGGCACAAAAGGTTTTAGGTTACCCAGAATGCAATTTAGCCTAAAATTATATTATATATATTTTTGCTTCTGAAAATCATATTAAAATGGATATTGGGTCAAAATATATTTATAAAATGGGTCCAAATATATTTGGAATCAGGTTTGCAGTCATGTTTTGTTTATATGACTTTTAAGTATCCCATTGTACATTGTATCAGAGTGAGCAGAAATATTTAGCAAACTCATCAAACCCTGCAGAAAGTATTTTGATGGCTATATAACATCTCATGTAAGTAAAAAGCAGGCTGAATTGTGTTTTATGTGAACTGCTTGTTTAATGTCAAACAACCATACGCGTCTTATCAGTGTTCATCCATCTGTATTATCCTTTTTTAGGAATTAAGAAACCTGAATCCCATGCCCTACCATGCAGCATACATGGGTCAAAAACTGCATATTGACCAGAACGAGAAGATGGTCATGTTTGGCGTGACATACGTCGTAGCCATAGATGGCTACAGTGGTAAATTGGTTGGCCACTCCACCATGCCAATTAAAAATAACCTCACCATTTATGATGAAGTTTACAAGTGAGTATGTGCCATAATCTTCAGTAATGTGTACTTCAGCATTAACAGACATCTATAACTGTAAGATATAATGTTAGCATTTTTACCCCTTCTCCTGTTTATGCATTTTAATGAACTGTGTAAAGGGTTATTAGAATGACCTACCAATGTTACCAGCCTGACATAATCCATGAATATTGAAACATGCAAATGATAATCTCTCTTACTTACTAGATTGTGGAATTTGCTAAACATATATATATATATAATTTTATTTACATATTTAAATAGGTCTGCAGTTCTCAACTATGGACTATGGGATCAAGTCAGAGTCGACCATGGTAAGAGTTCCTCTTGTCTCTCTTTGTACAAGACAAGCTGTCTGGGTACAGATTGGACCAAGAAAGGCCACCATATTTACAAACAGTCAACAAAGGTATGTGTTTTTCTTTCTATAGACGCTTTCAACGGTACTGCGCATGTGCATTACTCTGGCCCAAACTTAACTTCCGGCAGACTTCCGCAACCAATCCATAACAAGTAAATAACCTTAGTATTAGCTAGTATTTCTTGCCAGTCGAAGAAAAGAAACGTTACTTGACCAAACTGAAATGTGATAAGGTCACACTACCAGACCCGTTGAACAAAAATTTGAGACAAGAATGTTTTTCTACCGACGTGTCTGATTTACCGCTGTGTTTCCCACAGAATGAAACTGTGGCGGCGGCGGGGTTTTATAAGGTTAACATAGCTCTCCTTTTTAGCTAGGCTCCTTACATGCTTGCTAATTACTTTTTTTCAAGGTGGGTCTCCGACATTGACAGCGTGTTGGATGGATCTGTGTAGCGTTGTTCATGATACTAACCATTCAATACACAGACTGGTCCGCTGTCAATGTGTTTGCGGGAGAGAGAGGGAGCGAGCGAGCGAATGTGCGCTGCATGCAGCTCTGCAGTCAAATACAGATTTTCCCATCTTAAATAGTAAAAAACACAGAAATCGATATGTGGCGGTCAGCGCTGATAATGTGGTGGGCCGCCACAAATAAATGTATGGGAACACTGTACCGGATATCACTCAGATAGCCTACACATATTTGAATACCGCTGTCTCCCTCTTCGTTAGGAAACCTTAACATTTTTATTTACAAAATTGCGTTTGCTCCCGAGGTCAGGTTGCACCCTACAGCGCATTAACCTGATTCCAGCCTTAGTCTGGGCTGGCGCATCACCATGGCAACGCGTCTGATGAAACCGTCTATACAAAATGTCTGGGAGGGGTGGCGGGACAGGGCTTCTCGTTTCTAACAATTGGAAATAATCAGCGCTCTCTTCTCTATGCAACAACAACTCATTTGAATATCATGCTATCACACTTACAACTCCCAGTAAGCAGTAGTCCGATATACTCCCATATTGTAGTCATTTATCGCCCCCCAGGTCAGCTGGGTAACTTCGTAGAGGAGCTGGATGTGCTGCTGTCCTCTTTCCCTGAGGACGGCACCCCACTTCTAGTCTTCGGTGACTTCAACATTCATCTCGAAAAACCACATGCAACAGACTTCACCTCTCTCCTAGCCTCTTTCGATCTCAAACGACACATCACCACAGGTACTCACAAATCAGGCAACCAACTGGACCTGGTTTACACACGCACCTGCACCACAGACAACATTTTGGTGAGACCTCTCCTTGTTTCAGATCATTTCCTCATTACTTTCAGTCTACAACTCGCTACCCCTGCACCACCAACCCCACCACCAGTCACCTTCAGGCGAAACCTGCGCTCACTTTCCCCCTCCCATCTTTCCTCTGCCGTGTCATCTTCTCTTCCCCCACCCTCACAATTCTCATCTCTGGATGTGAATACCGCAACGGATACCTTATGCTCCACTCTAACCTCTTCTCTAGACAATATCTGCCCTCTCTCCTCCAGGCCAGCACGCGCTACTCCCTCTAACCCCTGGTTATCTGAGGTTCTTCGTGAACACCGGACCGAACTCAGGGCAGCAGAGAGGAAATGGCGCAAATCAAAAGACTCATCTGACCTGAGTATGTATAAATCTCTCCTCTCGTCCTTTTCTGTTGATGTTCATGCTGCAAAATCTTCATACTTCCACAACAAGATCAACAGCTCCTCCAACACACGATTACTCTTCAAGACATTCAACTCTCTCCTCTGTCCACCTCCACCACCACCCACCTCCTCTTTAACTGCCGACGATTTTGCGAACTTCTTCACCAACAAAACAACAACTATCAGCAGTCAATTCTCAGCTCCACACACACAGGAACCCAGACTGACCCCTTCCACAGCCAATAACCCTCTGTCCTCCTTTTCTCCGCTAACCGAGGAAGAAGTATCTACACTTCTCCTCTCCAGTCATCCTACCACCTGCCCTCTAGACCCCATCCCCTCACACCTTCTACAAGCCATCTCTCCCACACTTCTACCAGCACTCACACACATCATCAACTCATCCCTCCATACTGGCACTTTCCCTACAGCATTCAAGCAGGCTCGGGTTACTCCACTGCTTAAAAAACCAACACTAAACACATCATTTGTAGAGAATTACAGACCTATCTCTCTCCTACCATTCATTGCGAAAACACTTGAAAGAGCTGTTTTCAACCAAGTAACATCCTTCTTGTCTCTAAACAACCAGCTGGATGTCAACCAATCTGGCTTCAAGAAAGGGCATTCAACTGAGACTGCATTACTGTCGGTCACAGAAGCCCTACGGATTGCAAAAGCTGCTTCCAAATTTTCAGTCCTCATTCTCCTGGATCTGTCTGCTGCCTTTGACACTGTGAACATCAGATCCTTATGTCCAGCCTCTCATCACTGGGCATCACAGGAACTTCACTCCACTGGTTTGAGTCCTATCTCACAGGTAGGTCCTTCAAGGTCGCATGGAGAGGCGAGGTATCCAGAGCACATCAACTGACCACAGGGGTTCCCCAGGGTTCAGTTCTTGGTCCCCTCCTCTTCTCCATCTACACTACATCACTGGGACACATCATACAGGCACACGGTTTTTCCTACCACTGCTATGCTGATGACACACAGCTCTTCCTCTCATTTCAACCAGATGATCCCACAGTAGCTGCACGGGTCTCAAGCTGTCTGGCGGACATCTCCACATGGATGAAGGAACATCACCTGCAGCTCAACCTGGCAAAGACTGAGCTTCTCGTCCTCCCTGCCAATCCGTCTCTACAGCACGACTTCACCATCCAGCTAGATTCATCATCAATCACCCCATCAAGGTCGGTCAGAAATCTTGGAGTAACGTTTGATGACCAGCTGACCTTCACAGATCACATTTCAAAGACAGCTCAATCATGCAGGTTTGCGCTGCACAACATCAGGAAGATCAGGCCTTTCCTAACTGAGCACGCAACACAACTTCTCGTCCAGGCCCTGGTCATTTCTAGGCTTGACTACTGCAATGCTCTTCTGGCCGGACTTCCAGCATGTACAACCAAACCTCTACCGATGATCCAGAATGCTGCAGCTCGTCTTGTCTTCAACGAGCTCAAGAGGGCCCACGTCACTCCTCTGTTCATCTCTCTGCACTGGCTACCTCTCGCTGCTCGCATCAAGTTCAAGGCATTGACGCTTGCTTACAGATCTATCACAGGCTCAGCTCCCTCCTACTTTCACTCACTCCTACGAGCCTACATCCCTACCAGACGCCTACGATCGATCAACGAGCGACGTCTCGTGGTTCCATCACAGAAAGCCACAAAATCACTTTCCAGAACATTCTCATTCACAGTTCCATGCTGGTGGAACACTCTCCCCACCCTCATCCGGAATGCAGAATCCCTGACAACATTCAAAAAACAGCTGAAAACCCATCTCTTCCGTGAGCACTTAACTTCATTAAAAAAAAAAAAAAAAAAAAAAACTATCCCTTTAAAACCTCACTTATCGGGCTTATGCTACTCTGAATAATGCCTGAACTTCGTATTTTGAGCACTTCTTGCGTTGTTGTTGTTTTTGCCTCTTCATGATGACTCGCTTAATTTAGTCCTAATTTGTAAGTCGCTTTGGATAAAAGCGTCTGCTAAAATGACTAAATGTAAATGTAAATGTAAATGTACATCAAACTGTATTTCTTGCCTTCATGTTATTTTCACATATGCATATTCTAAATTGATTGAAAGCTAAATTAATATCATACTCAGATATGTTCAAATCATTGGACTGTAGAAATATCCGAAAGGAATGCTTGCTGGACTGGTTCCAGATGTTACAATGCAACAATGGCTGGTGTGATCATTAATAAAGTTTTAAACAGTGCTGTTTTGGTCAAGTTGGACAAATCTGCCCATTTCAACTTTCAAGCTTCACAGTCTGATAAGCGGCTATGGATAAATAATGGAAATCACAAAATAGATCAAAATGCATGTCAGTGTTTCCCATATGTTCATTTATTTGTGGCAGCCCGCCGCGATATCAACGCTGACCACCACATATTGATTATCTTTTTTTTAAAATCGTATTTAAATGCAGAGCGGCGTAGCACATTTGCGCAGCACATCTTCTCGCTTGTCCCTCTCTCTCTCGCTCTCTCTTCCACTCCATCATGAACACAGCTACACACATCTGTCCAACACAATGCTGTCAATGTCGTAAACCCCCCCCAAAAAAATAATAATTAGTAAGCATGTAAGGAGCCTAGCTAATGAGGAGAGCTAAATCGATGTTAGAATACAGCTGGGTTTTCGAGGCTAACACGCTGTATATAGCTGGTAGTCAATATCAACCTCAGTGGTACTCACAGAGTGTATATTATGTAATTATGTTATGTCTTTTTTCACTATTTATTTCAGAACCACAGAATTGAACGTGTGTGGCCTGAGGTCAACAACCGTGTGACTTATCCTCTAAAGTCGGCAATCATCAATCTCGTGAATCAGGAGAGGCTAAACATGGAAGACAACACTGTGCGTTTCTGCTTGTCAAACCTGTCATGTCAAATTGCCAATATTGGACTTCAGCGTTTTGTTGACGCATGGAATAGCCATTCAGTTTCAGGTATTTGAGGATTTATCAAATTTTTGCCCACAGCACGCAAACACATTTCTTCGGGGTGTTAGTGTGTTTGAGCATAAGTGCCTGAGCATAATGAGCTACTAAGATGGTCCCAACTTGTGTCATTCTTTACAACTTCCATGCTAAGTTTTTTTCCACTCTTGAGAACGGTCAGAATCTGAATCAGCATCTGACAGGTCTGAGTAGGATTAGGATCCATCCTGTGTCATAATTGCACGTACATGCCAGCAATTTTCTATAAGTTCGGACTTTCCATTTGGGATTAATTCAATACACTTTCTCTATCTAGAGGTAGGTTAGGAAAATGGACTTGGGAAATGTTCTTGTAGTAACTGATTTCATAAATCCGGTTCAACACACATATGCATGAAATGGTCCTTTTTTTGTTGTCCCTACTCAAAACAAGTATCTTTTCCCCAGGTAGAGGCATTCCAAATGTCTTGGCAGAAGGTGGCTGCAGGGTGAAGCTCACTGCAGATCAGCTTCCAACTGCAAGTCAGGCTGCTGACTTGTATGACCAAGAAAATCATGCCAGCCTAACAAGAGCATCAGTCTTTGGTAGAGATCCCTTTGTGGATGCAACGGAACGTCATCAGGCTGAGAGGCGCTTCTGTAACCCATGTTAAAATATGAAATAAATAAGAATAAATAGTTTAAAAGCTGCATAAATAAGTTTGAAAGTTAAGTGATTCATTTAATGTAAGTTTATTCATCAGAGTTAAAAATGTTAAAAATGTTAATACAACAATTTAATGTTTAAGATTAAAAGTATGCTGACAGAAAATTCATGTCACTGCCCCTTTAAGGGACTAGTGACGTTAGACGCAGTACTTCAGTGACGCTGCAGCGCGGAGGCCTGAAGGAGAGAGCAGAGGATAGATCAGAGAGAACGAACTGTGTTTAATTAGCAGAGAAAAGAGTGATAAAGTTGATTTTGCAGTTGAAAAACATAACTTACCTGGTTGGGAACTGACGGGGATTTTATGAGAACTAAGCCACCCCGGTTTTGGTGAGTTTTGAGTTGTTTTCTTGCATTTTACCGTGTTGTATTTTTATTTTATTTTTTCCTTTCTCTGGCGGAGAGCTAACATTAAAAACGTAGCTGTTTACAAGGAAATGCTTCGCCATAAACTGTTTACCAGTTAATATTTTGGGTTTATGAAAACTGTGAATGTTATAAAAGTGAATGTATGCTTTGTAAATGAAATATGTGTGCGGTAGTTGTGTGGAAACGGAGCCGTGAGTTAAAAGAGGCCGCTCCGCCGCCATTTTAGAGGTGAAAAAGCACCGTAGCAGTAATGTTACAACTCAGAGACTGTGAAATATTCATTCGTGTAATTTGAGGATTTAAAAATTGATTTATTGTGCTTATGACCTGTTACACAGGTCAGGTTTTTTGCTTGGTTTGAAGCTCGGTCGGAGCGAGGATTGGCCTGCAGTGTGCGGGTGTGCACATGGCATGCACAGACGGATTCAAGATGGCGAGCCAGACCCAGACTTTCAACTCATCTTCTCCATCGCATCAGTGAGGAAATCTTCTGCGTATGGTGACTCGCTGCCAGAGTGGTAGGAGTATCAGAAATTGTTTTTGAACTGAACTGGAAACCGATTGAACTATTATTTTTGGACTGAATCGAACTGAGACCTTTCATTGAATTGGAAACTGATTGAACTATTATTTTTGAACTGAACTGAATCGAACTGAGATTTTTCATTGAACTGAACAATTGAACTCACATTTGGACTTGAACTTGAGTTTAAGGTTTCACACTTTTATTTTCATATTGAGTTCATATGTTGAATGTTACTTGAAATACTTGTGGTCCACTTTGATTGATTGTGTCAATTGAAGGTATTTTCTTACCTGTAAAAGAAAGGAAAAAGAGTTAACTCAGGAAGAAAAATAGGATTTCTAAAATAGAAAGAGACCGGTCTAACTTAGATTAGTGTGACTAAAATAACTTAGGTGACCTAAAGAACAAAAAGAGAGTGAAATACCTTTTCATTTATTATACTTACCTCAATATTAAGAACCTGCAGGGTATTTTTTTTGTTTTGCATTCTGTATATTCCATGTGTGTTTTGCATTCAGTAAATTGCCGGCCTTTTGTATTTAAAGCAACGGTCTCTGGTGTAATTCTTTTTTGCTCCCCACTCCTTAGAACCTAGAACTGGTCCAGTGGCGCAGTAAGTGGTGTGATACCGGTGCTACAACTTGGCGAGCCAGCCAGGAGTGGCTTAAAGCATTTAAAACTAGAAACCAGAGACCGTATAATATTGTTATCAGTGATTCATTATGGACGTTATTCAGGCGAGTAGTGTGAAAATCCCTAACTCAGTCATAGTTAGTGGTATAGCCGGTACAGAAACTGATGAGGAACTATATGATTTCCTGAAACAATATGGTTCCATTCAAAGGGTAATCCCAGTAGATTTCGCTGAGCCAGCGTCAGACAAACAGGTCGTAGTAGAGTATGTGTATGGTACAGCTATGCAGTCTCTCTTACCTTCATTGCCACACAGACTCAACAGTAAGACTCAGACTGATGTCACTTATCACATTAGAGCCTTAGCCAGTGTCTACACACCTGTAGCTAGCAAAACAGCTACACAGACTTACCTTTCAGAGTTAAAGGACATTGCAAAACTGACTGGCAAAGACTTTGCAGCTGTCCTCAGAGAAGAGCTCTCCGTCATCAGTGAGAGTGTCGATCTAGATCAATCAGAAACCCAAGATGAAGATATGGAACAGAACTCACCTGATGCCCCAGGGCAATATGGCCCTGAAAATGCTGCACAGGTAAGCCCCCTGCCCAGTACGGCCCCGGGGCAGCATGTTCAACATCATTGGTCTCCACCACCATCTAAAGAAAAGACACAGCCTGCTCTGAAACTTTCTGACGTCAACCCACCTGACATACAAAAAGTAATAGTTGAGCACATAGTGAGAAATGAAGATTCTGCTCTGCAGGTGCACACTTCTTTGAGACTCAGACCCTTCTCTGGGCGTTTCCCCCGATCCAACAATTAAGTGGATTATGAGACATGGCGTTCCAATGTGGAACTTCTCCTTAAAGACACAACGCAGTCTAATCTTTACAAGTCACGAAAGCTTCTTGAAAGTCTTTTATCACCTGCCATCGATATTGTGAAGCACCTGACACCTGAATCCCCCCTTAATGCGTACTTGGAGATCTTGGACTCTGCTTTTGGCACTGTCGAGGACGGAGATGACCTTTTCGCAAAGTATCTTAACACAATGCAAGATAACGGTGAGAAACCCTCAGCTTATCTACAACGGCTGCAGGTGATGCTGAACACCACCCTCAGGAGGGGAGGTGTAACCGCAAGTGACCTTGACCGGCATCTTCTCAGACAGTTTGTCAGAGGCTGCTGGGACAACATCTTAATAGCTGAACTCCAGCTAGAACAAAAGAAACAGAACCCACCTACCTTTGCTGAACTTCTCCTGTTACTCCGCATAGCAGAAGATAAGCGTACTTCCAAAGCATCCCGCATGAAACAGCACCTCAATATTGCGAAGCCAAGAGTGTCTTCTTATTATCAAGGTATTTATGTGCAGAGTGAAGAAGACTGCAACCCATCTCAGCCAGCTCTTGATCACAGGTCCGAAATCCAAGACCTAAAGAAACAAATAGCTGATTTACAGTCCCAGCTCACACGTATCACACAGAAAGACAGTAGAAAGGCTAAATCAGCTGCCAGACTAGTAGCTCCCCAAACAGCTATCACTCCAACATCTCAAAGGCCGCACCACAGCCGAGATGTAAACAACAACACAAGCAATAGACCAAGGCCCTGGTATTGCTTTAGATGTGGAGAGGACGGACACATTAAGCCTCAGTGTGAAAGTGAACCGAACCCATCTCTTGTAGCTGAGAAGAGGAAGCAGCTAAGAGAAAAGCAGTTAACATGGGACATTGAAAATGGTGCTTCAAAGCCTGATCATTTAAACTAGACCCAGTTCCGGTTGTGGGACAAACGGGGACTGGAACACAGAGAAAGTGTCCCAAAAAGAAGCAGCACAGAGCCTGTGTGTACTCTCACACACGAAAACAGACAGTGACCCTGCCAAAAGGGCTGATTGGAGCCAAGTGCACTGCACAAGTGACCATAGGTAACAAAGACTGCAGATGCTTGTTGGATTCAGGCTCTCAAGTAACAACGATCCCCAACTCTTTCTATTTAGAGAACCTGTCTCACTTACCTATGAATTCCTTGAATGACCTGCTTGAAGTGGAAGGAGCCAACGGCCAAAGCGTCCCTTACCTTGGCTATATTGAGGCCACCATCAGATTCCCAAAGAGCTTGCTTGGAGCGGACATTGAGGTGCCCACATTGGTTTTGATTGTACCTGACTTGCGCTCCACCTTGTCATCAGTGCTTATAGGTACAAACACTTTGGATGTTCTCTATGAAAAGTATGCAGATATTGCACCTCAGAACTATGAGTTTCTTCCTTACGGCTACAAAGTTGTCTTAAAGACCCTTGAAATCAGGAAAAGACAGTCTGTTGATTCCAGTCTAGGAGAGGTGAGGCTTCATAGTAGAGACTTTGAGACTATTGCAGCTGGACAGACCAAAGTCCTTGAAGGATCAGTGAGCCGCAGGACAACTGATGTTGGAAAGTGGGTGATGGTAGAGTCACCAAAGTCATCCTCCCTGCCAGGTGGCATCCTGGTGACAGATAGCTTGGTAAGCCTACCACCGAAACTACCACGCTGCATACCAGTCATGCTCAAGAATGAGTCACATCATGACATCATCCTATCTCCAAAGGCTGTAATAGCAGAGATACACGCTGTCAAGAGTGTTCAATCAATTAACCCTCTGGGGTCTGAGCTGTTTTCTGGGCCCTGGAGGTGTTCTGACATGCTCTGACATTTGTGCTTATTTCTGTTACTTGTGACATTTTCATGGCTAAAGTCTAATTACACTGTATTCAGCACAAACTCTGCTACAATAATATATCAACAGCATGTGTGTAAAAGTTTGTAGTTTTGAGATAATGACATTTATGCGTGGTTTGTGAAAATACAAAAAAATATTCTCACTGAAATAAGGTCATGAAACCCATACTGATTATTTCTTAACAAGACTTTTGAAAATTGTATGACGTAGCCTAGAATATTTGCTCTAAAACTATGTGAAAATCACCCTGACTGCTCATTCAGAGAAGACAATATATTGATTTAAAATTTTTACGACGTGTTTTGTGTGAAAAAGCAATATGCGAAGGGGCGGATCATCTCATTAGTATGTAAGGCTTTTTACACCTGAGAAAGACAAAGACACACCCTAATGGCCCTATTAGGAGCTTATCAGGGCCCATCATTCTGACCAACCTTGCACAAAGAATGAGGAGATTAAAAAAAGAATGGCTTTTAAAATTGTTTGGATTTATTTACAACATAATCCAAAGATACACAACAAAAAAAAAAACACTTATTGATAACAATGATCCAAAAAAAGAGACCTTTGTGCCATTCCTAAAAACATTGTACATACCTTTCATTTCCAAGGTGTTTGATTTTCACTTTACCATGTTCATGTACAGAGACATGTACTGTGAATTTTGAAGTCAGCAGGACTCAGTGGCATCTGGGCCCTGAAAAAAAAGAAAAAAAGAAAAAAGTGAACATACTGATATCAAGAGAAAGGCCTGCACGATTTTGGGAATACATTTGAGATTTTTCTGGTTAAAATTGCTTTTTAAAATTCACAGAATACACACACACACTCACACAAATGTTTCCAACAATATATTATATAATGAACACAGGTTTGTTGTGCCTTGTAGGTATAGGCTATGCGCAGTGCTGCATAAAATAATAACAATATAGCAGCCTATATACATTTTCAAAAAGATTTCAGTAACAACTAAGCTAGAGAAAAATATATTGATTATCATGTTACTTCAAATGTTTCCATTCGTTATGATGATATGAAATGAGATAATAGTAAAACATGAAGCCGTTTGGAGCGTTTTGCTTTTCCAAAATATGATGCATTCAAACGCGATCGCGTTTAAAAATATGATACATTCAAACGCGATCGCGCTCAAATATAATTATGGTTAGGCCTACCATATACATATCTACGTTTGAGCAGATATCCACAAACACAGTAACAGTAAACACGGGTCTAAATATTATAATATTCACCATATATCTAGCAACAGTTCAACTGCAATGTGAAATTTATGCAACAATAACAAACTAATATGTAAGAATTTCTTACCTTATCTTTCTTGTCTTGAAATCGCATTCTTCTTCTGGGGTAAAGCCAATGTAAACTCACGTCTTTCAAACTCGACGAAAAGCAGAGACTGATGAAGTGTTTTGTTTTTGAGGTAACGAGCGCGTTCGCGTTCCATGTGGAGATTTGCATGTGAATATCTTTTGCGCGAGTAGGCGTGGCCAAATTAAAAATAATTAGGAAGCGTTTGAGAAGCTGGACATCTTGTTGGTTTTATACAAATTACTTAAACAGAAAATATTTGTTTTCAGTTTGAATCCGATCATTTAAAAGTACACACTTAAATGTTTATAAAGGTATATGGCTCATAAATGTGTGACAAGTATTCGCTGAGTTTTGTTTCAGTTTATAGACGTGCTCAAGAAAAAAAAGTTCACCGCGACGGAGAGGCAGAACGCACACCCTGTTTATTTTCTTTATGTTTCAAAAGCACAATGTTTTGATTTGATTGTAAGTGGACACATACAAAAGTAGAAATATCACAGATTCTTTTTTTATATTTATTTTTTCTGTATGACCATAAATGACGGAGTAATTTAAGTTTAAAGTGCTACAATGTAAAAAAAGTCCAGCAAAACGCGGGGGCGCGTTTGCCGACCTCAGAGGGTTAAGACCCCTGACTCAGACCTTCCCACAAAACCTGACAAAAAATTAAATCTCAACCTTGACTTCACTGACTCTCCTGTACCCAATGAGTGGAAAGAGCGGATAACTGTGAAATTAAGTTCCATGCCGGAGGTGTTTGCACTGCACGAGCTTGACTTTGGTCGCACTGACAAAATAAAACACCACATAACCCTCAGTGACGAGACAACATTCAAACATAGACCAAGACCTATACACCCCCAAGATATAGAGGCTGTGCGTAACCATCTCCAGCAACTCCTTGATGCAGAAGTCATCCGTGAATCGGAGTCGCCTTTCTCCTCGCCGATTGTCGTCGTCAGGAAAAAGAATGGCGATGTTAGACTCTGCATAGACTACAGAAAATTGAACACCCAAACAGTAAAAGATTCATATGCCTTACCTAATCTTGAGTCGTCATTCTCGGCGTTGACTGGGTCCAAGTGGTTCTCAGTGCTCGATCTCAAATCAGGCTTCTATCAAATAGAGATGGAGGAAGCAGACAAACACAAAGCCGCATTCGTCTGCCCACTAGGATTCTTCGAGTTTAACAGGATGCCTCAGGGGATAACTAATGCCCCTAGCACATTCCAGAGGCTTATGGAGCGCTGTATGGGAGAGTTGAACTTGAAGCAATCCCTAGTTTTTCTAGATGACCTCATAATCTTCTCCTCGACACTGGAGGAACACGAGGAAAGATTGATGCGTGTGCTCAACCAATTGAAAGAGTTTGGCTTGAAACTGTCGCCAGGGAAGTGCAAGTTCTTCCAAACTTCAGTAAAGTACCTCGGCCACATCGTGTCTGAAAGGGGCATCGAAACTGATCCAGACAAAGTAGCAGCATTAAAAACCTGGCCAAAACCAAACAATCTGAAAGAGCTAAGAACCTTCCTGGGTTTCTGCGGTTATTACAGCCGGTTCGTAAAAGACTACTCAAAGATTGTGAAGCCACTCAACGAGCTCACTGCTGGCTATCCGCCGCTGAGAAAGCGCAATAAAACCCCAGAGAACCCTGAGAAATACTACAACCCAAAGGACCTCTTTGGAGACAGATGGACGCCTGCTTGCCAGGCAGCGTTCGACACCATAATCGAAAAACTGACAACAGCACCCATCCTCGGGTTTGCTGACCCCAAGCTCCCCTACATTTTACACACAGATGCGAGCACCTCAGGACTCGGTGCTGCCCTTTACCAGGAGCAACAGGGACAGAAACGAGTGGTTGCCTATGCAAGTCGAGGCCTGTCGAAATGTGAATCCAGGTATCCTGCACACAAATTAGAATTCCTTGCCCTTAAATGGGCAGTCACAGAGAAATTCCAGGACTACCTATACGGGAATACGTTCCTTGCTGTCACCGATAGCAATCCACTAACATATATTCTTACCTCTGCTAAGCTCGACGCCACAAGCTACAGATGGTTAGCCGCTCTGTCGACATTTGATTTCCAGCTACAATACAGAGCCGGTAAGCAAAATCAAGACGCGGATGGGCTGTCCAGGCGTCCCCACGGCAGATTACCTGATGACACATCATCACAAAAAGAGTTGGAGAGGATACAACAATTCACAAAAAGACACTTGTCAGAGGCTGATTATGCACACCTGGATGAAAACACCATCAAAGCTATCTGTGAGAAGCACTTGGTTCGCCAAGTGATCAACAATCACTCTGGGGAAACATCAGCCAGCACCATCTTGGTTGTGTCACTTGCCCATCATCCAAAGGCTCTCCCACAAAGCTTTGAAGAAGAGGATCAGCTTGGTGGCTTACCTGTCATCCCCTCATTAGCACCAGCTGAATTAAGAGACAAGCAAAATGCTGATCCCTGCATCCGTGAAGTATTCAGGCAAGTGGAGTTAGAAGAGAAACCTCCACCATCCTTGAGGAAGGAACTTCCTGAGCTTGGTCTCTTATTAAGAGAGTGGGACAAACTTACTGTCTTAAATGGTGTCTTGTATCGCAAGCGGCAAGAGGGTGCTCAGACTCACTACCAGCTTGTGCTCCCCGAAGTCCTGAGATCCTTAGTCCTCAAGAGCCTCCATGACGACATGGGCCACATGGGTGTAGAGCGCACTCTAGATCTCGTCCGGAAGCGTTTCTATTGGCCCAAAATGTCAGCCGAGGTGGAGGCTAAGGTCAAAACCTGCCACCGCTGCATACGACGTAAGGCTATGCCTGAGAAAGCCGCACCACTCGTCAACATCATCGCTACAAGACCACTCGAACTTGTGTGCATGGACTTTCTCAGTGTGGAGCCGGACTCCAGTAACACCAAAGACATTCTGGTCATTACCGACCATTTTACGAAATATGCAGTGGCTGTCCCCACCCC
This sequence comes from Rutilus rutilus, assembly GCF_951802725.1. Lineage (NCBI taxonomy): Eukaryota > Metazoa > Chordata > Actinopteri > Cypriniformes > Leuciscidae > Rutilus > Rutilus rutilus. The sequence continues at coordinate 20,515,858 of NC_140213.1, read as the reverse complement.
GAATCAGAAAGCCAGGACAGTGGCCAAGAGCCTGTGGGACCACTTTTTCGTCCATTATGGCATCCCTGAAAAACTCCACAGTGACCAAGGTCCCGACTTTGAGTCCCGAACAATAAAAGAACTGTGTGAGCTCATTGGCACTCAAAAGATAAGAACCACCCCTTACCATCCGAGAGGGAACCCTGTAGAACGTTTCAACAGGACCCTGCTGAACATGTTGGGAACCCTCGAGAATCAGAAAAAGAGTCACTGGCGGGATTACGTCAAACCATTAGTACACGCTTATAATTGTACTAAAAACGAGACAACTGGTTTTACCCCTTACGAGTTAATGTTCGGGCGTCAGCCAAGATTACCAGTTGACCTAGCCTTTGGCCTACCAGTCAATCACCAGCCAGGCTCACACTCGCAATATGTTCGCAACCTGAAATCCCAACTCGAAGACAGTTACAAAGTAGCAACTGAGAATGCTAAAAAGACAGCCAGTCGCAACAAAGTGAGATTTGACAAGCATGTTGTTGACTCCACCTTGAAAGAAGGCGACAGAGTCTTGGTTCGAAACGTCCGCCTTAGGGGCAAGCACAAGTTGGCCGACAGGTGGGAGTCCGATGTGTATATTGTCCAGAGACAGTCTGGAGACGTCCCAGTGTATGTTGTGAGGCCTGAGACAAGAGATGGTCCACAAAGAACTCTTCATCGTGACCTCCTGCTGCCATGCGGTTTCCTTCCTGTGACCTCAATCGAAAGTGAAACTAACCCGTCATTGGCAGTGAGACGACCAAGAACTCGACAACATCCTAAAAATGACAGTTCAGATGGAGCTGATGGGGATGAATCCCAATCTGACTCTGAGGAATATCACTATGATGGATACAGAAACCTAAGAGTGGAAACACTAGGGTTTGATCCGACCCCTGAACCCATAGAACACTTACCACAAAGGATTGAACTGGAACCCTCCAAAGAGTTGACTGCTGTTAAGCAAGGTCCTTCAAACGTAGCCAAAGCTCTTCCTGAGGATGTTCCAGTAGAGACTTGTGACCTGAACTTACCTGATCCTGCAGACTATGACTTACCTGATCCTGCAAATTATGACTTACCTGACCCTGCAGACTATGACTTACCTGATCCTGGAACCAACGACTTACCTTATCCTGAAGAGAGCAGCTCAACCGCTGGACAGGAAACTGGAAACCTACCTGAGGAAGACCTGGATAATGTCCATCCTTCTACTCAACCTGCTCAGGAGGGCAAAGAAAACACAAGTGTTATGGACCAAACTGACATCCAGACAGAAGGTGACTGTTCTAGAAGACCTATCAGAGACAGAAAAGCGGCTAAAAGACTGACTTACCCCGAGCTAGGGAACCCGTTGGTTACAATAGTTCAGTCTTTATTTCAAACCTTGAGTGATGTGTTTACAGATTCCCTTGAAGAGCCTAGCTTTCCAAAAACCCCTAGAGTTATGACAGTATAGATTCAGAATGCACAGGGACGTGCATTAGGTAAAGAGGGGAGGATGTAACCCATGTTAAAATATGAAATAAATAAGAATAAATAGTTTAAAAGCTGCATAAATAAGTTTGAAAGTTAAGTGATTCATTTAATGTAAGTTTATTCATCAGAGTTAAAAATGTTAAAAATGTTAATACAACAATTTAATGTTTAAGATTAAAAGTATGCTGACAGAAAATTCATGTCACTGCCCCTTTAAGGGACTAGTGACGTTAGACGCAGTACTTCAGTGACGCTGCAGCGCGGAGGCCTGAAGGAGAGAGCAGAGGATAGATCAGAGAGAACGAACTGTGTTTAATTAGCAGAGAAAAGAGTGATAAAGTTGATTTTGCAGTTGAAAAACATAACTTACCTGGTTGGGAACTGACGGGGATTTTATGAGAACTAAGCCACCCCGGTTTTGGTGAGTTTTGAGTTGTTTTCTTGCATTTTACCGTGTTGTATTTTTATTTTATTTTTTCCTTTCTCTGGCGGAGAGCTAACATTAAAAACGTAGCTGTTTACAAGGAAATGCTTCGCCATAAACTGTTTACCAGTTAATATTTTGGGTTTATGAAAACTGTGAATGTTATAAAAGTGAATGTATGCTTTGTAAATGAAATATGTGTGCGGTAGTTGTGTGGAAACGGAGCCGTGAGTTAAAAGAGGCCGCTCTGAAATATTCATTCGTGTAATTTGAGGATTTAAAAATTGATTTATTGTGCTTATGACCTGTTACACAGGTCAGGTTTTTTGCTTGGTTTGAAGCTCGGTCGGAGCGAGGATTGGCCTGCAGTGTGCGGGTGTGCACATGGCATGCACAGACGGATTCAAGATGGCGAGCCAGACCCAGACTTTCAACTCATCTTCTCCATCGCATCAGTGAGGAAATCTTCTGCGTATGGTGACTCGCTGCCAGAGTGGTAGGAGTATCAGAAATTGTTTTTGAACTGAACTGGAAACCGATTGAACTATTATTTTTGGACTGAATCGAACTGAGACCTTTCATTGAATTGGAAACTGATTGAACTATTATTTTTGAACTGAACTGAGATTTTTCATTGAACTGAACAATTGAACTCACATTTGGACTTGAACTTGAGTTTAAGGTTTCACACTTTTATTTTCATATTGAGTTCATATGTTGAATGTTACTTGAAATACTTGTGGTCCACTTTGATTGATTGTGTCAATTGAAGGTATTTTCTTACCTGTAAAAGAAAGGAAAAAGAGTTAACTCAGGAAGAAAAATAGGATTTCTAAAATAGAAAGAGACCGGTCTAACTTAGATTAGTCTGACTAAAATAACTTAGGTGACCTAAAGAACAAAAAGAGAGTGAAATACGTTTTCATTTATTATACTTACCTCAATATTAAGAACCTGCAGGGTATTTTTTTTGTTTTGCATTCTGTATATTCCATGTGTGTTTTGCATTCAGTAAATTGCCGGCCTTTTGTATTTAAAGCAACGGTCTCTGGTGTAATTCTTTTTTGCTCCCCACTCCTTAGAACCTAGAACTGGTCCAGTGGCGCAGTAAGTGGTGTGATACCGGTGCTACACTTCTCTGAGGCATATTCAGACATCACAGTCCTGCTTGACGAGACAGTGAACCACAATTTTGGGCCCTTCCAAAATGCATTAATGCACTTGGTTCATCTTTCATCCCAAGTATGTGTTTGTGTGTGCGTGTGTGTGTGTGTGTGTGTATGTGTGTGTGTGTGTGTGTGTGTGGGGGGGGGGGGGGGTATGTTTTTCCAATTGCATGCAGACAGTACAGTAAACCACAGTAAACATTACCATAGAAACAGGAAACAGCAGTCGGATGGTTGAATGAACAAATGGTATAAAGATGCTCACTAAAAAACAAAGGCCGATTGTTCTCTTATTGATAGAAACATGATCAGCTAGAGTCCTGGTATTGAACCATCTTAATATCTAAGCAATAGCTCACTTCAGGCTTCAGTATACACTTATATCATACTTAAGGGGCACTGTTCATGTTGGGCTGACAACCTCCTTAACTGTGATATAATAGACACATAATCCTGCTTGAACTGAGCTTTTGCTTTTATAAAATGGTTACCAAGTATGGCAAAAACAAAGTGACTGACTACAATTTGATTTTTGTCACGGTTAGATCATGATTTTCTTACTTCAATTTGTGGGACAATATGTTATATCTCCTTTTTCATGATCCAGCCTATATTGAACTATACAGTTGTCTTTCTTCCCACTTACATTAATATGTTGGTAGTACGGTGTCATATTAAATATCTGTCCATATTTCATGTGATTGTAGGAATAAGTAGTTTTGGATAAAAAAAAAGTATTATTAGGATTATTTGCAGGGAAACCAAAAGATTGTCATATTTATGACTTCAGGGAAGCCGAAAGATATTCAAGTCTCTATTTGACTTTTTCAAGTCTCTGGTATTCCTGTAGCTACACTGTTGTTTTTGAAACCCAAAAAATATGGGGCATGAAATTCAACTGCAAATCTTTCAACTGTCTGACAGATTTTTTAGTTTTTAGTTGTATCCAATATAGTCTTATGTCTTTATCTCTTTGCTCTCCGGAAATCTCTTACAGCATGACTGAATGACTGTGCCAATGAGGTTTCGACACTGCTGTGCCACCCTTTCCCACTACCCTCTCACATCACCAAGGCATCACAGAGGGCTTTTGGAGAATGGCTGCTGTGCTATCCTGTCACACCACCCAAACATGGACTACCTGTTTTGTTGTTGCTACAGTATATATACGAAACACAATCAACAGAGGGGTTAGCTCTTGTAGATTTTGTTTTGCTAAATATAACGTCTTCGTCCAACATTTGTATTATGCTGTACCAGACGATTGTATTACTTCAAATTATATTTACTTTGTTATGTTAATGAAACATGAGTAAAACCATGTGAAAATCACCCATTAAATGAAGCCTCCTCTAAAGAAGTGTTGGTAACCCTTCCTTTTACAGTCCCCTAATTACTAGGTATTTATTCCAGTACAATTGAATTTGTTGAACAATTCCGGTAATACCATGGAAATAAACAAGGCTTCCTTTTACAGTACAGTTGCACTTTACTTACTGAGTAAATTGTCATGTTTTCCTTGGTAACATTGCAGGACATACGAGGTAAAAAAAAAAAAAAAGTGACTATGGAAAAGGGAATGATTCAGATTATATGGTACAATTCCGGTAATACCATGGAAATAAACAAGGCTTCCTTTTACAGTACAGTTTCACTTTACTTACTGAGTAAATTGTCATGTTTTCCTTGGTAACGTTGCAGGACATACAAGGTAAAAAATTGTAACTATATGGAAAAGGGAATGATCAGGTTATATGGTACAATTCCGGTAATACCATGGAAATAAACAAGGCTTCCTTTTACAGTACAGTTGCACTTTACTTACTGAGTAAATTGTAAAAACATCTGCAAGAACATACCCAGTATTTAAGATGTGCCATGACATTAGGGAAAACTGTTCCTGCGGGGTAGTTATCAGGTAAGTGTAAGGTAAATTATTTGATAAACCCTCTATAAATGGGTGTAGCAATGAACAACAACTATGTAAGACAAGGTAATTTATTGGAAACTACCATCTTAATTTCAAGATAGTAATAAATAAACATGGACTGTTACCAACATAACCCTAGGATAACTACAAACCTAACTTGAATTGATGGGTAATACTGGAGGTGTTTCTAAAAATTGTCTGCCTACATTCTGAGGAAGTACACAATTAAATCTGAGTTATTACCAACCTAAACAGGTAACAAGTACACAGACTTTGTTGAGTTGATATTTAACAGTGGTGTTTTTTTTCCCTGGTAGTTTCTCTGTAATTGCAATCACCTTAAGTAATTACACACTAAAATACTATAATTTACCATATGCTTACCAGGTAAATACTTAGTAATTAGTTTGTAGTTTCTCTGCATTTACATACTTGTTACCTGTGGTAATTACCAATAACCAACTATAACTTACCATATATTTACCAGGTAAATACCTAGTAATTAGTTTGTAGTTTCTCTGCATTTACATACTTGTTACCTGTGGTAATTACCAATAACCTACTATAACTTACCATATATTTACCAGGTAAATACCTAGTAATTAGGGGACTGTAAAAGGAAGGGTTACCGAAGTGTTTTTCATTTATAGGCCTATGCAATGTGTACATGGTTGTACAGTGGTGGTCCAGACACAAAAAATCTTGAATATTGAAAACTATAGAGGTCTAGAATTCTATGATGGTATTTTGACAAGACATTCCACACCTGTAAGTGACAATTACATTACCATGTTTGGATCTTGAGTGTAGGATTTAGTAATGTTATATATCCATGTCTATATATATTTAGAAAATATTTTATTCATATTAGACTGTTTGAAAGAATCATGTTGATTTTTTTAGTTACCGTAATGCCAATTTAATTTGTAATCAAAATGTAATTGCATGATGTACCTGGTTTTCAACTGTAACTGCAATTTGATTTATTAATGCTAATGTTACTCAAAGTAATTAAATTCAAATGTACTGCAGACATCAGTTCCATGTTAAACTGTGTGCAATTATGTTATATCCTTAGTAAAAAGGAATGAAAGGCATTCTTAATTAAGGAATTCTTTAATGAACAATAGAAGTAGCAAAATAGAACACCGCAGATAGCAGCTGATGCAATAACTCAGACTCTCTTCTTTTCTGTTCTCAATCTCACATATAATGAACCTCTATCGCCACCTACTGGCCAATATGCACAGAAGAACACAACATATTCCCCCATCACTTAAGGGCCATTGTAATGAGCAGGGGCGTTTCTAGGTTTTAAAAACATCAGGGGCTGAGCCCGAAACATCAGGGGCTGGGGGTGGGTAACAAGATAACATGATTCGATACAGAGAATAATGTATATTTTAGGCCTATATGCAGGGGGCAGACTGGTTAAAAAATTCAGTCCTGGCACTGTAGCCACACCAGCCCATATTACCACACAGACACACACATTCAAATGTGAGGTAGTTAGGGGGGTTCGGGGGCATGCTCCCCAGAGAAAATTTGATTTCTTGGACCTACATATGTGCATTTTAAGGTGTTTGAAGGCCAACATTTTTTGATAACAATAGCTTTAAAAGCATGTCAGTGGGCAGTAGCGTAAATTATTTGTCAAGATAACAGATTCTTAAACATGAGAATGAGGATAAATGTTGAAATGAATGATCCACACTACAAAATGGAAATGCAAAATGTTTCTGCTTATTGTTGACAATACACAATCACATATTCCAAACAGGAATGGCCTTAAATGAGAAATCTTTCAAGGATTATTTTGCATAGATGTAAACTTTTTAGCATTAAAGATTGGTTTCAGCAACTTGTTTCTTTCTTGAGTTAATCCAGTGGTTCCCAATTCCAGTCCTCGTGACCCACTGCTCTGCACATTTTGTATGTCTCCCTTATTTAACACACCTGAACCAGATCATCAGCTCATTAGGAGAGACTCCATGAACTGAACTGAGTGTGTCAGATAAGAGAGACCTACAAAATGTGCAGAGCAGTGGGTCACGAGGACTGGAATTGGGAACCACTGAGTTAATCAATGTTTTTGGCACTATTAAATCAGTTCAATTAAATTTCAATTGTTCACTCATAAAGACAGTCACTTGTCACCACCTACTGGCTTAATGATGCAAGTTGCGCAAACACAGACAAGCGGAGTGATACAAACTGTGAAAAGGCTGATGCTGGTGAAATATTCGAACACATTCGAGGACCTTATATATATATATATAGGCTACATATCAGAGTTAAATAGGAATACATTGTAATAATGTTAATCAAGCAGACTAAATCACACGACTGCGCAGCAATATTTAAGCTCATTATACAAAGGAAATAATACAGATCTAGACAAATTGGGTTGCTTATAGTTAAAAGAATGTCATGAACGATCATTTAGGCTAGATGTAGGCCTATTTTTCACATTTTTGGTCACAAAATATTTAGTCAGTTTTGATGACTTTGCAATATTGATAAAATGTTAGAATATTAATAATGAAAATTGAGTAGGGCTACGCCAAAATGTGTAACATTTATGTAGCCTACAAAGGAATACAAAAGCCCCGACATAGAGTTTTGACGCAGCTTTAATCTCCCTTTTGGTTATTTCAATACTTAATTGACGACAGAACACGATGTTACATGCTAGTAGTTTATTTTGCGTGATACAGGGCGTGCCGCATTTGCGCGTGATTGAAGAGTGCGCGCCGCGAGCAAACGGCTGGCACGACGTAAGTAAGTTAGTTTTTCTGAGTTTTACTGACATAGCCTGACAACATCTGGTCTGACAGAAGACTGTGCGGCGGTGCTGACTGCGTTATTTATATATATATTTTTTTAATTGCTGTGAGATTGTTTGCTGTTGCGTGCAAATCCTGGAGATGAACTTGGATAGGCTTAAATCGCTCACGTGGTGCGTCTCTTTGTGAGAGACAGATTTCAACAATCACCAGTCAGAGACAGCAGCAAAGCCATAGCACAGTACAATTAGGCAATATATGATTTCGGGGGTTTACTATTGTCCGGTTTCATATTTGTAAGTCAACTTTTCAAAAAAAAATTTGGCCCGATCGGAACCAAACCAGTCTAGGACAATTCTCTGGACTCTCTAAATCAATAATTATCAAAAAAAAGTTGAACTTTGGCATTTGGGTGGCTGTAACAGGGTCACTTAGAAAAGGGGCGTGGCAAAATACACTAAAAAGCCTATAAATCCCAAATGAAAACTCAGAACATCACGAAAATCGCTGAGCATATGTGTCATGACATGGTGAACAAGCGTGCCGAGTTTCATGCAGATCGGACCATAGGTGGCGCTATAAATGGCAAAAAGGTTCCCTTATTATTAGGGGCCAAGCACAGAATGTGCGTAGGCACCTATTGTATCTGTTGGCGTACCAAAAATAATTCTTCCTCTTCTTCCGCTCTGGGAGTCTATGGCAGCCCATAGAACCGCTTGCGGGAAAGTTATGAAATTTGGCACACTGATAGAAGACAGACTGAACAGTCACCATAGCAAATTTGGAGTCTCCAACTCATTCCCTCTAGCGCCACCAGCTGTCCAAATTTGCACTCATGTTTATGCTAATAACTTTTGAACCACAAGGGCTAGAAACAAAATTCCCATTTCTTCTGATTCCCTAGCTCAAGACGATTCGATTGCACCATGTGAAGTCATTTTCCGTCATGGAAATTTGTCCGCCATTTTGAATTTTTCGAAAAATCTACTTTTTCGAACTCCTCCTAGGCCGTTGCTCCGATTTTCACGAAAATTGAACCAGATCATCTACAGACCATGCCGACAAAAAGTTATGGAATTCAAGTTGATTCGCTTAGCAATTTTCAAAAAAAACCACAAACAAATTTTACGTAGCGCTTGCGAAAACAGACGTAAGGCTGTATCTCTGCAACGCTTTATTGGATTCAGACCAAACTTGGCACATGTCATCACAAGCATGACCTGAGGCTACATGCTGCGTTTCGGCGTAGCACCACCTACTGGTCCGGAGATATGAAAAATGGCTATTTTTGCTTATAACTTCTGAATAGTTTGCCCAAAAATCATCAAATTGGTCTCGTTAGATTCAGGCCAACATGCTGAGTCGACTGATATCCAATTTTACCATATCGGCCATTTTGGCTGTCGGCCGTTTTGAATTTTGTGCTAAAATGCTGTATTTTAAGAACGCATGAATGGATTGTTACGAAACATGGTATGGGTCATCAGCACGATGCCCTGAAGGAGCGTGAGAAGTTTCGAAACAGCGCCACCTTGTGGTCAAAAGTTATAACAACATTTCCAAAAAGGCTAATAACCTTTGAATAAATCTGCCTATTGAAATGCCAATGGTCTTAATAGATTCCCTGGGTCACGCTGAGAACATAGATACCAAGTTTGCCATATTTGGCCGAACTTCCTGTCCGCCATCTTGATTTTCAGTCAAAACCTACTTTTTCGAACTCCTCCTAGACCGTTTGTCCGATTTTCACCAAAATCGAATCGTATCATCTCCACACTGTACCGACAAAAAGTTATGGAATTCGTGTTGATTCGTCAAACCGTTCTCGAATACCGTGCAAACAAATTTTACGTTGTGCTACAGCTACAGATTTAGTGCAAAAGTACTAAATCGCCCATAACTCCCAGACCATTTGTCCTAGACTCAAGTGTCTTACACCACTGTGATCCCTGGCTCAATATCTCCAATTTCAATTTAGGCCAGAAAAAATTCTGCTATGTCGAATTTTGTCCGAAACCTACTTTTGCGAACTAGTCCTAGGTTTTTCGCCAGATTGGAACCAAACCAGTCTAGGACATTTCTCTGGACTCTCTAGATCAATAATTATCGAAAAAAAGTTGAACTTTTGCATTTGGGTGGCTGTAACAGGGTCATTTAGAAAAGGGGCGTGGCAAAATACACTAAAAAGCCTATAAATCCTACAGGAAAACCTCAAACTTCACAAAAATCGATGGGCATATGTGTCATAACATGGTGAGGAAGCATGCCGAGTTTCATGCAGATCGGACCATAGGTGGCACTATAACTGTTAAAAAGCTTTAAACCCATATATTTCCTATGGTAAATTGCCTGTATTGGCTGTAAATGGTCTTTTCCATCTATGATCATATAATTTTAAAATAATAATGTTCAAAACTAGTGCAGTACAATTCTCTGGACTCTCTAGATCAGTAATTATCAGAAAAAGTTGAACTACTTCATTTGGATGGCTGTAATATGGTCACTTCAAAATGTGGCCTTGACCAAGTGTCCCCGAAAGCCTATATCTTTTAAGATGCTCAGATCTTCTTAAAAACAAACATGAAACAAGCATGAAAAATTTCAGACAGATCGGACAAAATTTGCCTCTATAACAGTTAAAAAGGTGAAAATTATATGAATGTAATGGCATATTAAGGCGAGACACGGCAGGCAAAAACATCGTTTTTTTTTTACTGGTCAATTTTGAGATTTGGGGATATTTGTCTTCAATAACATGTCTTCTTTCAGACTTGTGTTGAAAAAAAGTCCGAAATACACATTTAGGTCTTTATTTTATTACACTTTGTCTGTTTGCGTCTGTAGATTTCTCATAAATTCAACAAAAGTTCGCGTTCTTAATCAACGTGCTGCTCCGCGATCTCTGCCGTCAGCCTGTCATCAGAAGCACCGTTAGGAAGCTCTCTCTCTTGTGTACAATCCTGTCGGATCCAAATATGGTCATTTCCTTTTTTATCAGCAATCAATCGTGAAAGTAAAAGGGCTGAATGCGCGATCTCATTGGCTGATGAAAAATCTTTAAAGCCCGTTTTCTCAAAATGACCTTTCTCTCATACTCCAAGTACGAAATCTCCACTTCAGTAGCACCTATATACACCAAACTTTCCAGACTTGTACCTAGTTATATTATGAAGACATTTACAGAGGGATTTGTAAATATATTATTCCTAGCCTGATTTATATAACATTTTATTCCATCCAAACATGGCGAAAATAATTTTTTTAAGGCTATTGACAGTATTTTCTGATTTACAGGATAACAAAAGTAGATATCCATAAATCCCTCTGTAATTTTTTTCCCATCTAATATGTGAACACAATGAAAAAATAATTTTTAACCTGGCTTTATCCAATACTCAGATATCGTTTTTTAAAATATATGCAAATTAGTGCATATTTGATTAGATATTGCCTGATTTGCATATTTAAACATTAAATTACAGAAAACTTGTAATACTTTTTTTTCTCATCTTAATGTAGGTAATCAACTGGGAAAGTTTCATGGTGATATCTGCTAGTTAAAAATGTTACCCTATTCACCTGTAGTGTCTCGCCTTAAGCCAATAAGTGGTATTTTACTGCCCCCTGTTGTTAAAAAATAGTAATTTTGTCATATTGTTCTATAATTCATTTTTAGACTTTATAAAATCACTCTTTTAACATTTACAATCACATGTAGTCAGAATTAATCTATTGAAGTATTAGTATTGACAGTTTGATCACATCATATAGTTCAAATGTCTGTATCTACAACATAACGTGTGTGTGTGTGTAGTCTTAGGTTTCTGAATAAATTCTGAATCATATGATTAATGGCTTACAAAAACTTTGTGAAATGTTAATAGACCATTCAAATATATTTTCATAATGACATATCCCAATAGCATTGAAAAAACAACAACAACAACAACAACAACAACAACAACATTTGTCTTTTGTGTGTGTGTGTGTGTGTGTGTGTGTGTGTGTGTATGTGTATTTGCTTTAGTGCAGAAAATTTTTTAAGTGAAAGTGAGCCAATAAGTGGTCTTCTAGTGCCCTCTGCTGGCCATTATACTTATTAATGAAGTCTTTTCACAGGTGATTTTGCACACATATTCACATATTTACACACTTAAAAAATCACTTATATAATGATAACTATTATAACAAAATCATATTTTGTCAGTGTTTATCACTTCATTTGCACTGACACTTCACATAATTGCTAGTAATGTGGTAAATCATGGTAAATCACGCTAGAAACATGGTAAATGATAGTAAATAATACTTGAATGTGGTGTATCAAGGTAAATCATGTTAGAATCCTGGTAAATCATTCTAGAACGTGGTATATCATTCTCGTCAAGACCTAAAACCATATTCTCAATTGTGCAACAGTATAATGAAGTTGAACCCTGAAAATGATATTACAAAACAAAGACTTTCACTATGGATTTTAATACCTGTTATTTATTTATAAATCTGATATTGCCTATAATTAGTAACATCTCTATATATTGTTTGCACAAAGTATAAACTTCACAAAGCTTTGTACATGTGAAGAACAAGTCATTTTGAAGAAACATGCAACTGATGGTAAGAAGGTTCACAGTAAAATCTAAACTAACAATGATTTTCAACAGATTTCAGCATCGGAACAAAGAAATTATTAAAGCTATTTTGCATTATCACAATGCACTGTAATACAGTTTTATATTGTTGGATCACAAAGAAAAATGTGAAATGCTTAATGACCATTAAAAGTTATTTTCACAGTAACATATCTCATTAAAAACATATTGTGTGTGTGTGTACGCATGTGTAAAACTGTATCAAGTATTACTGTTTAAGGTTCTCTTTTCTCTGTTTTAGTGTATCCTTTTTATGCAGATTTGTGTCAGCCGTACATTACAAGAAGCATAAATGGCAAATGTTTACAACTCTAGGTATTACAATAGTAAAATAGACATATGACTGTAAACAAGTATGCAAAATTTCATGGATATTGGGCAATACGTGCCTCTATAAAAGTTAAAAAGGTCAAGAATGATAATTTCCAATTTTTTATGGAAAATTCTCTGAAATTCCCACTAGATGGCAGTAGAGGATCACATATTACTACATTCTGCTCGCTAATATTGTAACTAATTTAATTTGAAATCATATTTAATCTTTAAAAAAATCATTATAATAACATTACAAATCAGATTTTTTAAGGTTTACCATGTATTGATTTGAGGCATATTTTTGTCAATAATATTATATGATTACAATGACAATTGAAAATTGTGTTTTAAACGGGAAACCTGTAATAAGCTTTGATTCCATGTATTTTTTTAATGGCACATAACATTCCATATTAACTCTAATATAAAAATGCTTAAACATATATATATATATATGTTTAAGCATTTTTATATTAGAGTTAATATGGAATGTTATGTGCCATTAAAAAAATACATGGAATCAAAGTCATAGAAAACAAAACTGTATTTTATTGACAGAATAATACAATGTTTCTTTTAAATTAATGCACATAAAAATAGGTAATATGAAATAGTAAGAGAAATCAATCAATTCATTCAATTAAAATTTTTTAGCATATTGAAGTATGTCTCTGTAGTAAAAACATTTGTTTGAATAATCACATTAAATGAAAATACATAATTGTGAAGTATTAAGATTTGAAATGACAAAATCTACAAAAAAAATTTAAAACACTACTTATCAAAATGAAAAAGTTAAATAGTAATCGAAAAAAGCATAAATTATTTTTTTAAACAAGCCATAAGAAAATATTTGAAAAATTTACAATAGTTGTAAATAAATATTCATTCATTCATTCATTTCAATTGTTTGCACATATGAAAGTAGAAAAGTATTTGTGTTAATATATCTTCAAAACTATATTGCATATTAAATAAGAATAATTTTGAAGTATGAAATAATATGTGAAATTGCAGAATATATAAATTAAACAAAAAATATCAACAATAAAAATAAAGTATTCATTCATTCATTCATTCATTCCTTTTAAATGAATTGAAAACATTTTCAAAGCAAAAATAACATTCAATAAAAAAAGTATAGTTAAGTAGTACATTAATGAGGCAATAAATAGTAAATCCAAATTAAATGTGAAATGACATAATATAAAAATTAATTAAAAAAACTCAAAATGTCAACAATAGAAAATAAACCATTCATTCTTTTTGAATGCATTGAAGAAAAAACTAAATTTTAAAAGCAAAAATAAAATTTCATTTTACTTATTAAGTATAGTTATTAAGTAGTGTAGGCCTATATTAATAACAATAATAATAAATAAAAAACACAACAACAAACAAGAACTTGGGCAAGTGGTGACAGGGAAAGTGAAACTGAACGTGATAATGAAAGGAAACAGAGTACTATTTTGACTTAATTCCCCCCAATCACACACCACCAGAAATGTTGTGCTTGTGCTGCAAAATTTTCAACAGAGGTAACAGAGGTTGGCATTGAGCAGACAAAGACCAACGAGACTCAGGATCTGGCTAAATGAAACAACACAGTGGAGATGATGGAGGGAGGAGGCAAAGGATGACTTAGAGGAGATGATGCAGGTAAGAGGCAGGGTGGAACCATGAGTCAGACTGACATAGGTGTAGTTGTGAACAGTGTAGATTCAGGCAGAGATGATGATGAAGCAGACTTGGAGCAGACAACTGTGACCAGCTGTAGGAAAACACACTTGGAGCTGCAGGACCAGTGGTGATGAAGATGACATGGAATTGGACTGAAGCAGTGGTAACAAAGACATATAATGACTGGGCTGAACCAGCAGAGATGAAGACACCTTGTAAGTTGGCTGAACCAGTGGGAACTGAAGATCTTTTAATGTGACATAATCCATTTTGTCCCATGACAATAATTCAGTGGACAGTCAGGTCATAGGACAATCCTCAGAGATGATAGTGTGGTCAGGGCTTCAGTCTATGCAGGACAACACCACTACAATTCCATCAATCACAGACCAGATTGGCCTCTGCGAAACACAAAAACTGAAAATAAGCATTTCAGAATGTTCAACACATGGCAATGTAAAATAGCTGGATTATGTTGATTTCCTCTTTTGAGAGCCAAGAAGAGAAAGCTAAAGCTGCAATGAGCTCAAAGTTACAAAAATAAACAGAGAACAGTAGAAAAATTACCTTGCTCTGTGATGAATCTGAATGCTGAACTGAGCCACACAGATGTAGTGATGTAATGATGGTGGTGATGTGATGATCTGGACATTGTTGTCTATAGTCAAACTGTTTCCTTGATTTGCAGAATGTAATCTTCAGCTGGTTCTGGAGTTAAATATTGTCCTAATAATGAAGATGATCTGGTCATCAAAGCAGCGTAAGACATTTGATGTACCTATAGACAATGAGGATGTGATTAGGATTTGTTTTTATACTTTACAACTTATACAAATGAATTATAAAATATTGTGCTTAAAGCAAGCACGTATGTAATAGAATATCCTTATACCACAAACATATATTACAGAGTAATGAAAGTTATAACCAATTTAAAAGATAAAAATAGTCTTACCTGTTTATCAATACTTGAAGTGTTGGAATATGATGAGAATGAAGCAGCAACAATAGTGTAATATTTCTTAAAGCCCATCTTTGTCTTTTCTTCTTTTTTATATATCTTCTCATTTATTGTTTTGCTGCAAATATTCAGCTTTTGAAGTGCTTTACTATAAATCAGCCAACTGTATGATGCAGGTCTCCATATAAATTCATTGTAAAATGACATTACACAGACATTTTGAACAATAAAGTACATCAAATAAATGAATGAATGAATGAATGAATGAATGAATGAATGAATGAATAAATAAATAAATAAATAAATATAAAATGTTTGTGTGGGGGTTAAGGCCATTCAATTTAAAAAAATATATATTTTGACATGTATATTAAAATAATAAAATATTAACATTATAATAATTCGACAGGAATATGAAAATGTATTGTAGGTGGCCTGAACACCCACTAAAATTCCCAATGTCTAATGCTGCCTCCACGTGCTATCGGAAATGTCCTATTTCAGACTACTTATGCCATGATTATGAGTTTGACATGTTAATGTGTTTTGTTGTACAGAAAAATAGTATTTTTGATAGCATCTATAGTGATTCTTGCCTATTTATTTCATAAATCTTATTGATCAACATTCTGTTGTTCAAGATTTTTTGTAAATATTATGTTAAATTTCCAACAAAAAAAAAATATTTACACTAATTCCAATAGCACGTGAAGGCAGCATGAATTCCCACAGAGGCCGTTCAGTGTTAGTCATCCACCTCTGTACCCCCCCCCCCCCCCCCTTCTAGATGGACGTTGCATTATAACAGCCACTTCAGCACAACGCAGTCATGATAGCTGAAGTACGTGGGCATAATGTTAATCTTTATTTTATTTAAGTCAATATCTTTAATATATATGTGGTCAATTAATGTGCCATTTTCAGTTGTTGCATTTTCAACAATTTGTGTGAAGCCAAAATGCTGCATGACATCATGAATAGTTGATTTATTGAAAATGTTTTCATTGAAATCTCCTAGAATTATTTTGCCACCTGATAAGCAGTTTATTTGATGAATTAAGGTAATCAGGTTCTCTCTAAATAACGGCATGTTATATGATGATGGTCTGTATACGACTGCCACAGTTGTGTTTAAGTCTTGTACATTGCAAATTAGACATTCAATGTTAATGCATGGTAAATCAACTAAAGCAGCTTTTACATTCTCTCTGTGATATATGCCAACACCACTGTGATTTTCCTTTTTAAGTGTAGCAAAAACATCTTCACTTGTGTCATATGCAACACTTCGTGATTTGTCATGAAAGTGGTATCCAGAAAGACTGATATCGTTCTCCAAATAGTTTGGTTTTAGCCATGTCTCTGTTACACAAATCATATCTGCTTGACAATATCTGTTATCTTTCCGAATATCTAAAATATGTGGAATGAGCCCTTGGACATTGTGTAGCATCATTTGAAATGTTACATTTTCTATGGTTTCACATGGATCAATGAACGGATGCATTCTCTGTAGAGCTTCCTCAATGTTGTCTTTTGCAAAAATAGCTTTTTCTTTGAAATCTTCTATTATGAGTCCATCAAGAGAAGTCACTTGACTTAATGCTACATATGCTTGTCCTGGAGCAAATATCTTTTACAATGAAACAACAGCTTTATTCACTGTCAGACCTTGCACTTTGTGAACTGTGGAAGCCCATGCTAATTTCAAAGGAAACTGTCTTCTGACACCACCACTGCTTGTCACTTTCTCTTCTTCAGGCTCAATTGGTGTGTTTTTCTCCAGTCCAGGTTTTAAACATGGATTTTTACCTCTAGCTTCTTTACCAGCTTGTTCATCATCAAATTCAATATATATTTTGGATGGAAATATTTCATCATTTTCATAACAGAATAATTTAATTGTCCCAAAAATTCCATTCACAAGACCATCTGATACATTGATATTTTTCAGTAGCATTACTCGGGCATCAATCGCTAATTCAAGGGATTTTTCCAAAGAACTGTTGTGAACTCTGAGATGAAACCCATCCTTTTTTTCCATTCGGCCAGTTTTAGCATTTCTCTCAAAATCTTGGGCGTTCACAGTAACTCTGTCAGAGCATATTTTGTGCACCATTTTTAGGTTATGTTCATCAACCTCACTATTAGTTGCATAAATGTGGATATCTGTACTCTCATCACCATCACCTGTTTCACATGTTTTAAGCATAGCAATATCTTCTTCAAGCATTACTTCATCTTTTTTACGTCGCCTTAAACGATTTAATAATTCTGCAAACTGTTTGTCCTTCTGGCGCATAATCTCTGTAAGTTCAACCAAACTGAAGTTAGTTTCCCAAAGATTCACACTGTTCACTGGTTCGGTGTAAAGTGGTTTTCCTTTGACAGGAGACAGCTGATAAAAATCTCCAACTGCTATGACAGAGACTTTTCCGAATGCAGAGTAATCACCTGTGTGTTTGATTTGTCTCAATCTTCCATGAATATACACTGCATGAAAATTGGGATTTCCGACCCCGTAAACGGCCGTAAATCTCCCTAATTATCGGCAGTTAACGACAATTTACAGCCTGTGAACGTCGCGTTCGTCTGTGCCGAATATTGTCGGAAACGAACCATGACGTATGCAGAGCGCTCGCGCCGGAGGTGTGAATGGCTCTAATTACCATATGAATAGCAGCTCCCGCCAGAGAAAGGCTTTAATTTCCTCACTCACTATTGGTTGAACCCACGTGGTTTAAACAAGAAAAATCACTCGTGATTGGTTGGCAGATCTGTTACTATTGGTCACCCTCGCTCATTAAAAATTCACAAAATTATAATATTCATATAAATAATAATATATAAATTATTTTTTTATATTCATAATATGCTATTCTGTGGTATATTCATGTCATTGTTAACCTATGGACTACATTATTACCATCAAGGACATGAATTTATAAAGGAATGGAAAATTTGCCAGGGACATGCTGTTTATTCAAATAAAGAGCTTTATAAGCACAGACACAAAACAATATACACCTATCTAAGCATAGATCATCTGCACACACAACAAATTGGAAGCTCAGTGTCTGTTTTCATCTTTGGAGCTGTAGGTGACTAGCGGCGTTCTCTCTGAATTCGATCCACTTTGAAAACGTCTGTGGTGCGTTGCCCTGTATTTAGGAGTCGCCTCTAATCTCGACTGCAGCGTAGCACAGAGCTCTGTGAGCTCCTGGCTGGTGGTTGAACTTCATCGGACATCAGATCTATGGTGGCGCACTTCCAAATGCCCACGTCATCCTCACCTAGCACACCGTCTCGCTTCTAACAGCTGTAAAAACAACCAATACAGACAATCAGTACTGTGATGCACTGTGTATGGACACAAAACATCTATTAATGCACGTGAAAAATAGTCACATTGACTAAAAATCTTACCCTCTTTCTTCTCGCTCGACTCCGAGCTGAACTCTTCACAGCTTCGGCCTGCAATGCCAGATCTGGTTGTTTGTACCTGAAGCTCCTGCGTACTGTCTCGTAGTATGTCTTACAGGCAGCTGGAAAACAATTAAATGAGAGTTATATGAATAAAAACAATGCAAGTCACAGTAAAATGAAACAAGGAGAAAATAGTAAAAGTTACTTACAATGTCGTCATGATCAGCATCATGAAAATCTGGACTTGCAGACATAGCTCTGAGTAAATGTGAGGTTACGCCCTCGTTATGAGGCGAGGTTACTCTATGGAAACAAAATGTATGATTAAGATCGTAAACTATAACGGATCTATTTTCTTATACAAGAGAATGAAAGCATATTCTTTGAATCTTACCTTTAAAATGTTTGTAAGTTTTTATGAAAGTAAAAAAATAAAAGAATGTAAGATTCTTTTTTTTTTTTTTTTTACCTTGATCCAGTTCGTAGCGCCCACAATTTGTCTCAGAGTTGTGAAGATGGCATACTGCTTCCTGTAAATTACAGGATTATTTACAATTATTAAACAAATAATAGCCATCAATCCCATGACCTCTTGCTTTGATGAAATCATGAAAAACAGAATATTCTTACATTTCACAAGGCCTGACAAAATACAGCTGCAGGTAACTAGCGGCATTCTGTCTGAATTCGGTCCATTTTGCAGACGTCTGTGGTGCGTTGCCCTGTACTTTGGAGTCGCCTCTAATCTCGACTGCAGCGTGGTACAGAGCTCGGTGAGCTCCTGGCTGAGAAAGGACGGAGGTCGCACAATCCATCCAGACACCCCGCCGACGATGCCGTCTTCTTTATCAGACATCAGGTCTATGGTAGACAGTGTTGGGAACGTTACTTTAAAAAAGTAATTAGTTATAGTTACTCACTACTTGTTCCAAAAAGTAACTGAGTTAGTAACTGAATTACTCTATAATAAAAGTAACTCGTTACCAGGGAAAGTAACTATTTGCGTTACTGTAAAAAAAAAAAAATGTTGCTATATGTCAAAGAATTTGGATTTTTTTTAAGCAGTTTTCACAAGTCAATTGAAATGAGTAGAACAGACAGGTGTTTAACTTTAGATATTTATTGCACGTCGACAGACAGCAAGAGGTTTATCCTGCACTTCAAGCATTCTTTGTAAGAAAAGTAAACAGTTACACCATATAAAGTGCATTTAACTCTGCAAATTAAATCAACCTCTCTCAACTTTTTATTTAAAAGTTTTATTAATAAAGTAAAGGCATTGAACCAGTTTATTTGTAGTGCACTGACTGTGCACATTATATAAGATTAATATATTTGTTTTCCTTAAAATTTTAATTAGCAGTAACTTAAACACTTTGCAGTTTGAATGTCCTGTATAAACAAAATTACGGATTATGTTTTTGTTTCCACTGTTCGATCGCGTCCGCCGCCGCGCCTCACACACACACACACACACACACACACGCACACAAATGTAAACAATTTGCGCCTTTTCGATCGCGCCTCTCTCTCTCTCTCTCTCTCTCTCTCTCTCACACACACACACACACACACACACACACACACACACACACAAATGTAACCACTTTGCAACTTTTCAATCGCGCCCGCGAGTCTCTCTCTCTCTCTTTCGGTTCAATACGAATACATGTACCGTTCCACTCCTAGTTCTAGCCTTTGACCTCAATGAATTTGAAGTAGTGCTTATATCGTCACCTTGAAAATGCCAACTTTTCATCGGATTGCTCCTGACCATAGACTGCTATTGACTCGCCATCTCTGCTGCTTCATAGAATCTCTGTTTAGCTGGTGTGTGTGTGTGTGTGTGTGTGTGGCGCGTGTGCTGGCGTGTGTGTAAAAACACTGGCTCTGATTGGCTACCATGAAATACATGACCCTGCCTTAGCCAATCATAATCGCTTACCTCGTTATTAACCCACCTCCTCACTCGCTGTGCGAGCCAGGGGTGCGTTCGGATTACACAGTTTATTCAATCAATGCATAGTAACGCACCGCATTTAACGTCCAGTAATGGTAACGGCGTTGTAATGACGAGAAAAGTAATTAGTTAGATTACTCCGTTACTGAAAAAATAACGTCGTTACCTAACGCCGTTCTTTTAAACGGCGTTATTCCAAACACTGATGGTAGAACACTTCCGAAGGCCCACCTCATCCTCAGCTAACACACTCTGTCTCGCTTCTAGCAGCTGTTAAAACCAATAAAGACAATCAATACTGCGCAATGCACTGTGTATGGACAACACACATCTATTAATGCACCTGAAAAATAGTCACATTGACCAAAAACGAATCTAATCTAATAAATCTTACCGTCTTTCTTCTCGCTCGACTCCGAGCTGAATTCACCACAGCTTCCGCCTGCAATGCAAGATCTGGTTGTTTGTACCTGAAGCTCCTGCGCACTGTCGTGTAATATGTCTTAAAGGCAGCTGGAAAACAATTAATTGAGAGTGATATTAATAAGAACAACATAAGTCACAGTAAAATTAATAAGAACAACATAAGTCACAGTAAAATTAAACAAAGGAGAAAAAATGCAACCGGGTGAAATTGCAGAAATACACACCGGAAGCAAACTATGCTTTTTGAAATTGGGGTTTTATTCTGATTGCTGTTTAAAATAAGTGACAGAACAAAAAATATTGTAGAAACAGTTTACAGTAAATTTGAAGATGACAATCAAATGTCACAAAAAGCTTAACCAGTGGTTCAATGCCCAAATCCACAGAATACTTAACTCAATTCAAACTGAAATGCAGTGTAATACACTGCAACTGGTCAGATTTAAATTGATTTCTCCAAACCAAAATATGTTAGGCTACAATTAAATACGATAACACAAACTGGAATACGGCAGTGGCTGAGGTAACGTTAGGCCTAAGTTACAAGAGAAATAAAAATGCCATGCGGAACCAGAAATATGCATTTAACCATAAAGTTATATTGTATAATCACAGAATATAGATTCAACTCATTAACAGATTTATCAAATAAACATGCCATCAGTAATTTCCCCCATAAACCATGAAACATACATACCCAATCCTTTACCGTCCGATCACCACGAGGTTCCCTCTTCACACATGCGCTCCAAATAAATCTATTAACAAAAATGTACACATCAAATGTTCTTTTAACTTCGCTTCACAACTTATTTGTGCATATTAAAGATATTGGAGTAATATTTACCAAGAAAGAAGACCGTATAACACAGAATCCGATCGATGCACGCACCGTCATGGAGCTCTCCTGAACAATGAAAAATGGCTGCCGTTCTCTGGTCGCGCGCACGCGTCCAGCACAAGTGATAGTATCGCGAGAAGAGAGGGATTTCTTAAAGGGGCCACAAACATTTTTAATGCACAATAGAAACGAGGTACATTTTATGTAAACAACTCTAATCGTAGTTGTAACTCTATATGTACAGTAGGCATAATTCTTGTCATTGCGTATGTGTATGCAGCATGAGTCAAATACAATCTTCTGTTCGTGTTGTATTATGCACAGTGGTTGGGCTCTAAGAGATTGTGATGCTGTTTGCATGGAATGCACATTTTACCTTTGTGGCAAAGCCTGATTGAAATTAATTGTTGAAATAAATGATTTTGTGTCTTTTTTACATAACATTGGCTATTGCTAATGACACATAGTAACTAATCTAGCTACTTTCATTAAATATATAAATTTAAGCTAAAATGTAAGAGGGTCATTCTATGAAAATGTCCATTTTTCTGTCCCTAGCCTTTACAGAAATATTACACTTAAAAAACACTTTAGGGTTACAATTTCTTTACATTTTAAAATAAATTATTTGAACAATTACACCCTCTTGAGCCATCAATGTGGCAATATTAGATTTTTATGAATTATATAGAATTTCAAGCACCACAGAAGTGCTCGTCCCTACAGTCATGTACAGAGGGAAAATGCTTTATTTTGAGGTCAATACCAGATTTTTACACCATTTAAAATACAATAATGTATACATAACTATCAAGTATATTATGTAAATGATATATATATAAAAAAATGCAGAATACATATTATAAAATTTATAATGAAAGTAGTGGTCCCCTGGAGTTGTGTCACTGGTGTTACCGTTAAACAAAAATCTCTTATTTTGAAATAAAAATCACACTGCTATAGCTTATGTTTGTATGCAGGCCTACGGAATTTATATTCACAATACTTAATAACTAATATTATTTTATTGCATTTATATTAGTTGTTTGAAGAGTTACAAAAAAGCGGTCGGTCTTAACACAAGTTTCAGCCGGCAAGTCGGTCGGACTAAAAGGGGGAACAAATAAATAATTGGGTCGGTAGGCTACTAAACTGACAGGGTCGGTCGGGTTACGGCAAACAAGAATATTTTTAAGGATGGCCTTAGACTATTGTAACTCACTTTATTTTGGGCTATCTCAGGCCTCTCTCTCTCGTCTACAGCTAGTTCAAAACGCAGCGGCTAGACTTCTCACCGGGACACGCAAATATGAGTCGATCACCCCTGCCTGTCACATTCAGGATTGATTTTAAAATTTTACTATTTGTGTATAAAGCTCTTAACAAACCGGCCCCCAATATCTGACCAATCTCCTCTGCCCGTACACTCCATCTCGTACTTTGAGATCCAGTGATCACTGTCTTCTCATCGTGCCCAGATCCAGACTTAAAAAACGAGGCGACTGCACTTTTGCGACTGCTGGCCCAAAACTTTGGAACAGTCTACCCCTCTATATCAGACTAGCTCCCTCAATTTCCATCTTCAAAACATCCTTGAAAACTTTTAATACCCCTTGACACAACTATTGTTTTTTTTTTTTATTGTCCTGTTTCTGCCCTGCATTTTATCTATTGCCCTGTACAGCACTTTGGTCAGCCTTGGCTGTTTTTAATTTTGCGTTATAAATAAATATTGTATTTTCTTTAGAATTAAGTTAATACCTTTGAGTCACCTGGGATAAAACTCCCCCTGCTACCCTCATTTGCATTTGTAAAGCTCACAGCAGTCTCATTTACATGTTAAAGCATTAGAGGGAGGGGGGTCACGGGGCAAGCAAGTCCCACGTCAATTTCCGACAATTTCCGACAGTTTGCAGTGTTGCCTGTAAATTGCCGTTTGCAGTCGTAAACCTGAACTTCCACGACAATTTACAGCGCCGGTAACTGTCGAAAATCCCACTTTTCATGCAGTGATATGCTAGAAGTTTATGATCAACCATTGAAATTTCATCGATTATTAATATTTGCAATTTTCCAAGTTTGGCTCTCAAGGAATTTATTTTTTCATCTCCAAGTGGTTGATATGGCAGTGAAGCATTTATTCCGATGGAGAGACTGGAATGTACAGTAGACCCGTTAATCTGGTAGGCGGACACACCAGTAGGAGCACTTAATAGCACGTGTCTCATCTGGGTTGTCTGTTAACTTTGAAAGTATGCGAGACGTTTCATAATAGATGGCTTTAATCAGTACTGACTTTCCAACACCTCCTGGACCAGATATGAACACATGAAATGGATCTGGGTTTTCACCTTGCACTTTTGCTAAACACCATTGCCGCACTTTGTAAAAGATTTGTGACTGTTTTTCATTCAAAGAACGCAGTAAATCCATGGCATCTTGCTTTGTCATAGCTGATGGATTGTTTTCTATTTTGGAAGTACCTACATTTGGTAATAGATCAGGAATGATATCATCACCTTCTTCTGTATCTATTTGGTCTTTCTTACTCTCCAGACATTCAAGACGTTCAAGTTCTGCTTCTGGACAGATTTGGGCCCAAGCATCTTCCATTGGTCCATGTTGTTCTAAATTATCTTGAGCTCTTTGTATTGTGTCTGCTTCTTTCTCAAATTTTCCCATATTACTGTCCACTATCATTTTGACTGACTTAAGCTCAAAATCATTTGAAATTGTTACAAATCCAGTCTCATAAAAATCCTTATATGTATTGAAGTTTGTTGGTTTCAATTGATCTCGCACAAAATGAGGCAAAAATAATTCTAAAATACTTTGATGATAATTTTCTGGATTTTTAGTGGGTGAAAAACGAGCATATCGCACAATGGCAGAGTCTGTACGAGTTCTTTTTCTCACAAACCCCATGTCATTTTCCAGTCTTACTCTGTCTGAACATTTTTCAGAAGCAGTCAAAACTCTGTATTCTGATGCAAAAGTTGCTAAACACATTCCACTGAATTCTGTTGTATGTGGACGGGCTCTGTATCTGTCTGAGATGCTTTTCATCCAAATGCCATCGCCATCATCTTCTCCACATTCAGCTTTTTTATGTATGGTGTTTAAGGGCAAACTCATTCTAATTTGATTAGTACCAGTTGGAATAAATACCACTTTCCTTGATCCTTCTTTAAGTCTCATGTTAGTCAGTCGATACACACTCTCTTGAGCTGAGACCTCTCGATTATGTAAAAACACACTTCCTAGTTTTCTTAACCTGTTAAGCGTTGCCAGTGCGTCGGCGCACTGAAGCGTTATTTATTTATTTAATTCAAAATTACTATCAGATTTAATGTTATACCTTGACAAACTATACATAATTAAAAAGATATAATACTCAAGTTTCAGTATTTGACCACTATTGTATTCTGAGAAACTCATAGTGACAGTTATGTCTTAATTTGTGTCAGGAGTTATGAAATGAAAAAATGAGTCGATACCTTTAATATGAATTATGCGCGTCAGCCGCTTTCATTCATAAAAAAACTCCGTGCTGTCGTCATGACAGCGATACACAAAACAACGTGCCTCAGGGCTTTAGCTAAAAAATGTGCAGATTTGGAGAAATATTGATAGATTCTCATAGATTTACATCATATTTCTATAGACAGGAATAATATTTATTGAATTTATACCCAAATGCGTCAATGTAATCTTTATGAGCATTTGGTACTCTGATTTACTGTGTTTTTAATTCATACCAACAGCCTGAGGGCGCTATATGCACAATAATAGTCCATATATGGAACATGAAGAAGAGCCATGATCATGTGACATTCCAGGACGTTAAAAATAAAGTCATTTGACATGGTCTTGAAAAACATTGAACTAAATCCAGAGTTTTGGACTTATTATCTTCAGATTTTAAACATAAAATGTTTAGACATGTGGCTTTAGCTATAGTGCATTTCTAGATTGCTCCAGTGCCAACTTCAATTTTATTTTCATGAGGATGTTTCATAAAAAATAATTTCTAATAACTTTACAAAATTTTGAAGCTATTTATAACAATTTTTTTCATTATGACAATAATTAATTCTACATTTACAATAAACTGCCAGGTGTCAGCTTTCAAATGAGATCATACTTGTGTTTTTAGTACAAAGGGTTCATGAACTGTATGTGTTTCAGTTTGGGTATGTCATTTCTGGGGATTTTTCAAAAGTGGGGTTGCAGTTTAACAGGTTAAAGCCTGTTTTGCATCCACATTACCTTGATTGTGTGCTTCTTTTTGAGCGTTAGCCAGCAGCAATCCCATTTCTCTCTCAGCTTTAGAAATATAGGATATTATATATACTATACATGAGTAAGCATCAACAACAAACTGTATGTCCATGTTTGCATTCCAGCATCGTAAAAGATCTGGGTTATATTGATTCACCCACACATCATTTGGCTTTCTTTTCAACACAACAC
Organism: Rutilus rutilus; assembly: GCF_951802725.1. Lineage (NCBI taxonomy): Eukaryota > Metazoa > Chordata > Actinopteri > Cypriniformes > Leuciscidae > Rutilus > Rutilus rutilus. Next base: position 20,489,321 of record NC_140213.1, on the reverse strand, counting down.
TTGTTTTTTTCGTCATTTTATTGAAAGCCATTTCAAATTTCTCTTGATTTATACCAATAGATGCAAACATAGAGTCAACTGAGTCAAAGACAGCATCACTATTCAACAAACATTCTCTCACTCTTTTCATTATAGCTTCAGCTAGGTCTTTTGATATTTGTTGGCAGTTGTTTGTATTTTTGCATTTACTTTCATTTTTTTCATCATCTGTTTCTTTTTCATCTTTATCAGTCTTGCTGCTTCTTGTAATGAAAGTATTGTTGCTTGGTGGACGTGGAAAGTTAAATCTACACACAGTTCCTTTCTTTTTACATGTTTTTGAATGTCTTTTGCTGTGTTGTTGGACAGTGCTCACAATTTCATGCATTTCTTCCTGATGTTCAGGCGGCATTTCACAAGTGACATATTGATCAACAAATGTTACAACTTCATCATCGTCATCTCTGTCCACTTGAGGCGCATTTTCAACCCAAAAGAGACAATGTGTATGAGGGGATCCACGCTGTTGAAATTCTATTCGATAGAAAAAATCTATTATTTTTCCGATTGGCTGGGCTGGCGACATGATCACATCTCTTAGAAAGCAATGAAAGCGATGATCAAACATTCTGGCAGCAGTTACAGGATTGCGTTTAAGCATCCCACATCTATCAGACCAGTCCAGTTCATCAATAGGAGTTTCACAGCCCTCTTGTTTCACAATAGATTGCATTAGCTCTGGTCATCGCATGAAAATGAGCAAAACCATGTTGGGATACCTAATTGTCTTACCATTGCAAACAAATCTTTTTGAACACTTTGCCAAAAAAACAGGACTCCCTCTCACTGGCTTCAAGAATTTATAACCCTGATCAAAATTTAAAATCTATTGCAATGACTCTTTGTTTGTCAGCATTTCTGCAGTAATTTTTGTTTTGTTGCTTGTGTCATGGCCTTTCCTCAAAGCTATAGATACATTTGAGATAACTTGATTAAGCTCAGACAAATATTGTCCATAAAAGATATAGTCTAGGTTTTGAGCAAAACGTCCATCTGCATTTAGGATTCTATTATTTAAGTATCTAGACAGTGTTAATTTTTCAGGTCGTTGATCATGAAATGTTCCTGTTCCTTTTGGGAAGAGAACTGGAAAACATTTGGCTTCATTGGTTTCATCCATTAACATTCTTACTGGATTATTGCCCTCTGCTGGTGCAAGTGACATAATTCCATCAAAATGTTGATCTAAAACCTCTTGTGCAATGTCCACTGGCTGTAAACATGAATCCATAAATAAACCATGTTGTTGTCTATCATGAAGTGTTTCATCAGTGATCTCTTCATCCTCATTCTCAATATTGTGCTCTTTATCAACACACATTGACATCCATCCAAATCTTGTTCAGTGTTGTCACTTACATCATTGACCTGTTCTTCTGTTTTACTTAGAGGATTAATCCAAGTTTCATTATATTCTACATCTTTATACCATTTGTTATTTTCTTTTAGGTATGCCAAAGCACTTTTGACATGGTCAGTATGCACAAATTTATATTCATAATGTCCTTTGTATGTTAATTTCCTCTTAAGTTTTACTCGTATCATTAAATCATCGTTTTCTGATCTTGGTAAAACATTAACCACATCTGTGACATTAGACGGAACACAAGTCACTGGTCCATGAACACCATTCTGTCCTCCTCGTGGTAATGCCAGCATCTTCATGAATGGAATATGCATTGCTATTAGATGTTGTTCTAGAGAGTTTAAACAGCTCAATTCAACAGGAATTGGATCCAGAGCGAGATTATTTGCTACACTTTCAGCAGGCATTTTACCTTCACTTATCTTTCTATCACATGTGTGACAAATCCACAGATATTCAGCTGGAGTATTTTTATAAACACAACCTTTACTGCAGGTTCTATTACATGTATGCAGATAATTCAGTGTTATACATTTTTCTGCAATATATCCTGCATGAACTGATTTTTGTAAATATTTACTTATTTGACAGTTTTTGACCTGCATTTTAAAGCAGCAACGATGACAAACTGAACACACATACTCAGGACCTGTAGATATTTTGTCTTTAAATTGTTCAATTACACAGTCAATCTCTTTTCTCTTGATCTCAGCCTCACACCGAGTTACAACATTTCTCCTTTTAATACTATTGGCAAAACTGATATCATTTTTATATTTCTCTATGTTGTAATCAATCACCTTAGATTTGTGCTTCTCATTTTCCTTATATTTGTCAACACTGTACTTCTTGACTGACTTCCTGTGTGAGATATTGTTGCTGTATTTGTCAACACTGTACTTCTTGACTGAATTCCTGTGTGAGATACTGTTGCTGTATTTGTCAACACTGTACTTTTTAACATTATCTTTGTGTACTTTATTTGTGGTATACTTCTGTATGCTGTATTTTTTTTTACTTTCTGTTGATGCTGTTCATTTTGATGGTACTTTTCAATGCTGGATGTTATTAGTTTTTCTTTGTAAGTTTCATTGTCATGATATCTTTTGTTTACATGAATTTTTTTCTTCTCTTTAAAGTCATAATTGCTACTATATAGAACTTTCTCTCTATAAAGCTTACAAGGATCTGACTTAGCATTTAACGATTCATGAAACATTGAAGCTTCAAATGATGATTTACAAATGGAAGCACATCTATGATCTTTTCTCTTTACACATACAACAGCTTCATAGTGACAGCTATTTACATGTTTCAAATAAATCCCTTTGTGTTGACAGCTATGACTATTAGATGACACATTTGAGGCTGCATATTTAAGCCATTTCTCTTCACTGAATGTAAATATGTCCACACCAATTAAATCACTGGTTGCTTGTATTTCCAGCTCTGTTGCCCAAGTTCCAACATATTTCATTCTTGAATTATCAATGTAGTTTACAACTGAACTGTGTCCTTGTCTCAGATACGGACTATACCTTCCTTCATTCTGCAGTATGTGTGTTACAACAGAACGTCTTAGTTTTCTGTGTTCTCGTTCACTTCCACTTACAGCATAAGCCACTGATCTGAAAAAGCAGTTACCATCAGCCACAATATCTTTGGTTTCACAAGGTTCAGCCATTTCAACAATCTCATTTGGATTGTTCTGTTCTTTTACAATGTGTACAATGTTCAGCTTTGAGCAAATACTTTTTTGTTGCTGTACTGTTAATGGATTAAATTGAAAAGAAACACTGTTAGTTTGTGAAATAAATTCAACATCAGCTGCACCTTCATTAGGGCAGGTTGAAAACAATCCTGTTTTCTTAATTTGATCTGTGCTTGTCAAATCATTCAAAGAAACACTGCCAGTTTGTGAAATAAATTCATCATCAGCTGCATTTTCATTGCCTGGGCATTCAGAAGACTGTCCTGTGTTCTCTTGTGTACATGTATCATTCATAAACATTTGATCTGTGCTTATGAAATCAGCCAAAGAATGACTGCAACGTGCCATTTCTGAGTTCACACCTTCACTCACTGTTTCTGCATCAGTGTTTTCCTCAACCACGGGATGGTACACCAATCGATCAAGCTGACTATGTCTGTCAATCACATTTGCCTGCACCCCAGTTACCTCAAATGGACGATTATATGCCTTCAATGAGGGACCCAGTCTTCTGAAATGAATGACCAAAGAGCCTATGCTGGGATGGTAAACCACTACACTCTTACCACAAGCTGAAACTGTTCCATCACTGAGTCGTGCATGTGGATCAATCACTGCATACCACGAACCTTGTCTGACAGCAGCACATATGGTGTGGTTAATGTTTACCAAACACGCATCAAACCTCTGGAATGCTTGATTTAATGCTTCATCAAGGGACATGGCAACACCTTGCAGACCAGCATCATATTTATCAATTCCAAACAACCCAGTAAATGACAAAGAATAGTTTATTGAGAAACAACAATTATTCAGTGTGTGTGTGTCAGGCAGCTCAGCAACTTCTATGTAGCCATTCACAGGATCGTTGATTTTGCCGGCGTCTCTCATGGCACTGTACAGCTCATCTCCACGCATCAGAACATCATTCAGGTCACTCGGGGTCCATCGCAACACATTTTTCACCTTACACATCAAGATGGCAGTTAAACTGTTTGCTGCACATTGCCTGCCGCTATTGTCGCCAAAACAGTTAGCACCCTGATGGAAAGAGCCTCTGATGTACGATTTCTGTGGACACAAATCAGAAACAGCTTTCATGGTCATGTTAACAGTACTATTATGATCCGTGTTTTTAGCATCATTGTTTAGACCACTTATAAGACCACTTGTTAGACCACTGTTATGACCACTGTTATGACCAAGTTTTATAGCCCCGTTGTGATGTACACAACGTTCTGTTACTTCTGCCAATTTTTTAAGAGGTGGCAGAGCCTCTTCAGGATCAGCAGCTATCAGCAGCTATCCGGTCTGCCATCCTCTTCTTTGCGGCCTGGGAGCGCCGGGCTTGCTTTGTGCGAGGCATCTGTACACACAAAAACATAAAAACAAATTAAATTACACATTATTGCATCACAATTCACAAACAGTACAATAAAGAATAAAAAATATAAAAATAAAATGCATTAAAATGTCAATTAGTGTTTGTTCACATTAAAACAAGGTCTTCTATTAATGATGATAATTTTGCATTTCAATGTTTAATTTGGTATTTATCAGATACAATGTTTATATATGCAAAGATTTAAAAAAATGTATAAGCATTAAGTTTATTTGATTGTAAAATGTTTTGAGTTTAAAACTACATAACTGAATAATAACTGGCAACTATTTAGATGACAACTTATAATACCAACACAAAACTAAATTAATTTTATACATATGTAACAAAGATAATATCATTAATCTACATAGTAATTATGTTTCTAAATAAACTTTGTATTTTAGAGAACATAATGTGAGTGCACTAAAACCATAATCAGCAATGCATCATGCTCTGAATCCCCCAGAAATAACCGTATATCTGAAACACTTCTAAAATCAACCAGATTGCACGACCCTGTTTTACTTAGTTTTACCACTAGATGTCAGTATAACCAAGTTCTCATTTTATTTACATCTTTATAACAGTTAAGACCTTCATCTTCATTAGATTTTAAATAAATTTCCCCAATTTTCTTTTATTGACAAAACACACAATGCCACATCCTGCCCAGAAACATATATCGTGAATATATCTATGATATACATTATATGTGACCCTGCCTGTGAAAACCCAGCTAAAGTCATTTTTTTGTGATTCAGTGTTTTTTACATAAAATCATCCCACACAATGTAAAGAACATTCTGTGAAAATATAACCTTGATATCTTTAAAATTGACTGAGTAAGGCCATGTCAAAGATTTGCTCAAATTCGGCCTCAGAAAATCATATTTTTGAGAAATTCCAATTTCAAGATAAGTTATTTTTTAAAACTGCAACACATTTGATCCATAGTTATCCTGCATATGTGACTTATAACACATTAAAGCTGAGATTCTCCCCTTTTTAGTGATATATGACACATCAGTGGAAAAATTCTTAAAGTTTTGTAAAACAGATCTATTTATTATGATGTACATGTACAAAAAGCTAAAAGCATAAAAACATTGAAACGAATGGGGGTACCACAAGAGCTTTATCATAGCAACAATTACCATGTCAATTCAGTGGAATGATTTGTATAACTTTATTAGTAAAATGAAATATCAGTGAAATGTCAATAATATATCAATTAAATAACATACCATTTCTCATTCTCTGAAATTATCATTCTCTTACTGGCTCACGGTGTAACATTGAGTAAATCTGGAGTAAAAAATAAATAAACAAATACAATTTCAAGGGATAGTTCACCAAAAGATTCTGTCATAATTTACTCACCATGATGTTGTTCCAAACCTGTATGAGTTTCTTTCTTCTGCTGAGCAAAAAATAAGATATTTTAAAGAATGTTTGTAACCAGACAGTTGACAGCACCCATTGACTTCCATAGGTCTGGTTACCAACATTCTTTAAAATATCTTATTTTTTGTTAAACAGAAGCAATAAACTTATACAGGATTGGAATAACATGAGGGTGAGTATGAGTATGAGTAAATCATTTTTGGGTGAACTATCCCTTTAACATCTCCAAATGACTCATCCTGAGTGACAGCAACTCTCCCTCCTTGAAAAATAAAGAACACTTTTCCCCATTGAAATACTTGCAGTTGCAAGAGAAACTGATTTTCAGTTTCACATCTGGACTTCCAGCATTCGAAGCAAATTCTTCTTGCTGGTGTTCCCTCTTCATGCTCGCCAGACAAATAGTGGGGTTCAATCACCAGAACTGGCTTGTCCTCCTCATCATGTTGGTCACTGCCTGAAAAAGCAAAGATATTTCTTTTTTTCAATTCAAAGCAAGATACCTAAAAACATGATTGTGTAACATGCAAGAATGGGAAGTGGGTTTAATTTAAAATTTTTAATGGATAATGAAGCATTTTATATGAAAATATCAGAAAATATTTTTTTCAGTTTAGTCAGACTGGATCTGATTAATTGAGGGGAGGGCATAGGAACAAGAAACAGCCTATAGGTGGTAAGCAGACTTCAATTCAGAGTGTAATGAAACAAATAAACATCATGCCATAAACGTAATTAATTTAACCTGACTAAATCCCAATCAACAAATGTAATAAACATTTAAATCCACTATTTTTGCATCACAGATATGTGTTAGCATTACGTTGGCTGGACACTGACAGTATACATTTACATATTTAATATAAAACAATAATAACAAAAACTTACCGTCAAATTCCTCATCAGTTTCGTCAAAGAAGTGTCCTGTTCATCATCACAATCATCCTCCAGAAAATAATCTGGAATAAAACCGGTTAAATCATAATTTGGGTTCAATTCCACCGAGATTAATATCAAGCTAACTTAGCTGTTTAAGCAAGCAGCTATTTTCCGTTCCTGCTCATACTTCGGTGTCGCCGGCGAAGCCATGGCCATGTCAGATGTCAAAACAACGCATTACGTTACCATCATCCAGCAAATAACACGTAGCAGGCCAAAAATGTCCTTAAAATTAGTTTAATATTATTGGCAGAATACTAAGCTACAAAACAAATAAGCAGTTCTTAAATAATTGGCTATGACAAGAAAAAATCACCACAGACATCTAAACGCGGCTGACATCTCTGTTTTTTTCCATTGTGTTGACCTGATTACCGGCACTCGCGGATTGATATTAAAGTCTGTTTTTACTCTTTCTAATAGAAAATACACAGAAAAGAAGTTCCTGAACCGATTGATATACGAATCAGCAGTGTTGTTGCGCGAAATAAACCCAGAGACAACTGAAATCAATGTTTAGGAAGCCCACGTCCGTTTTTTTTAGCCGCAAAAGTATAACGTAGTGTCAATAAAATCATTAATTTCAGTATTTATCATGTTATAAATGAAAATGTAAGTATTGCATCTCAAAACCAATGGTATAATCTATCATTTACAGCAATAAACACACATGGACTATTTTTGTAATTTTTATGGCTATGACTACTTTGACGCTCGTTAACTCATAATTCGATTCTGCGACTTTAGCCGGGGTTTCACAGGCGGGGTCACATATAAGTTATAAAGCAAAAGTTTAAATATCTAAATTAAAAATGAAGATAATAAAGAAAAAAATTGTTAACAGATAAGAGGAATGTTCTGCAGGAACACACATTAGTTTTCATAATTTACATTTATATTCAATTGCATACTATTGTTCTTTTATAGTTGCTGCTCTCATAAAAAAAATGTAATTACATGTTGACTTTTAAACCTAAATTTAACGTCCAACAAAAGATATTTCAGCAAAATTAATATTTTTGCTCTGAATTTTAACTCTTTGTCTCTAATAAACTTGGTCAGTGTGTAGTGTCATAGCTAGGTGGAGTTGGCGTGGGGGAAAACTGAACCTTACTGTCCAGACAGTTTCTGTGACAGGACAAATGAAAACGGAATTGTCAGATATGTCATTTTCTCATTAAAATGTATGCTGCTGCTCCTCCAAACATCACACAACAATAGCCTACTTAGCTTCATTCAAACACTGGGTGATGTATGAAGTGGTTTATTCAGTGTTCCTGAATTTAATGGATTTAGAGTATGTATTCATAAATAGGGCTGGGAATCACTGGGTACTTCACGATACGATACGCGATACATTTTTCACAATACAGATATCACGATATGGCGATACTGCGATAATCGATATATTATCAGTAATAACTCACAATATATCATGTTTTAAGAAATACATTTTTATTTTTATTTTTTAGGAAAATGAATCTATTTTTTTGGATGAAACACAATAACAAAAACAACTTGTGTCTTATCAGTTGCAACAAAACAGTCACAGACACTATTTTTGTTTTGCTGCAGATGATTTTTTTTCACTCGGGAGAAATCGAGTGGAATCGGTGATGCTCGCATGGTCGCGGCTCGCAGCGTGTGAGAGGAATTACAAGCCGAGCCGAGCACGTTACGAGCACCTCCCGACCTCCCGATAATTTTAAACATGTTTTTTCACCAACTGTCCCCTATTGCCAAATCATACACAACCACGTCGATGGGGCTATACCTCATTGGCAGCAACCATACAGCGTGCGCATACACTGTCACTGTCAAACACACACACACACACACTTTTCTCTCTCTCTCTCTCCCATTCACAACATAACAGTCTCTGTGTTTAGCGCGAAAGCCTACTTATTGCTGCCGGCTCGGGATAAAATTCATGCAGGACAGTTGTGCTGTGTACCAGCTGCTTTGACGCGATTATCAGTTAAACTGACTCGCAACGTGTACAATATCTCACAACCTCCCGAGTGTCCGAACTCGCACCGTGTACGCCCGCCCTAACAGCTTATAAGATCGATACTTGGGCAAGAGCGCATCGAGAATCGCGGGAGAAAATATCGCGAGATATCGCCAGATCGATATTTTGGCGCACCCCTATTCATAAAATAAAATTACCATATAACAGTATTGTGCTATGAAATAGATATGCATTGCACATGGCATATTAAAAAAAATATAAGTTTGTTTGTGCTAGAATATAAACATGTGTCAAACAAATGGCTCCGCATGATCCCAGCTTAGGAATAGGGTCTTATCTAACCATACAGTCTTATGATGTTCAATCATTTACAAAAAATAAAATTAAAAAAATAATTGTATATACTATATATAAATCAATATCAGGAAATTTTCATTTTGAGGTGAACTAATCCTTTAACATTATGTTAATGCATTAGTTCAGCTACAAATCATTTTTCCTCATGTTTTGATCAGCTTGGATCACGCACGTTTACAGCAGAAGCTCACTCCGTTTCCTCAGTTGTTTTCTCCACAGAAATGCGTTATTCACAGCTGTAATTTGACACGACTGACTGAAGCTTTCCGTGCACAGACGACTAATCAATAGGGCTGGGCAAAAAAATCGATTTTTCGATTAATCGTTTTTCAAAATGATTCAAAATCGATTCTCAAACGCCACAAATCGATTTTTTCCATATTTATTTATCTATTACCCAAAAGCCAGTATTAGTTTTCCTCCACTGTTCATAGGCTTGCAAACTCCATTTTATAGCTAATGCTGTGAGATTTTATATTTGTTTCATCTTAATCATAAAATAACCTCAACTACTGCTGCACAATTAAAGGGATAGTTCACCCAAAAATTTAAATTCTGTCATCGTTTACTCACCCTCAAGTTGTTCCAAACCTGTATGAGTTTCTTTGTTCTGCTGAACACAAAGGAAGATATTTGGAAGAATGTTTGTAACCAAACAGATCTCGGTCCCCATTGACTTCCATATAATATATTTTTTCCTACTATGGAAGTCAATGGGGACCGAGATCTGTTTGGTTACAAACATTCTTCCAAATATCTTCCTTTGTGTTCAGCAGAACAAAGAAACTCATACAGGTTTGGAACAACTTGAGGGTGAGTAAACGATGACAGAATTTTCATTTTTGGGTAAACTATCCCTTTAATCATATCGCAATCGCGCTGTCAAGCCTACGCAATTATATGACGTGAATGTCCTGTGTGACACACAGAAAGACTCGCGCTGATATCGTGCGTGCGCACAAGACAGCCCAGAATACAGTTCTCTTTCACACTTGAACGAACAATAACACACACAATTATGCCAAAATGTCTTTTTGTCGAGTATCTTCATAACATAAGAGCAGTCTTATGATGAATGTGAATGAGGCGCGTGTGAGATCCGCGTCTCTGTCAGCAGCGGTTGGTCTCTTAAAAGGACAATACCAGTAGCCATTAATTAACTCTGTCGTTAAAGTTAATCAAAGAAAAAACTGAACAGATAAAAACTCACTGCTCTTGACTAAAAAACTTTTGTAACTTTAATAAGGATTAGTCTATATATACTTTATAATTAATGCATCGCAGACTGTTTGATAACTTTATTCAATTTCTGTAGGCCTATATGTCCTACCTAGACAGATAAATATGCAAGTTTTTTTTAATGTGTTTATGTGAGGATTATTAACCTGTTTGATCAAGGCATGCGACTGTTCTGACTTCTCCAATTTTCAGCATCAATTTTTCATCTTCCATCAAAATCCTGTCTATTCATTGTATGCATTTGAAATATAGAGTTGGGTCCCTTTTTTAATTGTACCCAATTGTACCTAAAATAAAAAGTTTAATATACAGGTTTGTTGCTCTTAATTTCTTTTTATTAATTAACCACTTGTAAACTTATGTTCACTTTTCTTTTTTGTTTTCTTTTTTTTATAAATATAGGATTTGTATTAAATATATAGGCTATTCATTTAGTGGAATCGAAATCGAATTTAGAATCAAAATTGAAAATCGAATTGAAAGCTTGCAAATCGAATTGTAAAATCTAAATCGATACCCAGCCCTAGTAATCAATAATGACATTCATTGTTGATAATTGCAGCCATACAAATAATATTGTAAAACAGGGCTCGAGACTAACGACGTCCTATCGTCCTGGGGACGACAGAAAATGTGTTTAGGACGAACAGATATATTCTCCAGGACGCCTACAGGACGAAAGACATTTTTGTATGTGTGTTCATTTATTACTATTAGGGTAACTTGCTTAGAAAATGTCAAAACTAACTGACCAAGCACTGACTACAACGGAACGCGTCTTCTCGTGCTGTTACTATAGTAACTATCACTGGCTGGCTACTCACCCGGAGACTTGTTTCGCGGTACATCTATCACATGGCTTATTTTCACAGACAAAAACGTGACGATAACTAAATAAAAACTAGTTTTGAATGATCGAAAATCTATTGACATTTTCGTCAACGAATAAAAACTAGACAAAAATGTTAGATAGTGACGATTTGGGAAGCGATCCAGTCAGAACTGATATCCTGCGTTTGTGGTAGATGCACACATTTGTACTGTAACGTGCTGATCTACCCGGAAGCGGCACACGGGTTCGGGTTGGCATGCGCTGCATGTCTCATAAAATGTCAAAAAATGTAAACATCTGGGAGAATGAGTAGAGCAGACATATAGATCTGAATAAGAGTGACGACGCTAAAAAGAGCTCTATTCGGTAAGGTTTTCTGTGCGCACACACCCGAACCGAAGCGAGCAGCCATGCAAGTACTGAATTGAGCTCACTTTCGTCTCTGAATGGACAAATACATACAACATTATGTCGAAATGTCCGTTTTGGAGAGTATTCACGTAAACTATGTTGGTTATGTCTTAAACAGTTTTGAGTGTATCGGATGTGCTGCATCAGTGCAATTGGATCTGCATGTCATTAGACATGATCCGATGTCTTAAAGTGACAGTGGGTAATAAACCTAATGCGGTCTGTGTCCTTAATATTGATCAAGCAACAAAAGAAAAAGAGAAAAACATTCACTGCTCGTTAATAGCTTTAATAATGATTCATTATATTTAATTCATACAAATAAATATGTCTGCTGCTGCTTGAAAGAATAAAGAATGATGATATTTTTGAGATACGAAGGCTAGTCACCAGTATTTATTTGTTATTTTTTAATCCAACCAACTCAAAAACGTTTTGAGCTGTATGTATTTTTATCTTAATTTTATATGTAAAAAAAAAAAAAGAAAAAAAAAAATTTGTTCTGCATGAATAGAAAAAACCATTTAACTCCTGTTATTTTTAATCTGTTTTTTACCTGTTTACAGATAACTACTTTGAATGGAGCTAAATAAATATAATAATATATATCATAAACATTTTAATGGTGTTTTTATTATGTGACAAACAGCTAACAACTATAGATGATAATAACAAAGTTGTTTAAACAATGTTTATTTTGGGACGGTTGACATTCACTTTAGGACGGTTCAAATCATTTTTCAGGGCGGTTCCAGGACGGAGGTGAAAAAAGTTAGTCTGGAGCCCTGTTGTAAAACATTCACAACTTTATCCAAATGTTTCCTTATACTATACACTATTGACTGTTATAACTATATTTTATCAAAAAAGTAACATCTTACCTCAAAATCAGGTTTCAGTCTTCTGCAACATAAAAAAAAAAAAAAAAAAACACACACACAATTTGATTAAAACAAAAGCATTACATTTTACAAAAATACTAGGGGTGTAACGATACCCTAATTTCACGATTCGATACATATCACGATACTGAACTCACGATACGATATTATTGCGATACTCCAAGACATATAATAAAAGGTTAAGAAAAAATTTAATGTTGATTAAATGCTAAATTTGATATAACATTGTGGGTGTAAATGAATAGGCTTGGACAATGGTGACACCAGAATAAATATATTCATGATTCTGAACCTGAAAATACAGAATTATTTTAGACGAATATGCTTGCACTCTGTCACTGCCTAGATATATTTAAAATAATGTAGGCCACTTTTTACTGGTAACATAAGACTTATAACATAAGTATTATCAGGACCCACTAATATTCCCCCATTATTATACATTATATTCAACATAATATATTGTAGTTTAATGTAGTACTGACTCTGAAAACTTCAATTTTTAACTTCAATTTAAATTAAAATTTTTATTTTGGGTGAACTATCCACGATACAAATTGTCACTATCCACGATACATATTGTTGCATTTTTGTATTGCAATATATTGTAACACGATATATTGTAACACCCCTAAAAAATATTATATATTTTATATATTGTGCTCTCAAAATGCACAACTGGCTTCATAGTATCCACATGACTTTATGGCACATCGTTTTACATCATACCAATTTATAAATTTAAGCGATTTTAAACTATAACGTACTCGCAAGTTCTCTGAGAGACAATCTTCAGTCAATGACCACTCAACCAAAGCGAACACAGTGTATTACACACATTTTTTTTTCTCTGTGGTCTCGAATACTTTTGTTGGTATCAGTACTGACAACTAGATTTTTTGGTATCGTTACATCCCTACAAACACATGCATTAAAATTGTAATAAGTATAAAAAAATCTTAATTTGTATTCTGAATAAGTTGAGTCGATGACTAAAATAAATATTTTTTTCACAATACAAGCAAATTACAAAAAAATACAACAAAAATTACCCTACTTTCAGTATCAGTTAATATAACAATAGAATGAAAGTCATAATAGAATTGTAATCTGTGCATGCATGAATTAAATATACATTGATTTTTATTTAAAAAAATTTCATGTCTTAAGTTATACTGCCAAGAGCAGCAAGTTTTTTACTTTATCTTAATGACATAAACTACAGAAAGAATATTAAGGAACTGACACTTTAAAACCTCATGCAGAGATCTAATTTGGAATCATGACCTGATTATGATCATTACGAGCACTAACATTTTAACACCAAGCATGTACCGCAGTGTATATTATACCATCGTTTAAATTTTAACAATGTCAATTTTATTTGTGTTTACCAATTCCAATGAGGTAAAAAAAAAAAAAAATTCTCCCATTTAGTCTTATTACAAAACATTTAATTGAAGCTGAATATCAGAACAAAAATCAACAGGCTAAAGAGCAATTGCACTGGAAAATTTTGCCTGTGGTTTAAAAATACCATAGTAAAACAACTAGCCTAACTAAATATACATTCAAGCATTAATAAAGATAAGTAAACACTAAGTAATTAAAAGAGAACAAATAAAAAAATTACCAATCGCAAATATAGATACAATTGAACAAATATATGATTGAAATAAACAGTGTTTTAAGATTTCCAGGTATTCAGGTACAAAAAGCTGTAATTCAAATGTAAAATAACAGTACACTTTTTTTTTATAAATAAGATACAATCCCACTGAGCACAAACACGTCCAAACGACGTCATTACAACGTCTTTGTCGAACGTTCAGAAGACGTCCACTGAGTAGCCAGAATGAAAGTTTTTGCAACGTCTTTTTTAGACGTCTTTTTGACGTTCAATGTTGACGTCCAAGTGACATAAAAAGTGAACGTTCAAAAGACGTCCAAAAAGAGTCAGCTTGAACGTCTTTTTTAGACGTCTTTTGAACGTTAACTATTGACGTCCAAGTGACATAAAAAGTGAACGTTCAGAAGACGTCCACTGAGGAGCCAGAATGAAAGTTTTTGCAACGTCTTTTTTAGACGTCTTTTTGACGTTCACCGTTTACGTCCAAGTGACATAGAACGCGAACGTTCAAAAGACGTCCACTGAAGAGCCAGAACGAACGTCTTTTTTAGACGTCTTTTGAACGTTAACTATGGACGTCCAAGTGACATAAAAAGTGAACGTTCAGAAGATGTCCACTGAGGAGTCAGAACGAACGTCTTTTTTAGACGTCTTTTGAACGTTAACTATGGACGTCCAAGTGACATAAAAAGTGAACGTTCAGAAGATGTCCACTGAGGAGCCAGAATGAAAGTTTTTGCAACGTCTTTTTTAGACGTCTTTTTAACGTTCACTATTGACGTACACATTGAACTTTTTAAATTATCATTATTGACGTCCAACATCTTTACAGGGTTCTAAATAAAAGTTTTTAAGTCATTTCAATGTCACCTACAGATGTCTAGAGGACATTCACACAATTTGTTGACACATTTCTTGATTTCAGATGTCACAAATCAACTGTATTATTTTAATTGTTAATGAGGCCTGTCTTATCCTCTAACCCTATTAGCTTTATTAAACCATGTTTTGGTCATCAAACCTTCATCAGGTTACAAGGTTGGATGACCACATGGTATACAATAAAACTCACTCGAGTCATAGTGAAAGCAGTGTGCACTACTGCTTTAAAATTGTAAATAAATGACCTATCCCCGCACCTGATATGCAAATACATTTTAGTATCCTTATTGGAAATAAATGACATCTGATCTATTAAAAAGGACAAAAAAATAAATAAATAGTTTGAAATGCCAATTTTTTTTTTTACATCTTTAATGATTTAAAAAAAAATCTGAACAGGCTGATTACTAAAACAAATTTGAAACAATGAACAAAAAGCAAGTGAACAAAAATATATATAATTTCCACTTAACTACACAAAATTTCACCACCCCTGTATGCCCTCCCATTCTTCTCAGCGCTGAACAGGCTGATAAATAAATACAATTTATTTAATTATTTAAACGGCAAGTGAACAAAAAAATTAAAATAATATCCCCTAAATTATAGAATATTTAAACCCGTGTGCCCTCCCCCTCCCTTCCTTCCCGGCGCATGCTTTAGGTGGTCTGCGGCATGGAGCTTGATTGTAGCCTCAGTCACATTTGCGTCCCATTTCAAGACAGCCGCTGCAAGAGTGGAACAAAAACAAAAAAATATATAAATCTTTATATATATATATAGAAAACCAGTGTTACATTGCAATGACTTCACATACAATATTTTTATGTGAAAACATCCAGGTGAGAAGTTTGTCAACTAAGTGGCAATACTGCACAGATCCATGGTGACTGGTGTGGTATATGGCAGCATACACCTGACTGAAGATCGAGTGGATGAAGATACTCGCTTCGCTGTATGTTAGGAAGGTGTAAGACTGCAATATTTTTGCTAACACTGACACTAGAATATGTTGGGGTAGTGGAAAGTAACAAATTACATTTACTCGCGTTACGTAATTGAGTAGTTTTTTTGTGTACTTCTACTTTTTCAAGTAGTTTTAAAATCTGTAATTTTACGTTTTGTTTGAAGTATTGTACTTCGCTACATTTTAAATCACATCTGTTAAAAAATTTATATTATAATAATAATTTACAAAGTTAAAAAAATAATAATAAAAAAAAAAAAAAAAAAAAAAATCGCGCTCCGGAAACTGCTACATTGATTGAAGGGCAGGAGAACAAACGTGCAAAAGAGAAACGCCCTCGAATTATTACGAAGCGAACCATGGCCAGTAGGCTAGGCTATGTGAATATACTTTAGATGTAGGAAAAACACATGGTTAGATATCCAATTTGCTGAAAATGTGGACGCAATGTGGCTCTAAAAGGAGGAAACATAGACCATCCATGCAGATATAGGTATGTCCCGTTTGCAGAGCGCATCCTCGAATTCAGTCATGCAAATGGAATTAACATGCAGATGTCACGTAAAACACGCAATGATGTAGGCTATATGAATAAATTGAAATTATAGCTGTGTTAAACAGTTGATTTTTACCGCTTTCGAATTCATTCAGCCGATCTCCAGGTCTTTAGAAGAATGTCAGTAACCAGACAGTTTTTGGTCCCATTGACTTCCATAATAGGAAAAAATATATACTATGGAAGTCAATGGGACCAGTCAATGTGACATTCTTATAAAGACCCGGAGATCGGCTGAATGGATTCAAAAACGGTAAGAGTCCACTGTTTAACTCTGGGGGAGTTGTAAAATGAGCCTATTTCCAAAAAAAAGTGGAGTATCCCTTTAATGATAATTCAATTTTAAACTATATTACTAACAGTCAATACATTTTATTGTGGTTTATAGTGAAAACGGTAATTGTCCCATCCCTATTCCGGAGTGTTAACAACTTAGTGTTAACTAATAATTGTTGCAAACTGGTACTACCAACAACATTAGTGCATTCCTGGAACTGGGCCTTAATGTATTTGAGATACATAATAGTGGTTTCAATACTGACCAAAATAATTGTGATTATGATTTTTTACATAATCGAGCAGCCCTAGTTTGTGCTCAAACCAAACTAGTTCCTAGTACAATTGATTTCGTTTGAGAAACAACATATGATAAAGGTTTTCTGCTTCAACATAAACTTACCTCTTTTTTTTCTGTCTTGCTTCAACCTAAAAAAGAGATAAAGAATATTTCAAATTCTACAACTATTTTATATACAGAAATATACAGATCAGGGGCCGTATTAAAAAAAATATCTTATGACTAAAAATGTGCCAATTTAGGATAAACTCTTAAAATTAATGGGCATATCATTTAAGACTTTTTCTAAGAGTATTTCAGAAAACATTTTAGCTAAGAGGACACACAGTTAATTCTCATACTGTATTTTCAGAAAGTTTTGGAATATTTATTCTCTCCCCAAATTCGTCACTAATAAAACACAATAAAAAAATAATTTAATGGGTAAGATTTTGTTTATAATATAAATGTTTTGCCATTTTATTAGTTTTCACATATAAGTCAAACAAAATTACAATTTTAACAATATTTCAAGTGTAATCTTTCTTTGTAAAAGCATACATTTTATCATACATATTTCAAAGGATTTGAATTGGAACAAACGTTACCTACTTTATTTTTGACAAAAGAATATATAGTCTAGTTTACAGTAAAAAAATTATAATCTATCCAAAACTGTTTGTCTATTTTTGACAAATATTTAGACAATTTTCGTTTACTAGTTTTGGATAGATTATACAATTTTTACTTTAAACTAGACTAAATATATAGTATATTTAGTCTAGTTTACAGTAAAAAATTTATAATCTACCCAAAACTAGTAAACGAAAATTGTCTAAACATATTTCGTCTGTAACATATGATTTTTATTATACATTAATATAGAGCATATACATTTTAATTTGCAGTTATACATTGCTTACAAATACATATTTAAATGTCGTGATTTTATATTTAAACACACATTTAGCGGTTTTCAGACATTTCAGCAATTAGAACAATTTAGCACATAAGAATAACTTACTATTCACAGCTGGATCCAATGCTCCTCGAAGTGAAAATCCACTTCTGAGGTCGATTTTTCCAAGATTAACATTATATTAACTTACTATTACGCAATAAGTATACCTAATATCGTCACAAGACAACATAAAGTACATGAATCTGATTAAATTGTATATGTTTTTGACAGGTTTTCATGGATTGCCTCAGAACATTTGCTTGAAAAGCGCGCGCTCTTCACGTGTTCACATATTAGGCCTACGTTAGCAGATGAGAGAACGACGGACATCTCTCTCTCTTTATACAAATTACATAAACAGAAATATTTATATTAGTTTAGAATTCGATCATTTAAAAGTAGACACTTATATTATAAAGATATATTGCTTAAATGCCTCTGTTTGCTGAGTTTTGTTAAAGATTAGACACGTGCTCCAGAAAAAAACTTAACGGAGGGTCAGATGTTTAAGCACAAAGTTTTGTTTCGATAAATTTGAAATTTTTTCCCACATTTCTTAGTCTGTATGCAAGTCGTTTGTCGACCCCGCGCAAAATGCCTCCGTTTTAATAAGTATTTCAAGGTATTAAGAGGCATATGTGACTTAATTCACTTCATCTGATGTCAACTGAATAACATATCAAATTAATGTTTTTTTGTACTTACCTGTTTCGGGGATTTCGTTCAATAAAAGCCGTCTCTGGATATCAACGTGTCTCCAGTCTCGCTTGATATGCCTTTCAGGTGACGTTGCGGTGTGGCGTATATCGTGGCGATTCTTCTTTGGGTTTTTTTCTTTAACGGTGGTCGCAAAATGCCGCAAACTATATGGTCGCAAACTGTTTTAGTGCGCCACGATGCCACCGTGCCACCCCCAGTTTATGAATGATCATGCTTATGCTATTATTATTATTATGAAGAAAATAATAATTTTCATAATAATATTTTCTTAATATATACACTACTGGTCAAAAGTTTTAGATCGGTATGATTTTTTATGTTTTTAAAATAAGTTTTCTGCTCACCAAGGCTGCATTTATTTTATATAAAAAAACAAAAAAACAAATAAGTATCATTGTGAAATATTATGAAAATATAAAATGACTGTTTTCTACTTCAATATATTTTAAAATGTCATTTATTCCTCAGATGAAAGCTGAATTTTCAACATCATTACTCCAGTCTTCAATGTCACATGATCCTTCAGAAATCACTCTAATATGCTGATTTTATGCTCAAAAAACATTCATTATTATTTTCAATGTTGAAAACAGTTGTGTACATTTTTTTTTTCAAAATTCTTTGATGAATAGAAAGTTCAAAAGAACAGCATTTATTTAAAATAGAATATTTTCTAACATTATAAATGTCTTTACTGTAACGTTTGATTAGTTTAACTCATCCTTGATGAATAAAAGTATTGATTTATTTTATTTCTTTCCCCCAAAAATAAAATTAAAATTCTTACTGACCCCAAACTTTTGAAGGGTAGTGTTTAATGTTACAAAAGCTTTCAATTTCAGATAAATGCTGTTCTTTTGAACTTTCTATTCATCATAGCATCATGAAATAAAAAAATAAAATAAAACTGTTTTCAACATTGATAATAATCATAAATGTTTCTTGAGCATCAAATTATCATATTAGAATGATTTCTGAAGTATGTGTCGCTGAAGACTGGAGTATCTGCTGAAAATTCAGCTTTGATCACAGGAATAAATTACACTTAACTATTATATTCACATAGAAAACAGCTGTTTTAAATTGTAATAATATTTCACAATATGACTGTTTTTGTTTGTATTTTTAATCAAATAAATGCAGCCTTGGTGAGCAGAAGATACTTCTTTTAAAAACATTAAAAATCTTACCGATCTAAAACTTTTGACCGGTAGTGTGTATATATTATCCAGCTTGGTAGCTCTCAGAAACTCAAATAAATAACGATTTATTTAACATTTCTTTTAATAAGTCTCATTTACATTTACATTAATTTAGCTGACCCTTTTATCCAAGCAACTTACAAATGAGAACAATAGAAGCAGATAAACAATATGCAAATGCTATGCAAATATGCAAGTGCTAGCGCTTAACACTAGAAGTCCCAGAGAGCAGCCATTTGGCTTTTCTACCTATAAAACCCACAGGACAGCCGATGGGCTGGAAGGCTTTAGGCTAATATCCTTAATCAGCTGTGAACAGTTGCTTTTGTTATGTAAACGATGTGGGGCCATGCTGAGCCACTTCAAGGAAACTTGTGTTTCACTTTGCCATCTTAGGGAGAAATCAACACACATGTTTTTTTTTCCTTTGTTGCTGAGATTTATTGATAAAAACAGTACAAAATAAAATAAAAAAGAAACCAACCATTTGTTCACATATTTACAAATAATATTAAAAAGTGAGTGAGTACATTCCAGCAATCACTCACAATCCTGGCACTGCCATGGTATCTCCCGTCTGCATTTACCACATGTGTATCTGTAGCAGTGAACACATCGCACAGTGGCATGATTGTTCTTGCATTGGTGTTTGACATGGCTCTTTTTCCAGGGCTAGGTGTGGAGGGTTGTGTCCGAAGCAATTGTTATTTTCTTGCCTTCTTCGCACACATATGAGAGTTAGCCAACTCTCTTGCAAGCT
Source organism: Rutilus rutilus (assembly GCF_951802725.1). NCBI lineage: Eukaryota > Metazoa > Chordata > Actinopteri > Cypriniformes > Leuciscidae > Rutilus > Rutilus rutilus. The sequence continues at coordinate 20,468,531 of NC_140213.1, read as the reverse complement.
CCACCAGGAAGTCCACCCATCTTTCCTGCCTTCCGGTGCATGCTTGATACAGGACATGTGCATTCAGTGCTGCCATGTCAATCATGTTATAGAACACAGCAACTGGCCAGCGCCGTGTCCCTGTGCGGACAGTGTACTCCCGCACCATCTGGTCCATCACATCCACGCCGCACTTTGTGGTGTTGTAAAGGGTGACAGTGTTTGGCTTCCTTTTGGTGGTATTATCAGTCTGAATCACGCTGTGCACGCTGCTAAGAATGTAGACGGCCTTCTTCCGTTTGGCCGCATACGCCGTCAGCGTAGCAGCAGTGGTTGAAAACACCTAATAAATAAGATAAATTGTTATTTTCATAGCACTTTTACACACAATGACACAATGACACACTTAGCGGTGTTGATTCTGAAAATTAGAAACACATAAACATAGAACCACAAAAGACCTGCAACATACCTGAGTGGTGAATTCATTGCGATCTGTGTGTCTAGCAGATTGAGGGATTTCCCGGCGAATCTTGTTGACTGTGCCGAGGATGGTGGTTTTCCGGCTAAGAAGTTTATGCGCAAGTGACAGCGATGTGAAGAAATTGTCCGTGGTAACATTTCTGCCCTTGTCTAGGAATGGTTCCATCAGCCTCATCACTACATTTTCAGACAGTCTCTCTCCACTGGGACGACTAGGGTCCTTGCCAAGATATGGGAGGACATTACAAATGTACTTGGATTTTAGGTCGCAAGCCACCCAAAACTTGATCCCAAACTTGTCAGGTTTAGTTGCAATATACTGCAGGAAACAGCAGCGAGTCTTTGACGGGAAAAGCTGTTCATCAATGGTGATATGTAGACCAAGGTTGTAGGACGTGATGCAATTGGTGACAAATGATCCCCACACACTGGAAATTGCAGTAAACTTATCAGTCTTTGCTCGATCACTCCGGGTGGACCTGTCATCAAAGCGTAGGTGTCGCATGATGTCTTGGAAGCGGTTTCGCGGCATTGTTCCAATGATATGTGGGTTTCCCAGGTTTGCTGACCAGCAGTCACGTAGTGATGGAACCTTGGTAAGCCCCCGCAAGATGACAGTTGCAATAAATGCCATTAGTTCAGGGAGGGCCATGAACCAATGAACATGCTCCGTTTCCTGTGCATGTTGAATAGTCCCATTCTTGAATGCTATGAAACGCAGGAAGCGCTGAAGGCGACTCGAGATACTTTTCCTGGCCTTAGCCGTTGGCTTTCCATCTGCAGCGTATGCTTTTATTGGGGTGAAAGGGAGACACGTCCCCACCTGTTCTTCACGCCACACTGTGCCATCTTTCGCTGTCTCTGTCAGGTCAGTCCCCAAACGGGCTCTCTTTTTTGGTTGAGAAGCAGTCTCCTCATCTGCAGTGTGAACAAATTCAGATTGTGAGCAATGGAAAAGTCAAATGATATCACAAATGCATGCATAGATACTAATAATAATTCCAGTCTCTCCTTATTCTCTGTATCGGAATAATGTCTGAAATATCTTCCTAAATAAAAAGATACAACTAAAGCAAAGAAACAACTAATAATGTTTAGCACTTCAGATGGCAGTGAATGTCTGCTAAGTAGTACAAACAAAAAAGTGGACCATACAAAAAAGGCAGAGTAAATATTTATGTCACTCCACTCTGCTTTTTTGGTGTTTTCCACTTACTGGTTTGAAATGAAATAGGAAATAATATGAAATGAAACTTAACCTGAAGACAGATCAGACAGCTCTGAGTCCGAATCCGGCTGAAGTTCTATGTCTTCTCCATCTGAGTCACAAGGGTTTACTTCACTCAGGATCATTTCCAAGGCCTGCCGAGTGGTGAGTCTTGTCTGCATTTTCTTTTCTTGGAAAGGAGGTTCGTACACCACAGAATTCTTGAGGGCACTGAAGTAGTAGGCTATGTGCAGTGATATTTTACCCATCTCAGCACAAAAGGAATTACCTCTCATTTGAGAGCAAGCTGCATGCAATTAGATGTGCTAATTCATACCTGTTTACACCTGGGCAAGACCCTACATGCCAATGTGAGACATGGTCAATCAAGTTCTCTGGTTTTAGCAGCCCTCCCTCCCCCACACATACAAACAAGCCACCAGCAACCATTCACACACACACCCCCAACCCCCCTGCTGATTGCTCAGGTAATGACCACATTTACACATGAATTGATGCTAATGATAGCCAAAAGACTAACCAGTTAGCATCCACTTGGCTAAAGGAGGGTTACAAAACTCTGGGACTTCTAGTGTTAATGCAAGTATTGCAATATGCAAGTCTCTTCCATGTCCTAAATTTTTCTCTTGACTACTGCTATCATATTTATTGCACAACACTCTGCTGATCAGGTGCAGAGTTTGCAGTGTGTCCTAACCAAAATCTTGATGGTTTCCTCTTTCTGCATACCCTTACCCCAACCTGAGAGTCCCTTCCTCTATTCCTGCCACATTCTCATAACTTCTTTCTTATTATCGATTATAGCTTCCTACTTGCTGTAACTTTCTGTATAACTTTGCTGTATTTTGTGCTAGGGTTAACAACCCTAACCCTAACCCTAACCCTCTTGACTATCATATTCACATCATAACAATGCTATGTTGATCAGGTACCTGCAACTATTACATAAACCAGTATTCATGTTTCCTCTATTATATTGTTCCTGCATGATTCTCATAACTTCTTTCATTATTATAGATTTAGCTTCTGATTTTCCTAATTTGCGGTATATTTAAATATTTTGAAGTAGGATTAGGGTTACCCTAACCCTAACCCTAATCTCACACATATTTGCTATATTTGTTCATCCGTAAAGGATTCTGTGTCCTCCAATGACATCAGGACATGGTCAAACTAATAACTGCAGTATATGTGCTAAATCAACATTAAATTAGGAGTTTTTACAAAAACGAAAATACACATACCACTCCAACATTTTCAATATAAATCTGTAATATTTTAGGCCCTTTGTGGGCTCAACCATATGTGCAAGATCCAGATAATCATGAATCGTGCTCTGCACCACTTGATAGTGGGTTGTAATTCTACTGAATTGCTTTTAATGCTGGAAATGTGCATGCACTGAATGTGCAAGTTTGACCACACATTCTTCCAAAATAAATAAATTTCAGAAATTTCACAGTTTCCATTTCTTAATCCATATAAATTAAAGAAATTGTAAATAATTGATTCATTCCACAGACGTCCAAAAGAGTCCCTAGTCAGACTTTCAGATTTTGAACCCATTTTGCATGTCCTCAGACGTTCATAGGGGTCCTAGTCAGACGTTCAGATTTTGAACCTGTTTTGCACGTCCACAGACAGCCAAAAGAGTCCCTAGTCAGACGTTTAAATATTGAACCAGTTTTGCACGTCCATAGACCTCCAAAAGAGTCCCTAGTCAGACGTTCAGATATTTAACCAGTTTTGCACGTCCACAGACGTCCAAAAGAGTCCCTAGTCAGACGTTTAAATATTGAACCAGTTTTGCATAGGCAAGGCAAGGCAAGGCAAGGCAAGGCAAACCAGTTTTGCACGTCCATAGACCTCCAAAAGAGTCCCTAGTCAGACGTTCAGATTTTGAACCTGTTTTGCACGTCGTCAAAAAGAGTCCCTAGTCAGACGTTCAGATATTGAACCAGTTTCGCACGTCCACAGACGTCCAAAAGTGTCCCTAGTCAGACGTTCAGATTTTGAACCAGTTTCGCACCGTCCATAGACGTCCAAAAGAGTCCCTAGTCAGACGTTTAATTATTGAACCAGTTTTGCACATCCACAGACGTCCAAAAGAGTCCCTAGTCAGACGTTTAAATATTGAACCAGTTTTGCATAGGCAAGGCAAGGCAAGGCAAGGCAAACCAGTTTTGCACGTCCATAGACCTCCAAAAGAGTCCCTAGTCAGACGTTCAGATTTTGAACCTGTTTTGCACGTCGTCAAAAAGAGTCCCTAGTCAGACGTTCAGATATTGAACCAGTTTCGCACGTCCACAGACGTCCAAAAGTGTCCCTAGTCAGACGTTCAGATTTTGAACCAGTTTCGCACCGTCCATAGACGTCCAAAAGAGTCCCTAGTCAGACGTTTAATTATTGAACCAGTTTTGCACGTCCACAGACGTCCAAAAAAGTCCCTATTCAGACGTTCAGATATTTAACCAGTTTTGCACGTCCACAGACGTCAAAAAGAGTCCCTAGACAGACGTTCAGATTTTTAACCAGTTTTGCACGTCCACAGATGTAAAAAAAAGTCCCTATTCAGACGTTCAGATAGTGAACCAGTTTTGCACGTCCACAGACGTCCATAGGGGGTCCTAGTCAGACGTTCAGATTTTTAACCTGTTTTGCACGTCCACAGACGTCAAAAAGAGTCCCTAGTCAGACGTTCAGATTTTGAACCTGTTTTGCACGTCCACAGACCTCCAAAAGAGTCCCTAGTCAGACGTTCAGATAGTGAAACAGTTTTGCACGTCCACAGACGTCCATAGGGGGTTCTAGTCAGACGTTCAGATTTTGAACCTGTTTTGCACGTCCACAGACGTCCAAAAGTGTTCCTAGTCAGACGTTCAGATTTTGAACCTGTTTTGCACGTCCACAGACGTCAAAAAGAGTCCCTAGTCAGACGTTCAGATTTTGAACCAGTTTTGCACGTCCACAGACGTAAAAAAAAGTCCCTATTCAGACGTTCAGATAGTGAACCAGTTTTGCACGTCCACAGACGTCCATAGGGGGTCCTAGTCAGACGTACAGATTTTTAACCTGTTTTGCACGTCCACAGACGTCAAAGAGAGTCCCTATTCAGACGTTCAGATTTTGAACCTGTTTTGTACGTCCACAGACCTCCAAAAGAGTCCCTAGTCAGACGTTCAGATAGTGAACCAGTTTTGCACGTCCACAGACGTCCATAGGGGGTCCTAGTCAGACGTTCAGATTTTGAACCAGTTTTGCACGTCCACAGACGTCCAAAAGAGTCCCTAGTCAGACGTTCAGATTTTGAACCTGTTTTGCACGTCCACAGACGTCAAAAAAAGTCCCTATTCAGACGTTCAGATAGTGAACCAGTTTTGCACGTCCACAGACGTCCATAGGGGGTCCTAGTTAGACGTTCAGATTTTGAACCTGTTTTGCACGTCCACAGACGTCAAAAAAAGTCCCTATTCAGACGTTCAGATATTTAACCAGTTTTGCACGTCCACAGACGTCCATAGGGGGTCCTAGTTAGACGTTCAGATTTTGAACCTGTTTTGCACGTCCACAGACGTCCATAGGGGGTCCTAGTCAGACGTTCAAATTTTGAACCTGTTTTGTACGTCCACAGGACGTACAAAAGTGGTTCTGAACTGACGGACGTTATACAGACATGATCTGAACGTCTATCTGACGTCGCGTGTTTGCACACAGTTACAAAAGTTATTTAGTCAAGAACGAGTGAATTTTCTCTTTGTCCTTTGATTACTGTTATTATAGAGACAGACGCTCCTTTCACTTTAAGACTCGGCCAATATGCCTGCAGCACTGAAGACAGCGCGCGAGCCGATCGCGCTCACGTACTTGACATGTGCATAGGCTACATCATAGAAAACAGCGCAGGAGTCTTCAACCGCGCTTGGATCGTTTAAGATCAATTTTACAAATCATTTTCTGTGAGTGCGCTTCACTGTGCATAGAAAACAGCGCACGAGTTGAAAGGTTTAAAATAACTTTTTCTGTGAGCGAGCTGTGGATGTGTGCACAGCAGACAGCACAAAAAACAGTCGCGAGTCGTCTTGCACTTGAATTGTATAAAGTCATATTGAAATGCTCACAAAGGAATCGATAAGAGGAATCGAAATTTTAATTTCAACTAATTTAACTTTTAAACTAATAAGAACAACCACAACACCAAACATGTTTCATACAGTAACTTATTTCTTGTTCTAGTCAAAATGCTGACAGGTGAATAAAGATTAATTTAGCACTGTAACAAAACGCTTCCTTTATACAATTAATCACAAAATACAACCACTAAACATTCAAACAGACAAAAAACAACTTACACTGCCCTAAAATGCAGGGCCGGCGCTAGCTATAGGCAGAGCAGGCGATTGCCTAGGGCCTCGGGCTTTGAGGAGGGGCCTCCATAACCGTAACATCCCCTATACATAACGAACACATCCATTGCTGCGAGTGCGAAGCAAAAGCCTAAATAGGCACGCAAAGAAGCACAGCTCGTAATGCAGGACAGGTCATCGATTTTGGAGTGATTGCAATGTATTTTAAATATAAACTTGTGGGCTACTGTAGATCAGCGTCATTTCTGGAAAAATCATTCACCGCTTTGTTAGTCTACGAGTTTAAAAGAGCGCGAGCGTCATTAACGTGCCCAGACGCGACGCTTTGAATTTGCGCGTACAATGAATAACATCGCGTTGGGAGCTGACTAGTAAAAAAGCTACAAAAGTAAAAGACAAGACTTTGTATTCAAAGTTAAAAAGCCAACACACTGCAACATTTTTAAATGTTTCAAATAAAGGATCTCATATCTATGGGTCTATCTTCTAAATTCTGATGCTGATGATTAGATAATACCCTGACATCATAGCCTATACGAATATCAGTTTAGAATTTTTTAGAATTTAGAATCGTATCTTTCTCTTCCACTTGATTTGTGTATAGCATATTTAAGGTAGCAATGCAATACATAATATCATATTACTGATATTAATAATATGACAATATCTGCAGTCAATATTGATTAAATGGGAGGGAAAAATCCTGCCCATACCGCAGCTATGAAAACAATTATAAAAGCAAGTTCATGTTCATCTACTGAAGTGGTATTCTGGAACTGTGAATAAACTGAATAAAACAGCAAAATAACAACAACAACAATAACATCTTCATTAAACAAAAAAGAGATTACCTTAGATAAAGTTTGATTAATATGTACATAATAGTACCAGTAAAAAGTCTGGACCCATTACTATTTTTAATGTTTTTGAAAGAAGTTTCTTATTATGCTCTACAAGCCTGCATTTATTTGATCAAAAATACAGAAAAAAAAAAAACAGGAATATTCAGCGAGGATGTGTTAAATATATAAAAGTGATAGTGAAGACTTTTTTAAAACAACTTTTTAATAATAAAAAAATCCTGAAAAAAAGTATCACATGTCCTAAAAAAAATATTAAGCACCATTTCTAACATTTGATAATAAATCAGAATATTATAAAGTTTTCTGAAGGATCACGTGACACTAAATTCAGCTTTGCATCACAGAAATATATTTGAAAGTATAGTAAAATAGAAAACCATTATTTTAAATTTTAATAATATTTTACTATATTATTTTTCTGTATTTTTGATTAAATAAATCCAGGCTTGATGAGCATAAGAGACTTATTTCAAAAACATTAAAAATAGTAATTTGTCCAAACTTATGTACTGTGTAAGTAAAAATATACTAAATTTAAAATTAAATGTTGTATAAATGAAAAGGTTAGGAATCATATTTGTTTCAAGTGTTTTTTTATTGGGGGTGGGGGGCCTCCAACATGAATTTTGCCTAGGGCCTCCTAATGTCTAGAACCGGCCCTGCTAAAATGTTAAATATTATAAAGATTAATACACAGATGATTAAGATTACAAACAGATCAACTACACTGCATGCCTTACCTTTCCCGAAATTAGACAAAATGGCTTCCTTTCCGGTAAAAACGGAAGAACAATACAGCTCGCGCCTTCTAGTGGATGAAAATGCTCAAGTTTTCTGGGATGTGCAGTTAAGGGGCAAGAAAATGTCATTAGCATATATTAAAACCCATTACACCTAAATGTCCTCATAATGAGTGTACCAACATATATATGTGTGTGTAAGCACACAAAAGTGCACACATGTTAAGAGTGTATCAAGTAATATTCTTTAACCCCTTACATTATTAAACTGTAAAAGAAAGTTGTCAGCTTTAAATAATACGGTATCACATCACAAACTCTTTAAGTTAACTACACAGAGACTGAACTTTACACAACTTGAAATATTACATTAAAATCATAAATTATGACAACATAATCATGTTTACCTAATGAATTACAGAATTAAATTTTATGTTGGCTGAACACAAATACACCTACACTGAAAAAAATGATTCTGACCCCTTGTAAATGTTACATGTTTTTATCTGGTTAATTTTACTGATTATAATGTGTTATTTAATCCTACTTATTTTTTATTATTAATTTTCAAATTCACTGCTCTTGTTTAAAACAAGTTAATTTCATTCAATTAAAAGTAATTAGAAAAAAATAAGTTTAATTTAATTTCCATATACAATGTAAAATGAATACGCTATATCTACTCAATAAAATTGTGCAGATTACAAGCAATGTTATTAATTAAATTTAACACATTAGAATTGAGCAATAATTAATAAAATTAATTCCTTAAAAGTTAACCATTTAACAATTTTTAAACAAAAATATCTGAATAACAGACAGACGTCAAAGATGAATTAAGAACTCTTTATTTTGTATTGCCAACATTGAAGACACCTGATGTTAACAAGCAGAATCACTGAAGGAGAAAACTGTAATGTTACAACCGTAATTTTAAGTTACCATCATGGGGATCAGTGTGTGTTTTAGTTGGGCTCTTTACCCTGAAACCGTTAACGTTAGATTTTGTTTGGCTGCTGTACCTGAGTTATAACAGCCAGCTGAACAAATAGAAAACGTGATCTGATGGTGTTGGTTGTGTTTTAACATAATCATTATTTCACAATCATTTGACCTGAAACCGATCACCTCTGAACATAAGCTCATTATTTATTCATGCAGCAATGCATGATGGGAGCCATGAATGAGTTTTGATTGGTGGCACCCAGAATGCACTGCAACATGCTTTATAATTGTCACCATTGTTGAGATTCACAGGCTGATTCTTGAAAAAATTTAGTAAATTCAACTTAAAATAGTTTAGCTAAAATTATGAATATTATTAATCTGAAATTACTTATAAAATATAAGTACAACCAATTTACAAAATATAAGTACACTCAACTTAAAAAATATATCTGGATTTAGATAAATTTATTTCGTGCAACCCCTTGACGAAATAAAATTAAGTAAATTCAACATAACATTTTTTTCAGTGTATTATTCTAGGCTATAGGACAAATTGATTCATTATATGTCATATAAATAGTCTAATAGAATAAAACAGCAACCATAAAAAATGTCAAATAACTTTATTTAAACAATTTGTGTGCAATACACAGCAATGACATTATAGTACCAAGTCTTGCATTTTAATTTAACTCAATCCATTGTACATACCAATGCATGTTATAGAACAAGTCTAAAGGTTTACTTCACTCAAAAATGAACAGTCAGTTATCATTTATTTTCCGTTAAATTGAACAGAAAAGAAAATCTTTTGAAGTATTATGGTAATCAAAGAGTTGACAGTAGCCATAAAATATTATGGCATTCAAAGGCTACTGTCAACTATTTCATTATTAAAGGGATAGTTCACCCCAAAAAAAAAAATCTGTCATCGTTTACTCTTCCTCAAGTTGTTCCAAACCTGTATGACTTTCTTTCTTCTGCTGAACACAAAAGAAGATATTTTAAAGAAGGTTGGTAATTAAACAGTTGCTGGTCCCCATTGACTTCCATAGTATTTTTTTTTCCTACTATGGAAGTCATTGGGGTCCATCAGTCGTTTGGTTACCGACTTTCTTCAAAATATCTTCTTTTGCGTTCAGCAGAAGAAAGAAAGTCATACAGGTTTGGAACAACTTAAGGGAGAGTAAATGATGACATCATTTTCGTTTTTGGCTGAACTACCCCTTTAACATTCTTCACAATATCTTGTGTGGTCACCAGAAGAAAAAATTCATACACATTTGAAACAACTTGAAAATGAGTTAATAACAGAATTTAGATTTTTGTGTTAACTATCCCTTTTGGGACAAATTAATACTTAACATTAATATTATTAAATGTAGTTTCTTTTCATTTCAATGAAATCAGCAACACTGCTAAATTAGATTCTATAGAAAATATATGTAATAACAACATAAAACTTAAATATATAATTAAATTATAAACAAATTATTTTTTTAAACACTTAAACTACCGGTATGTAATTGTACCATTTGTAATGCATGGAGAACCACCACGAAATTTTTTTTTTATTTTGATTTATATGACTTGCCGTAGTTTGCTGTAGTTTTAAAGCGGTGATCGATAGGTAATGTAGTCTTGCAGGGAGCGCCGGCGGTAACAAATCCCAAACAAGTTGCTGTAAACACAAACATCACAATTCCTGTCAATGAGTCGTTAATACATACCAGTGACTCTGCAGAAACGATGAATTGAATAAACAAGACACCGTTTGTTAACATCCGCATTGGAAAGCACCCAAAGGTGCCGAAATCAGCAACACCATTAAATCAAATTAAGCAAATAATCAGTTTGGGAACACCTGCAACATACAATATTATATGACAAATAACACTGTTATAAAAAAATTACTAATACATACCAGTGATTCTGAAGAAACGCTAAATTGAAAGTAGCACACAGCTACCGAATTTCTCACCAGCAACACTTGGAATCCGCCGTGGTAGCAAAGTTTAAAACGGATCATACGGTCAGTGTTAAAACTGCGCATGCATTTAATATAAATACATAAAACAAAACAGACTATTTCCTCCAATTAACAAAACAGTGAACATTTTTGAAGTTTAATAAACAAATTTGTTAAATCAACAAATCGTATGATGCATGAACATTTCCAATCAAAATATATCAGTTCAGTGTTTTAGGCTATTTGCAGAACTTTTGGCTTTTTTTTTGACTCAGTGTCATTAATAAAAATGTTTCAAAACGGCTCTAGTTTTATCTACATTATGACAACGTTAACACATTATTACCAAGCCACAAACAGTTTGAAGCGTTTTTTTTATTTATTTTTTTACATTTTTATTATTATTATTAAAAATGTATGAATGCACAAAGATTTTCTGGTATAGGCAATTTAAGGATTAAGGGCTTGTAAATGTCATTACCTTATTATAAAAACATTACACATATGAAATTTCCCTTTATGTGCATGTGGCATTATTAACATGGAAATGTGTCATACGTTTGTGAAGATTACGCTACTACTGTAAAACCCCAAACGCTTAAAATTAAAGTGAGACATGAGTGGTCCACCAAGACATTATACCTCACTCAAATATTTCAAATTTATCCCATTCTTATAATACAAACCTGTGTCCTATCCTATGCAAATCTTCTTTTTTTAAATAAAATGTTTAACATCAGTTTATCTGATGGCAAATCAAATAGCCTAAATCAAACATATACAGTACCTTTTTTTTAAATCTACATTGAAAAAACTAAAAAACACTTAAATTAAATACATTATTCTTAAACTGTATCCATTTTATAAACGTCATTTCGATGGTAAATCTTATCATGTTATATTCAAACTAACTATTTTTAATCTGATAGGCTGCCATTTCTTTACAAAAAACATTAACTGGATTTCAGCGAATCAAAAACAAGCAGGCGTATACGTCATCTCAATTTGAACAATACGAATATAAAACCCGCAATATTCAAAAACAGCTTCAATTGCGCTCAAGAAGACACCAGCCCGCCAAATCGGCAACACTTCTAAAGAAACATTTAGAAATGGAGAAAAACGCAAACAAAGAAGACAACCCAATAACTGGATATTTTCATTCAGTTTCGCCGATAAAAACATCTAAAAAAAATAACCGGTATTTTAATTGTACAATACAAACATCGAGACAAGAATACCATCAGACTGTATTCTTCACGCCTGAAAAACATAACAGCATCATCACGGCAGAGAGAAACAAGACCCCGGTCAAACTCAGAAATGCAAGAAAAACAATTGGTAAGTTCTATAACTTTACAATAATAATAATAATACAAAATATTTTTTATTATCCCATTTATCAACATTAGGCTACATAATATTTTATTCTATGCAAACTATTACAAATGTATTAATTGGTACCAAAAACAGTACACATTTAAATGTTTATTAACTGATACACAATTAGGCTAAATTTCAAGAAATAGCCTACATATTTTGTAAAGCTATTAAACACGATATATTACGTCCTATGCTTTAGCATTGAGAAAGTCATACGAACTTTTTGTCTTTACAAGAAACCACGGTTTTATCCAACAATTGACATTATCTCTTCGTTATTACACAGCGGGTTTTTTTGAATAGTTCCTGCAAACTGTAGCCTACCACTTTCAATAAGGGGTTAAACGGATCGTACTTGATCCGTGAACCACTTGCGGTTCAGCATGTGATTCAAGAAACGTTATCATTTGCATTTTTTTTTTCTTAGTCGGTTAACTGTTACCCATTTAATGATTTTAAACGAGACTACATCTGGATAAGACAGTGGTGTTTAATTACTCGCTCACAACCGCACCCAAAGCGCGCTCACTCACAGAGTGGATCACATTCAGATAGAGCGCGAAGTCCGAATTGATTATCTTTTGCGTATCCGTACATTGATGGACACAGAACATGTCAAAATACCCATATCTGCAACTATTGTGTCTCAAGTGATCGCGAAGAGTTGAAAAAGAAATCAGGTGTATCAATCTATGCATTAATTCTATCTTAATTGCCTTCACATTATAAATACCTACTGTCTTACTGTAATTCATGTTAATCAAACAAAACTGCAAAGCTTATTCTATATTAAATTCATACTGATCAGTTGTTACATTTACATTTCTGTACCCAATATAATTGCTACATTTATAATGAATACAATTACAAAATGGACTACCTGTTTTCTTATTGTTCCCATATAAATGAACTCACAATACATCTACGTACTCTAATTTTTAGCTCACAACGAAGATTTCGACATACAATGCACACGAGAAACAACTGTAGATGTGACAAGTGGACTGGACTTCCCCTGCAAACCTCCTCAAGAGACTCAGCTGAACATAGCTGACATATCCAAAATGCCAAGTCGCCAATCGGTAAGTGAATAATATAAAGTTGTGATATAATAATGTAGAAATAAAAAATAAAGCTTATTAAATGATCCATTTAACTAATATATTATAAAGCTGTAGCCTAGGTACAATAAATGTATTTTTATTATTAATATTATGTAATGTTTATATACTAAAACTTTCAAAACCAGTTTCACAGACAGGGCTTATATTAAGCCAGGATTATGCCTTACTTTTGACATCAAATAGGACATTAAAATAGGTCAGTGCCATTGTTTTGTCTCAAGATGCACACCAGTACGTTTTTAAAAAGGCACAATTATAAAAGCTACTTGAAACTCCTATTTGAACTAAAGCCTAATCCTGGCTTAGTTTTAACCCTATCTTTTAAATCAAATCATAATATTTAACTATCATAACTGTACTGCTTTAAATTGAAATACAAATTGTAACAAATGTTTACATACAATTTACAGAATCTGCTAAATGTTTGTAAAGAGGCATAAAAAACTACATGGTTTTAACTTACAGTATGCCATGAATAAAGTATTTCACAAATGTTAGTCCACAAAAAACAGTCTTTATTATTATTATCCAAGTAAACACATATGTGTGTGTGTTTAACAGCTGTGGTTTATCCAAGTAAACACATAGTGTGTTTACTTGGATAAACCACAGCTGTTATGGTTTCTGATAGTTGTGAATGACTTGTTTATCCTGAGGAATTTCACTACTCACTGTTCTTCAGTAACTCTCACTCAAACACTACACAAACACACTGGTTATAGGTTGTTTGTTTTAAATACATTATTAACTATTTACTCTACTTTACAGGTTTTGAAACTCAACGCAACAATTTCAAGCCTCAACAAAACAAGCACCATGATGACCATCCGGGACACAGAGAGCGAAGTCAAGTCCTGCAGAATAGGAGACCAAACAGGAATGATTCAGCTGTCCCTATGGGACAATCAGATAGATATGGTAAAAATTGGTACAACTTACGAATTTACAAACCTGTCAACCAGAACATTTAGTGGTAAAACGTACTTGACAACCACAAGAAACACAAAAATTACACAACAAAACACAGCAGTTTTATTGCCCACCACATCAGACACAGAAGATGTTGATACACAAACGAACACAATTACACAAACAATAGAGGGCAGCACAATTTCCATGAAAAAAGTGTCACAGCACACAATCAGACTTCAACACAAAGTTAAATTTTCACAGGTGCACTACCTGTAAGATACTGAGGAAACAGGAGAGTTACATTTCAAAATGTAATGGCACATTGATTTTCAAAATTGAAGAGAATGAGATGTCATTGACAATTGCAAATTCTGTGCTGACTAGATTCATTAGAAAACAAAACACACAATTCCTAGATGCACAGGACATTGAAGAATTTCTTTTAACATGTGGGCCTGTGACTGTGACTTACACAGATGACAATCATGTCATAGAAATGAATAAATCAATCAACATAATTGAAGTCGCCTCAACACATGACATAGATGACGAACTTTGCACCGTCACAGATTTAGTGTCATTCTCTCAAACCTCAGAATCAAAAGTCCCAGGTGATAAAAGAAATTCTTCTCCTACACAACACGTAGAGGTAGAACCAAAACAAACAAAACCCCCCAAAGATCAGTAGACATGTCACCATGGTTAGGTGAACAGTCCCTTTAAGGCACAATAAAGGGTTAGTTAGGGTTAGGGTTAGTAGTGAACTAACCCTTTAGACATACACATTACAGACATAACATACACAAACATACATTAATACATAGTCATGGTATTTTATTTTATTTCATTGTACAACCTGAAAATTATTATTATTATTATTAACTGTTAAACTGTTTTGATTATACTCTGATACATTTATTGTAACTAACATGTGTTCTATAATTGTATGTTTTATAATTCAGTCTATGTTAATGTACAAAGTTTTTGTTCTATCACTTTAATTCTTACACTTTAATTTATCGTTTTATTATAACTTCTGTTCACTTAATATTTGAAGACTTTTTTATTTCCAATTTTACCCTGGCAATGAATCTTTTTTCTTTCTTTTTTTTTTTTTACACAATTGTTTAAACTAACACTTTGCTTTTCCATTTATTTTGATAACTTGATAATTCATGTGTTCCTTAATGTTATTTAATGTTCATAAATGATCTGGTTCTGAAAAATAAAAAAATTCAACAGCAATATTCAATGTCACAATATTTTCTTTAAACTCCTTCACAAACATGTCCAAACACAATTTGTTTTACTTTCAACTGTTTACTACATTTTCTAAAAAAAAGAAAAAAAAAAGAAAAAAGAAATCTCACGTTTAAGTAATGCCAAATATTGTAATAACCATTTTGCATTACAGTTAAAATTTGTGTCAATGTTACTTTAAAGGGATCATATAATGGTGCATGCACTTTTACAAGTTGATTGTACTAAAATGTGTGTTAGCAGTGCCTGTACACAACCATCATAAAATGATAAAAATCCATCCAGTGTTTTTTTTTAATCTTCTTATATGTTTCCTCCCTTCTTAAATCAAGCCGTTCGATATTGTGATGTCACAAAATCGACACCCCTCCCACGATGGTTGATTGACAGCAGCGTTTCAACACAGACCCGCCCTCGCGCCCTCGTGAGCGAGCTGTCAATCATAGCACGCGCCGACCGGCTCGTTCATTGTTGATAGCTGGAGCGGGTGCAATAAGGAACACAGCAGTCATTTTGATGTTCCTAAATCCGTACAGCTGAAGACGCAGAGGCTGAGTTTTGTTTTCGAAGGGAATATTCCCCACGATCATCGTCAATGCTTTCATGTTTGCGCAAATCATTTCACACACCAGACTGCTTTACAAACGAGGTCAGTAAAAAGCTGGTTTTGCTAAGAAGCTGCTCCTGAAAAAAGGATCTGTACCAACTATTCGTGTTCCTGCTGCACCTCCAGAAGAACAAGTGAGTGTAATGTTTTATTGACCTTTATATTAATCTTTATATTAATCTTTGCAAATCGCTTGCTGCACGCTTCACGAAGAACGCGGCTGTTTACACTCAGGGTACATTACGGCATGTTTTCTATGTACGACGTTATCAATATAATTCATAATCCCACGAAATAATGAACAACGCGTTATGGTTATTGTGTTACAAACGGTGTACGCACAGAACAGAGGGGCGGGGTGAGCAAAGCTCATTATCATTTATGAGCCCCAGGGACTGCGGCGCCCAATAACAACGAAAAAACAAGAAATATTCACCTACGGTATACCACACACGGACATGTACTACAGGTACTTATTCTTAAAGGGGCATTCCACCCATTTGAACATTGTTTTTTATTTAAAGTGGGTCATATATGTAGTCGAAATGTAAAATAAATTTTGAATTTGGTGCCTTCGTGACCGAGGAAAGACAAAAAATAACTTCAGGACGCATTTGTATGAAAGACAACAACTCCCACAATGCACCACATTGCACAGCTCCGCAAGCCACTCCCACTAATCCAGAAAGCGCATATCTGCCTATAAGAGAAATCACTCTTCCGTCTACAAGGCTAGCTACCACCAGAACTTGAAATTCATTTCACATTCACACAAAATGTCTAGTTAGTTGGCGAACTCATTACTCCTCGTTTGTATTTCTTTCGAAAAGGTGAATTATTGCATGGTACCTGGATGTTCAGTCAGAACATATGCGGTGCGAAACTAGGATAGTTCTCAACACAAACGTCCGTGTCCTCGTCTGATTCAGAGATTTCGTCCAGGAGAAATTGTCATCGTTGAAATTCTTTGCCGCAGACGGTCTCTATCTCTGTGTTCGTAGTTGCATAGTGAGATCACCGGCGCCACCAGTCCGCCCTAACTCGAGTCAGTCCGGGCTCCTCGTCCGCGGCAGGCAGGTCTTCTGCCTCGGCGGCTCTTCGCTATAATGCGGCTTGTAAAGGTAGCCACAAACACCTGATTCAAGCATCAGACTTCCGAAATCTTCTTCTATATCATATTGAGCACTCTCCTCCGCTATTGTCATAACTTTACATCTGTCTCCACAGCGCCTGTTAGCTTAGCTTCAAACAAGATGGAGGATATTGCTTTCAGTTTCAGAGAGTAAAGTCCCACCCACTGATCTGTAATAGGTCTGTAGCGTGAGCGGGTCCCGCCCCCTGGGAAAGATGAGGAACTAGTGCTTGTAGTCTCAACAGAAATCCCCCCCTCTTACACTTCCTCCTACAATGACGCAAAATGACGATTTTTGCGTCATTGTAGGAGGAAGTGTAAAAGGTAAATAACGGATTTCTCCCGTCTCAGGGGAAAATGAGAGAGTGTTGCACGACCATTCAATAGTATGACTGGGTTTCTAACAATGCAAAGCTTAATGCAAATGGGTGTAGTGTCCCTTTAACTAGTGACGATTTATGAACGATCCGTTTATTGCGTCTGCACGTGACCAATGAACGAAAAACTCTGAAGGTAAACTCATTATGTTCCCTAGTATCTTTGGCAGCATTATAATGATGTTTTAATTCGGAATATGATCAACATTGCGTAGGTAGATGTGTTGGGGGGAATTTGGATGTTAAAAGTTTAATACACTTAAATAAACAAAATAACTCGAATAAAGATACGATTGGTTCGTCAATAAAATGATACGAACTTCCCATCACCACAACACCGATAATACATTAAATTCAATGATCTTCACCACTTACACAACAAATTAGCAAACAAATAGTTACAACGTTGTACAGCACGAAACCTGGTCTAAGCAAAATCCGCAGACGCATGTATCCACTAGGATCCCAAACAATACAGTTCTTAAGGGTCAGGTTATAATGCAACAATGATTATGATCTTAATAACTATGCAGGAGACCGCTGTGTGTGTGCGTGCGTGTCTGTCTGTGTGTTGTGTAAGCAGGGCTGCTCGAATAGCAAAAATCATAATCACGATTATTTTGGTCAATATTGAAATCACGATTATGTTCAATGGGTGATATGATTAAAGTCTTATTTCATGATATGAGTAATTTTAAATGTCCATTGCATTTAATTTTAAATTATCGATACTTCAGTAAAAACTAATAGGCCTACTAGGTTAGGTATTATCTTTATCACACTCACAAAACAGAGAAAAGTAACACATTCGAGCTCCAATGACGGCTTCAGTCAGCCACAAACAACCACAAACTTTATATCACCGTTTAGCTTAGAATGTTATCTTTCAAACGAGACCATGTTCACTTCTGTGAGCTGTCTTTGGTAAACAAAACCACTTTGAACGAACTGTGAGAAAACGCAGTTTTCAAGGCGGAGAGACACAATCTCCAAATCATCTTCACAGCGCGCTAGTGTTTTCTGTTGAGGTGTCTATGTTCTATAGACCAATTATAGGTTTGTAAACATTCGGGATGCGCGCGCATCGAGGTTGCAGAAAGACCCGGGAGTAATAGCGTTAACACCTGAGAATTACACGGATACCGATACAATATACAAAATAGTTCGATTTTAAAACTTTTTTTCTTATAATTGTGTAATTCATTTTCAGAATATTCTCCGCATATTATAACAGCTTGTCACCCAGCGATAAGCACTGTTATTCAACGAACTTACGTTAGTGAGTGGGATCTTACAGCCTATATGAATCTTACAGATCCCATGTTAGCTTATAGTTTTAAAGGGGGGTTGAAATGCTATTTCATGTATACTGACTTTTTTACACTGTTAAAGAGTTAGATTCTCATGCTAAACATGGACAAAGTTTCAAAAATTAAGTTGTACGTTTGATAGAGTATTTCTGTTCCAAAACAGAACGTCAGATGGGCCGTAATTTCCTTATAAAGGTCCTAGTCTAGATAAATAATTATCAAAAAAAAGTTGAACTTTTGCATTTTTCATGGCCGCCATCAGCCAATGAAGTTTGAACAGCTGTCAGACTAGGTTAACGGAGGCCGATCAGAACGAAACTCGCTGGGCATGTTCAACTCATAGCCCATTAGGTCTGTAAGAGTTTTGAAAGAAATCGGCAACTAGTTGGAGCTAACGAGTTTTATGGCTGTAATCACGTGGTGTTGCACACATTTTTGTGAACCGTTCTATCATTTGATAGATCTCCTCATGTTGAACAACTTTGCCTCTAGAACCATTGCTGTCAATCAAACCATTCATTAATTATTCGTGAATATGTTAAAAACCTACTTTTGCGAACTAGTCCTAGGTTTTTTGCCCGATCGGAACCAGACCAGTCTAGGACAATTCTCTGGACTCTCTAGATCAATAATTATCAAAAAAAAGTTGAACTTTTGCATTTGGATGGCTGTAATAGGGTCATTTATAAAATGGGTGTGGCAAAAATACACTAAAAAGCCTATAAATCCTAAACGAAAACTCAGAACTTCACGAAAATTGGTGAGCCTATGTGCCATAACATTCTAAACAAGCGTGCAAAATTTCATGGAGATCGGACCATAGGTGGCGCTATAACTGTCAAAAAGCTTTGAAAACCATATATTTCCTATGTTAAATGGCTTGTATTAGCTGTAAATGGTCTTTTCCATCTATTATGTCAGTGGTTACATGCTTCCTAAATAAAACGTAATAACTTTTGATAGTTTTGTGCTTAAATGCCTTAAAGGCCTTAACTGCTTGAACCCCGATAAATGCTGCTTGCAGCTTTAATTAGGGGTTCAAGCACGAAGTGCTGAAACCCTATTGTAATTGTAAGGATTTTTAGGGGTTCAAGCATGAAATGCTGAAACCCTATTGTAATAGTACTGATTTTTAGTGGTTCAAGCACGAATTGTGAAACCCTATTGTAATTGTGCTGATTAGGGGTTCAAGCATGAAATGCTGAAACCCTATTGTAATTGTCAACGCATCGTGCAGACCAAA
Source organism: Rutilus rutilus (assembly GCF_951802725.1). NCBI lineage: Eukaryota > Metazoa > Chordata > Actinopteri > Cypriniformes > Leuciscidae > Rutilus > Rutilus rutilus. The sequence continues at coordinate 20,448,609 of NC_140213.1, read as the reverse complement.
CCGTAAGGCCTAGAGACGTGAAACCTGGCCAGATGGTAGGCCTCAATTTGGGGACAACCTATCAGAGTATGACCCCGATTGGCCCATAGGTGGCGCTACAGCAACCAAAAGTTCAAAATCGCTCATAACTCTTAGACCGTTTGTCCCAGGATCAAGTGTCTTACATCGTTGGAATCCGTGGCTCAAGGCGGACAAAATGGCTATCCATGGCTCAAGGCGGACAAAATGGCTATCTCCGATTTGCTTGCCCTTCAGGCGCCAATTTCGAGTAAATTGCATTTTTTTGAAAAACCTATTTTTGCGAACTTCTCCTAGGTTTTTGACCCGATCGGAACCAAACCAGTGCAAGAATATTCTCTGGAGTCTGACAATCAATAATCATCCAAAAAATTCAAAATTTCAATTAACGGTCGATAAGGGGAACCAAAATATTTGATGGCACCAGGGCCACTTTTACTAAAACAGTTATAAATTGTGAACGGAATGAGATTTTTTTGCTAAACTTGGGATACATCTTCCTGAGCTCAATCTCAGATCACTTGAAAAAAATCGCAACAATTGGCCACTAGGTAGCACTATAAAACAGTTATAACTTGTGAACGGAAAGAGATATTCTCGCAAAACTTGGGACACATGTTCATGAGCTCATTCTGAGGTCATGTGAAGAAAATCACGACAATTGGCCACTTGGTGGCGCTATAAAATGGTTATAACTTGTGAGCAGAAAGAGATTTTTTCGCTAAACTTGGGACACATGTTTATAAGCTCAATCTGAGTTGACATGAAAAAAATCGTGACAATTGGCCACTTGGTGGCGCTATAACAGTGAAAAAAATCATGAAAATAGCTATAAGCGCACCCAACCGTTAGTCTACTGAAAATTGGCACGCAGTGTCTTTGTCCAGGGTGCCATGATAGTCTATGAGAACATTGGTGTATCTCAAAAAACTCAGTATACGTCATTGGCACAATGCCTTGAAGGAGCCTTAGAAGTTTCAAGCACGTGTTTTTTTCACAGGAGTGACCTCTTAAGAATCTTTGCCGAGTCCAACAACACCAAACATGCCAGGTTTCGCCTTATGGTTTTTGTAAGTGTCATTTAGAGCTTTAAAAAATTGTGGTTATCTTCAAAGCCGTTAGTCCGATCGAGAAACAAAGTCTCACCTTTCAAATGTAGTCATTTTTTAGAGACATTTAAACAATAAATACCGTTTTGTGACTCTTTAATGTGTCTGACAGATCGCTGTAGACTCAAGGCTCAGTTAAAGCTGCTTGTGAACCGATCATCTCTTCCTTCTAGTTAATTTATAGCATTAAAATAAACATGAATGAACATAAAAGGAATGTTGTTTTAAAGTGCTAAGACGTCAGTACACTTTGTTTTTCAAATTTAAATCCTCCTATGTTAATCTACTAAGACTCCTGACTGCTTTGTTGGACAAAATGGCGGATTATGATTAGTCTGATCGCCTGTCAATCAAACTCCCTGCGAAGGGTCAATTGAGAATGCCTGTGCGCACAATCCTGATCTAATCGACAACTTTGCAGTTGCACATAGGAAAGCCCGGAAAATCCCGCTATAATGTAAGAGAATATCTTTTTTATGTATTTGGACCTAGGCCTAACAATGTTTTATAATGCGCTGTCCCCATTGTTTTTTTTGTTGTTTTTTGTTTTGTTTTTGGTGAGCGTAGGCTACTCCTGATTTTGTTAGTCATCTCATCTCTTATATGCTGTGTATGATGATATTCTGCCCTATTCATGGTAGCCTACTCGCGGACATTGCGTCATCAATGTCATGAATTGCGTCATCAAGGGGCCCGCCTTGATAATCCTACTTAACCCTCTGGGGACCAAAAACGCGCCCGCGCGTTTTGCTCGTTTTTTTTTTTTGTGTACATATGCTACACCCCTTGGTTAGGAAATTTGTATTTGTATGTGTAGCCTAGCAGTAAATGATATGTTTAGATCATTATGTATGAAAGATAGAATTTAGAAATTATTTTAGAAAGGAGGCCTAGTAGGTGTTTAGATTATATTTTGACTATATAAATGCTGCCTCATTATCATTAACGATGCATGCTCGCAAATATCAGTTGTAAATGTGTGTAAATGTGCTGAAATGTGTAAATATACCCAGTTAATGAAGTGCACAAATGTGTTAGGCTAATGTTTGCGGTGTGCCTCTCCGGTAATGGCCCATTGACACGCATATAGGCTTATTGCACGCGTCTAAAATTATTTACATCAGTTATTCATTATAGACTAATGCTACTATAGTTATATTTATGTAATAATATTCTTCAACTTTTTTAAAAGGAATGTAGCTTCATCACTACCTCCGCCTGCAACTCGGAGTGCGCTTAGCAACACAGTCAGAAATCAGAAAGAGTAAGTACATATTTACCTACTATTTTACAGATGTTAGTTACATTTTGTTTATATACTTAGTGATGATACAAATGTAGCCTATATGTGCCTGTGTGGCTTTGCAACAAATGTGTTGTTATATGCACAATATAACAATTATTGATTGGTAATGTTAATATAAAAGAGCTTATATTGTGTTGCTTTATCAGCATTGCTAAATGTCCATCAGTTATGCATGTGCTGGAATAGTACTCTGTAAAATATATGATAAAAATAGTTTTCAACTTTAAACAAAATTACAATAAAACATTGAAAAACAAAACATTTGAATCTCCTCATTCTTTAAGGCTGCCTCACTTGATGGCCCATTAGCACTTGGGGGAGCATCTATGTCACACCCCTGGTCTGAATCTCATTAATAATGATGACCCATTACCACTCCCACGCATAAACCTCTTCTGACAAAAAAACTGTTTTACAATGTTTAAATCAATGTAGTGTTTTATGTGAACAATTAGGCAGGATGATTTTCACATAATTTTGAAGCTAGAACTCAAAGGGACAACATCAATTAGTCAAAAGTCTTGTGGACACATATTTAATATGTGTTTTGTGTTCTTAAATCAGCAACTTTCATTTTATTTTTTTTCCAATAACCACGCATAAACATTATTCTCTTAAAAATACAAACATCTACATACACGTTGCTCGCATATTATGGTAGCCCTGTTTGTGCTATATAGAGTGAATTTACACCTTTGCCATTAACATGTTTATAAATAACTGAAAAAAGCACAAATGTCAGAGCATGTCAGAACATCTCAACGACCCCAAAAACAGCTTGGTCCCCAGAGGGTTAACCTGTTGTATGAAATCTAGGGGTGGGAGAAAAAATGTATTCTTAGATGCATCGCGATGCGGACGTGGACGATTCTGAATCGATTCACAAATGTCACAAAATCGATTCTCTAAAAAAATATTTTTCTAATAACGTAATATTGACGGAACGCAAAAGGCGGAACTCTAAGCGGACGTGCGTGCAGTCTGTGGCACGCACATAACAGAGAAGTTTCTTCTGCTCACCAAGGCTGCATTTATTTGATTAAAAATACAAACAAAAACAGTAATATTGTAAAATATTATTCTAATTTAAAACAGCTGCTTTCTATTTTAATATATTTTAAACTGTTATTTATTCCTGTGATCAAAGCTGAGTTTTCAGCATCATTACTCCAGTCGTCACTGTCACATGATCCTTCAGAAATTATTCTAATATGATGATTGATGCTCAAGAAACATTCATTATTATTTTAAATGTTGAAAACAGTTGTGTACAGTCTTTGATGAATAGAAAGTTCAAAAGAACAGCATTTATCTGAAATCTAAAGCTTTTGTAACGTTAAACACTACTGCTCAAAAGTTTGGGGTTAGTAATAATTAAAATTTTATTTTTGGGGGAAAGAAATAAAATAAATCAGTAATTTTATTTATGAAGGATGAGTTAAACTGATCAACAGTTACAGTAAAGACATTTATAATGTTAAAAAAATATATATTTGAAATATATGCTGTTCTTTTGAACTTTACATTCATCAAAGCATTTTGAAAAAAAAAATCTGTACACAACTGTTTTCAACATTGAAAATAATAATGAATATTTATTGAGCATCAATCATCATATTAGTATGATTTCTGAAGGATCATGTGACTGAAGACTGGAGTAATGATGCTGAAAACTCAACTTTGATCACAGAAATGAATTACTATGTAAAATATTTTAAAATTGAAAACAGCTGTTTTAAATTGGAATAATATTTCACAATATTACTGTTTTTGTTTGTATTTTTAATCAAATAAATGCAGCCTTGGTGAGCAGAAGAGACTTCTCCTAAAAACATTAAAAATCTTACTGACCCCAAACTTTTGAACGGTAATATATATATATATATATATATATATATATATATATGTATGTATATATATATATATATATATATATATATATATATATATGTATGTGTGTGTATGTATGTATGTATGTATGTATATATATATATATATATATATGTATGTGTGTGTGTGTGTGTGTGTGTGTGTGTATATATACATATATATATATATATATATATATATATATATATATATATAGCTGCGAGCAGCGATGGAGGGCCAAAGCCGGCGGTACCGCCACCCCGGTGCCTTTAGGTAACTAAAGGTACCGGGGTTGCGGTGCCACCGGCTTGGGCCCGTAATCGCTGCTCGCAGCTATATTTATTATTATTGTTGATCAAGGGTTCGGGGGCTTTTGGGACCCTTAACATACTCAAAAACTCATGAAACTTTGCACACAGGTCAGAACCAGCGGCCATTAGGGCCGGGCTGAAGCTGGTACCCGGGCGTGGCAGGGGGGCTCGACAGCGCCCCCTAGAACACAGTCTTAAATCTTGGACACATACAAGAACGTATTAGTATGAAACTCGGTACACATATAGTTCTCATCGGGCCGAACAACTTTCGCACTCTAAGTTATTAGCTCTGCCCAACAGGAAGTCAGCTATTATGGGTTGTTTGAAAAACGCATGCTGTGGAATTTAATGCACTCCTCCTAGGGAATTGATCCGATCCCCACCAAACTCAGTCAGCATGAAGTCAAGACATTGAGGATGCTAAATTGCGGACGGATTTTTGATATCTCGAACGGTTTGGCCGTGGCGATGAAACGAATTTATAGCGAGAAAAGATAAACAGGAAGTGTGTTATAACTTCTGCATACATTAACTGATCTTGATGAAACTTCCGCAGTGTGTTCGTTGTAAGAGGCCGATCACATGGATGTGACTATTGTGAGTCAAAGTTATAGCGCCACCAACTGGCAGCAGGAAGTGTGTCACTTTCAAAATGCTTTGAAATCACCCTCTTATTTTTACCCGATTTGCTTCAAACTTTATGTGTATAATGTAGACACACGGCAGATGTAGACCTGTGAAAGGTTTATTGATATCTTAAATATTGTTGCCGTGGCAACGCATCAAACTTTAATATTCTTTTCAGATGCTTTTGAGACTCTTAACATACTTGAAATTGGATGAAACTCGACAGACACATCACATTTATTAGCCAGTAGACATGTGCAAAGTTTCAGAAACGGGCGTGGTGAAGGGCTCAGTAGCGCCACCTTTAGTCAAAAATGGGGGCTTAGTTTTAAGTAGAGTCACAAAAATCGTTATGTATATTGTTCTCATCAAGCCGGACAACTTTCTAATTTATAGTCATAAGCTGTGACCAACAGGAAGTGAGATATTTTGGTTTGAATGTGATTTTTTGGAGAATTATCTCCCTCTCTCTCTCTGCCTCTGCGTCTCTGTGTGTGTGAGGGGTGGGGGGATTTGTCTTTTGAGTGAGATTTGTTTAAAATTCCTGTTTTTCAAGGTTTCAGGGGCTTTTGGGGCCTTTAACGTGCTCGAAAACTCTTGAAACTTTGCACACAGGTCAGAACCCGCGGCCATCAGGGCCGGGCTAAAGCTGGTACCCGGGCGTGGCAGGGGGGCTCAACAGCGCCCCCTGGAACGGGATCCGAACACTTGTCCATAAATCAAACACACTTGCATGTAATGATATGAAACTCGGTACACATATAGATCTCATCGGGCCGAACAACTTTCGTGCTCTAAGTTTTACACCAGCCCAACAGGAAGTCGGCAATTATGGGTTGTTTGGAGAACACTTGCTGTGGAATTTGAAACACTTCTCCTAGAGAATTAATTAAATCGCCACCAAACTCGGTGTGCATGAAGTCAAGACATTGAGGATGCTAAATTGCGGACAGATTTTTGATATCTCAAATGGTTTGGCCGTGGCGAGGACACGAATTTATGGCGAGAAAAGAGAAACACGAAGTGTTATAACTTCTGCACACATTAACTGATCTTGATGAAACTTCAGCAGTGTGTTCGTGGTAAGAGGCCGATCAGATGGATGTGACTATTGTGAGTCAAAGTTATAGCGCCACCAACTGGCAGCAGGAAGTGTGTCACTTTCAAAATGTTTTTGACAAAAGTGGGGGGGTTAGTTTTACCCACAATTACAAAAATCAGTACGTATATTGGGCTCATCGAGCCGGACAACTTTCTAATTTACAGTTATTAGCTCTGACCAACAGGAAGTCAGATATTTTGGTTTGAATGTGGATTTATTTGCAAATTCAGCCTCTGCATTTTTAGCCACTCCTGCTAAGTGGTTTATTTTATTCACACCAAACTTTTTCAACATGATGAAAATACATTAAAGATGCTAAATTGTGAACGGATATTGAATATCTCAAACGGTTTTGATATGGCGAGGGATTAAAATAATGTCAAAAAAGGAATCAGAAAAAATCTGATTTGAAATCTGAAAAAATTTAATTATACACCATTTATTTTTATATAAAATTATACAAATATCAGAACTAAACCGAAACAGAACTAGTTTTGGGTTTATTCAGTTTTTTCAATTCAAGAATTATGTACAAGTTTAAAATCAGCCAGAATGCGCTATTTAGTAAAAAAAAAAGTCATACATAGGACTATACTACCCTCTTGTGTTCAAAATCAGGTAGGCCCATTGTATATTGTATTTATATATAAATATATTAGCGATGTGACTGAGAATTTTTTCCCACTGGTTAATCGATGTGTGACACCGCGGCGGGGGCTTTTAAATCGCTAACTTAAAGGGATACTCCACTTTAAATTGAAAATTCTGTCATCATATACTCACCCTCATGTTGTTTCAATCCTTTATGAATTTCTTTCTTCTGCTGAACAGAAAGGAAGATATTTAGAAGAGTGTCAGTAACCAGACAGTTTCTGGTCTCATTGACTTCCATAGTATACATTTTTTCATACTATGGAAGTCAATGGGATCAGAAACTGTCTGGTTACTGACATTCTTCTAAATATCTTCCTTTCTGTTCAGCAGAAGAAAGAAATTCATAAAGGATTAAAACAACATGAGGGTGAGTATATGATGACAAAATTTTCATTTTTAAGTGGAGTATCCCTTTAAAAGCGAAAGTGAAATACGGACGTCCAGTAGGAATGAACTAAAAAACATTCACTCTGTTCTGCTCGTTCCTCGCTGTAGGTGCGTTATTGCCCGTGCAGCCGTGAGCATTTTAGTTTCATTTAAAAAATAGCGCCATTTCGGGGGTGGGATTGCTTGAATGTTTTTTTACAAAAGCACAATGTTGTATTTTATTGCGAGTGTACATAAATATAAGTAAACACATTGCAGTTTAAATGATGTCCTGTATGAACAAACCGACGGAGTAGCCTATGGTTTTATGTTTCCACTGTTTGATCGTGCCCACGCCTCACACACACACACACACACACACACACACACACACTGTGCATTCCAGCATTGCAATCTTGACATCGCAGCCGGTTCATTACAGCCGTAATAAAATATAATAATAATTATAAATAGTCAACCTATTTGCAGCAAATGATAGTAGATTTTAGATCAATATATTTGTTTTCCTTACAATTTTAATTAACACTAACTTTATTCTTATCTGAATTATAAATAATTTATTTCTGTATAAAATAATACTACCATTAAAAAATACATTTGATTGTCTTTTTTAATCAATGGAGAATGTGTGACTTAAAAATAAACAGATTAGTGCTCGGTTTGAGGACAAGAAATGAAAACCAATGCAATATGATGAATGTCCAAAAACGTTCGCTCTTCTCTGCCCGTTCCTCGCCTCGCCATATATATATATATATATATATATATATATATATATATATATATATATATATATATATATTTATTTATTTATTTATTTATTTATTTATTGTTACATATATATAATGTATATATATATATATTTTTTTTTTACATTTATTTATATATATATATATATATATATATATATATAAATATAGCTGCGAGCAGCGATGGAGGGCTCAAGCCGGTGACACCGCCACCCCGGTGGCTTTAGTGTAACTAAAGGCACCAGGGTGGCGGTGCCACCGGCTTGGGCCCGCAATCGCTGCTCGCAGCTATATTTATTATTATTATTATTATTTTGTCAACCTTTCGGGCACTTTTGGGGCCCTTAACATGCTCGAAAACTCTTGAAACTTTGCACACAGGTCAGAACCCGCGGCCATCAGGGCCGGGCTGAAGCTGGCACCCGGGCGTGGCAGGGGGGCTCGACAGCGCCCCCTGGAACGGGATCTGAACACGTGTCCATAAATCAAACACGCTTGCATGTAATAATATGAAACTCGGTACACATGTAGATCTCATCGGGCCGAACAACTTTCGTGCTCTAAGTTTTACGCCAGCCCAACAGGAAGTCGGCTATTTAGGGTTGTTTGAAAACGCATGCTGTGGAATTTAATGTACTCCTCCCAGGGAATTCCACCATTCACCACCAAACTCGGTCAGCGTGAAGTCAAGACATTGAGGATGCTAAACTGTGGACGGATTTTTGATATCTCGAACGGTTTGGCCGTGGCGAGGAAACGAATTTATGGCGAAAAAATGAAACAGGAAGTGTGTTAGAACTTCTGCATACATTAACTGATCTTGATGAAACTTCAGCAGTGTGTTCGTGGTAAGAGGCCGATCACATGGATGTGACTATTGTGAGTCAAAGTTATAGCGCCACCAACTGGCAGCAGGAATATGTCACTTTCAAAATGCTTTGAAATCACCCTCTTATTTTTACCCGATTTGCTTCAGACTTTAGGTGTACAATGTAGACACATGGCAGATGTAGACCTGTGTAAGGATTATTTATATCTTAGATACTGTTGCCGTGGCAACGCATCAAACTTTAATATTCTTTTTTGATGCTTTTGAGACTCTTAACATACTCGAAATTGCATGAAACTCGACAGACACATCACATTTATTAGCCAGTAGACATGTGCAAAGTTTCAGAAACGGGCGTGGTGAGGGGCTCAGTAGCGCCACCTTTAGTCAAAAATGGGGGCTTAGTTTTACATAGAGTCACTAAACTCGCTATGTATATTGTTCTCATCAAAACGGACAACTTTCTAATTCACACTTATTAGCTCAGAGCAACAGGAAGTCAGATATTTTGGTTTGAATGTGATTTTTTGGAGAATTTTCTCTCTCTCTCTCTCTGTCTCTGTGTGTGTGAGGGGTGGGAGGGAATTTCCAATTGATTTCAGTGTGTTTCAAGGTTTCAGCGGCTTTTGGGGCCCTTAACGTGCTCGAAAACTTTTGAAACTTTGCACACAGGTCAGAAGTCGCGGCCATCAGGGCCGGGCTGAAGCTGGTACCCGGGTGTGGCAGGGGGGCTCAACAGCGCCCCCTTGAACGGGGTTCTAAAACTTGATCCATATATCAAACACGCTCGCATGAATTAATATGAAACTCGGTACACATATAGATCTCATCGGGCCGAACAACTTTACCCCGGTCAAGTTTTACGCCAGCCCAACAGGAAGTCGGCTATTATGGGTTGTTTGGAAAACGCTTCCTGTGGAATGTGAAGTACTCCTCCTAGAGAATTCATCGTGTCCCCACCAAACTCGTTGTGCATGAAGTCAAGACATTGAGGATGCTAAATTGCGGACGGATTTTTGATATCTCGAACGGTTTGGCCGTGGCGAGGAAACGAATTTATGGAGAGAAAAGAGAAACACGAAGTGGAATAACTTCTGCATACATTAACTGATCTTGATGAAACTTCACCAGTGTGTTCGTGGTAAGAGGCCAATCAGATGGATGTAACTATTGTGAGTAAAAGTTTATAGCGCCACCAACTGGCAGCAGGAAGTGTGTCACTTTCAACATGCTTTTGACAAAAGTGGGGGGTTAGTTTTAACTACAGTAAAAAAACTCAGTTCATATATTGATCTCATCGACCCGGACAACTTTCTAATTTAAAGTCATTAGCTCTGACCATCAGGAAGTCAGATATTTTGGTCTGAATGTGGATTTTTTTGCGAAATCAGCCTCTGAATTTTTAGCCACCTTTATCTAAGTGGTTTATTTTATTCCCACCAAACTTTTTCAACATGATAAAAATATATTAATGATGCTAAATTGTGAACGGATAATAAATATCTCAAACGGTTTTTCTATGGCGAGGGATTAAAGTAATGTCAAAAAAGGAACCACTATAAGCCTCATATATTCTAAAAATGTAATTATACACCATTTATTACTATATAAAAGTATACAAATATCAGAACTTAACTCATTTTATTCTTTTTTTTTCAATTTAAGAATGAAGTTTAAGTTTTAAAACTGCCAGAATGGTTGTTTAGTCTAAACAATAAATAAATAAAGTCAAACATAGTGCTATACTGCCCTCTTGTGTTCAAAATCAGGTAGGCCTATTATATCTATATAAAAATATACTAGGTATGTGACGGTGAGAATATTTTACCACCGGTTAACTGACGTGTGACACCGCTGGGGGCTTTTTAATCGCTAACTTAAAAACGAAAGTAAAATATGTTCGTCCGCACGTATAATGGTGCGGAGCAGAGCGAGCGTTTTCAATAAATTCCTATGGAAGGAGAAATGACCTAAAAAACGTTGACTCTGTTCTGCTCGTTCCTCGCTGAGGACGCGCACCATTATGAATGCCCGTGCAGCCGTGAGCATTTTAGTTTCATTTTTGGGGGCGGATTGCTTGAATGTATTTTACAAAAGCACAATGTTGTGTTTTATTGCTACTGTACAAAAATATAAGTTAACACTTTGCAGTTTGAATGATGTTCTGAACAAAATGACCATATAGCCAGTTTATTTTTTAAATTCACTTTGTGATTTAAACTTTTCGCGTGTTTGGCTGTTTCTACCTTTTTATAAGTCTGTGTTATTTTATTCTATTGTGCTTGATCCGCGATGCGCGACACGCTTAGAAAACGGTTGGCTTTTTCACACATCTCTATTTTGATTTAAACGGACCACTTGAACTGAACTCCGTGACGCACTTCCGTTTGGAAACAATACATATCACTTATTTCCAGTTATACTTTCAATGTACTGTGGTCAATTAGTTGAACAAAGACCACCTAAAATTAGTGTCTGCGATAAGATTTAAAAATGTGAACTTTTTCTGAGCACTCAAACCGTTTTCTCATGTGTCTCCACAATAGGCCCTAGTTTATATTAAAAATGACATAACAAGTGTGTCGGTTAACTGTTAAAGAGCATCCTTAAGGTAAAAACGAAATGGACATCCATGTTTTGGAGTGTCATTTCTCTTTCAAATGTTTGATTTATTCATTTGTTTATCATTTCTATAGCCTATATAATAATTAGCAGACAATAAAATAATTAAAATAATATTTTATGTTAAATTGTAGGCTACATGCAACTCTGTAAAATTACAAACGATATTAACAACTGAAATGAACAACTCTTACCAAGCTGTCTATTTTACCTAAACAAAAGCATTACAGAAATAATATTATTAAATATTATTAGAATTTTAAAAAGTGTTCCTGTAATGCCAACCCTGAATTTTCAGCTTTATTGCTCCAGCCTTCACTGTTACATGATCTTTCCAAAATAATTTTAATAAGCTAATTTGCTGATCTTTCTATGTTGAAAAAGGTTGTGCTGCTTCATTATTTATTTATTTATTTATTTATTTATTTATTTATTTATTTATTTATTTATTTATTTATTTATTTATTGTTTTGGTAAAGTGAGCTTTTTCCTCGATGTTTGGTCATAAAAAAAATAGTAATACTATAAAAGTCTAATTTTAAGAATTTTACATTGATACTTGTCTATCCTGTAATTTAAAGCATATAGACTAAATTATTATTATTTTTTTAATGATTAAAAACATTAACTAAATAAAAATAAAATAAAACTCAAAATTAACAAAATAATTCTGTGTTAACAGTTTGAAGATACAATTAGTTCTGGGTTAGAGTTTGTCTGTTGTGTTTGCCATACATTGTTGTTTAAACATCCTACGTTAACAATTTTCATACAAATTAAAATGTTTACAGGCTTCCTGTGGATCCATAAAATATTATTAGAAGTCTTTTTTTTTTCTACATTTCTTATTTTAAAATGTATTCCAGTAATTTCAAACCTGAATTTTCAGCATTGCTATAACTTCACTGTCACATGATCTTTCCAAAATTATTTTAATAAGCTAATTTGCTGATCTTTCCATGTTGAAATGTTTTTTTTTTACTGTTTTTTTAAGTGAGCTTTTTCCTCCTTTGATAAGTTCAAATGAACATCATGTATTAGTAAAATACATTTGTTATAATATAAAATTAAAATTTTAAGCAAATTGATGTACCCTTGTAATTTCTTTAAAAATAAATTGATTTCTGTTTTCAAATATTGAGACTAAGCATATACATGATTATTTTCTAATTGAAAACATTGACTAAAGGTCACAAGTAACTGCGGCATTGACCAAGCAAGCCGATAATTTTCGCATAGCTTAAGCAAATGTCTCTGCATTTAAAATAATCTGGTGACCAAACTGGATCTGTAAGCTACTAACATGCATCCACATTAAAAGGATTAAAAAAAATAAATAATAATGAGCGGAATCAATTTAATGCGGACTCTTATTATTTCATGAGGCAAAAATAAAGCTGCATAGGTTTGCATTTTTAATGTTGTGCAAAATACTGCCTTACAAAGACAAAAACGGAACTGAGAAAAATGTGAGAACATTTGAGACTCAGTGGTTCGCTCTTTCTGGACACATAACCTTCTGTGTTTTGCGTCTTTTCATGCGGGGGTTTGGTTTCAGCTGTCTGACTCTGCCCTATTATTGTGATTGTGAATTTGCCTCATCTCGCGGATTTATGCTGGACGCTGTGATTGTCTGTATAACGCGCTAGTAACAGCTGATTAGATGTTGTTTGGACAAGTGCACTTGTTGCTTCACTATGTTGTAGGCTATGTAGTAGCATATACTGCTGAAGGCGCCGGTGCTGCTTTGGCACTTTGCTAGCTTGATGCATGAGTGATTCCACAAGGTGCTTTTGGGAAACGCCCCCCAGGTTGGTTAGCGGACCTAGTTGAATCACTTATGCATCATCACTTTATGTGCAGGACCGCCCTCACCACGTCACCTCATTGGCCCTAGGACTTTTGCTGCACAATTCTACGTATTTCCGTAAAACAGCAAGAACTGGACTAGCCTGAAACAAGAAGTATTGGACTATTGTTCCTTTTACTGGATTCTTCGGAGACATCTCTACGAGTTCTACGATTCCGTTCGTTTTTCATCACGGTATGTGGAATTGTGTATTTAAAAAAAAAAAACGGTAACACTTTATTTTACGGTGCCCTTGATACAGAGTAATTACTTAATTAATTACTTAGTAATAGACTTTGTAATAACATGTAACAAAATGTACTTAACATGTAACTAAGTTATGGAACAGCCTATACTTACAGATTGTAATTACGCACATGTAATAGGCAGCTACTGTTACACATGTGTAACAAGCCGAGTCTGTTACATATTACATACACATTACTTGTATGTAACATAAAGTAAAGTGTATCAAGATTGTACTAAAGTGCACTTCCTGTGTATCTACAAATGGTATCCATCTGAATTAACCCACTAGTTCATAGCTTAAATACATGCATTAGCTTCCTAATTACATTGCAATTACAAAATATTACACAGGTATAAGCTACGTAAAATAAAGTGTATCAAGAATGTACTTAAGTGTACTTTGTGTATACATACCTTATCCATCTCTGCCTTAGTTTGATTTAACTCACTAGTTCACAGCATAAATGCATGCAGTAGTTTCCTAATTACATTGTAATTACATAATATTACACAGGTATAAGCTACGTAAAATAAAGTGTATCAAGAATGTACTTAAGTGTACTTTGTGTATACATACCTTATCCATCTCTGCCTTACTTTGATTTAACTCACTAGTTCACAGCTTAAATGCATGCAGTCGTTTTCCTTATTACATTGTAATTACATAATGTTACACAGGGATGAGCTACGTAAAATAAAGTGTATCAAGAATGTACTTAAGTGTAATTTGTGTATACATACCTTATCTTTCTCTGCCTTAGTTTGATTTAACTCACTAGTTCACAGCTTAAATGCATGCAGTAGTTTCCTTATTACATTGTAATTACATAATATTACACATGTATAAGCTACGTAAAATAAAGTGTATCAAGAATGTACTTAAGTGTACTTCATGTGTATCTATAAACCTCATCCAACTCGGCTTGTTACACATGTGTAACAGTAGCTGCCTATTACATGTGTGTAATTACAATCTGTAAGTACAGGCTGTTCCATAACTTAGTTACATGTTAAGTACATTTTGTTACATGTTATTACAACGTCTATTACTAAGTACCTAATTAAGTAATTACTCTGTATCAAGGGCACCGTAAAATAAAGTGTTACCAAAAAAACTTTTAAAGATAAACTTAGCCATTTTAATGTTAGATCATAATAAAAAAAGTTTCCCCTTTTAACAGTGGGGGGAAAACTAAAATAGCCTTGGCCATACAGATTAAGAAACTTGTTTTTTATATTTTTACTCTCACAATATAAACAAAATAGATTGTGCTTTTGTTAAATAAATCAAACAACACGAAGTGCTTTCCGATGTCTCATTAACTTTTTGTAAGCAACGCGTGCAAAAATGACCATATATTCAGCATATAGCCAGTTTATTTTTTAAATTCACTTTGTGATTTAAACCTTTCGCGTGTTTGGCTGTTTCTACCTTTTTATAAGTCTGTGTTATTTTATTCTATTGTGCTTGATCCGCGATGCGCGACACGCTTAGAAAACGGTTGGCTTTTTCACACATCTCTATTTTGATTTAAACGGACCACTTGAACTGAACTCCGTGACGCACTTCCGTTTGGAAACAATACATATCACTTATTTCCAGTTATACTTTCAATGTACTGTGGTCAATTAGTTGAACAAAGACCACCTAAAATTAGTGTCTGCGATAAGATTTTAAAATGTGAACTTTTTCTGAGCACTCAAACCGTTTTCTCATGTGTCTCCACAATAGGCCCTAGTTTATATTAAAAATGACATAACAAGTGTGTCGGTTAACTGTTAAAGAGCATCCTTAAGGTAAAAACGAAATGGACATCCATGTTTTGGAGTGTCATTTCTCTTTCAAATGTTTGATTTATTCATTTGTTTATCATTTCTATAGCCTATATAATAATCAGCAGACAATAAAATAATTAAAATAATATTTTATGTTAGATTGTAGGCTACATACAACTCTGTAAAATTACAAACGATATTAACAACTGAAATGAACAACTCTTACCAAGCTGTCTATTTTACCTAAACAAAAGCATTACAGAAATAATATTATTAAATATTATTAGAATTTTAAAAAGTGTTCCTGTAATGCCAACCCTGAATTTTCAGCTTTAGTGCTCCAGCCTTCACTGTTACATGATCTTTCCAAAATAATTTTAATAAGCTAATTTGCTGATCTTTCTATGTTGAAAAAGGTTGTGCTGCTTCATTATTTTATTATTATTTATTTATTTATTTATTGTTTTGGTAAAGTGAGCTTTTTCCTCGATGTTTGGTCATAAAAAAAAAATAGTAATAATATAAAAGTCTAATTTGAAGAATTTTACATTGATACTTGTCTATCCTGTAATTTAAAGCATATAGCAATATGATTAAAAACATTAACTAAATAAAAATAAAATAAAACTCAAAATTAACAAAATAATTCTGTGTTAACCACTTACAATAGTGGTTACAAATAATTCTGTGTTAACAGTTTGAAGATACAATTAGTTCTGGGTTAGAGTTTGTCTGTTGTGTTTGCCATACATTGTTGTTTAAACATCCTACGTTAACAATTTTCATACAAATTAAAATGTTTACAGGCTTCCTGTGGATCCATAAAATATTATTAGAAGTCTTTTTTTTCTTTCTACATTTCTTATTTTAATGTATTCCAGTAATTTCAAACCTGAATTTTCAGCATTGCTATAACTTCACTGTCACATGATCTTTCCAAAATTATTTTAATAAGCTAATTTGCTGATCTTTCCATGCTGAAATGTTTTTTTTTACTGTTTTTTTAAGTGAGCTTTTTCCTCCTTTGATAAGTTCAAATGAACATCATGTATTAGTAAAATACAATTTTAAGAAAATTGATGTACCCTTGTAATTTCTTTAAAAATAAATTGATTTCTGTTTTCAAATATTGAGTAAGCATATACATGATTATTTTCTAATTGAAAACATTGACTAAGTTCAAGAAAAAAGTTAAACTTAACATAATTCGGTATAACCACATACATTGTTAAAAATGACAAATCAAAAAGCCATATTCTCAGATATCTTCAACAGTTTGAAGATGCATTTAGTTCAGGTTACAGTTTATTTGTTGTGTTTGTCAAAAAATGTTATTTAAACATCATAAATTAGCAATTTTCATGCAAATTAAAACGTTTACAAAGTTCCTGTGGATCCATAAAAAGTCTTTATTTTATTTCAAGTCAGAAAAATCTTAAAACATTTTATTTTTACTTATGAGTGGTCTTACATTTTGGATGACACTTTAACTTAGGCATATCTAAATGCTTTACCAAATTACAACTATCAAATTTGTTAACATAACCTATATATATATTCTTTTATTCTATCTTTGTGATTATGATTTGATTGTTCTCATGACAATGTGTGACATTTACAGCAGCATGTTACGTATGTCTACTGCACGCCTAATGTGTAGGCCTAATTTCAGTTCAGTTGTAAATTAATTATTTACATATAGTTAATTTTCCTTTCATTAAGCCGCCAAATTTTTCCAAAATGAAACCGTACCAGAACCATGCAACAAACAGCAATGAGCCCCCCCCCCCCCTCCTCTTTTCAACAAATCAATTTAATTAATGATTCCATGACCCATCACTTGCTACTTTTCTGAATAAATCAACTGTTTGAACAAATCAGTTGAACAAATGACACACTCAACACACTTATTACGACAGTGACGTGCTGCCACCTACTAGCAATTTTAGTTTAATATGTAAAATAATAATAATTTCATTGTTACACATTTAATTAAAAAAATCTCATAGCATAATTTATGCACGCTGTGTACATATATTAATGCCTCTTTTTCTGTGTCACCTCTGCACAGCAAAAATGGATTTTGTTGATAATGATTTCATTTGACTAATAACCACCCTAAACTATTATTATACTCCTATTGTACAGTATTAATATTTATTTCTACAGGTCTTAAAGTACATTCTTATAATTCCTGTGATTTTCTGTTTTTTTTTTTAATGTGATCTTATATTTTTCCTTAGATGCCTAAACTGAAGAGTTGTCGAATGCGGCGCAAGCCACTGATCAACAAAAGTAAGACTGATACCACTAACTCCCCAGTTTGCGTGTGTCCAGATGTGTCTGGCATTGTAGCAGGCAATGAGGTTAGAATGCAGTCTGCAAAGTTGAATGAGGAGCTTACAGGTATAGCCTGCAGTGTAGTTTCAATAGTCAAGCATAAAATGCATAATGTGTGTACCTGGAAGAAATCAGATCTTCAGGACATTCTTAACAAGGGAAGTACATTGGTTAAAGACATGAAAGCTGAGGCTAATAGAGACCGTCAATTTCCTCACAACTTTGGTGGCCAATATAGTGTTTTCAATAAAACATGGCAAGTAACAGAAGGACAAGCATTGAGTGGCTCAAAGAACGAGTTGTATGAGAAATTACAAGAGATGCTGTTTAGTCATGAATATTGTTTGATGAACATAAATGGAGACATGTGCACTATCGTGAGACATAACGATTTCTATGTTGTTGTAGACTGTAATGTCCGTAACGCATGTGGTTTGGGATCTGACATCGGTACAGCAGTTGTTGTTTTTAACACAAACTGGCAAGACCTGGTTATGCATATTGATAACTTAATGACGAGCTTGAGTGCTGGTCAATTTAGTATTTGTGGTATAAATGTAGACATCTCATCAGATATGCCACCCCTCGTAAATAGTGATATTGATGGAAAAATTAGTGCATCTACAGCCAAAGATACTGAACAAAACCCACCATCTACATCAAATGAAACAGAAAGTGTTAGTAGCATTCGTGGATCATTTCACCAGGGTGATGCGCAGTTCCAGTGGGCAGGAAAACAGTGTGTTGCGATTAGTTTAGCTGCAATGGCAATGCACAGTGTACATAGCGTATTCTCATGGGGAAAAAAAAGATTTAGATAATGTTGTGACTGATGGTGACAGCTTGTATACCAGTTTGTATCAAAGTGGTTCAATCACTGACCCAACAAATGAAAAGTTGTTGTGCATTCAAGATCTTCCTCAACAGTACTCTTTTAATTCAAATGCATTTAAATTTGAATACGGCGACTTTGTTTCTGGATTTGTTGATGTGGTTGATGGAGAATTTATTTTGTCCGGTGCATGTGTGACATTGCTTGATGGTTTGCAATCAATGTTTGAAAAATATGATACATGCTTTTTAACTTTGACTGGTAGTACCTGTGCTATTGTTAAGCAAAATGGCCAGTTTGCTATAGTTGATTCACATGCCCGTAGTAGTACTGGGATGCTTGATGGTGATGGATTTAGTGTAGTTGTATATTACAATACACTGAGCTGTGTTTTAAGGCACATTGAAAATTTGGCTGCTTGTATTGGAGGAAACCTGAAAGTATTTGAACTAAGTGGCGTTTGTGTACATCAAATTAAAAGCAGTAAACCAACTTTCTGTGAAACAGGAAAGCAGCATTGTGTTGATAAGAAAAGGAAATTTCAGGGTGCAAAATTGAGTTTGGAAGAAAAGAAAGAATGTGTTGTTGTGAAAAAACAGAAACAGTGTTTCAAGGACAGCACTAAGATTAGCAAAACAAATGTTGACATTTTTGAAAATTCAGATGTAGTTTGTTTGGGAAATGGATCTAACAGAATGTTCGATTTCAGTCCACTATGTCATGAAGTTCAACAAAAATTAAGTGACAACCTTCATATAGAGTTTCATGGTGAAAAAGTTATTTTACCAACAGAAATTGGACCAATGGGCTGTCCTTGTAAAACAGTTAGTATTGTAGGTGATGGGAATTGTTTCTTCAGGGCAGTGGCACAAGCAGTGTGTGGCACACAAAAAGCTCATAGAGCAGTTCGACTTGCAATTGTAAAACACATGGAATTGCATAATGAGGAATACAGGAATCTCTTAAGATGTCCATATACATCTATCGAAGATTATTTGTCAAGTTCAAAAATGAAGTTTGTAGGATCATGGGCCACAGAAGTGGAAATTCAATCGACAGCAAACTATTTAGGAGTTGATATTTATACATATCATAATGAGAAATGGTTAAAATACAGCAGTATGCATAGAAGGTTGTGTAATCAAGGGATATATTTAAAACACTGCAATGAGAATCACTATGAAATTGTTATTTGTGTGAGACAACCTGATAACCAGATGTGTTATAAGTTTTGTCAGAATGATAAACAAGATGATGGAAAAATGTGCACAAGACAGAGAATAAAGCACAAGAGTGAAGTTATCATAAAACACGAAGAGCCAATGTATGTTGATCAAGATACAAATAATGATTTATCTGTTAAAAAGAGCAGATATTTTAACAAGTATTATTCATTAAAAAGAGTTAAAAGTAAAATTAATGAACAAAAAAAATGGAATTCAGACCATATCAAAGACTTGTACTATAGCAGTACAGAGTTTCAACAACATGTCAAAACTGCCACTAGGACAAGATATCATACAAATGTTTTATATAATGATTCATTAAAACAAGCAAGTAAAATTAAATATTTGAAAAACAAGCAACATAAAGGTAAAGTCAAAGAGTACAGTAGGGTGAAATACGATGTCAACGAGCAGCATAAGAAAAAGGTCAAAGAGTACAGTAGGGTGAAATACGGTATCAACGAGCAGCATAAGAAAAAGGTCAAAGAGTATAGTAGTGTGAAATATAGTGTCAACGCACAGCATAAGAAAAAAGTCAAAGAGTACAGTAGGGTGAAATACAATGACAACGAGCAGCATAAGAATAAAGTAAAGAAATACAGCAGGATGAAATATCATAATAATGAAAAGCACAGAAATACAGTTAAAGAAGCGAGTAACTTAAAGTATCACAACAACGCATTGCACAAAAGAAATGTAAAAAGAATTAACAAGATGAGAAGAGAACAATTAAAACAAAATCAGCAGATTTCTGAATTTATCAAAAAACAATTTGAAGATAAAGTTAGTTCTGGATTAGAATTTGTTTGTTGTGTTTGCCATAGATTGTTGTTTAAACAGCAAGTATTATGTTGTAGAAAAGAATATTACAATAACAATCCTGCAATGTCGTTGGTAGCCAACACATGTATTACAGATCATTTTTTGCACAAGTGTGGTGAGCAATGTAATATTTCCTGTGATGTGGCTAATTCAAGTAAAGGTCAACTTTGGATTTGCTTTACTTGTCATTCTAAGTTGAAAAAAGGTCAAATGCCAGCAGAAAGCGCCGTAAATAATCTGGAATTGCAACCAATACCAGAAGAGCTTCGTTGCCTTAATAACTTAGAACAACATTTGATTTCATTGCATATTCCATTTATGAAAATGTTGGCTTTACCAAAAGGTGGTCAAAATAGAGTTCATGGTCCTGTCACTTGTGTGCCAGCTAATGTTAAAAACACAACAAATGTCTTGCCTAGAACAGAAGCTGAAGGATCTTTCGTATGTGTAAAGTTAAAACGCAAATTAACTTATAAAGGTCATTATAAATATCAGTATGTAGATACAAATAAAATTAAACAAGCCTTATATTACTTAATACACTGCAACAAATTTTATTCAGATATCATTTTTAATGATGATTGGTTTAATGAGTTTACTAGGCAAGAAAATGAAGATGATAAAGATGACATTGAAGAAAAAGAAGCGGAAAATGTACATGTTGATGAGGAGTTACATGATAGGCAACAGCACTGTGTGTTTATGGACACGTGTTTACAGCCTGTAGATATTGGGCAAGAAGTTCTTGATCAGTACTTAGACGGGATCTTGTGTGTTGCTCCTGCTGAAGGGAATAATCCAGTGAAAATGCTTGCAGATGAAACAAACGAAGCAAAATGTTTTCCTGTTTTATTTCCAGATGGTAGTTCAATTTATCGCGACAAAAGGCCACAGAGATTAACATTGTCACGCTATTTTAATAATAGAATTTTGCATGCAGATGGAAGATTTGCACAAAATGTTGATTACATTTTTTATGCACAGTATTTGTCTGAAGTTGAAAAGGTAGTGGCTAGTGTATCTATTGCTCTAAGGAAAGGACATGGCTGTAGTAAATCCATACCAAGTGACATGTTTAAAGACACAGAGTCATTGAGGCAAGTACTTAATTTTGATGAAGGGTACAGGTTTTTGAAGCCCATACGGGGCACTCCATCATTCTGGCAAGGTGTGCAAAAAGATTTGTTTGCTATGGTCAGACAGTTGGGCATTCCCACTTGGTTTTGCTCATTTTCATCTGCTGACATGAGATGGACAAATTTGATGTCAAGTATTTAAAAAAATGAAGGAAGACAGGAAACTTTAGATCAGCTAGAATGGGCTGACAAATGTGAGCTTTTGCGTCGTAATCCTGTTACTGCAGCTCGCATATTTGATTTTAGGTGGCATTGTTTTTTAAAAGAGGTGCTCATGTCACCTGTTCACCCCATAGGAGAAATTGTAGATTATTTTTATAGGGTTGAATTTCAACAACGTGGTTCTCCCCATGTTCATTGTTTGTTTTGGATCAAAAATGCTCCACAAATAGATACAAATTCTGATGAAGAGGTAATTGATTTTATAGATAAATACGTTACTTGTGAAGTGCCCATTGAAGATGAGAACTTACACAGTATTGTCACATCTGTGCAATGTCACAGTAAACATCATTCTAAAACATGCAAAAAGAAAAACACAGTCTGTCGTTTTAACTTTCCTAAGCCACCATCAATGCAGACGTTCATATGTCGAAGAAAGGTAGATGTGTCTGAGGTAGACGTGCCCAATAATGGTGATTGTACAAATAGTTGTCAAGATAGAACTAAAAGTGGAACTGTAAATGATAGCGTCAATGTAGAATATGCTCGTGGCATAATGACAGCAGTTAAGACAGCTGTTTTAGAAGAGAAGATAGATTCTGTACAAAGTTTGTTTGATAGTGTTGGAATAGATCAGAAATTGTTTGAGATGGCATATAAGTGCATAAATAATACTACACACATTGTCTTGAAACGACAATTAAATGAAGTGTGGGTTAATCAGTATAATAAGTTTGGCCTTCAGTGTTGGAATGCTAATATGGACATTCAATATGTAACAGATGCTTATGCCTGCATTGTTTATATCATTTCCTACATTTCAAAATCTGAAAGGGAAATGGGTTTGTTGTTAGCTAATGCCCAACGAGAATCAACAACACGGGGTAATGTGGATGCAAAACAAGCTTTAAAAAAATTAGGGACCGTGTATTTACACAATCGAGAAGTTAGTGCACAGGAAGCTGTTTATAGATTAACCAATATGCACTTAAAAGAGTGTTCAAGGAAGGTTCAGTTTATTCCTACAGGTGACGATACTGTTCGTATGAGTTTGCCACTTAGCATTATACAAAACAAGTTGAACTCTCAAAATCTGAAAAGTGAAGAGATGTGGATGACAAGTTTTAGTGATCGTTACAAGAATAGACCAAATCAGCCTTTTTTTAACGATATCTGCTTAGCCACATTTGCGTCAGAGTACCGAATTGCATACAAAAGTGAACCTACTTCCAATAAAATTATGTTACAAAACAATTTGGGTTTCATTGTGAAAAGAAGACGCACTCAACCTGCTATAGTCCGTTTTGCACGATTCTCAGTGACAAAAAGTCCAGAAAAATTTTATCAAAGTTTATTACAACTTTTTCTTCCATACCGTACAGATAGACAACTTAAACCAGAAGGATATAATAATTATGAACATTTTTATAGGGAAGGTGAGGTTTCTTTTAGCGATGGATCAGCACAATTAGTACAACATGTCGTAAATACAAACAGAGCATTTTTTGAAAAGGATGCCGATGTAATGGACACTGCACAAAATACTGTTAATAATGAGGGCATTTTAGAAAATGCATGGTGTGCACTTTGTCCTGAACAGCAACTACAACGTTTTGAGTGTGAACAGCTTAGACAGGAGACAGATCAGGAAGTAGAGGGACATGAGATCATTCCAGATTTAGCATGTAACAATCAGCAAATTGCTCAGATAGAAAAAAGAGATAATTGTCTCAGTCGTGTAGATGGGTTGAGCTTAATTCGCTCTTTAAACAAAACCCAAATGGCTGTTTTCTATAAAATTAGACAGTGGTGTTTGAATAAAATCAGAGGAGAAAGCCCAGAACCATTTCATGTTTTTATTACTGGTGGAGCAGGCACAGGAAAAAGTCATTTAATTAAAGCTATACAATATGAAGCAACAAGATTATTGTCTCAAACAGCTCTGCAACCAGATGACATTACTGTTCTTTTAACTGCTCCTACGGGAATCGCCGCATTCCAATTAAAAACTTCCACAATTCATACAACCTTTTGTATTAGCACAAATGTGAAGTTGCCGTACACCCCTTTGAGCGAAAACAAGCTAAATTCTTTACGCGCAAAATTCCACGGCCTTCAAATATTAGTTATAGCTGAAATATCAATGGTAGACCATAAACTGCTAACATATATTCATGGAAGATTGAGACAAATTAAGCAAACCGGAGATTTTTCTATTTTTGGTAATATTGCCGTCATAGCTGTTGGCGATTTCTTCCAATTAGCTCCTGTGAAGGGTAACAAGGGTAGCAAGCAAACGTCTCGGTTACGTATGTAACCCTCGTTCCCTGAGTAGGGAACGGAGACGTTACGTCGGATGACGACGAATGGGGTTTCGCTTAGAAATCCTATCATCTTCGAGTATTAAAACACGAGCCAATGGCAAGGAAATGCCATGGGTCTGTGGAATTTGCATAGCGTAACTCCGCCCCACCCTGGGGGTATAAAGGAAGTCGCGAGCAACATGCAGATATGTCTTCGCTGAGGAGCCGAGACTGAACTCAGGCGTTCCAGCGGTACAGCGGAAGTGGCAGGGAGACGTAACGTCTCCGTTCCCTACTCAGGGAACGAGGGTTACATACGTAACCGAGACGTTCCCTTTCGTTGTCACTCCGAGTTACGTCGGATGACGACGAATGGGGTTCCCGTATAATCACGCCACCTCTCGACTGTCTTCCAGTGCCCTGCGTAAGTCTGAGCTCCCTGTCGTGAGACTGGCACGGACGAAGGACTCCTACTTAACACAGGAATACCAAGGTACACTGGGAAGCATATCTCAGTGGAAATATGCAATCATGCCCAACCCGAAGGGGGGGACTTGGAAAACACATATGACCCCGAAGGGCTGCATACGGAGTCACTGGGGTGTCCAGCCGCAGGTGGAATATTTCAACCCCAGGGGTGGCAAGGTGGCTTGCCAAGGGAAAAGACACATGCTCAAAGAGGCTTACAGTGGAATACACATGTGGGGGTCGCCCGGAGGGGGAACCATGCACATGGAGGCACCTAGCCAAGCGCAAAAGCTGCCGGTGGCATAACTCTGGCGTTGACGTCAACAGTGCTGGAGGAGACTCAGGGCTTATGAGGCTCACCTGAGGAAATATCGCACGTATCCCGTCCGTGGAGAGGAATGGCGAGCAAGCGAAGACACCTGAGCAGAATCTAGCACCGGCTAGTTGAAGCGAGTACATGAGAAGAAACTGGGTCAACTCGGAGATTGTAGAATCTCGCGAAAGTATTAGGTGTCGCCCAGCCTGCAGCTCTGCAGATGTCTGTTAGCGAGGCGCCATGCGCTAGAACCCAAGAGGATGCCACACTCCGGGTGGAGTGGGCCGTCACACCAAGGGGGCACGGTCGACCTTGCTGCTGGTAAGCCAAAGCAATGGCGTCCACTATCCAGTGAGACAACCTTTGCTTCGAGAGAGCCTTTCCCTTCAGCTTCCCACCATGACAGACAAAGAGCTGGTCTGAGGTCCTGAAACACTGCGTTCTGTCTACGTAAGCACGGAGGGCGCGTACTGGACAGAGCAGTGCCAAGGCTGGGTCTGCCTCCTCCAAGGGCAGCGCTTGCAGGTTCACCACCTGGTCTCGAAAGGGTGTGGTGGGAACCTTGGGCACATATCCAGGCCGGGGTCTCAGGATCACGTGAGAGATAGCCGGCCCGAATTCCAGGCACGCTTCGTCAACCGAGAATGCCTGCAGGTCCCCTACCCTCTTGATGGAGGCCAATGCAACCAGGAGCGCTGTCTTCATAGACAGGAACTTAAGCTCCACTGATTGCAGAGGCTCAAAGGGAGCACTCTGCAGGGCAGTTAGAACCACTGAGAGGTCCCAAGAGGGAACGAGAGGAGAGCGAGGAGGATTTAGTCTCCTCGCTCCTCTCAGGAACCTGATGATCAGGTCGTGCTTCCCCAGAGACTTACCTTCAACTGCATCGTGATGTGCGGCAATAGCGGCAACATACACTTTCAGGGTGGAGGGAGACAGCCTTCGCTCCAACCCTTCTTGCAGGAAGGAAAGCACGACACTGATCGGGCATTTCGTGGGTTCTTGCTGTTTAGAAGAACACCAGTTGACGAAGAGGTTCCACTTCAACGCATAGGCATGTCTCGTGGACGATGCTCTAGCGGAAGTGATGGTAGCCACCACCGCTGGTGGTAGGGTACTCAAACCTACCTCCTCCCGTCCAGGAGCCACACGTGGAGGTTCCAAAGATCGGGACGAGGGTCGCGAGGAGAACTAGTTCTGGGAACCAGGTGCGGTTGTGCCAATACGGGGCAACCAATATTACCTGCTCCTCGTCCTCCCTGATCTTGCGCAAAGTCTGCGCAAGGAGGCTCACTGGGGGAAACGCATACTTGCGTAGGCCCCGCAGCCAGCTGTGCGCCAGTGCATCCGTGCCGAGTGTGCCCTCGGACAGGGAATAAAACAGGTCGCAGTGGGACGAGTCGTGGGAGGCAAACAGATCTACCTGTGCGTCTCCGAACTGATCCCAAATCAGCTGGACCGACTGGGGATGGAGTCGCCATTCTCCAGCGAGAGGCCGAACTCGAGACAGCTCGTCGGCCGCCTGGTTCAGGTGTCCCGGGATATAAATGGCTCGAAGCGACCTCAGATGCTTCTGACTCCATATAAGGAGGTGGCGGGCGAGTTGCGACATACGGCGGGAGCGTAGACCACCTTGATGGTTGATGTACGCTACTGTGGCGGTATTGTCTGATCGGACTAGTACGTGTTGACCCTTGAGCAACGCTCGGAAGCGGTGCAGGGCAAGGCGTACGGCCAGCAACTCGAGGCAATTGACATGCAAAAGGCGCTGAGGACCTGTCCAGGAACCTGCAGCAGCATGTCCATTGCACATGGCACCCCAGCCCGTGGTGGAGGCATCTGTGGAGACAACAACATGCCTGGAAGCTCGTTCTAAGGGCACTCTAGCCCGTAGAAAATTGAGGTTCGACCACGGGGTGAAGGTCTGACGGCAGGTCGGAGTCACTGGGACTCGGAGCGTGCCGTGTTGCCATGCCCACCTCGGGACTCGATCGTGAAGCCAAAGCTGAAGCGGTCTCATATGAAGCAATCCGAGCGGCGTTACTGCGGCTGCGGATGCCATATGCCCCAGGAGCCTCTGAAATAGTTTCAGTGGAACCGCATTCTTGCCCTTGAATTGGCGAAGACAAGTCAGCAGTGACTACGCGCTCGCTCGTAAGCTGCGCGCACATGGCGACCGAGTCGATCTCCATACCGAGAAAAGAGATCCTCTGCACGGGGCAGAGTTTGCTCTTCTCCCAGTTGACCCGAAGGCCCAGACGAGCTAGGTGCCGGAGCACAAGGTCCCTGTGTTCGCAAACCTGGTCTCGAGAGTGAGCTAGGATCAGCCAGTCGTCGAGATAGTTCAGGATGCGAACCCCGTGTTCGCGTAGGGGAACAAGGGCTGCCTCGACAACCTTCGTGAAGACGCGAGGAGACAGGGCTAACCCGAAAGGGAGAACCGCGTACTGTATGCCTGTCCCTCGAAAGCAAACCGTAGAAACGGTCTGTGTCGAGGAAAAATGGAGACATGGGAGTAGGCGTCCTTCAGGTCGATCGCTGCAAACCAATCCTGCGGCCGCACGCATTCGAAAATGCGTTTGGCCGTGAGCATCTTGAACGGCGTCCTCTTTTTTGAAGGGAGCGGTTCAAGACGCGCAGGTCCAGGATTGGTCGTAACCCACCGGATTCTTCGGTACAATAAAGTAGGGGCTGTAAAACCCAGACTTCATTTCGGCTGGAGGGACAGTCTCGATCGCACCCTTCGCCAGTAGGGTAGCGACCTCCGCTCTCATGACAGGGGCATTGCCACCGGCCATAGTGAGCGGATTCCCCTGAGGCGGGGAGGAGACCACGCGAACTGAATCACGTAGCCGAGCCTGATGGTTCTCCGACCCGGCGGGACAGTCCGGAAAGCTCTAGCCAGGCCTCCAGAAACTGCGCCAGCGGGGTTATTCGAACCACAGACGTACTGTCGGGGGTGCAGCGAGGCGGAATGACCGGCCCAGGCGTGGGTGGCATAGCGGCCCGGTGCGGGGGCACGGCCATAAACCGCGTCCTGCCAGAGGAGGCCAGGGGAGGACCAGCGTTCCACGGGGGCGTGCTCTGGCAGGGGTCTGGCGACAGAGGTGGATGAGAGGAGCGTGGCCCGTGGGCGGCGCGTGCTGTCATCCACAGCCTCTTGGGGCTCAGAGAAAGAGCATTAGTTCTTTTGTAGAGATCTTCACCCAGCCCTCAAGCGGGGGAAGGAGTGGTCCTGCTACCAGCTCCTGAAGAACTGAGCCCTAACTCCAAGCTGCCTGTCTCAGGTTTGTGCTGCTCAGCCAGGTGTTAGCCGGCTAAGGGGCAGAGACAGGCGGTGCCAGCCTCCAGCGACCCCCTTGTGCTCAGGCCAGTGAAGGCTCGAGGGGAGGAGCCGCAAGGAGGCGGCGTCGGTGGGAAGCAGACTAAGCAGACCACACCGACGGATGACCGTCAGTGCAGAAGCCTCAGTCTGCTTGTGGATTGATCGAAGACTGTTGGGCGCAGTCCTCAACCACCCCGCCGACCAGGCTGCCCGCCTCAAGGTGCTGCTTAGGCTGGTGTGGCAGTCTAAGGGGCGGAGACGGGCAGCGCCGCCCTCCTGCGGCTTCCTCCTGCTCAGGTCCGTTTGCAGGCCAGAGGGGAGCAGCCGCATGGAGGGGGGCTTGGCGGGAAGCAGACTGAGGAGGCCGCACGGATGGATGACCATCGGTGCCGGACCCGAGTCTGCTTCAGGTGGTCGAAGCCACACCGCCAAAGAGCTCAGCCTGGGACATGGGGGAGCTGAGAAAATGAATTCTCAGACCCTGCCACATCAACCTGGCTAAGCCCATGTCTGGACCACATAGTGGACATCACCTGACCCAGGATCACACAGGTACCGATGTCGCCCGAGAGCGAGGTCAGTAGTGTGCGTGGCGGAACAACCAGGCCGGGCATGGGAGGCATAGCGTCCCAGCGTAGGGGCTGGTTAGAATTTCCGCGTTCTGCCAGGGTTGGCCAGGGAAGGACTAGCGTTCCACTGCGGCCGGTTCGACAGAACTCCCGGGACAGCACTGCATCGAAGGCGCAGGCGACACACAGCACTGCATGACCGTGCCACTGTAGTGACAGGGAACATACAGACCATGATCGCCGTGCGATCGAAAGCAGCGAAGGCGGAGGACACCCGCGGGCCGCGAAAGTCACGTGGAGTCTCGCGCAGCGCAGGCGTCCTGATGCACGTCCGGGAGAAGCTTACAGCGCTCGGGGGGAGGGCGGGGCCACTCCAGCCGATGCTTTCAGCTGCCCGGGAAAGCATGGCTGACAGCTCTGGATCGGTCCCGGCAACGATGGCACTCCCGTGGGAGGCAACGCAGTCGAAACTTCATTTCCAGAGGAATCAAGCCCGCCTTGTGATGCTGTGAGTGCATGGTCTGCGATGTGGAGGGGGGTGTGGCCCGAGGAATTGAATCGTCGGTTGTTGTGCCACACCAAACCCTCAGATCACCCTGGCCACCAGCCAAAGTATCCCTTCTCGAGGTAGAGATAAATTGGGGTGTGGCAGAGGGGACTCTACTCACATGGAGATCATTGAGTCTTGATCTATAAACATCGCGATGGTCATGTTCCCGCAATGAAAACATGACTCATCAACGAGCGCTGCCAAGCGTGATAAAGCCCAACACGCAAAACAGCGCTCGCGACCGTTAGGCAGATGACTGACGCACACACATCCAGAAAATACACGGGCGAACCGTCTTGAAAAAGACGTGCCGCGTGCAGCTCTTTTTAGAGAGTGGAAAAGCTCAGCAGAGTGCTGAAGCACCCAGGGAGAAACACACTCACTGTCGGCAGATTACTGCACAAACCAGCAGCAGGAAATGCGATCTCGCTGGAAGCGCCGTCACACCAACACACTGAAGAGCCGCTCGTCTCGAAGAGATTTGAGATGACACTCAAAAGGCTTGTGGAGTGAAGTACTGAACTTGGCTCCGAAGCGAAAACATATCTGCATGTTGCTCGCGACTTCCTTTATACCCCCAGGGTGGGGCGGAGTTACGCTATGCAAATTCCGCAGACCCATGGCATTTCCTTGCCATTGGCTCGTGTTTTAATACTCGAAGATGATAGGATTTCTAAGCGAAACCCCATTCGTCGTCATCCGACGTAACTCGGAGTGACAACGAAAGGGAACTGGTAAATTAGAATTACTTGTTGGACATCATGTAAAAGTTTATAATACAAACTTGGCAGCAAAGTTGCTTTTAGGCATAAATGCACGTGTCATGTTAATAAAAAATCTTGATGTCAATGATGGGCTAGTTAATGGTGTTTGCGGTACAGTTACACACATTGAACGTTCAGATAAAAATAAATTACCTGAAACCATTTACGTTTGTTTTGATGATAGTAACGTGGGGATTAAAAGCCGTAAGCAGTGTATGTCTGAGCCAGCAAGAGTGTTTCAATCCACACCAATATATGTAGAAGAAGAAACAGTTTGTACGAAAGGTGGACTTCGTCGGCAGTTTCCTTTAAAATAAGCTTGGGCGTGCACAGTTCATAAAGTTCAGGGTTTAACTGTCGATAGTGCTGTAGTTAGTTTAAAAAGAGTTTTTGCTGCTGGGCAGGCTTATGTAGCATTAAGTCGAGTAAGAACTTTGACTGGTTTGACAATAAAAGACTTTAAAGAAAAAAGTATTTATTGTAATGACAAAGTCTTCGAGGCAATTAATGAAATGTCTTCTTTTATGACACGTGACGATTTAGATAATACAATGCCAAATAACTCTTTTTCTGTGTTTTTATTAAATGTACAGAGTTTGCAATGCCATAAACAGGATTTGATGGTTTGTGTTCAACAATTGCAACCCATGTGTATTGGTTTAACTGAAACATGGTTGCCTGCTTTTTATCAATCAGACAATGTACACTTAGACAATTATAACTTTGTTAATCTTTCTCGATCAGCTGCATACACAAAAGATAGTCCTCTTTTCAGTGATTTGAAAGTGCAACAACATGGTGGCGTCGGCTTATATACAGCATGTGGTGTGGAAAACACTACTATAACATTCCCAAATCTTAACTTAGAGTGCATCCTGACACACTTCACTGAAATTGACATTTTACTTGGAATAGTGTATAGACCACAAACATATCCTTTATCCATTTTCAAACAAAATTTAGGTACATTGATTAATTACATGACTTCAGTATGCAATAAAATTGTACTTATAGGAGACTTTAATAATGATGCATTGAAATCAAATTCCCTGTGCTCTTTCATGTCAGATAGTGGTTTTGATCAACTTGTTAAAAAGCCAACAAGTGAAAAGGGAACCTTAATAGACCATGTGTACGTGAAGAACATTAACAACTTTTCTGTGCACACCAACGTTGTGCCAGTTTACTTTAGCACACATGAGGGAGTTTTGTGTTCATTTCAAAACTTACATGTTTAAATGTGTTGGACAACTTATTCCACAACTATAGCTTATAGATGATATTACTTTTACATAGATCCATCAGTGATAAAGCCTTGATTTGGTAGATTTCATTATGTACAGATCTGATTACATGGTAAAGGAGACAGGGACCCCGAGACAAAGCTTAGTTCTATCTTTTGGATCCTTGTTAAACCACAGTGTTTAGCTGTTCTATTCTGTGCTTAATTGATTGCAGTAATTTGTTATTTTATTCCTATGTGCAGTACAGAGAGTGCTACTATACACTGGGTGAGTGTGTTGAAAAAACACCCAGTATTAGATTTACACAAACACACAGTTCTGATCTGTGTTTTGTTATTGTGCGTAATAAATTGCAGTGTTTTGGTATTTTATTCCTATGTGCAATACAGAGTGTGATACTATACGCTGGGTGAGTGGGCTGATACAAACCACCCAGTATTAGATTTACACAAACACACAGTTCTGATCTGTGTTTTGTTAATGTGCATAATTAATTGCAGTGTTTTGGTAGTTTATTCCAAGTTATACGTTATTAAACCTTTATTCCTAATATGCTCTTTTTAATTTACTTTAGCCTTAAAGCTTTTACATGTACATAATAATTAAATCCTTCAAAAAAATATCTAAACAAATATTGATTTTCTACAGACATATCAAATTAACTATTTCTAAACAAATTTGTTACTTTTTTTATTAACAAATATTTTAACAAAAAAAGGTTTTGTTTTTCTTGTATTGCAACAGCCGGTTTATAACAAAATACCTATAGCTCTACTTTGTGTACATTTCATAAAATCGACCAACTTTGCTATATTACAGCATAAAAACATGTCGACACCCATAGTATATTAAAGCTTACTGAAAAAAATATTACAAGCTTTTTACCAATCAAATACATTTACATACAAAATTATGATTGTATTACATACAAATTAACTATATATGAATATTCTGTATACAAAAAAATGATTACAAACATGACATAACTGTTATTGCAATATTTGGATTTCAAAGTGTCATCAAATTTATTTACTTTTAAATTGTCATTTAATGCCACTAAAATTCACATAAAAGAAATGCCATACTTAATGTTTACCTTAATGTCAAGCTAATAGGCCTATACCTACAAAAACATACTTGCACTATGCTGTTGCTAATACAAGTTTTTGCTTTTCCTTATAGCCAAAACAATAACAAAAAGCAAAAATACACTGGTAATGGTACTCCAGGTTAACCACTTGGGTGGGGTTCGATTCCCTGCAGTGTACTTGCTTGTTATTATCTATCTATGTAGTCAAGAAAGTCTAATCTAGTCTAATCAAAAATGATATAAAAAAAAAATAAAAATTATATATACGTGTGTGTGTGTGTGTGTGTGAGTGTGTGTGTGTGTGTATAGCGATGGAGGGCCAAAGGCGGTAACTAAAGGGTTGCGGTGCCACCGGCTTGGGCCCGCCATCGCTGCTCGCAGCTATATTTAGGGCCCAAGCCCTGAAAGGGCGAAGGCCCTATTGTTTTCGTAAGGATTATTAGGGCCCAAGCCCTGAAAGGGCGAAGGCCCTATTGTTTTCGGTAGGATTATTTGTTATTATTATTTTTTTTTTCTACTTCTCGGGCACTTTTGGGGCCCTTAACGTGCTCGAAAACTCTTGAAACTTTGCACACAGGTCAGAACCCGCGGCCATCAGGGCCGGGCTGAAGCTGGTACCCGGGGCGTGGCAGGGGGGCTCAATAGCGCCCCCTAGAACACAATCTGAAATCTTGGACACATACAAGAACGTATTAGTATGAAACTCGGTACACATATAGATCTCATCAGGCCGAACAACTTCTGCACTCTATGTTATTAGCTCCGCCCAACAGGAAGTCGGCTATTATGGATTGTTTGAAAAACGCAACCTCTGGAATTTGATGTACTCCTCCTAGAGAATTCATCCGATCCCCACCAAACTCGGTGTGCATGAAGTCAAGACATTAAGGATGCTAAATTGCGGACGGATTTTTGATATCTCCAACGGTTTGGCCGTGGCGATGAAACGAATTTATAGCGAGAAAAGATAAACAGGAAGTCTATTATAACTTCAGCATACATTATCTGATCTTGATGAAACTTCCGCAGTGTGTTCGTTGTAAGAGGCCGATCACATGGATGTGACTATTGTGAGTCAAAGTTATAGCGCCACCAACTGGCAGCAGGAAGTGTGTCACTTTCAAAATGCTTTGAAATCACTCTCTTATTTTTACCCGATTTGCTTCAAACTTTATGTGTATAATGTAGACACACGGCAGATGTAGACCTGTGAAAGGTTTATTGATATCTTAGATACTGTTGCCGTGGCAACGCATCAAACTTTAATATTCTTTTCAGATGCTTTTGAGACTCTTAACATACTTGAAATTGGATGAAACTCGACAGACACATCACATTTATTAGCCAGTAGACATGTGCAAAGTTTCAGAAACGGGCGTGGTGAGGGGCTCAGTAGCGCCACCTTTAGTCAAAAATGGGGGCTTAGTTTTAAGTAGGGTCACAAAAATCGTTATGTATATTGTTCTCATCAAGCCGGACAACTTTCTAATTTATAGTCATAAGCTGTGACCAACAGGAAGTGAGATATTTTGGTTTGAATGTGATTTTCTGGAGAATTCTCTCTCTCTCTCTCTCTCTCTCTCTGCATCTGTGTCTGTGTGTGTGTGTGTGGGGTGGGGGGATTTGTCTGTTAGGAGAGATTTACTTTTATAATTGTTTTTCAAGGTTTCAGGGGCTTTTGGGGCCCTTAACGTGCTCGAAAACTCTTGAAACTTTGCACACAGGTCAGAACCTGCGGCCATCAGGGCCGGGCTGAAGCTGGTACCCGGGCGTGGCAGGGGGGCTCAACAGCGCCCCCTGGAACGGGATCCGAACACTTGTCCATAAATCAAACACACTTGCATGTAATGATATGAAACTCGGTACACATATAGATCTCATCGGGCCGAACAACTTTCGTGCTCTAAGTTTTACACCAGCCCAACAGGAAGTCGGCAATTATGGGTTGTTTGGAGAACGCTTGCTGTGGAATTTGAAACACTTCTCCTAGAGAATTAATTAAATCGCCACCAAACTCGGTGTGCATGAAGTCAAGACATTGAGGATGCTAAATTGCGGACGGATTTTTGATATCTCAAACGGTTTGGCCGTGGCGAGGACACGAATTTATGGCGAGAAAAGAGAAACACGAAGTGTTATAACTTCTGCACACATTAACTGATCTTGATGAAACTTCAGCAGTGTGTTCGTGGTAAGAGGCCAATCAGATGGATGTGACTATTGTGAGTCAAAGTTATAGCGCCACCAACTGGCAGCAGGAAGTGTGTCACTTTCAAAATGTTTTTGACAAAAGTGGGGGGGTTAGTTTTACCCACAATTACAAAAATCAGTACGTATATTGGTCTCATCGAGCCGGACAACTTTCTAATTTACAGGCATTAGCTGCAACCAACAGGAAGTCAGATATTTTGGTCTGAATATGGATTTTTTGTTAAATCAGCCTCTGAGTTTTTAGTTACTCCCCCTAAAAGGTTTATTTTATTCCCACCAAACTTTTTCAACATGATAAAAATATATTAATGATGCTAAATTGTAAACGGATATTGAATATCTCAAACGGTTTTGCTATGGCGAGGGATTAAATTAATGTCAAAAAGGAAGCAGGAAACATCTCATCACTTCTAAAAATGTAATTATACAGCATTTATTTTTATATAAATTATACAAATATTAGAACTAAACCTATTTTATTCTGTTTTTGCAATTCAAGAAGTATGAAAAAGTTAAAAACAGGCTATTTAGTGCTATTTGGTTCAACAAAAAAGCAAACATAGGGCTATACTGCCCTCTTGTGTCCAAAAGGATATCAAAATAGTATATAAAACGTTTTACTAGGTAGGCCTATTGTTTTTAAATATAAATTTATTAGGTATATGACTGTGAGGATATTTTCCCATCGGTTAATCGATGTGTGACACGAGCGGGTGCTTTTAAATCGCTAATATAAAAGTGAAAGTAAAAAACGGACGTCCGCACGGACATTGATAATGGTGCACGTTGGAAAGAATGATACTTTTAAACATAACACTAAACCGCCATTAGGTGTCACCAGGCGACCATCTTAATGAGCGAGTCATTGATTCATTCGTTCAAACGATTCGTTCCAATGACTGAGTCATTCATGATTGAGACAGATGTTTATGGATTGACCATTGAATCTTTGAGTCAACCGATTCGTTTCAAAATGCTGAATCATTCAGTAATGAGAAAACAAGTTGCTGTGAGATGCGCAATGGTTCTGCTGTGATCTTTGTTTAACTATTTTTGCTGCTGAAACAGAACAAAAACAGTCAATATTGCATCTAAAATGTAAGTGACTTAATTGTAACTGTTTATTAACCTGTTGTATGAAATCAATGTCACAGTTTCAATCGTGATTGTATTCAGGAAATAGTTGCCTACTCGTCAAGTGAGGTTGCTTAACTCTATCATATGTTATAAAATATATAAAAACTCCATATTTGTAATTTTTATAGTCAATATCAAAGTCAAAGTCAAAGTCAGCTTTATTGTCGATTCTTCACATGTTCCAGACATACAAAGCAATCGAAATTACGTTTCCCTCCATCCCACGGTGAAGACAAAAACATGTAGTTAAGCTAAAAACTAAAACAACAAAAAAAAAGCTAAAAACTATACAACTATCACTATATATAGGCATCAATAAAATAGACATTTGAATTAAGTCTGCCAAGTGCAAGACAATTTCAGTCATAGCAAACATAAGAGTGTGCAAATGGCATGGTAGTGCAAAGACAGTTCGTCAAAAACAGCATCTGAAGTGTGCAAATGGCATTTGTAGTGCAAAGACAGTTCCGGGGGGGGGGGGGGGGGGGGGTCATCTTCTTGACGGCCTGGTGACTGAGGGGAGAGAGTTCAGCATCCTAACAGCCTGATGGATGAAGCTGTTGTTGAGTCTGGTTGTGCGGGAATAGAGGCTCCTGTACCTCTTCCCAGATGGCAGGAGGCTGAACAGATTGTGAGCTGGATGACTTTCATCGCTCACAATTATAGTCGCTTTTCGGATGAGGCGGGTGGAGTATATGTCTTTCAGGGAGGAGAGTGGCACACCAATGATCTTTTCAGCTGTGTTAACTATGCGCTGAAGAGCTTTCCTGTTGTATTCAGTGCAGCTCCCGCCCCACACAGTGATGCAGCTGGAAAGGATGCTCTCAATGGTGCCTCTGTAGAAAGTGCTCATGATGGGTGGTGGAGCACTTGCCCGTCTGAGTCTGCGCAGGAAGTAGAGACGCTGCTGAGCCTTCTTCACCAGAGATACAGTGTTGGTAGTCCAGGAGAGATCTTCACTAATGTGCACCCCCAAGAATTTGGTGCTGCTCACTCTCTCCACATCGGCACCATCGATGGAAAGTGGCAGGTGTTCGGTGTGACCTCTCCGGAAGTCAACAATGATCTCTTTGGTTTTTCTGACATTCAGCAGAAGGTTGTTGTTTCTGCACCACGTGGTCAGAAGGTCTACCTCATTCCTGTAGTGAGTCTCGTCTCCCTTGGTAATGAGACCCACCAGAGTTGTATCGTCCGCAAACTTAATAATGTGATTAGTGTTATGAGTTGTTGTGCAGTCGTGTGTCAGCAGCGTAAAGAGCAGTGGACTGAGCACGCAGCCTTGAGGGGCCCCTGTGCTCAGTGTGATGCTGCTTGAGGTGTTGTTGCCAACACGCACTACTTGAGTCCTTTGACTGAGGAAGTCCAATAGCCAGTTGCAGAGTGAAGTACTTAGTCCTAGTTTGTCAAGTTTGCAGATGAGTTGTTGCGGAATTAATGTATTAAATGCTGAACTGAAGTCTATGAATAGCATTCTCACATATGTGTCTTTTTTGTCCAGATGGGTAAGGGCTGGATGAAGGGCAGAGCAGATTGCATTCTCTGTAGATCGTTTGGCTCGGTATGCAAACTGGTGGGGGTCCAGGGTGGGGGGAAGGATGGATTTGATGTGTGACATGACAAGCCGTTCAAAGCACTTCATGATGATGGATGTCAGTGCCACAGGGCGATAGTCATTGAAGCAGGATGGTACAGGTTTCTTTGGCACAGGTATGATGGTGGCGGCTTTGAAGCATGATGGAACTGTGGCTTGCTTCAGCGAAGTGTTGAAGACATCTGTGAAGACCTCCTTCAGCTCCTCTGCGCAGTCCTTCAATACACGACCCGGAATATTGTCTGGACCTGTTGCTTTGCGGGAGTTGATAGTGGCGAGTGTCCTCTTCACACTGGCGGTGGAGAGGCACAGGGGCTGATCATGGAAGGGGGGAGGGGTCTTCTGTGGCCTTGTGTTGTTTTGTTCTTCAAAGCGTGCGAAGAAACTGTTTAGGCTATTTAGCAGAGAGGGGTTGCTCTCGCAGCTCTGTGGCGCAGGCCTGTAGTCCGTGATGGCCTGAATGCCCTGCCAGAGGCTCTGTGCGTCTCTGCTGTCTCTGAAGTGAGCGGTTATCTTATGTGTGTAATCCTGTTTTGCTTTCCTGATGCCTCGGGACAGGTT